>NC_083587.1:65789737-66389737 GCF_027579695.1 Neoarius graeffei
TAACAGCACATCAAACAACAATCACACAGACTTTGAGTACGTTGAAGATGACACATCAAACTGCACTTGATTAATCCAAAATGTACAGTTCAATTATTCCAGAGAGTACAAATTCATTCTTACACTCACTGAGCACTTTATTAGGAACACATGTGCATCTATTCATTCATGCAATTACCTCATCAGCTAATTGAGTGGCAACAGTGCAATGCGTAAAATCATGCAGAGACGGCTAGCAGCTTTGGACTCAGCTGTTCATATCAACCATCAGAATGGGGAAAAACTACAACCCCGATTCCAAAAAAGTTGGAACAAAGTACAAATTGTAAATAAAAACGGAATGCAATAATTTACAAATCTCAAAAACTGATATTGTATTCACAATAGAACATAGACAACATATCAAATGTCGAAAGTGAGACATTTTGAAATTTCATGCCAAATATTGGCTCATTTGAAATTTCATGACAGCAACACATCTCAGAAAAGTTGGGACAGGGACAATAAGAGGCTGGAAAAGTTAAAGGTACAAAAAAGGAACAGCTGGAGGACCAAATTGCAACTCATTAGGTCAATTGGCAATAGGTCATTAACATGACTGGGTATAAAAAGAGCATCTTGGAGTGGCAGCGGCTCTCAGAAGTAAAGATGGGAAGAGGATCACCAATCCCCCTAATTCTGCACCGACAAATAGTGGAGCAATATCAGAAAGGAGTTCGACAGTGTAAAATTGCAAAGAGTTTGAACATATCATCATCTACAGTGCCTAATATCATCAAAAGATTCAGAGAATCTGGAAGAATCTCTGTGCATAAGGGTCAAGGCCGGAAAACCATACTGGGTGCCTGTGATCTTCGGGCCCTTAGACGGCACTGCATCACATACAGGCATGCTTCTGTATTGGAAATCACAAAATGGGCTCAGGAATATTTCCAGAGAACATTATCTGTGAACACAATTCACCGTGCCATCCGCCGTTGCCAGCTAAAACTCTATAGTTCAAAGAAGAAGCCGTATCTAAACATGATCCAGAAGCGCAGACGTCTTCTCTGGGCCAAGGCTCATTTAAAATGGACTGTGGCAAAGTGGAAAACTGTTCTGTGGTCAGACGAATCAAAATTTGAAGTTCTTTATGGAAATCAGGGACGCCGTGTCATTCGGACTAAAGAGGAGAAGGACGACCCAAGTTGTTATCGGCGCTCAGTTCAGAAGCCTGCATCTCTGATGGTATGGGGTTGCATTACTGCGTGTGGCATGGGCAGCTTACACATCTGGAAAGACACCATCAATGCTGAAAGGTATATCCAGGTTCTAGAGCAACATATGCTCCCATCCAGACGACGTCTCTTTCAGGGAAGACCTTGCATTTTCCAACATGACAATGCCAAACCACATACTGCATCAATTACAGCATCATGGCTGCGTAGAAGAAGGGTCCGGGTACTGAACTGGCCAGCCTGCAGTCCAGATCTTTCACCCATAGAAAACATTTGGCGCATCATAAAACGGAAGATACGACAAAAAAGACCTAAGACAGTTGAGCAACTAGAATCCTACATTAGACAAGAATGGGTTAACATTCCTATCCCTAAACTTGAGCAACTTGTCTCCTCAGTCCCCAGACGTTTACAGACTGTTGTAAAGAGAAAAGGGGATGTCTCACAGTGGTAAACATGGCCTTGTCCCAACTTTTTTGAGATGTGGTGTTGTCATGAAATTTAAAATCACCTAATTTTTCTCTTTAAATTATACATTTTCTCAGTTTAAACATTTGATATGTCATCTATGTTCTATTCTGAATAAAATATGGAATTTTGAAACTTCCACATCATTGCATTCTATTTTTATTTACAATTTGTACTTTGTCCCAACTTTTTTGGAATCGGGGTTGTATGACGTTGGTGATTTTGACTGTGGCACGATTGTTGATGACCATGAGCTGGCCTAGTGGTTAGCATGTCTGCCTCTTGACCAGGAGATTGCGAGTTCTACTCACAGTCGGGTCATACCAAAGACCATCCCAAAAATGGTACTGGCAAGGCATGTTGCAACATAGATGTGAGTGGGGAGTGAAACTATCATGGTTACCAGAGGACCAGCCCCCCACTGTAACCCTAGCTGTATAGGCAAGAGGCCGAGGGCTATAGACATGGAGATTGGTGCCACTCAATGCGCCTTAAGGGCCTGGTTAGTACTGGGATGGGAGACTGCCTGGGAAGACCAGGTCCTGACATGGGAGGGACTTTGACAGTTGTTGGTGCCAGACAAGCTGGTTTGAGTATTTCTATAACTGTTGATCTCCTGGGGTTTTTATGCACAATAGTCTCGAGAGTTTACTCAGAATGGTGCCATAAATAAAAAACACCCAGTGAGCAGTTGTTCTGCTGAAAAAAAATGGAGAATGCCCAGACTGGTTTGAGTTGATAGAAAGGCTACAGTAATTCAGATAGCCACTCTATACAGCTGTGATGGGAAGAAAAGAATCTTAGAATGCAGAAGACCACATCAGGTTCCACTTCTTTTTAACCAAGAACAGGAACCTGAGGCTACAGTGGGCACAGGATCACCAAAACTGGACAGTTGAAGACTGGAAAAATGTAGCTTGGACTGATGAATCTTAATTTCTGCTGAGATGGGAGGGTAGGGTCATGATTTGGCACCAACAGCAAGAATCCATGGACCCAACCTGCTTTGTGTCAACAGTCCAGGCTGGTGGAGGTGGTGTAATGGTGTGGGGAATGTTTTCTTGGTACACTTTGGGCTTGTCAATCATGGCTTGAATGCCACAGTGTATTTGAGTATCATTGCTGATCATGTGCATCCCTTCATGGCCACAATCGACAACCTTCTAGTGGCTACTTCCAGCATCATAATGCGCCATGCATTTACACAAAACAAAAGTCATCTCAGACTGCTTTCATGAACATGACAGTGAGTTCAGTGGCCTTCAAAATTAGCTCATGTTTAAAGTCACTACAATTCTGTTAAGCTGCTTTGCGACAATGTCTGTTGTTAAAAGCGCTATAAAAATAAACTTGACTTGACTTGAGTCATCAGATCTGAATCCAATAGAACACCCTTGGGATGTGGTAGAACAGGAGATTTGGAGCATGAAAGTACACCTGGAAAATCTGCAAGAATTTCACAAGGCATTCATGTCAACATGGATCATGAATTTCACAGGAAGAACCAAAGAGGAAGGCGCTATTCTGTATTAGTATTGTGTAGTGTTCCTAATAAAGCTCTTAGTGAGTGTATAACTAATGAGGATGAAGTCAAACGAACTGGTCATCCTGGAGTAGTTCTAGAAGTTTCAGGTAAAGGTAAATGCTACAGTTAAACAAAGCTGAAGTAAAATATTCTTTATGTGCATTATGAGCTTTCCATTTCCAATTGCTTTTTATTCTATCATTTATCAAAAAAATGCATCCATCTATTAATAACATAGTAAGTACTGTAGCTATGAAGCAGAACATGGTGGGGTATACTCATCTCATCTCATTATCTCTAGCCGCTTTATCCTTCTACAGGGTCGCAGGCAAGCTGGAGCCTATCCCAGCTGACTACGGGCGAAAGGCGGGGTACACCCTGGACAAGTCGCCAGGTCATCACAGGGCTGACACATAGACACAGACAACCATTCACACTCACATTCACACCTACGGTCAATTTAGAGTCACCAGTTAACCTAACCTGCATGTCTTTGGACTGTGGGGGAAACCGGAGCACCCGGAGGAAACCCACGCGGACACGGGGAGAACATGCAAACTCCACACAGAAAGGCCCTCGCCAGCCCCGGGGCTCGAACCCAGGACCTTCTTGCTGTGAGGCGATAGCGCTAACCACTACAGGTGGGGTATACTGTTACAGGAAAATAATCAAAGACCCAGTGGTGTGATACAGCCTAAATTGAAGTGATTAACCCAACATGGAGGGCATGGTGGTGCGGTGGTTAGCACTGTTGCTTCACAGCCAGAAGTTTCCAGGTTCAAACATCATGGCTGACTGGGACCTTTCTGTGCATGTTCTCCCCATATCTGCATGGGTTTCCTCCAGGTACTGTCATTTCCTCCCAGTCACTGGGGTTGTAAGGGATGGGTAGGAGTGGCAACCCCCCGACATTAGCTACAGAAAGGCAAGATACCTGATGAGACTCATAATAATAACAAAAATAATAATATTCCTCTTATATCGCAGCAATTTGCCAGATTTTGGTGCTGTACTCTCTTGTTGGGGCAGAAGCCTTTTGTTTCCTGGTTAGCGCTCTACAGCGAGCAGTCAGAGATTTCTCTCCTGACGGTCCTTAGTTTATATCTTTAGTACCGTATCTCCTTTTTTCCTGTTCTCCCTAGTTCATCTGGGTTTCTTTGTTTTGGTTTGCCGTAGGGCGAGTGCCAGTCCTCCTCATGGCGCACTGGTATCAAGCTTACTTTCTAACCCAGTAATTATGATTTTTTTTAAACTCAACTCTGGGTAATTTTGTGTATTTTGGGAGAGTGATTTTTCAGTTGGGGTGGCACGGTGGTGTAGTGGTTAGCGCTGTCGCCTCACAGCAAGAAGGTCCGGGTTTGAGCCCCGTGGCCGGCGAGGGCCTTTCTGTGTGGCGTTTGCATGTTCTCCCCATGTCCGCGTGGGTTTCCTCCGGGTGCTCCGGTTTCCCCCACAGTCCAAAGACATGCAGGTTAGGTTAACTGGTGACTCTAAATTGAGCGTAGGTGTGAATGTGAGTGTGAATGGTTGTCTGTGTCTATGTGTCAGCCCTGTGATGACCTGGCGACTTGCCCAGGGTGAACCCTGCCTTTCGCCCGTAGTCAGCTGGGATAGGCTCCAGCTTGCCTGCGACCCTGTAGAACAGGATAAAGCGGCTAGAGATAATGAGATGAGATGAGATTTTTCAGTTCCATAACCAGCTCAGTGAGCCCATTATTAGCTCATCCAGCCGACGGGTGATGAGTTTATGCCATCATGTGTCGTCCGGCGTCATCCACAGTTCGTGAAAATCTCTTCTTCTCTCTCAAGTCTTCACTGATTTTTATTCTTTTTGGCAGGAAGGTAGGTCTGTCTGGGGTGCATACTGTATAACCTCTACCCTAATTTGCATAATTGCAATTAATAATGAAGATATGGAGTAATTAAACCGTAACGTGCAGTTTCCACACAAATCGCTTCTTCTCCCTCAATTCTTCACCAATTTTAATTCTTTCTGGTATGAAGGCAGGGGTAACTAGGGTGCATATAACCTCTACCCAGATTTGCATAATTACAATTATTAATGAAGTTATGGACTAATTAAGCCTTAACGAACAGTTCAACAAAAATTGCTACTTCTCAGTCAGTTCCTCACTGTTTTGGATTCTTTCTGGTAAATACGTCGGTATTCCTAGGGTGGATATCACTTCTATATAAAGCTTGTATATAGTGTATATAGCTTGCAACATTTATTGTGTAAGGTGGCCCACTTTAGATCATTCCTTTTGGACTAGATGGGGCCGGAGTGAGCTATGCCATCATTGACGGTCTCGTTTATTTCATTTTTTGGTGTTTTCTGCTCATCCTCCTTATTAGCTGCTCTGCACTTGGGTTCTGTCTCTGTTAGTTGTGGCTCAGTGTTAGCTCAGGCCTCCTGTATACCGAAGTCAGGATTCAAACATGTTCATTACATCCCACAATTGCAGGGTTTTTTTCCCTAAAATTTATTTAGGAATAACTATTTTTTCTGATTTATACACAAGTTATATTTAATGTAGTAGAACATCTGTGAAACAAGTCAGTTCCTGCTCTTATGTATGCTGTAGCAGCTATAAACAGTTGTTCTGTCACCAGCTTCTCTTTTTTCCCCTCCTTTAAAATTAATTAAATTAATCTAAAAAAAAAGTTAACACAGTTCGTAATGTTACTGAGAAACCACAAAGGTTTATAAATGTTAAATAAACATCTCCTCACATAAAACAAGCAATAACAATTTAACCAGAGCTTTCAGATAAAACAGTGAGGTGCAGCTTCACTACTGTCAGAGAAAATTAATCACTGGTCTCGGACCAATCACAATCCAGAATTTAAGAGCATTTAATAAAACATATTATAGTAAAGGGCGGCACGGTGGTGTAGTGGTTAGCGCTGTCGCCTCACAGCAAGAAGGTCCGGGTTCGAGCCCCGTGGCCGGCGAGGGCTTTTCTGTGCGGAGTTTGCATGTTCTCCCCGTGTCCGCGTGGGTTTCCTCCGGGTGCTCCGGTTTCCCCCACAGTCCAAAGACATGCAGGTTAGGTTAACTGGTGACTCTAAATTGAGCGTAGGTGTGAATGTGAGTGTGAATGGTTGTCTGTGTCTATGTGTCAGCCCTGTGATGACCTGGCGACTTGTCCAGGGTGTACCCCGCCTTTCGCCCGTAGTCAGCTGGGATAGGATCCAGCTTGCCTGCGACCCTGTAGAAGGATAAAGCGGCTAGAGATAATGAGATGAGATGAGATATTATAGTAAAAACAAAACAAAGAAAAAACATGGAATCTTATTGAAGAAATGTAATAATAAAAAAGCACATAAAAACAAGTTCTTGCTGGTAGATTTTATTGTGCAAGCAAGCAGGCACAACTTTATTCATCTCACACTTGTGAAATTTCCTCTCTGCATTTAACCCATCTGAAGCAGTGAACACACACATGAGCAATGAGCGCACACACACACACAGAGCAGTGGGCAGCCATGCTAACAGCGCCCGGGGAGCAGTTGGGAGTTCGGCGCCTCGTTCAAGGGCACCTCAGCCCAAGGCCGTCCCATATGCAACTATATTATAAATATTAGCACCCTCTCAGTCCTGATTCACTGACGTGGAGTCTTTCCTGCTCTCTGGAAAAGATTTAAAGGTGTCATAAATCAGGCTCAGTGGAAACGGGACCCTTAAACAAGGAAACTCGTTAAATCTGACATGTCAGCACTGTGTCTGTTTGAAGAAATGTCTAAAATTTTTGATAGGATCTGGACATGCTTCCTCTCCAGTGTAGAGCTTGAAAGAGAAATACTGTATTGTTTTTAACATTTTACCTTTTTATGTCTTGACTGTGTTATGTATACTTTTATTTTGCAGGTGTTCTCACTCAGAACAGTGATTGGGGTGTGAAATATCCCGCTGGTCCGATCTGTGCTGTGAGAGGATTCAGTGTCTCCATTCCCTGTTATTATTATTATTATTCACAGCCAAATACTCAGGTGACACAAATGCTTTGGTGCTCAATGAACTCAAACACAGGTGTTTGTAGGGACCCTCCGTATGTTTATGACAGCTCATCAAACACCAGCTCAGACTTTGAGTACGCTGGAGACAACAAATCAGACTGCACTTTATTAATCCACAATGTACAGTTTAATTATTATGGAGAGTACAGATTCAGATTTATAACTGCTAATCCTACTGACAGATGGACAGGTGTTCCTGGAGCGACTCTACAAGTTGCAGGTAAATGCTATACATAAAAAATAAAATATACTTTATGTTCATAATGAACTTTCCATAAGATTCCACTGCGAAGGAGTGTTTTTATTCTACCACTCATCAAAAAATGTTATATTATTAAAATATTTTCATCTGCTAATAAATGAAAAAGTAAGGATAGAACATGATGTGGCATGCTGTTACTGAAAAATAATCAGTGACCTGGTAGTGTGATAATCCAAGGCCTGATGTGATGTTGATTATGTTCTCATAACAGCACGAGCACATTAATATAAACCTGTGATTTGCAGCTGAACAACTGTCAGAGCTTCTGTTACAGGAAACTGATCGACACCTTCTGATTAATCACAATCCAAAATTCAAACGCGCTGTGGTATAAGACATTTTATTCTATCCACATTCACTGGATATGAGCTATCGTGCGCTCTGATTGGTTACTCTACTACTAGGCTATCAGCTCATATACCATGAGTAGAGAAAAGCAAAATGGCGGAGCATGTTGCTGAACCAACTGAGGATGAAATAAAAACTCTACTCGAAAACAAAACCCCAAGGGAGGGAAAGTGAAACACAGTGATCCTAGTGGTAGCATTCCTAAGCCAAGAGCCATACTATTGAAAATCCCATAGACCCAATTTTTAAAAAAAATCCCACGAAGTTATGACGTAGAACTTGTACACCCCCAAAAAATATGTTGTATATGTTGGGATTATCTACTAACTGTGAAAGTATCAGGTGAAATTTCGCTGTCTTTTAAAGGTCCCATGGCATGGTGGTTTGTTGATGCTTTAAACGGGCTCGTGGAGGCTTCCGGATGTTATATCTGCAGCCTTTCTCGAAATGAACCCTCGGCACGTAAATATAGCCTCCTGGGAGAAAGCCCCATTTCAGCGCTTTTCCCAGTGCGTCATTTTGCTAATGAGAAGCAGGAGGCGGGGAAGGGTAGAGGGTGGGGGCGGGCCATGGGGGGAGGGGCTTGACCAAGCTGCGCACACACATACTCGCTGCTATCAGCACCTGTAGCCACGCTGCTAAGACAAAACCCCGTTCTCCCTCGGACTCCTTTCGTAAACTCAACGTGACACAGAGAACAGAGAGTGAGAGTGTTCGGAGTGGTAGTTTACGAACGTATAATACCCTAGGCTTGAACACGCACTCCATAACCAAAGATGATAGAAGCAGCAACTACAGCAACATATCGCTTATCCAACAGAAGACATGCACTGCGGAGCAATAGTCAAACATAAGCTCATAAGTTACAGTCAATTTCCAGACTAAACTCAGTTTAACAGAGCATGCTGCATGCTCTTTAGTTTTGTAGCGCAGATTACCTGGCTAACTGCAGGAAGCGGTTAGCTGCACAGCTAATGTAGCCATTGCTAGGCTAACGCACCGATTTTAAAACACTGCAAAATGACCAGTTATACACTTACTTGTTCGGTGTTTGTGGCTGATGCGGCAGGGATGCTTGGTACGGACCCAGGCTTCAGTGACAGTTGATGTGCAAAACCTGCCCTGTACTGTCCCAAGTTGTGGAAACATTCCTCAGGAAAATGCTTCCGACAAACATACACCGTCTTAGGTAGACTCGACGGCGTATTATTGAAGTAAATAAAATTAAGCCACTGCGTCTTCAGGGGCTCTCCCGTCGGCAGTAAAAACAGACTCTTTTCTGTGTTGTCACATCCATGTACAGCGCAATTTCCATGTTTCGCTCGCTTAGGTGGTGCCATGTTGTGTCCTCTATGGTCTCCTCACTACAACTGGGCGGGGCAATCCATACAGTGGGTGGGAATCCAGAGGGGCGGCGTGGGGATCATCTCCCTTGCTGATGTAGTAAAGGGAAAAGCTTATCAATGCGCCGTTTTGACACGCCATTCTCAAATGTTGGGCATAGTTTGGTTTACACATTATGAAATTTCTAGCCACTGGGGTGACTTAAGAAGGTCAGAGGAACTCATTTTAACGTTAAAAACCTCAGAAAGTGAAAATTTCATGCCATGGGACCTTTAAAAGATTGAAATTGCGCCTAACCTGTCAGAAACGGACTACAACCAAACCGTCTAGTCAGAGTCGCTCATATTACGTCAGCAGTAGGCTTAGCCCTTACGAGTGCTGACAGCTCTCCCTGTGAATAGCGGCAGTTGACTACATGCCCTGATCTGTAATGGTTATCCCCACGAGGGATGCATTTCTTATTGGTACAGAAATACTCCGCCAACCACGCTATACAAATCGGCATGTTGATGTAGGTTACTCACCGGCCGCTACCTGCTACAGATTTGGAAAAGCGCTAGACTTGCGGTGACGTCACATACGCGACGTCGGGTCCGTGTAGTCTTTGATCAACTTATTAAAAAACATTCAAAACAATTCAAATCGGTGGAAAAAATAAAGTATGATCATCAGGATCGATAGAGCTGCCCGACATGCACAACATATGGAAGCCATTGTCTTGACTTTGAAGTGTAACCTGAAATGTAATTTTTTGAAAAGATATTCCCATTCATTTTGCCATAGAGGTTGGAACGCATCCAGTAGGGGGCGATGAGATTACTTTCCCTCCCTATTATCAAGTATTTAAAAGAAACAGAAATAGCTAAAATAATTCCCCCCCCATCGCCTGTTTCACACTCCAGCCCAGTCGGTGGCAGTAATGCACCTTTAAATTGGTTTGCTAACTGCCAAAAAAACCTGAAGAAGAAAACTCCCCCCCCCCCCCCCCATAAAAAAAGCAACAGAATATAGAATAAAAGTATTTGATGGTAAGAATGTATCTTTTTTTTAGTTTTCAAAAATTATTCTAATCACATTTTTCACAAATTGCTCCTGTCATTTCGCCGGTTTGTTTACATTTTAAGCGGAAATTATTTTGTCAGACATTTTGTATAAAATTTTTATTTATGGAATTTTCAAAAAATAAAAATGCTCTGTTTCTCAAAATCCAGTGAATGTAGATAGAATAAAAGTTATTCCACTCAATCTCATCGTACATGGCTTATAGACAACTCGGTGCTACGTGCCTCATCGACTATCAGCTCATGTACGACTTGATTTTGTGGAATAACTGTTAAATGTACAACGTTTATTAATAAAAATGATGGGATATTTTGAAAGAAATATAATTTATTGCCAAAAAAAACCCCTCACAAAGCACATTAAATAACAATGTGTTCCTGACTCAAAAACTCAAACTCAGATTTTAGGACTTGACTGGATTATAATTATTAACACCCTCTTAGTCCTGATTCTCTGACGTGGAGTCTTTCCTGCTCTCTGGAAAAGATTTAAAGGTGTCACTAATCAGGCTCAGTGGAAACGGGACCCTTAAACAAGGAGACTCGTTAAA
Source organism: Neoarius graeffei (assembly GCF_027579695.1). Lineage (NCBI taxonomy): Eukaryota > Metazoa > Chordata > Actinopteri > Siluriformes > Ariidae > Neoarius > Neoarius graeffei. The sequence continues at coordinate 65,800,534 of NC_083587.1, forward strand.
TCTGACGTGTGATGTGAACTGCACACACAGTTCCTCACAGTTCATGTGGTCTAAGAACAACAAGCTCTTACCTGAATCAGGACCCGTTCTTCACTTTCCTGCTCTAACCGTGAGGGATTCTGGGAATTACACCTGCACTTGGAAAACCAACGTGACATCGGGATCTAAAATGATCAGCCTTCACGTCGAAGGTGGGTCCATCTGCTCACAACATTCCTGAATGTCTTGAATGATTACTGAAGGAAATGAAGAAGTTGATTAGCATGTGCCCTTACACTCCTGTAACAGGTGACTTGTGTTCACTTGTTTTTTCTTGTTTTCTTTTCAGCAGGTGAAAATCCAGATAAGTTGATCTGGATCATTGCTTTGGTGATAGCTGGAGTGATTTTTATCATCTTAATCATCTTAGGAGCTATGATCTTCAACAGAAGGTAAAATTCTGCATGTTTCCATACAAATACGATGACACTGAGGGCCCTTGAAGGTTCAGAAATGCATCACTACTACTACTACTACTACTACTACTTATTATTATTATTATTATTATTATTAAAAATACAGCATGCCTTCATGGATGTTTGCAGTTGTCCTGAGGAGATTGGCAGGGCGTCAATGGTAGAAGGTGTTCCATAGTGATGTAAAACTCACTTGGCTGTAGACAGTGTTCCAGCAGCTTCCAGTTCATGGCAGGCCTGTGCCTTGGTGGTTCCTGGGTTGTTCCTGACCATCTGAACCAATTTTCTCTCAGCTGAGGGGGACAGTTTGGGTCTTCTTCCAGCACAGTGGCTTAGCAAAGTGGCTAGACCTCTCAGTAACTTATACTTACATACACTTGTTTGAACTGATGCAGTTGTTTAGAAACAGCTCCAAGAGACATTTCTGAGTGTGTAAATCTATGATCCTCTTTCTCAGATCTGCACTGAGCTCCTTGGACTTTTCTATTGTACTGTGTGTTGGTCAGTGCAATGAGTATCTAATTGTTATAGATCAGAGTCTAACCAAGACAGTGGCCTTGCATCTCGTCTGCAGTTGCATGTTTCTGAACTTCTGCTCATGCTACATCACAGAGCATTATAACACAGTGCTGTCTGCCCTCTTCCACATACATGAGTGCATAGATTCCCAGGATTACTTGCCCAGTGTTGCAGTGATTGACAGACATGAGAAAGTAATGTCAGTAATGCCCAGAGAGCATGACCAGTTTTCTATTCTTCTCCTTTGAAGTTTACTGATTTCACCATCCACAGGCTGGTCTGATACCTAACTTAATGTGTCATTTTTCTCCTTCTGCTAGGAGGAAGGACGATGCTCCAGAAGACAAACGCGGAAAAGTTGGAGAGCAAACACAGGTATGACACAGTTAATAGATGACACTAAGTTCTCCATAGTAAAGAGTGCATTCTGAAATCATCATAACCAAACCCCATCATAATTATAAGTCTGAACGACCCTCCAACATAAGAGGGACTGAAAATGACCAATTGGCATTTTTTTCTAAAGCCAAAGCCGATGTTCGACTGGAACACAATATCTGACGGTTATGTGAAAAAACAGGAATTCAACAGTTGCCATGGGCAATTCATTCATTCAAGTAACATCAACTCAAAGAACATCAGGAGAAAAAAATCGAGACTGACAATAACGGTATAGCTCACTCCGGCCCCATCTAGTCCAGAAGGAACGATTTAAAGTGGCCCACCTTGCGCAATAAATGTTGCAAGCTATATACACTATATACAAGCTATATATAGAAGCGATATCCACCCTAGGAATACCGACCTATTTACCAGAAAGAATCCAAAACAGCAAGGAATTGACCAAGAAGGAGCGATTTTTGTTGAACTGCTCATAAAGGCTTAATTAGTCCATAACTTCATTAATAATTGTAATGAAGTAAATCTGGGTAGAAGTTATATGCACCCTAGGTTCCCCTACCTTCATGCCAGAAAGAATCAAAATTGGTGAAGAATTGAGGGAGAAGACACGATTTGTGTGGAAACTGCTCGTTAGGGCTTAATTACTTAATATCTTCATTATTAATTGCAATTATGGAAAATTGGGTAGAAACTATATGCACCCCAGGCAGACCTACCTTCCTGCCAAAAAGAATAAAAATCGGTGAAGAATTGAGAGAGAAGAAGCGATTTTTGTGAAATGTGGACGACGCCGGATGGACGGCAGACAACACATGATGGCATAAACTCATCACCTGTTGGTCAGATGAGCTAAAAAAAAACCAACAACAACCATTCCTTGGTCAAACAATATGTTAAAAAAGGCACCCTCTTACTGTTACCATTTTTGGAGAAATCAGATCAGCTGCCATGAACCTTCCCACTTCACCATCCTCTGCTAGGCTTCATTACTTCAGAAATGACCACCCCATTAGCATTCCCCATGCTTTAGCGTTCCTGATTCTATGTGATCATTACCTCCACCAAGAAGGTTTTTTTTTTTAGTGAGGTTTGTTTGCCTGTCTATCTGTAAGCAGGATTGTGCAAAACCTACCAGCCTGATTTCCACAAACTTTGGTGGAAAGGTGTAGCATGGGCCAAATAAGAACCCATTACATTTTAGAGCAGATCCAAGCCATAGAGCAGATCCATGTAATTAATTTCACTTTGATAATGTTGCGACATGGCATTTGCTCGACATTTAACAATCCAGTAGATAGCAGTAAAGTTGAATAGTGAAAAAAACATAACCAATGTAGAAATATGATAACTATATCACAATCTACATTCACAGGTACCAGTAATCCTTTGAGATATACACAAAGGCAAATTGCTTAACCGTAATACAGAAAGCACTCATCCTCGAGCACTTGGGGACAGGGGTTTCAACCTGTCTTACTGTTTCTATTAGTTTTGTAAATAGATCCAGATAGATTAAGTGTTATGGTTGCAGATTTGCATATCATGGAAGAGCAGACTATTGTCCTTGGCGAAAGTCGGCGCTCTCTGAGTGCCCTTCTAGTTAAACATTGAGCTGAATGAGGTGGATGTGAGCACACAAGCACTAATGTTTATACTTTGTATGATTATGCTCTTTGTGATGTGTGTATTATTATTATTATTATTATTATTATTATTAAACAATCCACAATTTAAATCTGAAACAAGCGTATTTTTTTGCTGTGTGAGAAATACTTGTTTGAATTCCATTTACACACTTTGTCATGTATGTGTGTGTATATATTTTACTAAAATGGTAATTTGAGTCGCCACAGGTAAAGCAGGTTCCTCAGCCCAATGAAGAAGTGTTGCAGGAGGGGGAAGTGACCTATGCATCTGTACATGTCAAAGACACCAAACTGAACAATGGGTAAGAACCGATGCTGTATACGGTAGATTGTGGCAGATTCCAATTGACTGTTTGCGAGTTCCTCTTTCATCAAAGCAGGGGCATTTTTTTCTGACGTACCCCGCCTTTCACCCGTAGTCAGCTGGGATAGGCTCCAGCTTGCCTGCGACCCTGTAGAACAGGATAAAGCGGCTAGAGATAATGAGATGAGATGAAATTTAAAATACCCTGATGATTTAGAATTGGGACTAAACCCTGCTTATTTAACTTGTAGGATCAGTCGAGTGTCAATTTGCAATATTAATAAGACCACAACACCTCAATTCGTATGTTCAGACTCGGAGGTAGGCCTACTGTTGATTTGTGAATGATGATCATATCAAGAACTATTATAAAAGGACTATTTTAAAAGTATCAGAGTTGTGGATAAATCATGCTACTAGCCTGTTTAATTATTTACACATCACTTTCACAATATGAACTGTTTTTTATACACCAGGTCCTTGTCCTTTTTTGACAGTGACCAATTTATGATTGTTTCAATCACTGTCTCTTAAATCAATGATTCGATCCAAATCACTGGATTGTTACACCCGTATAAGACCCAATATTAATAATATTAGGGATTTTGATTCATACTAGCTAACTACAGCTTAGCTAACAGCTACCTTACCTTGCTACTTTGGACCTCCACCCTGACAGCAACGCACCACCATCTTCTTCCATTTCTCTTTGTCTTTGGCCAAGGTGGGAGCTTGATACCAGTTTGTACCACACTGTCATAGATCTTCCATTACAGTTGCTCTCCATGTCTTTTTTGGTCTCCCATGCCATCTTTTCCATCCAGCAGGTATCCAGTCAATTGTAGTTTTTGCTGGGATGTTATCAGGCATTCAGAGGATGTGGCCAGTCAGCTGCAGTCTTCGGCTTTTGATGATGTTGTTAAGCCTGGTGGTATTGGCTCTTTTTAGAATCTCATTGTTGGTTACTCTGTCCTGCCATTTCAGGGGCGCAGATACGTTTTTTGAACTGGGGGGGACAAAGCTGCCAGCAAACCAACCCCACCCCCACCATGTGTTGTGCGAGGAATATACATAGCGAGAGGCTGGGCTACGTGTGTGTGTGTAAAGTGTAAACCAGTGCATCCTGACTTTCTAACTATGCCTGTGTGTTGCGTGAGCGGCAGTCAGTCAACAACTCTTCGCAAAGTTTCCTTATGAAACAATATGCTCGCTGAAATTATGGCAGGGAACGCCAGATTAAACGTTAAAACTGCCTTCTGAGCACTGTATCTACAGGCTACCACCGAAAGAAGGAGGCTACCAGAAAGGCATCTCTACTCCGTATGATTTTACTTTCACTACGACATTACTTTGAACAGACTATCAAAAAATTGCAAGGTGATATGATAAAGTAAGGCACAGTTTACTTACAGTCGTTTTTTGAAAAAACGATGCAATCGTTTTCTGCCTTTTCGGTTTGGCACCCTTCATCATGCCGTGTTGGGTCCTGAACTAGGAGCTGTCCCCGATATGCCTGTCAAACTTATTGTGGGTAACCATAGCAACCAAGCTCGAGCTCGCAACCTGTGCAGTCTGCGCAGCTCAACCAACCGAATATCAGTCTTTGTTTTGTTTTATGTGAGTTGTTGCAACTATGTATGTACTGCTGTGCACCTCAATAAACCGAATGGTAATTAGTCTTTTGATTTTTCCGTGAGGTTTTCCTTATGCAAAGAAAGACAGCAAAGACGTTTTTTCCTCCCTATAAGTGGGGGGGACCGAACGAGGTGAATTTAAATCTGGGTGGGACGAATCCCACCCGTCCCACCCTCTATCTGCGCCCGTGTGCCATTTGACACCAAGTATCTTTCGTAAGCACCTTTGTTGAAATGCATCTAGTTGTTTGTCAATGTTAGAAGTGCTTTTCCATGTGTCTGCTACATATGTTGTGGTAGAGATTACAATGAACTGGAAGAGTCTCAGCTAACAGCGAGCTTGTTAGTTATTATAAGAAGCCATCTTGCTGTTCTCTGTGCCACCTCAAATATCCAATAAATTTCGAGCTTGTTGCGTCTTTGAGTTCTGTCTCTTCACCATCATTGATTTTTACTTCAGGTGTTTTGCACATTCAAGTTTATCTTTTTCATTTGAAGATGCTAGTCATTATAGACTATACTTTGTTTTTATTTAAAGTCAGAATGCTGTTCAGTGTGATCTCGTTGTAAAAGTTGTAACAGGGTTCCATGTGTGCATGCTCCATGGCTCATAAATGGGTTTGTATGTGATTGCAGGCATGTCCACATTGAGCCGAAGGATGACCCATCTGTTATATACAGTACTGTGAAAATAAACTGATCACCTTGAGGCATTTACCTGACTCAGGTAGCTTCAATTATGCAACCACTATTTGCTCCTCGAAGCTCAATTCTGAGTGCACGATGACGACACCTGCTGGTGAAGAGGATATTTTACACACACTCCTGCTGCCCCAATGCGTCGTGATCTGTTACACTTGATTAGTTCTCAATGCTCTACTCCTGCTTCTTCATCTTAGAGCTTTCTACGCATACGACTCGCATTCCTGCTACAGGAGATATTTCACTTTCCTTCTGCATATCATTACAGCACACATAAAACTCCATGCCTTTTCTCTCTAATGCTTTATAATCCCACGATCCAATGTGACCCAAAAGAGGATCCTTGGTTTCGTCTTTAATTCTGTTTCCTGTCAAGGTTTCTTCCTTCCTCATCTTGTCTCAAAGTTTTTCCTTCCTTATCACCTCTGGATAATTGTCAGATTCGGGACCTGAATCTACATCCAGATTTCTGTAAAAGTTGCTTTGTTGTTAAAAGCAAAACACAAATAAATGTAACTGATTTTAAGTTTTAAAATTAAATTAAAATATTTTCTTAATTTGTTTGTAATGTTGCAGATGATATATTTAAGTTATTCCACGAAATCAAGTCATACATGAGCTGATAGCTGACGAGGTGCATAGCACCGAGTTGTCTATAAGCCATGTATGATGAGATTGAGTGGAATAACTGTTTTATTCTATCCACATTCACTGGATTTTGAGAAACAGCATTTTTATTTTTTGCAAATTCGATAAATAAAAACTTTATACAAAACGTCTGACAAAATCATTTCCACTTAGAATGTAAACAAACCAGTGAAATGACAGGAGCAATTTCTCAAAAATGTGATAATTCTTGAAAAATAAAGATCTGTTCTTACCATCAAATACCTTCATTCCATATTTTGTTGCTTTTTTTTAAATTTTTTGTGGTTTTGTTTTTGAGTAGAATTTTTATTTCATCCTCGGTTGGTTCAGCAACATGCTCCGCCATTTTGTTTTTCTCTACTCACAGTATATGAGCTGATAGCCTAATAGTAGAGTAGCCAATCAGAGCAGGCGATTGCTCATATCCAGTGAATGTGGATAGAATAATAGTTAATAGCATGCGTAATCTATTACATTTTCTACTATTTTTAAAATGTTCTCTTACACTGTAGTAATAAACATATCAAATATCAACAGAAAAATGTTTTATTCACTTTTTGTCCACTCTTTAGCAGCTGTAAAGAAGGCTTTATGCTCACATCATGTGCTTGTTTCCTGATAACACACTCATTGGCCACTTTAATAGGAACTTGTTGTTGATTCTAAGATTCCTGTTCTTGGTTGCAGGAGTGGAACCCAGTGTGTTCTGCTGTTGCATGCCGAAATGCTTTTCTGCTCACCACAGTTGTAAAGAGTGATTGATTATATGAGTGTAGCAGTTCGTGTAGGTGGGTGGAGCACAGAAGGACGGCAGGACAGAACTGATTTCACAAAACTCTTTTTTTTTTTTTTATTCAGCTTTTCAGTTTTTATCTCTATTCCCACACACTCAGACACACGTACACACATCAGCCGTCTGGTTGTGGAGAGAGCTCCCTCTGCTCTCGCTCTCTCCCCTTAAATAGGGCGCGGTCACTGGGAAGACACACAAACACATTAATTAACAACAGGTGTAGTGATTCTGCCACTTACCTTCCCTGACTCCGCCCTCCTGTCACAGACCGATGCTAGACCACACCCCCGCTGCCACATACCCCCACCGCCCGACTCAGGCCGGGCAGCCGTCTGGCCCGCAGCCGACCCCCCCCCCCCGACGGGAGAGGAAGTCCGCCACGACCATCTGCGCCCCCGGCCTGTGGATCACCTTGAAATTAAAGGGTTGGAGTGCCAGATACCAACAGGTGATCCGTGCATTGGCATCCTTCATGCAGTGGAGCCACTGGAGGGCCGCGTGGTCCGAACAGAGGGTGAAAGGGCGTCCCAGCAGGTAGTACCGGAGGGCGAGGACCGCCCACTTGATCGCCAGGCACTCCTTCTCGATGGTACTGTAGTGCCCCTCACGCACCGACAGCTTCCGACTAATGTATAAGACTGGGCGATCCTCCCCCTCCACCTGCTGGGACAAAACGGCCCCCAGCCCTCTGTCCGACGCATCCGTCTGCAACATAAAAGGGAGAGAAAAGTCAGGGGAGTGTAAACGTGGCCCCCCACACAGTGCAGCCTTTACCTTAGAAAAAGCCCGCTGGCATTGCTCCGTCCACTGGACCGGATCTGGTGCCCCCTTTTTAGTCAGATCAGTCAGTGGGCTGGTGATGTCCGAATAATTAGGTATAAACCTACGATAATAGCCAGCCAGCCCCAGGAACTGTCTCACCCCCTTTTTGGTCTTGGGCCTCGGGCAGGCCGCAATCGCTGAGGTCTTGTTAATTTGGGGACGCACCTGCCCATTGCCCAAGTGGAAGCCCAGATACCGTACTTCCACCCGCCCAATCGCACACTTCTTTGGGTTGGCTGTGAGACCTGCCTGCCTCAGCGACCTAAGGACGGCCCTCAGGTGTTGTAGGTGCCGCGGCCAGTCATTACTATAAATAATGATATCGATGAATTGGTGTAAGCTGAACGGTGTGGAAAAGGCCGTTTTTCCCTGGATAATGGAGTCAAAGGGATCTGCCAATAACCCTTTGTTAAATCCAGTGTCGAGTAAAAACGAGCCGTGCCTAGCCGATCTAGCAACTCATCAATACGAGGCATTGGGTATGCATCGAATTTAGACACCGCGTTGACTTTTTTATAGTCTACACAGAACCAGACCGACCCGTCGGCCTTGGGTACCAAGACCACCGGGCTGCTCCAGTCACTGTGGGACTCCTCGACGATGCCCATTTCGAGCATGGCCTCGAGTTCTTCCCGAACCACCTTTTTCTTGTGTTCGGGTAACCTGTACGGGCAGCTACGCACTACCACCCCCGGGGGCGTCTCAATGTGGTGCTCTATGAGGTTAGTGCGGCCGGGCAGGGGCGAGAACACGTCCGAAAACTCGGTCTGCAACTGGGCAACCTCCGCGAGTTGGGTCGGGGAGAGGTGGTCTCCACAGGGGACCGGAGAGGGATGTGATGCTAATGTTCCTTTTTGAACCTCCGGCCCCAGCTCCGCCTTCTCCGGAACCACTGACACCAACGCCACGGGGACCTCCTCGTTCCAGAGTTTGAGTAGGTTGAGGTGGTAAATCTGTAGCACCCCACCCCTGTCTGTTCGCTTCACCTCATAGTCGACGTCCCTGACTCGCCATGTGACATCAAAGGGTCCTTGCCACTTGGCGACTAATTTAGAGCTCGATGTGGGCAACAGTACGAGTACTTTCTCTCCCGGTGCGAACTCTCTAAGGTGCGTACCCTTGTCGTACAGGCGGGTTTGCCATTCTTGGGCCTGCCGCAAATTCTCCTGGGTTAGGTGTGTGAGTGTGTGGAGTTTTGTGCACAGGTCAATAACGTATTGAATTTCATTTTTGCTTGGTGAAGGTCCCTCCTCCCAATTTTCTCACAGCACATCTAAAATGCCGCGCGGCTTACGCCCATATAATAATTCAAATGGGGAGAACCCCGTGGAGGCTTGGGGGACCTCTCGCACTGCAAAGAGCAAGGGTTCGAGCCATTTATCCCAGTTACTCGCGTCCTCACTTACAAATTTTTTAATTATGCTTTTAAGGGTGCGATTAAACCGTCCGTTTGTGGGTGATACACGCTGGTGCGGATCGGCTTAATACCTAATAACCCATACAGTTCGTTCAGTGTTCGTGACATAAACAAGGTGCCTTGATCAGTCAGAATCTCTTTCAGGATTCCAACTCGGGAGATGACGCGGAAGAGCGCCTCCGCAATACTGCGTGCTGAGATATTGCGAAGAGGCACTGCTTCCGGGTATCGCATTGCATAGTTCACTAGAACTAATATAAAGTGGTACCCTCGTGTTGACCGATCTAATGGCCCGACGAGATCCATCTCAATTCTTTTGAACGGGGTCTCGATTAACGGTAGAGGGCGCAAAGGCGCTTTTGGAATGGCCGCTGGATTTACTAACTGGCATTCGCGGCATGCCGTACACCACCTACGGACATCGCTGCGAATCCCCGGCCAATAGAATCGGGCCATTATTCGGGCTAGTGTTTTATCCTGCCCCAAGTGTCCAGCCATGGGATTAAAGTGAGCCGCCTGGAATACCAATTCCCGGCGGCTCTTCGGAATTAAAAGCTGCGTGACTCGCTCTTTAGTTTGAGTGTCCTGCGTCACTCGGTATAATCTATCCTTCATAATCGCGAAGTAGGGGAAGGACGGGGTGGCGTTCGGCTGGAGCGTTTGACCATCGATTACTCTCACTTGGTCAAACACATGCCACAGAGTCTCGTCTCGTGACTGCTCTAATGGGAAATCCGCAAGGGATTCCCCAACAGAGAGAGGAGGAGCCGGCGGCTCCTCACCCTGACGCGGAGATGACGTAGACGGCTCTGTGACAGCTGCTCCCGCCAAAGCGACACCGGGACCTCCCCCTGTCAAATGGCAGGACCCACTCTTTACTAAGTGTGTCATTAAATCCCGAAATCCTGGCCAATCAGTCCCCAAAATTAAAGAGTGGGTAAGGCGAGGATTATCCGCCGCCTTCACTATAAATTTTTCCCCTTGGAAAAAAATGTGGACTGACACTAAAGGGTAGTTGTGAACATCCCCGTGCACACACAACACCTTCACCAATTGTGCTCCCCCCAATGCTTCATCTTGCACCAGGCTTTGGTGGATTGAGGTCTGATTACAGCCAGAATCCACCAACGCCTGATATGTATCCCCTTGGATACTCACCGGTATGCGATACGCTCCGGCCTGATCGAGGGCGGCTCCTGGCGCGTTGGGGATCCGAACCACCGCGCCCACATCCATTACCGAGCACTGCTGTTGGAGGTGGCCCGGTTCCCCGCAGCGCCAGCAAACCGGCCTGGGCTTCCTCTCTGCACTAGTGCTCTGGCGCTCACTCACCTGAGGGGGGGGAGAGACAGACACAGAAGGGAGACACGGAAGGGCACCGCGGGTGCGGCGGGCCGGCTGAGGTGGCGCCGGCCCCCGCCTCCGTGGTGGGGGAATGGGGCGAGGAGAACACACAGGAGGAGGGGAGAGAGAGAGAGAGAGAGAGAGAGAGAGAGAGAGAGAGAGAAAAGAGAAGGGGTCGTCTGCTGTCCTGCCGTCGGGACAGCCGCCAGATGATCCTCCTCCAGCTCAATTGCCTGATCCAGCGACGCCGGGCGGTGGCACTGGACCCACTCTGCGGTTCCCGCTGGTAAACGCGCGACGAACTGTTCCAGTACCACCTGGTCGATGAGTCCCTCGGCATCGCAGCTGTCGGCCCTCAACCACCGCCAGCAGGCGTCCCGGAGTTGCTGGCCAAACGCGAACGGCCGGCCGACTTCCTCCAAGCGCAGAGCGTGGAAACGCTGATGTTGTTGCTCCGGGGTGTGTCCCACCCGCTGGAGGACGGCCCGGCGAAGGTCCGCGTAGGCCAGCCGGCGGTCGGCGAAGGTGGAGGACTCCATGGGGCTGTTGTCTTCTGTGCTCATCCCGGGTTTCGGTACCACTGTAGCAGTTTGTGTAGGTGGGTGGAGCACAGAAGGACGGCAGGACAGAACTGATTTCACAAAACACTTTTTTTTATTCAGCTTTTATCTCTATTCCCACACACTCAGACACATGTACACACATCAGCCATCGGGTTGTGGAGAGAGCTCCCTCTGCTCTCGCTCTCTCCCCTTAAATAGGGCGTGGTCACTGGGAAGACACACAAACACATTAATTAACAACAGGTGTAGTGATTCTGCCACTTACCTTCCCTGACTCCGCCCTCCTGTTACAGACCGATGCTAGACCACGCCCCCACTGCCACAATGAGTTACTATATCTTTCCTGGCAAAAAAACCTCGAACCAGTCTGGCCGTTTTCCTCTGATCTCTCTTATCAACAAGGCATTTGTTTCCACCCACAGAACTGTCGCTCACTCACTTGATGTTTTTTTGTTTTCTGAACCATTCTGTTTAAATTCTACAGACTGTTGTGTGTGAAAACCCCAGGAGGAGATCAGCAGTTTCTGAAATACTCAAACCAAAAATACTCATCTGGCTCAAACCAACACCCATACCACAGTGAAAGAAAGAAAGTCACACTTTGAGATCACAATTTTTCCCATTCTGATGTTTGAACATTGTGAACATTAACTGAAGCTCTTAATTTGTATCTGTGTGATTTGATGCATTGTGCTACTGTCAAGGGACCGGCTGATTAGAGAACTGCAGAAAATAGCAGGTGGATAGGTGGGTGTTCCTAATAAAGTGGCCGTGAGTGTATACATGCATGTGTTATGATATACATTTCAATTTCCTTGATAAACCTTATAAAATCACACTATTAGACTGGAAACTGCCACATTTTATTTTTAATCAAAATCAGATTAAGTTTTTTTTCCATCTTCAAAACTCAAACTATAAGCTTCTGGATGGGCTGCAATTATGAATTTGTTGATGCCTGTCCCTAATTAGAAAAGATATAACACAGGATTTTCTCTAAATGTTTGGTTGTCTCACATTAACGCTGGAATCGGTGCCCAACATCAACTCCCATGAGACATTGTGACTTAAACTCATGGCCACCAAGGACTCAAACTCCTGCCACTCACACTCCAGCTCACCTGAGCAAGCACACCTGGACTCAACACACACTATATAAAGCACACATTATAGCCGCATCTCCTGACGTACTGAGCCTTACCTGCATCTTTTGGTTGCTGTGAACATTTCTGAATCTTGTCTGGCTTTGATTTGCCTCTCTGACCACTTGCTCCTGTCTGTACTGACTCCGACATTACTTCACAAATTGGATCTGTTGATCTGATGTTAAAAAAAAAAAAATCCTTTTACTTGTACCTGCAGCCATTTCTCCCACCTCACAGGTTAATGTTGGGTTCATGTTAGATTTATACGAGTTTTCTTGATGAATGAAAGAAAGAAATGAGTTTCAACGAGACTCTCTGCCCCAGATTCTCTCTCTCTTCCCTCCATGCTCAACCCCCCCCCCCCCCCCCCCCAAAAAAAAAAACAAAAAAAAACCACTTTCATTCACACTCTGGTTTCTCACAACACAAGGTCTTTCTCAAAACATTTAATCCATAACACAGATAAGGATGTTACTGGGGACCCCCCCGTTTTTTCAAGATTCCTTTATTGTCACTACACCGTACAGTGAAATTCAGAGATGGACAAAGAACCCAATTTCATTACTGAAGTAAAAGTACAGATCCCGCTGGTCAAATGTGACTCCGATACAAGTGAAAGTCGTCCAGTCAAATTTTTACTTAAGTTAAAGTACTGAAGTACTTGCTTTTAAAAATACTTAAGTATTAAAAGTACATTTTCTGTCAATGCATTGTTGTATTATTGCCACAACGCTTACAAAACCTAATGCCGCTACCAAAGACAGAAATGTGAATTCATAAAATGAGTACATGCTGTGCATCACAGTGGTTTAACGTTAAGCTTGCTAGTCAGTGAAACTCCACCTGACATGCTAGCAAAGTCTTTTCAAACTCAAAATCATACTGGGTAGCTAACGCTACTAGAAAAGAAAGACTTCTACATTCTGTTTATTTGGCAAGATTATGCTAAAACATTTCTGAAAGGACTTCAGATAAGTTACTCATGTTAGCGTAACTGTTTTTTACATGCTAACTAACAGTGTCCAAGTTAACTAGCTATGTGTTAACGTTAGCCGTGGACAAGGCGATGGCGACTTGGCGAGAAAATCCACAGAAAGTCATTTGACTAACCAGACTGCATAACTATTGCAACGTTATCACTAGCTCTAAAAGCACAGACAACTTTGTTGCAGGCTTTCTCTTGGAATAAAACATTTATATCCCTCAATATGCTTCCGGAGGTCAGACGGCAAGTTTTTGTAGGCTGTGATGTGGTTTGTTTTCGACAAACAAAGCAAACATTTAAAACGAAATGTATCTTTAAAACTTTCAGAAAACTGAAACATGGGTTCTAGATAAAGCCATGAGTGCGTGTGTTCTCCAGAAGAACCGCCTCCTTCCATTCTGCCATCAACTGATCATGTTAAATAACGCTGCTGAGGAAAAAAAAAAAATCACTGAACCTGATTTTATCCAGTCTATGGACATGACGTGACCCTAGTGATTACTGATCGGCTCTCAGTGTCACCTGTGGAAAAAAACAATCACATTTTAGAAAAGAAAAGAACATCCACTTTTAAAGCTGCTTCATAGTAATGAGTAACAAGGACCTTGACAGAAAGGTAGTGGAGTAAAAAGTACAATATTTGTCTTTCAAATATAGTGAAGTTAAAGTCATAAGTTAAAAAATACTCAAGTAAAGTACAGATACTCAAAAAGTGTACTTAAGTACAGAACTCAAGTAAATGTACTTCGTTACTATCCACCTCTGATGAAACTGAAGCACACAATCCAGTTGGTGTATTCATACAAACAGTATTAAGGGAGGAAAAAAAAAGGTAGTCAGATCTGTACAAGTCAATAAAAATGTTAGGGGTGATGGAGGTGTGATGAGATTAGGATCCAGAAGCAGAACACAGACAGTAATCCAATAATGAGATTTAATCCAGGGAGAGGAAGTGGCAAAAAGGGTAAGCAAACAGTTTAGAAAAAACAAATAGCAAAGTAGTCCAGGAAAAAAAAAGACAAAAAAACCCCCAAGGTGGGCAATGACAAAAACGCTAGTGCAAAAGACATGAAAAAAATAGTCCAGACAAAAAACTGAGACAAAAAACGAGGCAGGCAGGACAAAAAAAACACCACTAGCACAAAAAAACATGAAAGACAAAACGTTAGAACAGAAACTGTGGAAACAAGCAAGCTAGAGGGCAAAAAGCCATGAAAGCATAAAGGGCACAGAAATGGCGAGAAAAAACTGACAAGATGTTCTAGTGAAGTCCCTGTCTGAGAACGGTGTTTATATACACAGCAGGAAAACCAGAAAGTGAAATGCAGGCAAGATGGAATTCCCATCCCGGATCCGGATTACCGCTGACCTGGGAGATAAGTAACCTCCGGAGTGGAAGTCTGGGGCGGAGCATGACAGTACCCCCTCTTCAACGAGTGCCTCCAGGCACTTCAGCAGTTTTGTGACCGTGTAGGCCTCGCTGCCATTGATGAGCCTGGGAGGAGGGATTTGAGCTGTGATACGTGAAAGGTGGGGTGAACATGTCACATGGTGAGTGGTAATGCCAGTCTAATGGAACAGGGGTTGATTACCTTCTTGAAGAGAAAGGGTCCAAGGAACCTGGGTGCTAGCTTGCAGGAGACGGTTCTATGTAGCAGGTGGCGCGTGGAGAACATGACTTGTTGTCCTACCTGGTAGGTGGGTGCCTTGGAGCGGCGTTTGTCGGCCTGCCTCTTGGATGTGAGGGCGGAGTGAATGAGTCTTCTCCGGGCCAATGCCCACGTCCTCCTGCAGTGATGTCTAAAGAGCTGGGCTGAGGGTACAGTGACCACCTCCTCTTGGCTGGGGAACAGTGGTGATTGGTAACCAAGGGAGCACTGGAATAGAGAGAGACCTGTTGCAGAGGAAGGGAGAGAGTGTTATGAGCATATTTGATCCAAGGTAGATACTTACTCCAAGAACTGGTATCCCTGGATGCCATGCACCCGAATGCTACCTCCAAAACTTGGTTCGCCCATTCTGCCTGGCCGTTGGTTTGTGGGTGGAAGCCTGAGGAGAGACTACAGGTGGCCCCGAAGAGTTTGCAGAAGGCCCTCCAGAATTGTGCAGTGAACTGAGGACCCCGGTCAGAAACGATGTCAGTGGGCAGTCCATGTAGATGGAAAATGTGCTGGATGAGTAGTTCAGCGGTTTCTTTGGCTGAGGGGAGCTTGGGCAGAGGGATGAAATGAACAGTCTTGGAGAAACGGTCAGTGAGGATGCATGTGTTGCCACCTGAGTTGGGGAGTCCTGTGATGAAGTCCAGGGCAATGTGAGACCAAGGTCAATGTGGAGTCGGGAGGGGTCTTAGCAAGCCAGCAGGGGTACGATTGGCTGTCTTGTTCCGGGAGCATGTGTCGCAGGGTGCCACGAACTCCTGGAGGTCTTCCTTGATGGATGGCCACCAGAAGCACTGTTGGATGAGTGCCAGGGTTCGGGCAGCTCCCGGATGACAGGCCAGCTTGGAGCCATGACCCCACTGCAGCACCTGAGTTCACACAGGACAGGGAACAGATGATTACATGGAATGTCGGAGTTACCTTCTGCGAGGTCCTGCTCCAGGGCCTTCTGCACTAGGGTCTCAACCTCAAGTATGGCGGTCCCCACCAGGCAGCATGGAGGGAGGATGGTTTCGGGCATTTTGGACTCCTCCTGGCGGGAAGAGAACATCCTGGACAGGGCGTCGGGTTTGCCATTCTTGGAGCCTGGGCAGTAGGAGAGCGTGAATTTCAACCGGGAGAAGAAGAGAGACCATCAGGCTTGTCGAGAATTGAGGCATTTGGCGGACTTGAGGTACTCCAAGTTTTTATGGTCTGTCCAGACTAGGAAGGGGAGATCAGACCCCTTGAGCCAGTGCCTCCACTCCTCCAAGGCTAGTTTCACAGCCAGTAGCTCTCTGTTGCCGATGTCATAGTGACATTCGGCTGGGGACAGCCAGCGGGAGAAGGAGCACGGGTGGATCTTGTTGTCACTGGCCCTCTGGGAGAGAATGGCTCCGACCCCTGACTCAGAAGTGTCAACCTCGATGATAAACTGCTTGGTTGGATCGGGTATAGTGAGAATGGGTGCTGTGGTAAACTTGCGCTTGAGCATGGAAAAGGCTTCCTCTGCTTCCTCCCCCCACTTGAGCTGGGTCTTGGTCGAGGTCAGGACTGAGAGAAGTCCAGCCACCGTGCTGAAGTCGCAGATGAAACGCCTGTAGAAGTTGGCGAACCCAAGGAAGCTGGAGCTCTCATCTCGAAGATGGGGTGGGCTAGTCAGTGACTGCCTTCAGCTTGAGGGGGTCCATCTGAATCTTCGCTGGAGAGATGAACCCCAGGAATGAGACAGAGCTTTGGTGGAACTTGCTTTTCTCTGCCTTGACGAACAGCTTGTTTTCTAGCAGGCGTTGGAGGACCTGCCGGATGTGACCCCGATTGCCATCCAGGTACACAAAGACAAAAGGTGTTAAGGAAGTCCCCCAAGACATCATTAACTAGTGCCTGGAAGACCGCGGGCGTGTTGGTCAGGCCGAAAGGGACCACGAGGTATTCGTAGTGGCCTGTGGCGGTGTTAAAGGCCGTCTTCCACTCGTCCCCTTCCTTGATCCTAACAAGATGGTAAGCGTTGTGCAAGTCCAGTTTAGTAAACACTTAGGCTCCCTGGAGTAGTTCAAAGACCGTGGTCATGAGCAGTAGTGGATAACGATTTTTGATAGCATTGAGACCCCGATAGTCAATGCAGGGGCGGCATGACTTGGCCTTTTCGATGAAGAACCCTGCCCCTGCTGGGGAGGAGGAAGGGCGGACGATCCCAGCTGCCAGCAACTGATATTTTTCCATGGCTTGTCTTTCGGCAAGAGAAAGAGAGTAGAGGCGTCCCTTGGATGGCGCTGTCCCGGGCAGGAGGTCGATGCCACAGTCGTAGGGTCTGTGAGGAGGGAGGGACACTGCTTGGGTCTTGCTGAGAACTACCTTTATGTCCAGATATTCCAGGGGCATGTGAGAGAGGTCAGGAAACTCACTGGCTGAGGGCTGTGGTGGTTTGGTGGGAGGCAGAGTGGAGTTCAGGCAGGAGGCCATGCAGGAAGGACTCCAGCCTAGGATGGTGTTATTAGTCCAATTTAGATGGGAGTTGTGCTGTGTTAACCAGGGTAATCCTAGGATGATGGGTACATGGGGGTTGTTCATGACATGAAATTGAATAGTTTGAGTGATTGCCTGAAATCCTTAAGGTGAGTGGGGCAGTAAGGTGAGTGATGGTGGTCAAGCCAGTGCCATTGAGTGTCAGGACGGTGAGAGGGACCTTGAGGGCGAGTAACAGGATTCTGAGATCCTTGGCAGTAGTGGAGCAGATCAGGTTCCTGTCCGCCCCTGAGCGACGAGTGCCTGAAGATGGTGATGCCAGTTGTTGTGGGTGATAACAGGGACCAATGGTCGGTCAGCAGGAGACTGGTTCTGAGCATTGCCCACCAGGGCCCCTCGATTCACTGGTGGGCTCATCCTTTTAGCGGGCAGGCTCGGCAAATATGTCCTTGCTGACTGCAGTAGAAGCAGACCCCCATGCTCCGCTGGCGCAGTCATTCCTCCACTGACACTCGTACCCGATCTACCTGTATGGGTTTGATGGACAAGGCAGAAGGTGGAGAGGTGGTGAAGCTGGGGTGGCTCTTCTCTCTCCTCCGTTGTTGAATCCGAGCGTCGATGCAATTGGCAAGGTCCATGAGGCTGGAGAGGTCTGACAGTAGTTCCCAAGAGGCTAGTTCATCCTTAATGGCGTCGGACAGGCCATGTAGGAACGCGTCGATCTGGGCACTCTTGTTCCAACCGCATGTGTCAGCCAACATCCGGAACTTGATGGCATAATCCGAGGTATATCAGGTCCCCTGCCGCAGCTCCATGAGCTCCCTAGCCGCCTCCTGGCTGGGCAGAGAGCAGTTGAATATTTGCCTCATTTCTTCGGAGAATTCTTTGAAGGTAGAACAAAAGGATGAATCGGTGTCCCAGACCACTGCTCCCCATTCCCTGGCCTTGCCGGTGAGGAGCGTGATGGTATAGGCTACCTGGGAGTGCTCTGTGGGGAAGGCCAGAGGTTGTAGCTCCAAGATCAGTGAACATTGAGATAGAAAGGACCTGCAAGTGCCTGGTTCTCCACTGTAGGGCTGAGGCGAAGGGAGTCTCAGTTCGTGGAGAGCGGCGGTGAAGGAGGCAGCTGGGCAGGGGTAGGCACAGCTTGGGAGTGCTGGAGTTGCATGGCTAGAAGGTTGAGTGAATTGGACAGTGTGGAAAGGTTCTGGGTAATTTGTTGGAGCTCCTGTTGGTGGGTCCCAAGGAGAGCTCCTTGTTGCTAAATAGCCGCTCTCAGATGGGTCAGTTCTGCTGGATCCATGTTGGCCAGAATGTACTGTTAGGAGTGATGGAGGTGTGGCGAGATTAAGATCCAAAAGCAGAACACAGACAGTAATCCAATAAATAATGAGATTTAATCCAGGGAGAGGGCATGGCAAACACAGTAAACAAACAGTATAGAAAAAAACAAATAGCAAAATAGTCCAGGAAAAAAGAGACAAAAAACTTGACAGAAAAACAAGGTGGGCAATGACAAAAGTGCTAGTGCAAAAGACATGAAAAATAGTCCAGACAAAAAAAAAAACAGACAAAAAACAAGGTAGGCAGGACAAAAAATACTAGCACAAAAAAAACATGAAAAAGACAAAACGTTGGAACAAAAACCATGATAAGAAACAAGCAAGCTAGAGGGCAAAAACCCATGAAAGCATAAAGGGCACAGAACCAGCAAGAAAAAACTGACAAGACATTCTGGCAAAGTCCCTGTCTGAGAACGGCGTTTATATTGAGGTATTTCACCTGACGTCACAGGGTCACGTGATGCCCCGGTGTCCGCCATTTTGGACGGCAAGCTAGCTAATGTCAACATCACAGTACCTAGTATGTTGCTGTAGCAACGTTTACGTTCAGTCATTTGGATGACTGTTAAAACCTTTCAGTCTCAAGTTTTTCCTTTACTGTATTTACTAGTTTACTGAGCCAGCCAGCCCCGGAGCGCTAGCTAGCGCCGGCCAGCCCCGGAGCGCTAGCTAGCGCCGGCCAGCCCCGGAGCGCTAGCTAGCGCCGGCCAGCCCCGGAGCGCTAGCTAGCGCCGGCCAGCCCCGGAGCGCTAGCTAGCGCCGGCCAGCCCCGGAGCGCTAGCTAGCCCCGGAGCGCTAGCTAGCCCCGGCCAGCCCCGGAGCACTAGCTAGCGCCGGCCAGCCCCGGAGAGCTAGCTAGCCCCAGCCAGCCCCGGAGCGCTAGCTAGCTAGCGCGCCCCAGCCAGCCCCGGAGCGCGCTCAGTAAACTAGTAAATACAGTAAAGGAAAAACTTAAAAACAGCCCCGGAGCGCTAGCTAGCGCCGGCCAGCCCCGGAGCGCTAGCTAGCGCCGGCCAGCCCTGGAGCGCTAGCTAGCGCCGGCCAGCCCCGGCCAGCCCCAGAGCGCGCTCAGTAAACTAGTAAATACAGTAAAGGAAAAACTTAAAAACAGCCCCGGCGCGCTAGCTAGCACCGGCCAGCCCCGGAGCGCTAGCTAGCGCCGGCCAGCCCCGGAGCGCTAGCTAGCGCCGGCCAGCCCCGGCGTGCTAGCTAGCGCCGGCCAGCCCCGGAGCGCTAGCTAGCCCCGGCCAGCCCCGGAGTGCTAGCTAGCTAGCCCGCCCCGGCCAGCCCCGGAGCGCGCTCAGTAAACTAGTAAATACAGTAAAGGAAAAACTTAAAAACAGCCCCGGAGCGCTAGCTAGCGCCGGCCAGCCCCGGAGCGCTAGCTAGCGCCGGCCAGCCCCGGAGCGCTAGCTAGCCCCGGCCAGCCCTGGAGCGCTAGCTAGCCCCGGCCAGCCCCGGAGCGCTAGCTAGCTAGCCAGCCCCGGCCAGCCCCGGAGCGCGCTCAGTAAACTAGTAAATACAGTAAAGGAAAAACTTAAAAACAGCCCCGGAGCGCTAGCTAGCCCCGGCCAGCCCCGGAGCGCTAGCTAGCGCCGGCCAGCCCCGGAGCGCTAGCTAGCGCCGGCCAGCCCCGGAGCGCTAGCTAGCCCCGGCCAGCCCCGGAGCGCTAGCCAGCCCCGGCCAGCCCCGGAGCGCTAGCTAGCTAGCCAGCCCCGGCCAGCCCCGGAGCACGCTCAGTAAACTAGTAAATACAGTAAAGGAAAAACTTAAAAACAGCCCCGGAGCGCTAGCTAGCCCCGGCCAGCCCCGGAGCGCTAGCTAGCCCCGGAGCGCTAGCTAGCCCCGGCCAGCCCCGGAGCGCTAGCTAGCCCCGGCCAGCCCCGGAGCGCTAGCTAGCCCCGGCCAGCCCCGGAGCGCTAGCTAGCCCCGGCCAGCCCCGGAGCGCGCTCAGTAAACTAGTAAATACAGTAAAGGAAAAACTTATAACGGGCCATGTCTCAACAGACTAAGAAGTTATTTCAATGACATTTAATAACATTTTGTTTATCCTGAGGACCGAAAGTAAATGAAAATGTGAACAAATCTTAGCCGTCAGTGAACAGTCCTGGTGGAAGCAGGTAAACGTCGTTCTCTAAGCCTGCTAACCTCAATTTTTGCAAATACCTCTCCCTCTGCTCGCCCTGTAAATGCCCTACGTCGTTGGATAGTGAAGGTGTTTTCTGCATCTTGCTTCTTTTTCTTTTATGCTTTTCGTTTGTCGCCTTCCTCACATTCAAACTGATTCGAGCCGTGCCGTCCAAAATGGCAGCATCACATGACTTGGTCACGTGAGTGAAATACCTCAATACACAGCAGGAAAACCAGGAAGTGAAATGCAGGCAAGATGGAATTCCTGTCCTGGATCTGGATTAGCGTTGACCTGGGAGATAAGTAATCTCCGGAGTGGGCGGAGCATGACAAAAAAAGATAAACAGATCTATACAAGACCTGCTTTAAAAAATGTAGTTCTATGTAGCTAGGGTGTGACCTATGATACAGCATGACGATCAGTCAGTGTGTTATTGCACAGTGATAAGTATCTTTGAATAGTATTGTACAATTAGGCATGGTAATTGCACATTTGCCCATGTTGACAGAGTGCAGTTGAGCAGGAGCAATATAAATTAAAGCTGCTAGTGGCCTTAACAGGCCCTCGCACGTGTGGTTCCGCAACCCAGGACATCCCGCCACCCAACAAAACAGTCACATGTCATATATTCATCAAATCTTCAAAGGTGATGTGCATGTTGCAAATGCCATGACTGCTTGACGGATGAGAGATAGACAGACAAAGACTGTATGTGTGTGTGTGTTTCTGTGGTGTGAAAATGTACATTTATATATGTACAAAACTATACATGTCTCCTCCTTATCTCTATCTCACGCTGTAATCTTAAATCATCTTAGCTTTCCTGTGTCTGCAGTGTGTGTGTGTGTGTGTGTGTACATGCAGAGTTTTCATATGTCTGCAACAAAATGCACAATGATGGCAGGTCACTAATATATAGATTTAGGTACTGCCTAAAAGCGGAGCTCCCAACTGTTTCTGGGTTGTAGAATTTTCTTATATCCTAGCCAGTCTTTTTTGTTTTATTTCTTTACTGGCTAGCACTGGCCATTAGGTGGTGTGTATGACTGGTAATTACTAACACTGGCCACTAGGCGGTGTGTATGACTGTAATTACTAACACTGGCCACTAGGCGGTGTGTCTCATCTCATCTCATCTCATTATCTCTAGCCGCTTTATCCTGTTCTACAGGGTCGCAGGCAAGCTGGAGCCTATCCCAGCTGACTATGGGCGAAAGGCGGGGTACACCCGGGACAAGTCACCAGGTCATCACAGGGCTGACACATAGACACAGACAACCATTCACACTCACATTCACACCTACGGTCAATTTAGAGTCACCAGTTAACCTAACCTGCATGTCTTTGGACTGTGGGGGAAACCGGAGCACCCGGAGGAAACCCACGCGGACACAGGGAGAACATGCAAACTCCGCACAGAAAGGCCTTCGCCAGCCACGGGGCTCGAACCCGGACCTTCTTGCTGTGAGGCGACAGCGCTAACCACTACACCACCGTGCCGCCGCGGTGTGTCTCATCTCATCTCATTATCTCTAGCCGCTTTATCCTTCTACAGGGTCGTAGGCAAGCTGGAGCCTATCCCAGCTGACTACGGGCGAGAGGCAGGGTACACCCTGGACAAGTCGCCAGGTCATCACAGGGCTGACACATAGACACAGACAACCATTCACACCTACGGTCAATTTAGAGTCACCAGTTAACCTAACCTGCATGTCTTTGGACTGTGGGGGAAACCGGAGCACCCGGAGGAAACCCACACGGACACGGAGAGAACATGCAAACTCCACACAGAAAGGCCCTAGCCGGCCACGGGACTCGAACCCGGACCTTCTTGCTGTGAGGCGACAGCGCTAACCACTACACCACCGTGCCGCCTAGGCGGTGTGTATGACTGGTAATTACTAGCACTGGCCATTAGGTGGTGTGTATGACTGGTAATTACTAACAATGGCCACTAGGCGGTGTGTATGACTGGTAATTACTAACACTGACGACCAGGCGGTGTGTATGACTGGTAATTACTAGCACTGGCCACTAGGCGGTGTGTATGACTGTTAATTACTAGCACTGGCCACTAGGCGGTGTGTATGACTGGTAATTACTAGCACTGGCCACTAGGCGGTGTGTATGACTGGTAATTACTAGCACTGGCCACTAGGCGGTGTGTATGACTGGTAATTACTAACACTGGCTACTAGGCGGTGTGTATGACTGGTAATTACTAGCACTGGCCACTAGGCGGTGTGTATGACTGGTAATTACTAACACTGACCACTAGGCGGTGTGTATGACTGGTGGTACACGGACAAACCACAAAAAATCGACTCGATGGGTTTACCATTTTTTCTTAAGTATGGTGCTCCGCTGAAGTTCCACTATTATTGTGTGTGTGTGTGTGTGTGTGTGTGTGCACCCACGTGCAATGAACCAGTGCTACAGGTGCTCTAGCCCCTGCCCCTTTTCTGTTTGCTGTCCAAAGTGCCCTTTTCATAGGGACTGTTTTTTTTTTTTTTTTTTAATATTTGTAAAAGATAAGTTAGCTCCAACATCAATATTTTATACAATTTGACAATAATATATGAAATTATAGATCTATAAAATAACGTTTTTCTATGTAAATGCGGGCATCAATCCGTGACGTCATGCGTTCAGTGAACCTCCGTGCAGAAAGTGCATGCAGGCGGTTGACAGTGGGAGACAGTGCGAGGAACGGCATGGTAAGGTCACACTGAAATGGCGCTTTTCCACTACCAACGTGGCTGAGTTGGGCTGAGCTGTGCCGTGCTGAGTTGGGCTGAGTCGAGCTGAGTGGGGCTGTTGGAGTTGCATTTCGACTACAACCACGCTGAACCGTGCTGGCTGGAAGTGGGTGGACACATTGGGTGGAGTTAGCGAAAGTGGGTGGACGTCACGTGATGTCGTTAGGCGGCGCAAACAGTGACATCGGTGACCTTTTAAGCGGTAGTCTCACGACCCGAATAGTAAACAATAAACATGGAGGACATGGAGTCGTTAGTGTTGCTGGTCTTGGTGCTGTGGCTTGTTGTCACCGACAACGCCAACAGATACTGGCAAGAGCGTATAGATGAGGCGAGGCGCATAAGGCTTCAGAAATTCTCGTAATTCTTCTTCTTCCGGGTTTACGGTGTTTACAGATCCCAGCGTGCTCGCAGGGCGTGTGTGGCCATGTGAGGACACTCCTCCTCACCAATCAGTGCTGTTCATCTGATCTGGAACTTTCCACTCCTGAGAACAAATAACAAACTGTTACTTGTTCTCAGGAGTGGAAAGTTCCAGATCAGATGAACAGGTTGAGGCAGAAGCTGGAGTTAGCGCACGAGGCACAGGAAGTGTGCAGGAAACAGCGAAGTTACAGAGAGATGTTGATGTGGAGGAAGGAGATACCGAGGAAGAGAGTGCAGAGAGTGTGGAAGATGTAGAAAATCCAGAGGCAGAAATTATACAGAACCAGGAAAGTTGTGAAGAACAGCAAAGAGAAAAAGTGTGTGTGAGACTGAGACAGAAAGCCAAGAAAGCTAGTGAAGACAAAACTCCGCAGCCTTTGTCATGAAGAAAGGCTGTCAGACCTTCTTCTGCTGGCAATTGAGAAAGATATCGATATTGAATACAGTGTTGTCATAGACATTTTCAAGAACATGGCAAACTGAAGACTGCTGCTTTGAAGAATACTGCAGCATTTAGATGGATCTCACACACACACACACACACACACACACACACACACACACACACACACACACACACACACAGAATGTTCAGTTGCAATTGAAATTTAGTTTTGAATAAAGTTAACTTGTGTGAAAAATTTGTTCCAAGTGCCCTTTTTTGAATGTTGAGCCCCTGCCCCTCCAAAGGTCTTTGCATGGCCCTGTGTGTGTGTGTGTGTGTGTGTCTCTGTTTATCAGAGAGAGTGTGTGTGAAAGAGAGAGAGTGTGCTTATAGATGTTGCGTATGCATGTGAGTGCATACTTGTGAGAGAGTGTATGTGTGTATGCATAAATATGCATATGACTGTGAGTGTATGAGTGTGCACAGAATTGTATATATATTATATCATCAGACTCACGATATCCAATATTTTGTAAAATTTCAGATCAATCCATCAATGAATTGAACATTTTTCCCCCATTTCCTGGTGGCCAGATGGTGGCGCTGTGCTAGGCATCTGAATTACACATGTGAATATCATCACAATCATAATACACAATATTTTGTAAAGTGTCAGATCAATCAGTTAAGGCATTGCCAATTTCTGGCACATTTCCTGCTTGGCCAGTTGGTGGCGCTATAACAGGCAGGCCCATTGGGCATCAGGTTATCATAATAATCATAAGTAAGAAGTGTCCGACCATACAGTCAATGCACTGTGGCTTTCTGACACGTTTCTTGTTTATGTGGCAAGATATTAAAATCATAAAGCCATTTCAACATATTACAAGATATCAAAAATCCCTTTGCAATTTAATATCAGCGACATCTTGGCATCATGCATAACAAATTTCACATGAATCTCATGAACCGTCTAGGAGGAGCATGTTAAAATTCATCATGTGTCAAAACACACATATTCAAAACCCTATTCTTTCCTTGGCCAGTTGGTGGCACTATACCAGACAGGCCCATAACGGCTAAAGAGTATCAGAATCAGAATCATATTCCAAGATATCAAGTTCAACATTCAGCAATCTCATCTCATCTCATCATCTCTAGCCGCTTTATCCTTCTACAGGGTCGCAGGCAAGCTGGAGCCTATCCCAGCTGACTTTGGGCGAAGGGCGGGGTACACCCTGGACAAGTCGCCAGGTCATCACAGGGCTGACACATAGACACAGACAACCATTCACACTCACATTCACACCTACGCTCAATTTAGAGTCACCAGTTAACCTAACCTGCATGTCTTTGGACTGTGGGGGAAACCGGAGCACCCGGAGGAAACCCACGCGGACACGGGGAGAACATGCAAACTCCGCACAGAAAGGCCCTTGCCAGCCCCGGGGCTCGAACCCAGGACCTTCTTGCTGTGAGGCGACAGCGCTAACCACTACACCACTGTGCCGCCTACATTCAGCAATATCTTGGCATATTATATGTTATAGTATTTCAACATATTACAACACATCAAAAATCCCTTCGCAATTCAACTTCAGCAATATCTTGGCATCATGTCTGCCAAGTTTGACATGAATTTGATGAACCGTCTAGGAGGAGTACGTTAAAAATGACCATGTGTAATTTCACTCCAAATGGCCTTATGACATCATTCCAAAGTTCTACCCATTCATTTCAATGGGAAATGGAAAAGGGGCCCATGCCCGGGGCCAAAAGTCTGTGGCTGAGTAGCGGTGACAATGACTGATGTGTATACCAAATTTCATGAGTTTTCGTGCATGGGAAATGCCTCAAATAAGGTCAAATACGGCATAATAATAATAATAATAATAATAATAATAATCCTTCGAAAAACAATAGGGTCTTGCACCGAACGGTGCTCGGGCCCTAATAATCCTTCGAGAAACAATAGGGTCTTCGCACCTAACGGTGCTCGGGCCCTAATAATAATAATAATAATAATAATAATAATTCTTCGAAAAACAGTAGGGTCTTACACCGAACGGTGCTCGGGCCCTAATAATCCTTCGAAAAACAATAGGGTCTTCGCACCTAACGGTGCTCGGGCCCTAATAATAATAATAATAATAATAATAATAATAATAATCCTTCGAAAAACAATAGGGTCTCGCACTGAACGGTGCTTGGGCCCTAATAAATAAATAAATAAATAAATGTGATCGAGAGGATAAGGTGCATGTGATTGTAAAAACATATACTATTTAGGTAAGAGGTAGGCATGTTTTAGGTAAGAGCTAGGCATGTAGAGGTGTAGACAGTTTGTGTTACAGTTCAGTCCCGTTTCTGTCCGTACCGCTGTTATCTGAGTCGGTGACTGGCTTTGTTCAGTTCACGTATGACACTCGGGTAAAAGCTGTTCTTTAGTCTATGTGTCCGTGATGCAATGGACCTGAACCATCTACCAGAGGGCAGTGGTTCAAGAAGCTGGTGTCCAGGGTGGGAAGGGACCTTTAGGATGTTGGTGGCTCTACTGAGGCAACGGGTGGTGTAGAGTTTCTCTAGAGGGGGCAGTGGGCAGCCAATGATCTTCTGTGCAGAGTTGATGACTCTTTGAAGAGGTTTCTTGTCTGCCACAGAGCTGCTGGTGTACCACGTAGCAATGCAGTATGTCAGCACACTCTCGATTGAGCAATGGTAGGAGGTCACTAGCAGCTGCTCGTGGAGGTTGTTCTTCTTGAGGATCCTCAGGAAGTACAGTCACTGCTGTGCCTTTTTCACTGCCGCTGTGGAGTTTGTCGTCTAGCTGAGGTCCTCTGCAATGTGTGTGCCCAGGAACTTGAAAGTGGGCACTCTTTCCACTCTGACCCTGCTGTTTAGCAGTGGAGTGTAGTTCTTGTTGTGTTTTTGGAAGTCTATTATGAGTTCTTTTGTTTTTGATGGGTTCAGGGCTAGGTTGTTTTCTTCACACCACCTTGTCAGTTTCTGGACGTCTTCCCTGTAGGCTGTCTTGTCATCTCTTGAGATAAGTCCAACCACAGTTGTGTCATCTGCAAACTTGATGATGGTGTTGGTAGGGTGGGTGGGTGTGCAGTCGTGGGTGTAAAGGGCATAGAGGAGGGGAGGGGGCTCAGCACACAGCCCTATGGGGCTCCAGTGCTGAGTATGAGGGTGGATGAGGTGTGGGGGCCTAGTCTTACCATCTGGGAGTAGTTGGTGAGGAAGTCCTTGATCCAGTGGCAGATGGTTTGGGAGAGTCCTAGGTCAGACAGTTTGGGAATCAGTCTGTCTGGGATGACTGTATTGAATGCAGAGCTGCAGTCTATGAAGAGCATCCTCATGTAGCTGCCCTGCTGTTTCAGGTGGCAAAGTGCAGTGTGTTGGGCAGTGGTTATCGCGTCCTCAGTAGACCTGTTTGTTCTGTATGTGAACTGGTGTGGGTCGAAGGTGGCTGGGAGGTTGGTTTTGATTTACTGCTGGGCCAGCTTCTCAAAGCACTTCATGATGATCGGGGTGAATGCCACTGGGTGGTAGTCATTGAGGCCACTGATGACTGGTTTCTTTGGTACTGGGATAATCATGGCTGATTTTAGGTAGGTCAGGATGGTGGCTTTGGACAGGGACAGGTTGAAGATGTTTGTGAAGACTGCTGGGAGCTGGTCTGCACATTCTCTCAGTACTCTTCCTGTCACTCCATCTGGACCTGCAGCCTTCCTGGGGTTGACAGCCCTGAGCACACGCCTCACTTCATGCTCCTGTACACTGAGCATGTGATTGTTGTAGGTGGGAGTGGTTGTAATGTCTGCAGCCTCTGCTGTTCTTACTTCAAAGTGGGCAAAGAAGCAGTTAAGCTCCTCTGCTAATGCAGCATTCACCTCAACAGTCCTGTGATTACTGGTTTTGTAATTGGTAATGTACTGTATCCCCTGCCATAGGCCAAGTTTACATTAGACCGTATCTGTCTCGTTTTCTTCGCAGATGCACTGTCCGTTCACATTAAAACGCCAGGAAACGGGAATCCGCCAGGGTCCACGTATTCAACCCAGTTCGTGTCTGGTCCGGTGCTGTGTAAACATTGAGGATATGCGGATATGCTGTGCTGAGCACTAGCTGACGTCGTCATTGGACAACGTCACTGTGACATCCACCTTCCTGATTCGCTGGCGTTGGTCATGTGACGCGACTGCTGAAAAACGGCGCGGACTTCCGCCTTGTATCACCTTTCATTAAAGAGTATAAAAGTATGAAAATACTGCAAATACTGATGCAAATACTGCCCATTGTGTAGTTATGATTGTCTTTAGGCTTGCCATCCTTCCACTTGCAAGTGGTAAGTGACTTGCGCATGCCCGATATGCACTGGGATCACACACACAGCGGCTCAGTCCCGAATCACTGCTTGTGCGCTTCACTCGCGCGCTCTGTGAGCTGCGCAGGGCCGGGGAGTGCGCACCCTCCAGAGGGCGCTCGCTGTTCAGGGCGGAGTGATTTGGAGCGCAGGATGCCTGCGGAGCCGAGCCGCTGAGGAGAAATTTGCACATTACACATTTACACATTTCAACTTACCGCTAATTAGTCATGTGATTAGCGTATCCGTGTATTGGCGTTGCTGTGTGCACGCGAATCGTGTATTGGCGTTGCTGTGTGCACGCTAATCGTTTTTAAAAACGTTAATCTGATGATCCGCTGATACGGTCTAATGTAAACCCCACCATAGTCTCTGTGGGTCGTTTTGGCAAAATGGTCCTCAATCTTTTTCCCATGCTCAGCTTTAGCACCTTTGATGGCTCTCTTGAGGTTGGCCCTGGCTGTGCTGTATAGACCCCTTTCACTGACGTCACCCGAAACCGGAAGTAAACAGACCCTGCGCCATTTTGGAAGACCAACAAACTCGTGATTAGGGGGAAATAACGGCAGCGGTATGTGAACCCACGAGAATAAAGTGGAGTGGCAAACGACTTAAACAAACAAATCTGAGCTGTTTTATTTATGATTTATTGGCCCAACAGTAGACTTGAAAGAAACCTGTGTGAGACTTGGCAAAAAACTGTGGATATAATGGATAAGTCTGTGCATGATCTGCGGACACTTTGAGGTAAGCAAACGCAAGAAATTCAGATTTAAAACATGCTAAATTGGCCCCAAGTTGATAACTGTATGAGGAGCAAGCCTCCCAGACTTCTACAATTTAATAATAATAATAATTTAGGATGGTTTGGGGCTTGCTCGCTGCTGCCAGGTTGGTTGTTGAGTAGCCTGACTGTTTTTTTTTTTTCTTGCGTGTGGTATCATTGTTGACGCGAGGTTATTTTTTGAACATGCCAATGTGGACACGATTTCCCCTGATGAGTTATGACTTCAGACGCGATGCGTGTGTGGAGGTGTGGAGTCCGCGTGTTATGTGCGTAAGATAGGCTTCTCATGTGTTTGGAGATCCGCGCTCCGAGACAAGCGCAAGGCTTCTCATGTGTTTGGAGATCCGCGCTCCGAGACAAGCGCAAGTGCCCCCCCAAGGGAAAAAAGGGACCCCCCGAAAATATCGGCATAGTTCGAACACTGAGTGTAGGCACTGGGTGTAAACAACAAATAGTTTACAATGTCTGGGTAGCAAACAGATGGCAGAATTGGCGTCCGGTCCTCCTTATGTTTCCATTCTCCCTTGCCGCGAGTCTTATCATATGAGTCAAACCCATCAATCACAGCCAGTTTCTCCACATACCGTGCCCTTTCTGCAGCTGGTAATGTACTCACATAACCAGAATTATCATCCATCATGTCACTTTACTCTCGCTTGTACTTTGTTTTATATTGTGAGTGCATGTACTTGGTCTTCCAATATGGCGCCTAACAAAATCTCGCGGCGCAGTGACATCATGTGAAAGGGGTCTATAGAGAGTGTGCACGTGATGTCACGAGGTCATGTGATATTTGTTTATCTGCCATCTTGGATGGCATGGCCACGCATAGAACTTAGACGAACCCATTCTAATTATCAAGTGTGTGGGAGTAGATCTTTCGAGAATGGTTATATCTTGTTCAGCATTTGGTTGTACCAATAGACAGGGCCAAAAGGAGGGCCTGTCATTTTATAGATTCCCCGCAGACGAGGAGAGACGCTGTTTTTAGTCACTGCACACTTTATTGGACCATTGGGGTCTTTTCAAAATATTAGTTAGAACTTGCTGTATAATTGTAGTATACTGCACCACCTATCACCAAGTTGTGATCAAAAAAATATAACTGGTTTTCACATGGACGTGTAATATTAATGTTCTTAATACAGGGATGCAAACGGTGTGCCTTTTGGCGGATGCCGCCTTTTTCACGGCTGAATCGTGCGGATCCGATTTTTTTAGGGGGGGCGTTGGAGTGTCTGAATAATTTCATCAAAGTAAATTCTGTATTCATCTCATCTCATTATCTCTAGCCGCTTTATCCTTCTACAGAGTCGCAGGCAAGCTGGATCCTATCCCAGCTGACTACGGGCGAGAGGCGGGGTACACCCTGGACAAGTCGCCAGGTCATCACAGGGCTGACACATAGACACAGACAGCCATTCACACTCACATTCACACCTATGGTCAATTTAGAGTCACCAGTTAACCTAACCTGCATGTCTTTGGACTGTGGGGGAAACCGGAGCACCCGGAGGAAACCCACGTGGACACGGGGAGAACATGCAAACTCCACACAAAAAGGCCCTCGCCAGCCCCGGGGCTCGAACCCAGGACCTTCTTGCTGTGAGGCGACAGCGCTAACCACTACACCACCGTGCCACCTAAATTCTGTATTAAAATTACTAAATGAGCAAATGCCGTTACAGTCCATGAAACATAGGAAGTATAAGTATGAGAAGAAAACAGTAAATTAGAAAGCTGCGCACATTTGCGCAGCTTCCGCGCAAACGTGCGCAGCTTTCTGATTTACTGTTTTTCAGACAAAAACATACATATTTACAACCCTGTCATTATCTGGAACTGAATTTAGATTTCGAACATTCTTACGATAAAACGTCCTGCATAGTCTCTTTATGATAAACGTCTTAATGCCACTTACCCGTGAGGTTATCAAGTAGACATTCTTCTTCGGAACCTTCCAGAGGTATAGTTGGGATACCCATCCAGCAAAAAAATATTTATAAGCTTCCAGGCTCTTGTAAGCTTTGAGGGCTTTGCCAGTGTAACACGATTCACGATTAACAAGAAAATTGTAAATGTCGTGGTAGGCCAGATTGGGCAAATCGCCGGCACCGCAGCTCCGAATTTCCCTGAACAAGGATTGCGGCAAGTTGCACGGATCTGCAATCCCCAACCTGGAACACTTTTCCATGTAACGCTGCCTCACGTCACCTTCAAGATGCTGAACAAACTTAGACAAGTTATTGCGCGATGTAGATGGGGTATTTTCCGAATTTTCTTGGGGATTACTCCCTGGATCCATTACGCTCGCGCAAGGTAAACAATCCTGAAGCCGTCCAATATGGCGGAGTAAACACGGACGGGTCACATGACTGCACATCCTCTATAGGGTTTTGTCCTCAGATTTAAATGCAGCATTGCGAGCCTTCAGAAGATTTCTGACCTCCGTCATCCAGGGTTTCTGGTTGGAATGTATCCGGATATGTTTGTCAACAGTGACATTGTCAACACAGTTGTTGATGTAACAGAGCACTGCTGATGTGTACTCTTCTAGGTCATGATCTTCAAAAATGTCCCAGTTTGTCCTTTCAAAGCAGTCCTGGAGCTGGGAGATTGCTCCTTCAGGCCATGTTTTGACAGTTTTAGTGGTGGGGGGAACTTTCTTCCTTAGGGTTTTCTCCATGAGGCAGAGGATTACATATATTCTGAAATAATAAGAATTTAAAAAAGCCCTTAACCATTCTTTACAATCTACTAGTGATGACGATGTGACATAGAGTTGTGGTCAGAAGTTTACATATAGTGTCATCTTGGATATGAATGTCATGGCAGTAGTTGGGCTTTCAGTAATTTTTTTAACTGTTCTTTTTCTGTGGCAAAATGATTGTACAGCATACATCTTTAATTATAAAAAAACACTAGAACTTGGTGCACAAGTTTTAATTTTCTTTGGGTTTTCTGAAATCAACACAGGGTCGAAACTATACATACAGGTTCAAAATTTTACATACAGCACACCTAATATTTGGGTAAAATGTCTCTTCGTAAGATTCACCTTGATCAAACATTTTTGTTTACCATGAACAAGCTTCTGGCAGAATTCTGGTTGGATATTTCACAACTCTTCATGGTAGAATTGGTAGAGTTCAATTAAAATTGTTTTTTTTTCTTGGCATGGACTCAACTTATAAGCACAGTCCATATACATATGTATTTTCAATAGGGTTGAAGTCAGGACTTGTTTTAGGCTTAATGTTAGCATGCTTTATCCTCCACAACCAGCTCTGATGTGTGTTTGGGTTCATTGTCCTGTTGTAACTCCCAAGTCGTGTTCAGGTTTCTGATGGTTTACACTATGTGCACAATTATTAGGCAAGTTGTATTCCTGATGATTAATTTTATCGTTGAACAAATACAGTGCTCTCAGTCAATCCAAATTGTTAATAAACCTAAAACCAGAATGATTAACAAAGGAAAGGGGAGTTTAGGCCTTCTCAGGGGAATATATAAGTGTGCAGAATTATTAGGCAACATTTAGTGTGCAGAATTATTATGCAACTAAATGAAAAGCTTAAAGTTTCCCATCTCACTTGTTTATTTTAATTTTCAGTGTAACAAATAAACAACTCAGAATTAACAAATAAACACTTCTAGCATTTCAAAAATATTCAGTGACCAATATAGCCACCCTTCTTTTCAATAACTGCCATGAGCCTTCCATCCAGTCTGTTAGTTTTTTGATTTGTTGACGATCAACTTTTTGTGCAGGAGCAACCACGGCCTCCCAAATGCTATTCAGAGTGGTGTATTGTCTTCCCTCGCTGTAAATCTCATGCTTAAGAAGGGGCCACAAGTACTCAATAGGGTTTAAGTCAGGTGAGGAAGGGGGCCATGTCATTACTTTGTCATCTTTAAGGCCTTTGTGGGCTCGCCAAGCAGTGGAGTACTTGGGTGCATGTGATGGTGCATTGTTCTGCACAACAATCATGGCCTTCTTGAATGATGCAGACTTCTTCCCATACCACTGCTTGAAGAATGTATCTTTTAGAAACTGGCAGTAGGTTTGGAAGTTGATGTTAAGTCCATCTTCAACCTGAAATGGTCAAACTAGCTCATCCTTAATAATAGCAGCCCATGCAATTACCCCTCCACCACCTTGCTGGTGTCTGAGTCAAAGTGCCCTGTGTCCATTATGCCGCTTTTCCACTACAAACGCGGCTGAGTCGGGCTGAGCCGTGCCATGCTGAGTCGGGCTGAGCGGGGCTGTTGGAGTTGCATTTCGACTACAACCGCGCTGAACCGTGCTGGCTGGAAGTGGGTGGACACATTGGGTGGAGTTAGCGAAAGTGGGTGGACGTCAGGTGATGTCGTTAAGCAGCGCAAACAGTGACATCAGTGAGCTTTTAAGCGGTAGTCTCACGACCCGAATAGTAAACAATAAAAATGGAGGACATGGAGTCGTTAGTGTTGCTGGTCTTGGTGCTGTGGCTTGTTGTCATCGACAACGCGGACAGATACTGGCAAGAGCGTATAGATGAGGCGAGGCACATAAGGCTTCAGAAATTCTCGTAATTCGTAATTCTTCTCCTTCCGGGTTTGCGGTGTTTACAGATCCCAGCGCGCTCGCGGGGCATGTGTGGGCATGTGAGGACACTCCTCCTCACCAATCAGTGCACAGGGGAGTGTCTGCTCACGCCCCCAACCTCACTCGGCTCGCTTTGGCTCGCTTCAGCCCTACTCCAAAACGGTGCGAGTTTTAGGGGCTAAGCAGGGCTGAAGCAAGCTGAGTTGTGCTGGTTTTTGGTAGTCGAAACGCGAGCCGTGTCGGGCTGAAGTGAGCTGAAGCGAGCTGAAGTGAGCTGAAAAAGGGTAGTGGAAAAGGGCCATTAGTTATCCAGCTATGGGCCCATCCATCTGGTCTATCCAGAGTCACTCTCATTTCATCTGTCCATAAAACCTTTGGAAAATCTGTTTTCAGATATTTCTTGGCCCAATCTTGACATTTCAACTTGTGAGTCTTGTTTAGTGGTGGTCGTGTTTCAGCCTTCCTTACCTTGGCCATGTCTCTGAGCACCGAACACCTTGTCCTTCTGGACACTCCAGGTCGGTTGCAGTTCTAGAATATTGTGGCACTGGAGGATAATGGGTTCCTGGTAGCTTCATGTTTAATCCTTCTCAAGTCTTTTGCGGTTAATTTGTGTCTTTTCTTCTCCACACATTTTTTGCGACCCTGTTGACTATTTGCAACAAAATGTTTGATTGTTCTGTGTTCACATTTCTATAGCTTAGCTATTTCAAGAGTGCTGCATCCCTCTGATAGGCATTTTACAATTTTTGTCTTTTCAGTGTCTGTTAAATCTCTTTTTTGGCCCATTTTGCCTGAGATAAAGAAGCTGCCTAATAATTATGCACACCTTAATATAGGGTATTAATGACTTTAGGTCACACCCTCCCTCATTACACAAATAAATACCACCTGAGAATGCTTAAATCCAATTAGCATTCAAGTGTATCTAGCTTGCAGTTGGAAAACATGCATAGAAATAATGGTAGGGTCAGAGTACTCACTTGCCTAATAATTGTGCACACAGTGTATACTGAAAAGTTCTGAGGTAGTCCACCTTCATTATTCCATCCACTTTGTGCAGTGAACCAGTTCCACTGGCAGCAAAACAGCCCCAGAGCATGATGATCCTACCACCACCACCACCAGCTGGTACAGTGTCCCTCTGTGCATGGTGGTCATTGTGGCCAAACAACTCAATCTTTGTCTCATCTGACCATACAGCTTTCCTCCAGAAGGCTTTTTCTTTGTCTGTGTGGTCAACTTCAAACTTTAGTTAAGCTTGAAGGTGTCAATTTTGGAGCAGGGAGTTATTTCTTGGATAGCAGCCTCTTAATTCATGGTGATCTGAACTGTAGACAGTGATCCATCAGCTTCCAGCTCTACAGGGTCACAGGCAAGCTGGAGCCTATCCCAGCTGACTATGGGCAAAAGGCGGGGTATACCCTGGACAAATCGCCAGGTCATCACAGGGCTGACACATAGACACAGACAACCATTCACACCTACGCTCAATTTAGAGTCACCAGTTAACCTAACCTGCATGTCTTTGGACTGTGGGGGAAACTGGAGCACCCGGAGGAAACCCACGCGGACACGGGGAGAACATGCAAACTCCGCACAGAAACGCCCTCGCCAGCCACGGGGCTCGAACCCGGACCTTCTTGCTGTGAGGCGACAGCGCTAACCACTACACCACCGTGCCGCCCCTGCTTTTATATATATATATATATATATATATAATGTGAGAAATATAAAGTGCATATGGAATGCAAAATATAAAAGTAGAATGAAAAACGAAGTGTGTTGTGGGTGTGTTTGGTCCCTGATGATGCTCTGTGTCCTTTTTGTGACCCGGGTGTTGTAGATGTCCTGTAGTGGGGGGAGGACAGCTCCACAGATGAACTGTGCCATTTTAATGACACGCTGTAGAGCCTTTCTGTCCTGAGTTGTGCAGTTCCCGTACCACACCACTGTGCACCTGTAGAAGTTGGTGAGGAGTTTGGTGGACAGTCCAAATTTCCTCAGCTTCCTCAGGAAGAAGAGTCTCTGTTGAGCCTTCTTGATGGTCTGCTGTGTGTTATGTGTCCAGGTGAGATCCTCACTGATGTGAGGTCCGAGGAATTTAAATGTTTTCACCCTCTCCACCTGTGTCCCGTTGATGTGCAGCGAGGCGTGCTGGTCTCTCCTCCTCTTCCTCGGGAATAATCATCTCCTTGGTCTTCTCAGCATTCAAGGAGAGGTTATTTTCCCGGCACCAGGAGACCAGCTGAGCCACCTCCTCCCTGTAGACTCTCTCATCTCTGCCGGTGATCAGCCCAATGACAGTAGTGTCGTCAGCGAACTTGATGATGGAAGTGTTACTCTGGGTGGGGGTGCAGTCGTAGGTGAAGAGGGTGTACAGGAGTGGACTGAGCACACAGCCTTGGGGGGTCCCTGTGCTCACTGTCTTGGTGCTGGATGTTCTGGTACCAACTCTGACAGCCTGGGGTCTGTTTGTGAGAAAGTCCAGGACCCAGCAGTAGAGGGAGGATGTCAGTCCAAGGGTGGAGAGCTTCTCAGTCAGTCTGCTGGGGATGACGGTGTTGAAGGCTGAACTGTAGTCCACAAACAGCATTTGAATATAGGTGTCCCTGTGTTCCAAGTGTGACAAGGCTGTGTGGATGGCTGGATTGATGGCATCATCAGTTGAACGGTTCTGACAATATGCAAATTGAAGGGGGTCTATTGTGTCTGGTATGTCCTTTTTGATGTATGACATGACTATCCTCTCAAAACACTTCATTACAACTGAAGTGAGTGCAATTGGGCGATAGTCATTCAGGCATGTTATATTATTTTTCTTTGGGAGGGGCACTATGGTGGTGGTCTTGAAGCATGTGGGCACAGAAGACATGGAGAGGGACAGGTTGAAAATGTCTGTGAAGACCTCTGCTAACTGTGTGGAGCAGGCCCTCAAAGCACGGCCAGGGATGTTGTCAGGGCCGGCTGCCTTTCGGGGGTTAGTCCTCCTGAAGACCTTGCTCACCTCAGTTATGGTCACAGTAGGTGAAGAGCTCTGTGCTGCCTCTGTTGGTAGAATCCCTCTGTGTTGGTTGGTGTTGAGGGTGTCGAAGCGAGCATAGAACTCGTTCAGCTCATCTGGTGATGTGTTGTGGTTGACTGTGACCCTGCTGTTCTTCTGCTGGAAATTGGTGATCTGTTGCAGGCCCTGCCACATGCATCTGGAGTCTGAGGTGTTGTAATATCCTTCCAGCTTCACTCTGTACTGCCTCTTGGCTTCCCTGATGGATCTGCGTAGGTCATATCTGGCCTTTTTATATCCATCTGTGTCACCAGAAGCAAAAGCGGTGGAGCATGCATGTAGCATACTTCTGTTAGGGTTTTGCTGGGATTCGAACCTGGTTCACTGGTGTAATAATCCAGCAAACCCCCACTAGGCCACCAGGGGGATGACTCAAATACAGAGGCGTGAGGCGGAAGTAGAAAAAGTATCAAAAGGTTTATTTACAATATTTACACACAAAAAATCCAAAAAGTATAATCCAAAACGCTCAGAAGATATAAGGGAAAAAATAAAAAATCCAAAAGTTCAAAGTCAATACAAAAGCCAATAACCAGAAAAGAAGGGGTAAAAATCCAAACGCTCAGAAGATCCAAAAAGTAAAAAACAAAATCCACAAAGTCCAAAAGAAAGCAAAAATACAAAGAACACAAGGACATAGACGAGGAAATCGGAACAGAGGTAACTGGAGCTAAACATAACAGCACAAAGACTCCGTGACAAGAGGACTGAACTTAGGGGTATAAATACACAAACTAAAATAGGACACAGGTGACACTAATGAGGACTAGGCGGGGCACAAGACACATGGAAAACAACAAACATAAAACACAGAAACAGTGGCAGCCTCTAGAGGCCAAAACAAACATGACAAGAAAAGGAAATAACAGCAGCCTCTAGAGGCCAAAACAGTCCCAGTCCTAACAACTTCACTGTTAATCCAAGGTTTTTGGTTAGGATATATTTTGCAGCGCTTGGTGGGGACAATGTCATTAATACATGTACTGATGTAGCTGGTGACCACAGATGCATATTCCTCTAAATCCACAGAACAGTCTTCTCTCAAAGCAGCAGTCTTAAACACATCCCAGTTTGTAGAACTGAAGCAGTCCTGGAGCACCAGATCAGTCTCTTCGTTCCAAACTTTAACAGTTTTACTCACTGGGGGGGGGGGGGCTTGTTTGAGAAGGGCCTTGTAAGCTGGGTAGAGGAACACAGAGATGTGGTCAGACTGTCCAAAGTGGGGGTGGGGCACAGCCTTGTAGCCATTTCTCATGTTGCTGTAGACGTGGTCCAGGATGTTGTTGTCCCTTGTCGGAAAGCTCACTTGTTGATGGTACTTCGGTAGCACAGTCCTGAGGTTGCAATGATTAAAATCCCCAGCCACGACGAACACGACATCTGGGTGTGTGGTCTTGTGTTTGCCAATGATGTCATGTAGTAGTCCTAGTGCTGTAGTGTGGTCGGCCCGCGGCAGGATGTAAACAGGCAGCATAAACACAGCACTGAACTCCCTCGGTAGATAAAAGGGTCTGCACTTCACCATCAGCACTTCAATGTCCGCACAACAGTGTTTTTCAACCACCTGTACGTCTGTACACCATCTGTTGTTAACATAAACACACACACCGCCACCTTTGTTTTTACCGGAAGCAGATGTGCAATCTCCGTGGTGCATGGAGTGGGTCTGTAGTTCAATGGCTGGGTCTGGCAGGCTTGCAGTAGTCCAGGTTTCTGTAAAAATCAGGGCACAACACTCTCTGATTTCACGTTGAGATGTTATCCTGGTTCTCAGCTCATCCATCTTATTTTCGAGCGAGCGAAAGTTAGCTAGCAGAAGGCTAGGTAGCGGTGGTCTTGTAGCTCTAGCCTTTAGCCTAGCATGTAGCCCGCCTCTCTTACAGCGCCTCCGTTTTGGGTGCATGGATCGTCGGCTGTTTTGCCAACTCAAGTCTGGTGATGATGCGGCCTGCCGGATGGTGTCGGTGTAGCTCCGGTCGGTGTCAGCGAGGAGAAGAAAGCCACAGTCCAGAAGGACTGGACTGGACCCGTGCTGAATTTTACCAATGTTCAGAAGTGTGTCTTTGCTGTAGGTGATCCTAGTGTACAAGCACTGAGCATTTGTCACAATCAAAAGTACTAAAATAAACAATAAAGATGGTCAGTGTCATGAGCGCGTCGCAAACATGTTTGCCACGGGGGGCGCCATGATAGAATTGTGTACATCTGGTATCCTCTTTCTCAGATCTGCACTGAGTTCCTTGGACTTTCCCATTTTACTGTGTGTTGGTCAATCCAATGAGTGCTGTAAACA
This sequence comes from Neoarius graeffei, assembly GCF_027579695.1. Lineage (NCBI taxonomy): Eukaryota > Metazoa > Chordata > Actinopteri > Siluriformes > Ariidae > Neoarius > Neoarius graeffei. Next base: position 65,840,161 of record NC_083587.1, read on the forward strand.
AACCCTTTTTATGAAGGCACAAAGAAGCTAACAGCTGTAGTCAATCATGATCACTAACAGGAAGTTAAGAGACCTCGGCCTTGGCAAGATAAGAGACATTTTGGAAATTTCAGCACCTCTGAATTAATAATTTAGGTGAGCATATGTAAATTTTTGACCCTGTATGTATAGTTTCGACTCTCTGTTGATTTCAGAAAACCCAAAGAAAATTAAAACTTGTGCACCAAATTCTAATGTTTTTTTAAAGCTGTATGCTGTACAATCATTCTGCCACAGAAAAAGAACAGTTCAAAGAAATTACTGAAAACCCAAATATTGGCATGACATTCATATCCAAGATGACATTCATATCCAAGATGACACTGTATGTAAACTTCTGACCACTACTATATATTGTTTCCCCCCTAACCACCAGTAGTGTCTTGTCTTATTTAATAGAATAAAATTAAGAGGAACAGAAATTAATATTTGGCAATTTGTGCCCTTGAAGGACTTTTTTGTTCAAAGAATGTGGCGTAAGGATTTGCAGCAAGCATATCACCACAAAATGGGAACAGAGAGAGAGAAAAAGGAAGCAACTGGATATGAGAAAGACAAAAAGATACAGAACGAAGAACAATAAAGTGAACAGAGAGAGAATCCAAACATAGCAATGAAGTGATTCACTCACTAAATTCTGGAAAAGTGACAGCAAACTTGTTGTAGCTTCTTTAACATTTAAGATTAAAGAGAGTTTTATTGTCAATACATCGGTGTATACTGTAAGTATACAGTGTATTGAACGACCATGTTCCTCAGATTCCCCATGGTGCATTTATAGAGAAACAGAAAGATTACAAAACAAGGTATATACATAACTGTCGATAGTTACTGAAGTAACATTTAGCTCTCTCAACATCGAGCTACAGTTGTGGTCAGAAGTTTACATACAGTGACATGAATGTCATCTTGGATATGAATGTCATGGCAATATTTGGGCTTTCAGTCATTTCTTTGAACTGTTCCTTTTCTGTGGCAGAATGATTGTACAGCATACAGCTTTAATTAAAAAAAAAACACTAGAATTTGGTGCACAAGTTTTAATTTTCTTTGGGTTTTCTGAAATCAACACAGGGTCAAAATTATACATACAGGGTCAAAAATTTACATACAGCACACCTAATATTTGGGTAAAATCTTTTCTTTGCAAGATTCACCTTGGCATTTATCAAAAATTGGTCAAAAATTTACATACACTCACCTAGATTATTAATTCAGAGGTGTTGAAACTTCCAAAATGTCTCTTATCTTGCCAAGGCTGAGGTCTCTTAACTTCCTGTTAGTGATCATGATTGACTACAGCTGGTAGCTTCTCTGTGCCTTCATAAAAAGGGATTGTTTACAGCACTCATTGGATTGACCAACACACAGTAAAATGGGAAAGTCCAAGGAGCTCAGTGCAGATCTGAGAAAGAGGATCGCAGATGTAGTTATTGTGAAGGGTAGTCAGTTTGCCAAGTCACTCTGCTTCAAGAAAACCCCTCAGCTGAAAGGAAATTGGTTTAGATGGTCAGGAACAACCTGGGAACCACCATGGCACAGCCCTGCCATGAACTGGAAGCTAATGGATCACTGTCTACAGTTCAGATCACCATGGACTAAGAGGCTGCTATCCAAGAAATAACCCCCTGCTCCAAAATTGACACCTTCAAGCTTAACTAAAGTTTGAAGCTGACCACACGGACAAAGAAAAAACCTTCTGGAGGATAGCTGTATGGTCAGATGAGACAAAGATTGAGTTGTTTGGCCACAATGACCACCATGTACAGAGGGACACTGTACCAGTTGGTGGTGGTAGGATCATCATGCTCTGGGGCTGTTTTGCTGCCAGTGGAACTGGTTCATTGCACAAAGTGGATGGAATAATGAAGAAGGAGGACTACCTCAGAATTTTTCAGTATAAACCATCAGAAACCTGAACACGACTTGGGAATCTGGAGTTACAACAGGACAATTAATCCAAACACTCATCAGAGCTGGTTGTGGAGGATAAAGCAGGCTAACGTGAAGTTTAACACAAGTCCTGACTTCAACCCTATTGAAAATACATATGTATATGGACTGTGCTTATAAGTTGAGTCCATGCCAAGAAAAAAAAACAATTTTAATTGAACTCTACCAATTCTACCATGAAAAGTCATGAAATATCCAACCAGAATTCTGCCAGAAGCTTGTTCATGGTAAACAAAAATGTTTGGTCAAGGTGAATCTTGCGATGAGACATTTTACCCAAATATTAGGTTTGCTAAATTTTTGACCCTGTCTGTATAATTTTGACCCTGTGTTGATTTCAGAAAATCCAAAGAAAATTAAAACTTGTGCACCAAATTCTAGTGGTTTTTTTTTTTATTAAAGCTGTATGCTGTACAATCATTCTGTCACAGAAAAGGAACAGTTCAAAGAAATGACTGAAAGCCCAAATATTGCCATGACATTCACATCCAAGATGACATTCATGTCACTGTATGTAAACTTCTGACGACAACTATAGCTCAGTACAATAAACAACATAAATGACAAGACAAAGACAAGTGCAAAGTGGCATTGTGCATCTGTGTGCCAATGTTCATTTTATTGCAAAAATGCAAGAAACTGTGGTTTAGTTTGAAGAGTTTAAGTTTTTCCAGGATATTACACAAGACGGGTACAAAGTGAGCATTGTGCATGTGTGTGTGTGCAAATGGGCAGTGACGTGCAAATGAATGAGAAATAATGAGAAACTCTAGTTTCAGGTTAGAGGTTTTTTTTTAAACATTACTGTGTTTAAAAACAAACAAACAAACAAACAATAAAAAAACACAATTGTAAAAGTTTGCAAACGGTCTCAGATAGCAAGTACTAATACAAAGATTTAGCCCAATGTTAGCAAACAGACCAGAGTAGTTTCTCCACTCACTTTAGAATGATATATATTACACAGACATGGGAGTTTTACTGGGAAATACACCACTGGTATTTTTCATCTGTGCTCCATCTGGGACATGGAGAGCCAAAACTCCACAGTGGTGTAGTGGTTAGCGCTGTCGCCTCACAGCAAGAAGGTTCTGGGTTCGAGCCCAGTGGCCGACGGGGACCTTTCTGTGTGTAGTTTGCATGTTCTCCCCATGTCTGTGTGGGTTTCCTCCGGGTGCTCCAGTTTCCCCCACAGTCCAAAGACATGCAGGTTAGGATAATTGCTCCAGCTTGCCTGTAACCCTGCACAGGATAAGTAGCTACAGATAATGGATGGATGATCCGAACAGTAGCACTGGATTAGCCTCATCTTCTCTCTTTCCCAGTGAACAAAGAAATGATTCTGCGCATGTACAGCAGAAAAGTTTTGTTATTGGATAATCGCATCAGCTCCGATGTACAACCCCGATTCCAAAAAAGTTGGGACAAAGTACAAATTGTAAATAAAAATGGAATGCAATAAATTACAAATCTCAAAAATTGATATTGTATTCACAACAGAACATAGACAACATATCAAATGTCGAAAGTGAGACATTTTGAAATTTCATGCCAAATATTGGCTCATTTGAAATTTCATGACAGCAACACATCTCAAAAAAGTTGGGACAGGGGCAATAAGAGGCTGGAAAAGTTAAAGGTACAAAAAAGGAACAGCTGGAGGACCAAATTGCAACTCATTAGGTCAATTGGCAATAGGTCATTAACATGACTGGGTATAAAAAGAGCATCTTGGAGTGGCAGCGGCTCTCAGAAGTAAAGATGGGAAGAGGATCACCAATCCCCCTAATTCTGCGCCGACAAATAGTGGAGCAATATCAGAAAGGAGTTCGACAGTGTAAAATTGCAAAGAGTTTGAACATATCATCATCTACAGTGCATAATATCATCAAAAGATTCAGAGAATCTGGAAGAATCTCTGTGCGTAAGGGTCAAGGCCGGAAAACCAGACTGGGTGTCCGTGACCTTCGGGCCCTTAGACGGCACTGCATCACATACAGGCATGCTTCTGTATTGGAAATCACAAAATGGGCTCAGGAATATTTCCAGAGAACATTATCTGGGAACACAATTCACCGTGCCATCCGCCGTTGCCAGTTAAAACTCTATAGTTCAAAGAAGAAGCCGTATCTAAACACGATCCAGAAGCGCAGACGTCTTCTCTGGGCCAAGGCTCATTTAAAATGGACTGTGGCAAAGTGGAAAACTGTTCTGTGGTCAGACGAATCAAAATCAGGGACACTGTGTCATTCGGACTAAAGAGGAGAAGGACGACCCAAGTTGTTATCAGCGCTCAGTTCAGAAGCCTGCATCTCTGATGGTATGGGGTTGCATTAGTGCGTGTGGCATGGGCAGCTTACACATCTGGAAAGACACCATCAATGCTGAAAGGTATATCCAGGTTCTAGAGCAACATATGCTCCCATCCAGACGACGTCTCTTTCAGGGAAGACCTTGCATTTTCCAACATGACAATGCCAAACCACATACTGCATCAATTACAGCATCATGGCTGCGTAGAAGAAGGGTCCGGGTACTGAACTGGCCAGCCTGCAGTCCAGATCTTTCACCCATAGAAAACATTTGGCGCATCATAAAACGGAAGATACGACAAAAAAGACCTAAGACAGTTGAGCAACTAGAATCCTACATTAGACAAGAATGGGTTAACATTCCTATCCCTAAACTTGAGCAACTTGTCTCCTCAGTCCCCAGACGTTTACAGACTGTTGTAAAGAGAAAAGGGGATGTCTCACAGTGGGAAACATGGCCTTGTCCCAACTTTTTTGAGATGTGTTGTTGTCATGAAATTTAAAATCACCTAATTTTTCTCTTTAAATGATACATTTTCTCAGTTTAAACATTTGATATGTCATCTATGTTCTATTCTGAATAAAATATGGAATTTTGAAACTTCCACATCATTGCATGATGTGTTGTCTTGACAATGTGCAATATTGCAACAATATCCATTCATCCATCCATTATCTGTAGCCACTTTATCTTGTACAGGGTTGCAGGTGAGCTGGAGTCTATCTCAGCTGACTATGGGCGAGAGGCGGGGTACACCCTGGACAAGTTGCCAGATCATCGCAGGGATGACACACAGAGACAAACAACCATTCACACTCACATTCACACCTACGGTCAATTTAGAGCCACCTGGAGGAAACCCACACAGACACAGGGAGAACATGCAAACTGCACACAGAAAGGCTCCTGTCAGCCATTGAGCTTGAACCCAGAACCTTCTTGCTGTGAGGCAACAGTGCTAACCACTACACTACTGTGCTGCCCTATTGCAACAATATTGTATGCTCATTATCCATTGGGTAGAGTGACGTAATACACGTTGGATAAGCGATATGCTAACAATATTGCATGCTATCAAACCAAATGAATGAAACCCGCTAAAAGGGAATAGAACACATTTTTTTATTCCATGGAAAAAGTGTCCTGTATATATAATAATTCCTAATATTTCACTCCGATGATGTCACTCCCAGTGTTTTCCCGCTGACTAGATGCATGTTGTCAAAATGGCGAACCGGTTCAAAATTAAAATTCTTTTGATTAACTTGTGTATTTTTTTTTTTGTGGATGTGTCCATATAATATAAAGAACATTACACAGTGGCATAAAGATAAGAAGTTTATCTTCTCATGTTAAAAAATATATCACTCGTTCGCTTCACTCACTCACTCCTGATCTACACATTCACCACTCGAAGATAAACTTCATATCTTTGTGCCACCGTGTAATATCCTCTCTCTTTCTCTCTCTCTCTCTTTCTCTCTCTCTCTCTCTCTCTCTAAGTCTTAGGCACCTTATTTCGTATAAACTTTGTTATATACTTTTATTTTATGACTTCTACATTATCGAATCAGTACAAAAACACTTTAGAGTTCCAAACATTAGTTTTCCAGCACAAAATTAAATGTTACAGAAAAAAAAGTATCTGAGCAGCATATTCCATAAGAGAGGATATTTAGATGAAAAAAGAAAACATAATGAAGGCTACTGGGTTTTGGTACAAAATGAAGAAGTGAGTGTGACGGTCAAAGTGTCCAGAAGAACTGTGGCTGGTTCTGGAAGATGCTCAGTAAAACCTACAGATCATTTCTGCATAAAACTGCACTCACTGGACCTGAGAATACTATTTTCTTTTTTTTTAAGCCAAATATTGACTTTTTTTTCATGCATTACCGCTGACTGAGCTTTATGGTATTTTTTGTAAATGTAGAAATGTTTAATTTAATTATCTTTGAAGGCATCTTTGCTGTACAGTATTTCACTGCATGTGCCTAAGACTTTTGCACAGTACATATATATATATATATATATATATATATATATATATATATATATATATATATATATATATATCATCTCATTATCTGTAGCCGCTTTATTCTGTTCTACAGGGTCGCAGGCAAGCTGGATCCTATCCCAGCTGACTACAGACGAAAGGCGGGGTTCACCCTGGACAAGTCACCAGGTCATCACAGGGCTGACACATAGACACAGACAACCATTCACACTCACATTCACACCTACGCTCAATTTAGAGTCACCAGTTAACCTAACCTGCATGTCTTTGGACTGTGGGGGAAACCGGAGCACCCGGAGGAAACCCACGCGGACACGGGGAGAACATGCAAACTCCGCACAGAAAGGTCCTCGCCGGCCACGGGGCTCGAACCCGGACCTTCTTGCTGTGAGGCAACAGCGCTTGTGAAACAGTGTATGCGGGCCAACTTGAAAAAAAAAATGCTGCATGATTATTCCAAGAACATCCCCTGTTGTAATCACTATTTTTTTCAGGCTCTCAGTGGCTTTCAGTTCTCACTTGTAGTTACTGAATCAGCGAGCTAATTATATACAGAGAAACAAAACTACTGTGTGTAGTTCTTACCGAAGACACAATGAAGACGCTGTACTTGTTCATGCTCACGCTGTCAGGTACGAAACAATTTAATTCTTATGTTTTAACTTTTTCCTGATGAATGTTGCAATGAGTACATTCTCTTAATAGATCTCATCTCATTATCTCCAGCCGCTTTATCCTGTTCTACAGGGTCGCAGGCGAGCTGGATCCTATCCCAGCTGACTACGGGTGAAAGGCGGGGTACACCCTGGACAAGTCGCCAGGTCATCACAGGGCTGACACATAGACACAGACAACCATTCACACTCACATTCACACCTACGCTCAATTTAGAGTCACCAGTTAACCTAACCTGCATGTCTTTGGACTGTGGGGGAAACCGGAGCACCCGGAGGAAACCCACGCGGACACGGGGAGAACATGCAAACTCCACACAGAAAGGCCCTCGCCGGCCACGGGGCTCGAACCCGGACCTTCTTGCTGTGAGGCGACAGCGCTAACCACTACACCACCGTGCCGCCCCCTCTTAATAGATACTTTATTGAATACTTTAAAAAATTAATTAACTATTAATTTGTGTCTGATCGAGAACTTGACTTTAAGCTTCTTTACAAGAATTTTTGTGGTGTTCGGTCATTTTTAAACCTTTTAAACGATCTTCAGTGTACCTGTAAGGTTCCTTGTGGCACCACCTGAAGATTTTCTGAATACTGTAGTTTTTTTTTTAAAGTTATTGCAAAGATTCTATGATGTAGTTTAGAGTTTGTTTCCAGGAATTAATTTCAGATGGGGAGGGGAGTTGAGGAAATGTGCTTAATGAAAATCATCTAGATCATTTAAGACATGATTAACCATTAAAAAAATGTATATATATATATATATATATATATATATATATATATATATATATATATATATATATATATTTCTACATCAACTATGGGACACATTCGTTTTACGTCTGGGGTCAAAGAACATGCAGGAATCGTCATGACTGCACTGTATGTATGTTGTGTTAACCATGAATACTGTAAGCACATGGAGCATACATAAAATATTTTAGTGGGGTTCAAACCTAAGATCCACACCTTCAGATACTTCTGAATCATGCATTATATGACACAAATAATGTACATTGTGTAAAGTACAATTATAATAGAGCATAAGAAATATATTTGATCAGGTTATACAACCCCAATTCCAAAAAAGTTGGGACAAAGTACAAATTGTAAATAAAAATGGAATGCAATAATAAACAAATCTCAAAAACTGATATTGTATTCACAATAGAACATAGACAACATATCAAATGTCCAAAGTGAGACATTTTGAAATTTCATGCCAAATATTGGCTCATTTGAAATTTCATGACAGCAACACATCTCAAAAAAGTTGGGACAGGGGCAATAAGAGGCTGGAAAAGTTAAAGGTACAAAAAAGGAACAGCTGGAGGACCAAATTGCAACTCATTAGGTCAATTGGCAATAGGTCATTAACATGACTGGGTATAAAAAGAGCATCTTGGAGTGGCAGCGGCTCTCAGAAGTAAAGATGGGAAGAGGATCACCAATCCCCCTAATTCTGCGCCGACAAATAGTGGAGAAATATCAGAAAAGAGTTCGACAGTGTAAAATTGCAAAGAGTTTGAACATATCATCATCTACAGTGCATAATATCATCAAAAGATTCAGAGAATCTGGAAGAATCTCTGTGCATAAGGGTCAAGGCCGGAAAACCATACTGGGTGCCCGTGATCTTCGCGCCCTTAGACGGCACTGCATCACATTCAGGCATGCTTCTGTATTGGAAATCACAAAATGGGCTCAGGAATATTTCCAGAGAACATTATCTGTGAACACAATTCACCGTGCCATCCGCCGTTGCCAGCTAAAACTCTATAGTTCAAAGAAGAAGCCGTATCTAAACATGATCCAAAACGCAGACGTCTTCTCTGGGCCAAGGCTCATTTACGTAAAATGGACTGTGGCAAAGTGGAAAACTGTTCTGTGGTCAGACGAATCAAAATTTTAAGTTCTTTATGGAAATCAGGGACGCCGTGTCATTCAGACTAAAGAGGAGAAGGGCGACCCAAGTTGTTATCAGCGCTCAGTTCAGAAGCCTGCATCTCTGATGGTATGGGGTCGCATTAGTGTGTGTGGCATGGGCAGCTTACGCATCTGGAAAGACACCATCAATGCTGAAAGGTATATCCAGGTTCTAGAGCAACATATGCTCCCATCCAGACGACGTCTCTTTCAGGGAAGACCTTGCATTTTCCAACATGACAATGCCAAACCACATACTGCATCAATTACAGCATCATGGCTGCATAGAAGAAGGGTCCGGGTACTGAACTGGCCAGCCTGCAGTCCAGATCTTTCACCCATAGAAAACATTTGGCACATCATAAAATGGAAGATACGACAAAAAAGACCTAAGACAGTTGAGCAACTAGAATCCTACATTAGACAAGAATGGGTTAACATTCCTATCCCTAAACTTGAGCAACTTGTCTCCTCAGTCCCCAGACGTTTACAGACTGTTGTAAAGAGAAAAGGGGATGTCTCACAGTGGGAAACATGGCCTTGTCCCAACTTTTTTGAGATGTGTTGTTGTCATGAAATTTAAAATCACCTAATTTTTCTCTTTAAATGATACATTTTCTCAGTTTAAACATTTGATATGTCATCTATGTTCTATTCTGAATAAAATATGGAATTTTGAAACTTCCACATCATTGCATTCCGTTTTTATTTACAATTTGTACTTTGTCCCAACTTTTTTGGAATCGGGGTTGTATGTAATGTAGATCAAAATAGGTTTAATTTGCTCGTTCTAATACATTATCACTCAGTCACAGGGATTTGTAATCTAATTGATTTGACTGCAGCAAAACAGGCGAAAAGGACGATTGAATTAAATTGAATTCACTGACAAGAGTTTGAATTTAAGGAGATATTTGATTAAAAAAAAACCCATTTCAGTTGATTTTTCATCACATTTTGCAGGTGTTCTCACTCAGGACGGTGGTTGGTCTGTGAAATATCCTGATAATCTGATCTGTGCTGTGAGAGGATTCAGTGTCTCCATTCCCTGCAGTTATTATTATGATCCAACATCAAATCCCAATATTCAGGTGACACAAAAGCTTTGGTGCTCGATGAACTCAAACACAGATGTTTGTTTAAGCCCTCCGTATGTTTATAACAGCTCATCAAACACCAACTCAGACTTTGAGTACGCTGGAGACGACAAATCAAACTGCACTTTATTAATCCACAATCTACAGTTCAGTTATTCTGGAGAGTACAGATTCAGATTTATAACTGATAATCCTGATGACAGATGGACAGGTGTTCCTGGAGCGACTCTACAAGTTGCAGGTAAATTTTAATGATGAAAATAAGATAAAAAAAAATCCAAATTATAGTTTCATTTGTATAACTTGCTTTCTTTCTTTACTGGATTTCTTTTCGCAAGTCTTACAAAAGTATTACTCTTTTAAATCAGGTCCAGAATTTACTTTTGTGTTTGATCCTTTTTTTTCCCCATTACATTAATGATATTTAGTTAAAGCATTTAGCAGTACACTCTTATCCAGAGTGACATACAACACGCCCAGAGCAGCCTGGGTAGCAGTTGGGGGTTCAGTGCCCTGCTTGAGGGCACTTCAGCCATTCCTGCAAATCCAGGGAAACAAACCAGCAACCTTTTGGTTCCAAAGCTGCTTCTCTAACCATTAGGTCATGGCTTCCCCAGCTGATATTATTCAAGAATACATCATTTAAACCTAATTTTTTTCCCTCTTCTTTCCATTTTATTTTGTGTAGTTTCTACCTGTTGTTTGTTTTATTCTTCTAAGTATCCTTAAGTGTCATGAAAGGTGCTTATAAATAAAAATTATTATTATTATTATTATTATTATTATTATTATTATTATTAAATTTACCAGAATATCCTGCGAGCCAGATATGATATCTGAATAAAGGCTTTTTAGTGAAGAATGATGGAGTCTTGTTTGATACTTTAGGATTTGACCGTTATATAATTATTAACACCCTCTCAGTCCTGATTCACTGACGTGGAGTCTTTCCTGCTCTCTGGAAAAGATTTAAAGGTGTCACTAATCAGGCTCAGTGCAACCGGGACCCTTAAACAAGGAAACTCGTTAAATCTGACGTGTGATGTGAACTGCACACACAGTTCCTCACAGTTCATGTGGTCTAAGAACAACGAGCTCTTACCTGAATCAGGACCCGTTCTTCACTTTCCTGCTCTAACCGTGAGGGATTCTGGGAATTACACCTGCACTTGGAAAACCAACGAGGCCTCAGGATCTGAAACGATCAGCCTTCACGTCGAGGGTGGGTCCATCTGCTCACAACATTCCTGAAGCTTTAATATCAGAATTTTTCATGATTACTGAAGTAAGATAAAAAAGAAAGTACAAATGATCTGCCCTGACACACTCGTAATAAGTGACATGTTTAGTTAAATACTTTTCAACAGGTGCAGCTCATTGGACCTGGATCATCGTTCTGGTGATCGTTTTCGTGATTTTGGTGATTGTGGCAGTAGTGATTTCACACAGGAGGTGAAGATTGTTATGATGGACAAATCAAAATATTGTTAAGCCCTAACTCTGTATTCCATTTGGGAAAAATGCTGCCATGGTTTGTGTAAATCAGAATGATAGAATTCTTAAAGTGCCATTCCACCATTGGATGTATTCTTTGGCATAAAATACAATATATTTTGACAACATATATAAATGGTATCACTAGATAGAGAAATCTTTTAGCTTCAAAGTGATATATCAAACATAATTTTTTGACAACGACAAGTATATTAATTTTGCGACCAAAGTCACCTACCCTTTTAATTTCCGCGCGTGATGTCATCGGCAGGTTCCCCTTCTTGTGTACCACGTGACGTGTGACGTGGCACATATTATCAGCAATGGCGGATAGAACGCGATAAAAATAATACCAATAAATCTAGCTAATACCAATAAATCTAGCTAACTGAAAGATTAACTCAAAATTTTTCGCAATTTTTTTGGCCCCCATACATGAGGAGAAATGACTCTCTCACTTTGGGGGTTTCCTGGTCTAAAAATAGACCGACACGTGGTACACAAGAAGGGGAACCTGCCGATGACATCACGTTTCATTACCGCGCGGAAATTAAAAGGGTAGGTGACTTTGGTCGCAAAATTAATATACTTGCCGTTGTCAAAAAATTATGTTTGATTTATCATTTTGAAGCTAAAAGATTTCTCTGTCTAGTCATGTTGTCATAAAATATATTGTATTTTATGCCAAAGAATACATCCAATGGTGGAATGGCACTTTAAAGCTGTACTTGTATACTTCTTCCATTAGGAAGAGAGGAGAAGCTCAAGAAGAAAACAGTGGGATAAGTGCAGAGAAATTACAGGTATGACCTTTAAAAAGAAATCACAAACTCAACACTGGACAGTTTAAGGTTTTCTATGTTCTCGCACAGCGATAATGGATGTGTGAATACAGGAACGGTTTATAAAGTGATAATTGTACTTCTTATTTTACCAGGTTGGAAAAAACACAAATGATAAAGAGACAAAGCCACAGCTAGACTATGTTCCTCAAGCAGATGATGAAACATCGCAAAAGGAGGAAGTGACTTATGTGACTGTGTGTATCAAAGACAAGAAACTAAACCAAGGGTAAAAGCAAATACACTTCACATCCTAATCCCCTAAAACATATGGTGCAGTGTAAACTGTTGTGGAAAACTGTGATAGATTGGATTAAGTTTAATGGAGATGAAAATCTATGCTATATTATATACGTTTATTCTTTAAGTTCTCTGAAATATTTAACATTTAATAACAAATAGTGTGTGTGTTTTGTGGCTTGACTTTCAGGAATGTCCACACTGCGAAACAGAAGGAGGATGACAGTGTTATTTACAGCACAGTCATAAAAACCTGATCACATGTTCAGCAGTGGGAAGTTAAAACAAAACACGTCATCGATTCCATTTTAGAGTTATTAATACTGTATCATATCAAGTGTAGGCATATCAGGTGAAAATTCAAATTCAATCCAAATCACTTGAAACTGCTCTCATTGAATCGAGAATTGAATGCAGAACAACATACTTTTACAGAATTAAAATACGTTTATATGTTCTTGAGAGATTACAAATCAAAGATTGGAAAAACGGCTTAATTTTTAGAAAACGGCCGTAATATTCTGTATGAGGATCACATGGTCCAAAATGGGCCTCATTAACCAATGAGATCAAATGCTTTTTCTTAATAACTTTTCTATTTTTCAAGATATTTACATGGAAATTGGCAGGAACATAGAAGGTTGTATATTGAATACAAAGTTTGAAAAATTAGTAAAAACAAATCATCAATCAGAAATCATCGAAACTGATCAGAAGAGAGAGAGAGAGCCTGACTGCTTTCCCGTGACTCAAAAAGAAAAGCACCAGCAGTTTCCCGACGTCCCGTGAGCAGAGTTTTTACTCTGTTGTACCGACTTCAACCTACTGTTACTCCCAAAGTACTGAACAGATCTTAACCAGATCCATTTCTTTGGAAATCAGAGATTATAAGCTTTTTAATGAGAGTATTCATGATAGAAAATATTCAAGAGTTAAGCAATGACACATTTGGAAACTCAGATGAGTGTCTGGATGGACAATTTTTACACCGTGGCCAGCGAGTGTCTGATACTCCGATCAAGTGTCCAGTTATTTGCTTGAAACACACGATTGGATCAGAAATTGACGTTAAAGTTGAATTTGTTCTAAGAATCATGCCAGGTATTTTTTTTCTTTGATAATTATAGTGTTTTGGTCAACAGACTTTTTTTTCATTCACTGATCTTCAGTAAACACTTTATCCTGGTCAGGCTCATGGTGGATCCAGGGTCTATCCTGGGAATACTGGGAGCAGGGTGGGAATAAATTCACTCTGGATGGGATGATGGTCCATCACAAGGCACCATGGACACACTGGTTCACAAATAAGAGTAAGTTAGTAGTATAGCCAGTCTTCCTCTGGGTATGTTTTTCAGAAAGTGGGAGGAAACTGGAGAACCTGGAGGAAACCCAGACACAGCGAGATTATGCTGCCTTGTTTTCTAAAGATTTATAAAGTTTGATGCTCTGTGATTTGTTAATGCAGGTGAAAAAAATCCAGTGTCTAAATTTAAAACATTTCTTTCTTTCTTTCTTTCTTTCTTTCTTTCTTTCTTTCTTTCTTTCTTTCTCACCATACATTCTTTTTCTTTTTTCTTACCATGTTCTTTCTTTCTTTCTTTCGAAATCCAGAATATTTTAGTATACAAGTATGTTCATGTGTGTAAAGCTGATAAATCTTTAGTAAAATAAATTTGTAATTATGCCTGATGATAATGTACCGATCCAGAGGAAATCACTGAGTCACTGCTCTGAATGTCAGTAACAGAGGTTAAAAAAGCTCTGAAGTTTGTCAAGAAACAGGAACTTTTAGACAAAAGTCTTTCAAAGAGCTGAAGAGTGTGTTTCTAAAATTAAATTGTTACTTCAATTCATAAGATGTTTAAAGCAAAATATTGATGTAATTGTTGAACTTTAATGTATAGAAATGCTTTCTTCTCAGATTTCTCCACTTTAGCATCAGTTAGCATCAGTCATGATGCTCATTTGGATCATTGCTAAATTGTGCAAACTATGTCTTGACTTTAATCTAAATAAAAGTTCTGTTCTTGCTGAGACTCGTTAGTTTTTTTGTGTTAGTCGACAAGAAGTTTGAATCGTATCTGATGTGGGTCCTGGTTTATTTCAACCATTTAATTTCATTCATTTTCCATTGATCCTTTTTTCACAAGCCACAATGGAGACACTACATTAGTTGCTGACTAGCCGATTAGCTCCACATTAAGAAACACAACCACAGCAATACTGCTACACAATATATTGATTAAATATATTGATTAAATCACACTTATTATTACTGTTTTTTAATTCAGAAGGACGAAATGCAAATGCCCCGCCCACACGTTACCAAGAAATGAAGATAAACCCAGAAGCTGAATAGTTGACACAACCAGAGCTTAATATGTAAATCGGAAACTCAACTGACATTTAAAAACCACTATTTTAAAACAAAAATAAACGTTATGACTATTTATAGAGACCCCCCCCCCCCAAGTTTCTGATTCTTTAAACATTTTAAACATCAAAACCAGGTGGCATGGTGGTGTAGTGGTTAGCGCTGTCGCCTCACAGCAAGAAGGTCCGGGTTCGAGCCCCGTGGCCGGCGAGGGCCTTTCTGTGTGGAGTTTGCATGTTCTCCCCGTGTCCGTGTGGGTTTCCTCCGGGTGCGCCGGTTTCCCCCACAGTCCAAAGACATGCAGGTTAGGTTAACTGGTGACTCTAAATTGACCGTAGGTGTGAATGTGAGTGTGAATGGTTGTCTGTGTCTATGTGTCAGCCCTGTGATGACCTGGCGACTTGTCCAGGGTGTACCCCGCCTTTCGCCCGTAGTCAGCTGGGATAGGCTCCAGCTCGCCTGCGACCCTATAGAACAGGATAAAGCGGCTACAGATAATGAGATGAGATGAGATGAGATAATGAGATGAGAAACATCAAAACCCAGTGGTCTTCTCAAAGCATTTCACCAGTGACACCTGCTGGTGAAAACTATGTAGTGCAATCCAAGAAGATGTTAGGTTCATTAACAAGAATGAAAATGACTTCTGAAACTTTTTTCTGAACAACTTACAAAAAAAAAAAACACCTTAAACTCTGTCTAACCTTCCACATCAGGTTTTGGTTATTATAATGTCATTGAATCATATGATAAACTGCATCAATTTATCAGCCACACTTTTATTTATAGAGAGCATTTAATAGATGGATTGATTGATTTTATTTAGTAAATTCAATGTAAATACACACAAACAATTATAAATACATTAAAATACATGGGTGACACAAGAAAATGAAAACACTTATTTCCATTGTGGTCCATAAAATCAAATGACAAAATGAAGGGAAAATATAGAATATAAAATTAAAATAAAGAAAAATTATATATATGTTGATAACAAATAACATGAGTAGTACAAGTAAATATAAATAAATATAATAATATAAATATAAAAAGATAATACTGTACAAAAGTACTTAGTGCAAAATACGAGGAAACAAATACCTGTATCAAAATTAACAGGACAAAGACAATATGATAACAGAAGACTAGTTAGATTATAACATAAAAGTGTTGAGAAACGTATGTTATAATATCAGAGATAACGATCGACATACGTACATTATCAGAATTACAGAGGAAAAAAATCCAAATGTATGATGCATCACAGTCACAGAAAATCCACTCAGTGCGTCAACCTTGAGAGCAATTCATCCTTCTGACCAGTAGGTGTCGCCCGTGTGCTCTGTGAACAAATTATACTCTTAAGAGATATTCTAGATTCCAGATAATCACTGTGACATCAGCTCTAGTCTGTGTACAAAGTTACTATTCTGATGTTCTTTCAAGAGCACAGACACTACAATCTTCAAGATAAAACTTGAAATGAATAAATGAATTTCAATGAAGAAATGCTTCAAATTACAGATACGATCCACATATCACAGTTGACACCTATATAATGCTTCGCAAATCATGATACACATACATTCTGCTTCTCAAATGGAGCCCTGAAAATCACACAAACTCTACATGCTAATAATCACATGATTCACATGTAAAATTTTCTCATGTGGTTTTTAGACACTTCGTCTTGGACTGTCCTCTGGACTCCATTGAGGTGGTGGGTGAGAGGAGGATGTTAGCCAAGCTGACCTCAATCATGGATAACCCCTCTCACCCCCTACATGAGGCTGTGGGGGCTTTAAGCAGCTCTTTTAGTAGTAGACTGCTACACCCACGGTGTAAGAAGGAGAGATACTGCAGGTCATTCATACCTGCTGCTGTCAGACTGTAGAACACCCACAACTTGTAACGTAGCACCAATAACCTGTTTGTCATTATATTTGCACTACTTCACCACTACTACCTCTGCCATCTCTCATCGATGCAATTATTATGTGCAATTAATATAGGCCCTAAACAATTTTTATGCACTTATATTTATGTTTATATATATATATATATATATATATATATATATATAATTTATGTATATATGTGTGTATATGTACAGAGTCTACCTGTAATGTGCAATTTTTCTATACTTTTTCACAGTAGATAATGCAAATAACCCTCTGTATTTAATCTTTCGTTTGTCAAATTTTTAGTTCAGTTTTATTTGTTATCTGTTTGACATTTTCTTGCTACTGTAACACGTGAATTTCCCCGATGTGGAATGAATAAAGTGAATCTAATCTAATCTAATCTAATCTAATCTAATCTAATCTAATCTAATCTAATCTGTTATATTTCACGCAGTTTTTTAACCTATGGTCTTTTCACAAATAGTGCAATGTTTTTTATTTTTCAAAATGCGTTTTTCCCCCCCAAATGGATCTTTTATTTCCACATATTATTGAGACGACGTCGAATTACTTGAGTTCACATGTGCAATTTTAACTACTTATTAACTGAGCGTGAGGTCATGACAAGAAGATATCAGACCGAGGTCTTGACGGCAGGGCCGTAGCCAGGATTTTTCAAATACCGAGGTCAAACATGGCTGACAGCACCGAAGCCCCCCGGCACAACTTAAATAAATAAGTAAGGATAGATTTGGTGGAGGACACATTTATTTTAACAATTCTAAAACTGTGGCACCATAACTGTGGTGTTTTATCTGACATAAAAGTAGAAAAGTAGTGAACTCTTGAACTGAATATACATACCTAAAGTACCAGTTACCTAAAGTATTGGCATTATTTACATTGCAGCATACACATGACAGAAAGGGTGTGAACTGCTGAATTGTAAGCTTTAGTATTACACCTTATAATAATAGTGTGAGAGAGAGAGAGAGAGACAGAGTTTGTGTGTTATTTGTGGGTGTCTGTATGTGTAGAGACATTCTGAGCAGTAATGTAAAGGCATCAGTCTATCTGGCTGTCTTGAATTGAGATCCATTTGCACGCATTCTCTGAAACAGTGTTCTCACCATTGCCTGTAATGTAAGTTTGGCTCACAACACATTTACTTTAACAATTCTAAAACCGTGCCATCATAACTGTGGAGTTTTGTCTGACATAAAAGTCAAAACTGAACTGAGTGTATTGCTCAGCTACATGAAGTATTGGCATTATTTACATTTCATTATCTTAAATTACATTAGAATGTAGGGCTATTAGTTCTGTGTGAAGACTATGTATTAGAGAGAGTGTGTGAGAGTGTATTATTTGTGTGTGTGTGTGTGTCTGTGTGAGTGAGTGAGCGAGAGAGTTACTCGAACAAGCCCGTTTAGTCAGCCCTGCACAGGGCTGCCTGTGACAACGTAGTTTTGAATGTTTCTCGAAATGCTAACTAAAATGTAATAGGCAATGACAATGAAACGTTTCCCCTTGGAAAGTTGGCATGACACCGCTGAACGGTCTGCCACTGCACTGACAATATTTTCTCACCTTCCCTCCTTCTCTTTCTCTTCTGTTGGCTGTCCAAACCTTAATTTGGTTTGTTGCAACTTTTTCATTTTGCACTCGGGTAAAGCTCTATAATGCGATGTGACTATTAGCCTACGTTAGGTTAGGTAGGCATATGTGATAGAGCGTAGACTACACCCTGCCTGTTTTATCCAAAACCCAACTTCCCCGGCCGACACTAGTATAGGCTACGTCGCATGACGCTGCTTTAGACATGGCAACGATAGAGATAGAGGCTGAGAGATTTCAGATGACATTAGACAAATGTGAATTTTATTGGGGGGAAATACAGATGACATGTGGATGCGGACGCTGCGTTTTACATTGATCACTGCTCGAATTCAATTTGAAATTTCTGAAAAAAAAAATACCGAGGACATGACCTCGGTGTCCTCAATGGTAGTTACGGCCATGCTTGACGGTATGGACCAAGCCATACATAAAGACTGAGGTCTGATATTTTCCCATAAAGACTGAGCAAGCAAAGTTAATAAGGAGTTTGTCTTGTCTTATTTCAAAAATTAAAATAGACAGTCATTATAATGAGGCGTCATGCTGCTTTCCGTCATGTTATATTTGTAACGTAGTTGAGTCATACATGCAGAATAAATGGCTAGCAGTTTCAAAACTGAATTTCTGTTAGTGGTTAGTGGTTTCTGAATGCTCTTTGTTACTCATTTCTTGAATAACTCAGTGACTTTTGTTTGTCTTTTGTGTTTCGGCCATTTTTGATTCCGTTTTGATTTCCAATTAATCTCTTTTTGCCATTTTGTTTTTCTTTTTTGCAACATTGAAAGCCGGCACCTTGGAAAGAAAGTCCATAATTGCCCATGGGAAAATACTGCCCGCCAAGGAACCAATCAGAGCGCACGATTTTACCAGAAGTAGCTTGTGCCATATAATAACAGGACCGCACCTTCATGTCAAGCCACATGCTAATCTCATTTGAAAAACATCTGACGCTGATTGAGTGAAATGTTTGATTTTTCTGTAATGGTGTTATGAACCCATAAAATTGAAAAAATGGGAACACAACATAAGAAGCCCAGGAGACGGCGATTTCAAAAGTAAATGTTTTTTTTTAATGCTCTTGGAGAAAGGGTTAACAAAAGGCGTCAATAAGGCTGCTGGGCCATAGAAGGTTCACGCTGCACGCTGCATGCTGCACGCTACACGTTCACGTGAAGAACCGGACCCTGGGCCATTAAACTTCATGCTTGGATGTTCACGTGTTGCGCCTGTTCTACTTTGACCGAGTAACCAACAATACGGACTCTTCGGATGACGACGATTGCCTCATTCTGCTTTTACTGAGACAGAGGAAGAGAAAAAGGAACAGAATTTGGAGCCGAGAACACTTCCTTCTGAGAGAAACCCGTGGTGAATTTCACCGAATATTCTATAATCTGCTTGACAATCCCGATGAAGAACTATTTTTCAATTATACCATTCAATTATTTTTTCTGAAGTTTTCCCCTGAAAGCATAGAGTTATCTCCCTAGACCCGTTCTGATTGGCTGGCGCGGCGGTGACCGCATGCATTGACTGGAATTTCCATCTTCACGCCTAGAAAAAAGTGCGCATGTTCATTTCACGCTTCACGCGTGAAGTGTGCAGCGTGCAACGTGAACGCCGTTCTATGGCCCAGAGCAAGTCATGCTACGTTTATCCACTTTTCTTTACACGCGTGTAGCGTGCAGCATGCAGCGTGCAGCGTGAACCTTCTATGGCCCAGCTGCCTATGGCCCAGCAGCCTAACGGCCTGCGAGTCATAAAATTCAACTTAAACAATCCCTCCAAAAAAACGAAATAAACAAGGGATTCTTACACACACACGTTTTGAAAAAAAAAAAAAAAAAAAAAAAAAAAACAGCATCTTACCAAAAATACAAAAGCAGCTACAAAAGCGTTATTTAACAAAAATAGAGAGGGTCAAAGCCCCAGAATGTGCCCACTAGCTGGAAGAGACAGTGTCGCAGGCGAGGCTCAAAAGCGAAAGAGCAGAGGATCCGAGAGCTGAGAGAATCCACCCAGGGAGACTGGAGTCTTTTATTGGCGGCACCGGCCAATCGGGCGGCTCCGGCACCCAAGGCGCACCTGCAGCGAATCACTCTTAAGGGGAAAAAAAAAAAACAAAAACAAAAAAAAAAAAAAAAACACACAGCAACCACATGGGCAAACAGTAGACGCAACGCAGCATCTAGGCTACGCAACACCCCCACCCTTAAGAAATAAATTGAAGGGTGAAGACCACACATACATACATATACATACACACATGTTTTTTTTTGTGAAACTGACTGCATAAATATAAAAACTCAGATCTTCCCCACTAACTATACACACAAATCTACCTAACAGTAGACCCTAATCTTCGGGCAGCCGTTGTGGTGGGTACTTGCGCACCTTAAACCCATAGGCCGGTAGAACTACCCAGTAACAAGTAGTTGCCCAAGCCTTGGTGGTGCCCCCGATACAACTGCTCATAACCACGTGACCGCCCAAAAACAAGGCAAAAAAAAAAAAAAAGTACCCACCAGAGTACATTCTGAACCTTTCAGGGGAAGTCTGCATAAAGAGTAAAGGCATATACAATTAGAGTGTTTCACAACAGTTTCAAATCACACAATGATATATTTAACAGGTTTACATTACAGGAAGAAAAGAAAAATGCAGCCCGACAATTTATTATTAATTCCATTTAACAGTATAACTAAACCCGGGATAACGCGTCAGCCACGACATTATCCCAACCACGAATGTGTTTAATGTCAAGGTTATAGCCCTGAAGCACCAGACTCCAACGCATTAACCTTTGGTTGTTGTTGCACATACGGTTGAGAAATGTTAGAGGGTTATGGTCTGTGAATACGGTAACCTTAGCTGCCCCGCCAACATATACCTCGAAGTGCTGTAGAGCCAGCACGAGCGCAAGCGCTTCTTTTTCGATGGTGGAATAGGCACGTTGGTACTGGTTAAATTTGCGTGAGTAAAACCCAACAGGATGGTCCAGACCATCGTTACCCTCCTGAAACAAGACAGCACCCGCCCCTAAATCACTTGCATCCACCGTAATAGAGAAAGGCATGTTAAAGTTAAGCACGGCCAGCACAGGCACAGTAGTAAGCAGCGCTTTGATTGATTCAAAGGCGGATTGACAGGGTGTATCCCAGTCAAACACATGCTTTGTGCTGAGCATGTCAGTGAGAGGGGCGGCAACACTCGAAAAATTTCTACAGAATGATCTGTAGTAGCCCACCATGCCCAGGAAACGGCACAATTCACGTCGTGAGGTTGGAGGTGGAAAGTTCAGAATTGCTTCCACTTTGGCAAGCACTGGACGAACTTCTCCACGTCCAACAACTTTGCCGAGGTACACCACGGTGGCCTCGCCAAATACGCACTTGGCTAGATTCACGGTCAAGTTCGCATTAGACAGTCTTTCAAAGACGGTGGCAAGATGTTCCACGTGAGCCCGCCAGGTGGCGCTATACACAATTAAGTCGTCTAAGTATGCCTCACAATTAGACACACCATCAAAAATTCGATTAACTAATCGTTGAAAGGTGGCTGGGGCGTTTCGAAGACCAAAAGGCATGCACACATACTGTAGAAAATGATCAGGTGTAACGAAAGCTGAGATCTCCTTACTACGCTCGGTTAAAGGGACTTGCCAATATCCCTTGAGGAGGTCTAGCTTGCTCACATAATTGGCCGAACCTAGGCGGTCAACACAGTCATCCATTCGAGGCAAGGGGAAACTGTCTGGCTTGGTTACTGCGTTAACACGCCTAAAGTCGGTGCAAAAACGGAACGTACTGTCAGGCTGGGGAACTAATAGACATGGGGAACTCCACGGGCTACTACTTGGCTCAGCAATTTTGTTTTCCAACATGAAGTTCACCTCCTGTCTAAGTATTTCACACTTTAATGGATTTGCGCGATATGGGTGTTGGCGGATTGGCTTTGAATTCTCGACATCAATGTCATGCACGATAGCGGTGGTACAGCGAGGAATGGGACTTCAGCAAAGCAATCAAGTCAGCTGACTCGGATTTAGCAAGGTGGGAAAAATAAGAGGGCAGATCGCTAAGGATTTCAGAATTTTTTAGCCTCCCTTCAACCAACTAAACAGGCGGGCCAGGAACGTCGGGAGGCTGGTCAGAGAGAACAGCGGTTGCGCATGAAGTGGAGAGAGTGGCAAGTTCAGAACCACATGACCTGGACAGTTCCCCTTTTGTATCAGTGCTTACTGCGGCAGCTGTCAGTTTTTGTGCCCGGTAGGCTTTTAGTCTGTTAATGTGACACAGCCTGGTTACCTTTTTGCGATCGGGGGTGGCAATGACGTAATTTAAGTCACCAACTTTTCGCTCCACGCGATAAGGGCCCGCGTAGCGCGCTTGTAAAGCAGAGCCAGGCACTGGCATTAAAACCATGACTTGGTCACCAGGGGAAAAATGGCGAGAGAGAGATTTTCGGTCGTACCGTTTTTTCATTCATCCCTGAGACAACTCAAGGTTCTTTTTTGCCAGTTGGCAAGCCCGCTTCAACCTGTAACGCATTTTTGAGACAATCATTTAGGTCATGATAACTGGCCATCTCAGTAAGCCACGCATCTTTGAGAACCTTCAATGGCCCACGCACAGTATGCCCAAAGACTAGCTCCGCAGGGCTAAACCCTAGACTCTCCTGAACCACCTCACACAAGGCAAAGAGGCACATCGGCACTCCCTCATCCCAGTCACATTCAAACTCAAGACAGTACGTTTTTAGCATTGTTTTGAGGGTTTGGTGAAATCGTTCAAGCGCACCTTGTGACTGGGGGTGATAACTACTTGATGTAACGTGTTGAACCGCTAGTTGTTGCATGACTTGCCTGAATATCTTAGACAGAAAATTTGTCCCTTGATCTGTCTGAATGACTTTTGGGAGATCAAACACAGAAAAAAAATTCAAAAGCGCCTTCACGATGACCGGGGCTGTAATTTTCCTTAAGGGAACGGCCTCGGGGAAATGCGTGAGGCTGCACATGATCGTGAGTAGGTACTGATTTCCCGACTTGGTTCTAGGCAGAGGACCCACACAGTCTAAGATTACATGCTCAAATGCTTCAGAAGACATGGGGATTGGCTGTAGGGGAGCAGGCGGAATTACTTGATTAGGCTTCCTTACGACTTGGCACAGGTGACATGTCCTACAGAACCTTATGACGTCACGTTTAATTCCTGGCCAGAAAAAAATGTTGTAGCACTCGGTCGGAAGTTTTATTGACACCCAGATGTCCCGCAAAATGGTGGTCGTGAGCTAGACTTAACACTTCATCCCTATAAACTGTTGGCACCACAATTTGATTAACAACATGCCATGTATCATGCACAGGGGCAGTCAAAGGCCGCCATCTGCGCATCAACACACCATCCTGTATAAAATAGCCTGGAGGTTTCACATCATTATCACATTTCGATGTGGCCTCGGACAAGAGCGGTGTCAGAGAGGGATTGTCTTTTTGCTCTTTAATTAGCTGCTCGCGGCTAAGGGGGAGTTTAGACGTGACCGAATGAGAACCGCGAGGCGATGAGACACTGCTCATTAACGGATGAGCAAGGAAAGTCTCTTAAATCCACCATAACATCTGGACTGTCACATTTATAGCACTGCGCCATGGCGTGTGTAATTACGGTGGATGGATAAACTTCAGGGACAACAGTGGACGGACGAACACCTAAAGACTGTGGAGATACTATTGGCCAAGGCAAAACTTTCCCACCGGCGAGATCATTCCCCAGCAGCATTGCTACACCTTCAACGGGGAGACAGGGGTGAACCCCCACAACTACATCACCGGTAACTAAGTCGGACGAAAGGGACACCTTATGCAAAGGGACATTAACGAAACCCATTTCAAATCCTCGTACGAGGACATCATCTCCAGTATATGTACTGTCGCTGAAAGGTAACACCTCCTTAAGCAAAAAACTTTGTGAAGCACCGGTATTGCGCAATATTTTAATACGCACACATTCGCCGGGCACTCCAGGTAAAGCGACAGTGCCATCCAAAATAAACGGCGCAAAAGACCCACTTGGGGATTTGTCCGCATCTGAATCAGATACATTTATTTCGTCCTTTTTAGAACTGGAAACACAAACCAGTCTCCGTTTTGACTGGTGAAGCGGGATAGGTTTGATTTTTACGCTTAAACCTGTAACAATCAGCAATGACGTGGCCCTTTTTCTTACAGTAAACGCATGCTGGAACTGTGTTTCTAGACGCCTGGCTGACTCGGCTAACGCTCGACTGACGGGGCAGGGAAGGCGTGCGACCACGCACCGGCCCTTTAACGAGCCCACTTTGTTTTGAAGAGCTAGTTTTTCCAGTGAGATCGCGTTTATGAGCAAGAGCATATTCATCCGCTAGCCGGCTGCTCTGGCAGATGTTAGGTCTTCATGCTCGCTCAGGTAGGTGGCGACGCCCTGTGGAAGTCCGTTGGTGAAGTCCTCTACTATAATTAAGTTGCGAACCGCCTCAAGGGTGGTGACATTTTGTGACTGCAACCAACGGTCAAAGAGGATTTCCTTCTCCCTAACAAATTCCACATACGTCAGCGAGTCGGGTTTTGAAAATGACCGGAGTTTTTGCCGATAGGCTTCAGGAACGAGCGAATATATCCTAAGTACCGCCTGTTTGACCTTCTGCTAATCAGAAGCATCTTCTAGTGGCAAAGAGGAATATGCTTCCTGGGCCTTATCAGTAAAAACACATTGTAATACCATTGTCCAGACCTCGGGTGGCCATTTTAATGTAGTAGCCACACGCTCAAAGTGATTAAAGAATTTATCGACTTCTTTTTCATTAAACGGTGGAACTACACGTATATTTCGAGCCACGTCAAAATCATGCCTGGATGGTACGCCAACTGCCCTAGCCTGCAACTCCAGTTCCTTTAAGCGTACAGCGTGATCGTGTTCCAGGTTTTTTTAAACGGAGCTCATGCTCGTCTGTGAATATTCTCAGTCATCCAGGTCATAGTAACTATGGGTGGTAAAAGAGAGCAACTGGACTTGCTTGAAAATTCTTGAAGACGTTTCACCTCTCATCCAAAAGGCTTCTTCAGTTCTGTCTGACTGGTAGGGAGTATCAGGTATTTATCCTCTCATGGATGAAAAGCTCATCTAAGGTGTCGTTGAGTCATCCTGTTGGCGTGGGTCACTGGGGGCTGAATGTGAATGGCCTCGAGAGTCGTTAGGGTGATCAATGGATTGCCCGTTAAGGTGATCAATGGAATGCTGATTCTCTCTGTCCTCCTGTGAGCCACTGAAAACAGCTGGGTTTTGGTGTGCATTCAGTTGTCTGGGAAGTGTGCCAAGGACTGCATTGTAGGTGGCTGATAAATTATGTCTTAGACCCCCACCTCTGTTCAGTGATGGCCGTTCCAGGTTGACAAAAATGGCTTCTTTAACTCCTCGCTCATACCAACAATCCTCTCTGGCTAAAATGCGTACGTTGGAATCCTGAAATGAGTGTCCTTTGTTGTTAAGATGAAGGTAGACAGCAGAGTCCTGGCCTGAGGAACTGGCTCTCCTGTGTTGAGCCATACGCCTGTGAAGCGGTTGCTTGGTTTCACCAATATACGAGTCCGTGCATTGCTCACTGCACTGAATTGCATACACCACGTTGTCCTGTTTGTGTCTGGGTATTCTGTCCTTAGGGTGGACCAATTTCTGCTTCAGGGTGTTACTGGGTCTGAAACATACCGGAATGTTGTGTTTGTAGAAGATCCTCCTGAGTTTCTCAGATAGACCAGAAATGTAGGGAATGACAATGTTCTTGCGTTTGTTCCTGTTATCCTCCTTGTCCATTATGTTCCTTTTCCTGCTCTTGAAGAAAGACCAGTTGGGATACCCACAGTTCTGAAGTGCTTTCCTGATGTGATTCTGCTCCTTCTCTTTTCCCTCTACCGTTGTAGGGATGTTCTGAGCCCTGTGTTGCAAGGTCCTAATGACCCCCAATTTGTGTTCCAGTGGGTGGTGAGAATCGAAGAGTAGGTACTGGTCCGTGTGTGTGGGTTTCCGGTAGACCTCGATGCTAAGGCTTCTGTCTTGTCTAATGTGTACATCACAATCCAAGAAGGCTAGATTATTCCCACTTACGTCCTCCCGAGTGAAATTGATGTTGAGCTCATGCTCCCTCTGCTCTCTTAATTTAGTTTGCTCCCATTCAAGCTCCCTCTCTCTCAGCGCTAAGCGCTTCCACTCGAGTGAGCTTTTAGTGGAAGTGGTCGGAGGTTCAGGGGCGACTTTCTCGACTTCGCCAAACACACCTTGGCTATACAGCGAATCGATAAACTGCACCTGCAACTCACTTTTAGTGATACCCCCACGAACATCAACTTTAATGCCCTGCAACACGTAGAAGCTCATCACGAGTTATACCAAGCAGCGCTTCCTGCGTTGGCGCTTTAAACTCATCTAGGTTAAGCATAACTACGGTTAACGGCACACACAAAAAAATACAACTCTAAACAGCTAGTAGGCACCAGCAAAGAATACAAACCTACCACCTGGGACAGAGAAAGATTCGCAGCGAGGACAAAACACAAGGGGTGTTTCAGCACTGGCGGTTCTAGACCGAAATTACTAGGGGGGCCGAGGTTGGGCCAGTGTTTTTTCAGGGGGGCACATATGAGCAAAACATGGCAATATTTAGGCGTTCAAAATGTTTAGTTTATTTAAAACCAAAACAAAATACATTGAGCATAAATACAATGAGAAACATTCTGTCTCAATAGCCTAAACATAAAATAAGTTGTGCTCAGTAAATCTTAAAACCATGTTTCTCTTTTTTGTAAAATAAGATTTCTATTTTTGCATACAATTAACCTTTTCTTCAGATGTGGCTGCACTGGAGTGTTGTCCAAGCACTTGCTGATATCTGGAGAAAGATGAACAGTAAATATGAGAGTGCGACTGAGAACACTTATTTATCATTATATCTATTATTTGTATTTTATATTTATTAATTATTATTCAGACTTCACACTTTCAGGGTAGGCTATATGAATTGTAGGTCGACACTGCTCACACATACATTTGTTCAACATCACAAACCTGTGCTGTACTTGATATGCATGGTGAATCTGGTTGTCCCAATGACTTGTTGGGTTGTCCCTCAATCTGATCCTGAATGTCTTCATCCTCACTCTCAGATTGCCTTTCAGATGCTGTTGGGGTTCACCCAGAAAGAGACCCCGATTCCTTCATGAGCCACCCTCGGATCCGGGACGAATGATAGAACGAGAGAAACAGACAGGGGAACCAGAGAGTTCACATGCCAGTTTATTCGCACAGTCACTTCGTCAAAGATGAAAGATTACAAACACCTTTTATAACAAATCATAATCTCTCCAAACGGCTATTGTGTCTGTCAAATGTGTGTGTTTGTATGTGACCTCAGAGAGGGGTGTGTGTGTGTGTGTGTGTGTGTGTATGTGTCTATGGGAGGGTGTGAGTGAGTGACATCATTTTGATATCTGTGTCTATGTGCTAGGTCAGCAAATCACATCTTAATTCCATATGTATGTGTGTGAATGAAACCTTCAATCATAAGCAAAATAATATTTCAGCAATTCAGCAATTTCATTTACGCACGTCAAGGCGCGTGAGATGTTTTTACGACAATGTTTTAAACAAAGACTATGTTTGGTCTAACAAAGAAGTGTTCTTCTCCACTGGACGAAGGTCAGGCTACACAGGAACAGTTTAAAATCACTGCCATAGTATATGCAATAGTCCAAAATAATAAAGGATCTTAAAAAGCTCTAAAATATACTATAAGTAATATATACTATAATATATAATATAAAAATATAATATAAGAGTCTTAACTCTTTGTTCAGCAATAAGGCTACCATTACATCCAACATTAAAGTGTGTGTGTGGGTCGATCTGACACTAAAACAGACCTTGGTGGGTCCTTCAGACACTTCTCTGTTCAAAATACACATTTCATAAACAAAATGTTCCCAAACAATGTCCAGCTGAGACAGAAGGTCATTTTTAACTGAACCTTAAGTTAACTCTTAATTTTGTCACCATTTTAATAATAATACTTATAAGAATAATAAGAATAATACTTATATAACCCTAACAGATGCCTCACTTTCCACCTCTCCAACCACCACCTCTGGCTCTCTCTCCACCTCTGGCTCTCTCTCCTCTTTCATAATCTTCATCTTCCTTACTCTCTCTATGTTGCTTTTTGCCAACAGGGGCAAAAAAGGACATAATGTCCTTCTTGCTCCTTTCCATGATGATAGCCTACAGTAGGTCTGTACTAAAAAGTAAACGGAGAGGAATGTAGCCTCTACATATCAAAAGGCCAATAAAGTTTTACAAGAAGGTTAAACACTGTCGGTTATTTTACCCATTTCCCAAAAATATTAAGTTAGGCTACTTATTGCTGTGCAACGCACTTTTAAGAAAGCGCAATAAAACGGATTTATTATTGTAGTGAACAACAACAGTAAAACACGGATATGTGCAAACACTGACGTTACGAAATTGAATAATTTTCCTTACCTTCGCCTCTTCGCAGTAGCCTAGAGAACTAGAATTCTTGCAGGGCTGCAGCTCTTATCTGCGTCCGAAGTTTACAATTCGCGCTGCTGCGGGTCTTTCTGCTGCAGGTAACAGCGTGCGTGTAGCGCTTTAAGGAGTCCGTGTAGAACACTCCGTCATGTCAGTTCCGATCTTCGAGCCAGCGCACGTCAAAATTAATAAATCTTGTTACCTGTTCAGCACAGGGGCCACAACAGGGGCCAGGAGCAATTTTACAGGGGCACTGGCCCCCCCTGGCCCCCGTTTAAAACCGCCGATGTGTTTAAGGAAGCGCAAAAAGCCTCAAAAGCGGATCTAAAACGTAAGGTGACTTACGCACGAGCAAGGACTAAATTTTGATTATCAATCAATTAATAAATGAATTAATTCTCTCCCGGACGAGCCCCCATTTATGTTACGAACCTATAAAATTGAAAAAATGGGAACACAACATAAGAAGCCCAGGAGACGGCGATTTCAAAAGTAAATGTTTTTTTTTTTAATGCTCTTGGAGAAAGGGTTAACAAAAGGCGTCAATAACGGCCTGCGAGTCGTAAAATTCAACTTAAACAATCCCTCCAAAAAAACGAAATAAACAAGGGATTCTTACACGTTTTGAAAAAAAATAAAACAGCGTCTTACCAAAAATACAAGCAGCTACAAAAGCGTTATTTAACAAAAATATAGAGAGGGTCAAAGCCCCAGAATGTGCCCACTACACTGTAAAATATAATAAGTTGACTTTACTTAAAAAAAAATATGCAAAGTCGTTGCTTCAAAAAAAGTAATTTATGTTGATTTAGATAAATTAGATTGGGTTAACTTATTTTTTGTGAGTTTGCAGTACTCAAATTAACTTAGATTAGTTTGATTACATTAACTTATTTATTGTGAGTTTGCAGTACTCATCTTATATAATTTTGATTACATTAACTTATTTATTTTAAGTTTACAGTACTCAAATCAATGGCTTTCAGATATCTTTTTTCATAAATTTAACTTAATATTCATGAATTCCATTGATTTGAGTACTGTAAACTTAAAATAAATAAGTTAATGTAATCAAAATTATATGAGTACTGCAAACTCACAATAAATAAGTTAATGTAATCAAATTAATATAAGTTTATGTGAGTACTGCAAACTCAAAATAAATAAGTTAATGTAATCAAACTAATCTAAGTTAATTTGAGTACTGCAAACTCACAAAAAATAAGTTAACCCAATCTAATTTATCTAAATCAACATAAATGACTTTTTTTGAGGCAACGACTTTGCATATTTTTTTTAAGTAAAGTCAACTTATTATATTTTACAGTGTAGCTGGAAGAGACAGTGTCGCAGGCGAGGCTCAAAAGCGAAAGAGCAGAGGATCCGAGAGCTAAGAGAATCCACCCAGGGAGACTGGAGTCTTTTATTGGCGGCACCGGCCAATCGGGCGGCTCCGGCACCCAAGGCGCACCTGCAGCGAATCACTCTTAAGGAAAAAAAAAAACCCACAGCAACCACATGGGCAAACATTAGACGCAACGCAGCATCTAGGCTACGTAACAAATGGTAAACTCCAAATCTATTGCTTCACCACAGCAGAGAATGAAGGACTCATTACACATTGATGGTGTAGAAATCTGAGCAGAATTTTACTACCCCATGTTCTCATGAAGCTTCTCATGTGGGTGTGTCCCGTCCCGTCCCGTCCTGTCCCGTCCCATCCAATACTGGCTATATCACATAACACGCTGCTGTATCAACAGTAACAAGTGTGTTTTAGTGATTATTAATTAACCCTTTCATACAGAAGACTGGTGTTCCATTCAGAAGGCAGAAGTGAAATTGAATCATCAGACATTTTTGACCTGTATTAACAAATTAATTATTTTATCAACACATGTCTGTTATAGCGCTGTCACCTCACAGCAAGAAGGTCCGGGTTCGAGCCCCGTGGCCGGCGAGGGCCTTTCTGTGTGGAGTTTGCATGTTCTCCCCGTGTCCACGTGGGGTTTCCTCCGGGTGCTCCGGTTTCCCCCACAGTCCAAAGACATGCAGGTTAGGTTAACTGGTGACTCTAAATTGACCGTAGGTGTGAATGTGAGTGTGAATGGTTGTCTGTGTCTATGTGTCAGCCCTGTGATGACCTGGCGACTTGTCCAGGGTGTACCCCGCCTTTCGCCCGTAGTCAGCTGGGATAGGCTCCAGCTTGCCTGCGACCCTGTAGAACAGGATAAAGCGGCTAGAGATAATGAGAATGAGATGAGATGTCTGTTATAAGATCAGCCAGGTCACTGTTGTGTTTCTGTGCGTGTGTGTAGAGTATTGTGACTGTGTGTTTAGCTCCTGCTGAACAGGGTGATAGGAAACAGGAGGGGAGTGAGCCCCCTGCTGGGCAAACAACAACATTGGTACGGCAATAAAACACACAACACAAAGTTTTTTTTTTTTTTTAATCGTAAAACACTGTATATAATTTCCACAATAAGATTATAACATTTAAACCTTGTAGGCTTGGTTAAAAAATAAATACTTATGAAAACCTGCAAATTCCATTTTTCAGCCTCTGATAAAAAGAGTTAAGGCCAGTAATCTAACCAGTCATGATCAAATTTTACCCCATTCATTAACTAATCTTGCTCACTTGGGTAAGTTTTGATCCTTGTTTTACCTGGCAATATACTTCTTCTTTTGGACATTTTTAGGAACTACATTTGGCTCTCACTTCTCTCTCTCTCTCTCTCTCTCTCTCTCTCACACACACAAAAGAAGCTGTCTGTGTTGATCACCTGCTAAATAAGAGCAATATAAAAATAAAAAAATGCTGCACCTGGTGATGATTCTGCTCACTGTGTCAGGTATGAAATCAACTCTTCACTCTTCAGTTCTTATCCTTTCACTGACACTAGAACAAGGACAGATTCTTACCTCAAATTTCAGCTTTGATATTTGTTTGTAAGAAATAAACCAATGTATGTGGTGTTGTTATAAAAAAAAAAAAAAGACACCGTACCACATCCTGGTGTCTCAAATCACTGTTACGCTCATCAGCTGTTCGAGAGAACTTACAGAGATGTTTTTATGAGAATCTTTGTGCTCTATTTTGAAAAGACAAAAACACTTTTGATGTACAAACAACATTTTGTAGTGCAACAAAACAAGACCGTAAAACAAAATCGACACTTGATCCTGTTGTTTTAGTCTTTAACTTTAAGATAAGATAAGATAAGATAAGATAAGATAGCCTTTTACTATCCCACAAGGGCAAATTTACATTGTTACAGCAGCAAAAGAGCAGCAAAATATAGAAAGAAAAGAAGATAAGGCAGTGAAGGAGTAGTGCAAAAAGTACTAAGTATACAAAAAAGGTATATATATATATATATATATATATATATATATATATATATATATATAAAGAATTAAACTACAAATTTAAAGATAAAACTAACACATTTTTGCAAAAACTTTGCCATTTTCACTGATTTTTTTCTGCACACTTATTTTGCAGGTGTGTTTACTCAGCAAAAAGACTGGGGTGTGGAATATCCCGATAGTCAGATCTGTGCTGTGAGAGGATTCAGTGTCTCCATTCCCTGTAATTATTATTATCCTCCACAGCAAATTTATCAAGTGGTGGAAAAGCTTTGGTGCTCAATGAACTCAAACACAGACAAGTGTTTAAACCCTCCGTATGTTTATGACAGCTCATCAAACACCAACTCAGACTTTGAGTACGCTGGAGACGACAAATCAAACTGCACTTTATTAATCCACAATCTACAGTTCAGTTATTCTGGAGAGTACAGATTCAGATTTATAACTGATAATCCTGATGACAGATACACAGGTGTTCCTGGAGCGACTCTACAAGTTGCAGGTAAATGCTATGGTTAAAATTAAATATTCTTTATGTGCATAGGACGTGTAGGAAGCTGTATTTTGTGTTTATATAAGTGAAATGGACAGGTGCAGGTTTAAAATGAGAAGAAACCTTTATTATTCATCACATGCACACTTCAAGCACAGTGAAATTCATCCTCTGCATTTAACCCATCTGAAGCAGTGAACATATACACACACACACACCCAGAGCAGCGGGCAGCCACACCAGAGCACCCGGGGGGCAGTCAGGGGTTCGGTACCTTGCTCAAGGGCACCTCAGCCCAAGGCCACCCCACGTTAACCTAACTGCATGTCTTTGGACTGTGGGGGAAACCAGAGCACCCGGAGGAAACCCACGCAGACACGGGGAGAACATGCAAACTCCACACAGAAAGGCCCTCGCCGGCTGCTGGACTCGAACCTGGAACCTTCTTGCTGTGAGGCGACCGTGCTAACCACTACACCACCGTGCCGCCCCAGTATGTTGTGGGAAAGAAAAGTCTAATTTCGGATTCACTTATGAAAATCTGTCACCACGGACACTTTGCTAGTCATTAGCAGAGTAAACATTCAGTGAAATGACTTGGTATACTGGGCTGAATATTTATGCAGATTTAAAACAGTGTAAAAAGAATGTAGTATGTTTCATATTGCGGGGTTTTTTTTTCTGTTGATTTACATCAGCTGTTTTCTTTATTGTGTTTATACCACAGCGCTGTTGTACTGTACATTCTGATTGGTGCTGAATTATTTTCTATAAGAGCAGCTTCGATAGTCGTGCTGGCTGTAAGACAGTTCACAATTACTGTATATGCCGATCAGCCATAACATTCTGACCACTGACAGGTGAAGAAGTGAATAACATTGATTATCTCATTACAGTGGCACCTGTCAAGGGGTGGGATATATTAGGCAGCAAGAGAACAGTCAGTTCTTGAAGTTGATGTGTTGGAAGCAGGAAAAATGGGCAAGCGTAGCGTAAGGATCTGAGTGACTTTGACAAATTGTGATAGCGAGATGACTGGATCTGAGCATCTCCAAAATGGCACATCTTGTGGGGTGTTCCCGGTATGCAGTGGTTAGTATCTACCAAAAGTGGTCCAAGGAGCCGAAGGACAACTGGTGAACCGGCAACAAGGTCATGGGTGTTGAAGGCTCATTGATTCACATGGGGCACGAAGGCTAGCCTGTATGGTCCAATCCCACAGAAGAGCTCCTGTAGCACAAACTGCTGAAAAAGTTAATGCTGACACCTTTCTGAAGAGGAGGGTGTTCTCTCATCCAGAGGAAGGGAGGCAGGTTTCTTGTGCCGTTTGGGACACTTGAGTCCTGCTTCTTATATTCAGCGAGGCAGACCTTGGCTCGTCCGAGCTGCATGGGTTCAGGATGGTTGCTAATGGGTTGACTGGGAATTGGATCCAGAACGTGTTAACATGACAACTATCACATGATAGTGACTCAGAATATTCCTCTGTACATTATGCATTCCCATCTCAACTGTATTCACTCAGCTGGACATTTTTTGTGTGTGTGTGAAAAAATGAATTTGATTATTTATAAACATCAGAATAAATAACTATATTTAGTCAACTCATATTTCAGTTCTCAGCTGTATTGCCACTGTATTATAATTATTAGCACCCTCTCAGTCCTGATTCACTGACGTGGAGTCTTTCCTGCTCTCTGGAAAAGATTTAAAGGTGTCACTAATCAGGCTCAGTGGAAACGGGACCCTTAAACAAGGAGACTCGTTAAATCTGATGTGTGATGTGAACTGCACACACAATTCCTCACAGTTCGTGTGGTTTAAAAACAATGAGCTCTTACCTGAATCAGGACCCGTTCTTCACTTTCCTGCTCTAACTGTGAGGGATTCTGGGAATTACACCTGCACTTGGAAAACCAACGTGACATCAGGATCTGAAACGATCAGCCTTCACGTCGAGGGTGGGTCCATCTGCTCACAACATTCCTGAACATCTCGAATGATTCCTGAAGGAAATGAAGTGACTTGTGTTCAGTCAAATATCCATGTGTTAAATAATGTAAGTTCTTTTTCTACAGGCGAAAATCAGTGGAAAATCTGGATCATTGTTTTGGTGATAGTGGGAGTGATTTTGATCGGTTTAGCCATTGGAGCTGTGATTTACAAGAGGCGGTAAAACTCTGCTTGTTTATTTTTTTTTAGACAATACAATAAGTTTTATTTTAAACTCTCACAATT
Source organism: Neoarius graeffei (assembly GCF_027579695.1). Taxonomy (NCBI): domain Eukaryota; kingdom Metazoa; phylum Chordata; class Actinopteri; order Siluriformes; family Ariidae; genus Neoarius; species Neoarius graeffei. The sequence goes on from NC_083587.1 coordinate 65,875,340, forward strand.
TCCTGATGAAACCATCATCTCACTCACAATCTGTAATGCCAAAAAGTTTAAAACAGAAATTAACATTTGTATTTTGTGGTTTTTAAACAGTTTTCTGTGTGATTGCAGGTTTGTCAGCACTGAGCAGCAGAAGGAGGATGATTGTGCTATCTACGCTAACATACAGCAACAGAATAATTCTCCAGTCTATGCTAATGTACAGCTATAGCTCTCTATGCAATAACAATGAGCTGATCAGAGTTTCACACCTCGTTCACTTCATTCATGTCTTCTGTTTGTGAATTTCCCCTTTGAACTGAAAAAGACAAACATGATACAGCCTTCACGCTTGCTGTGTTTTGCATTTGAAATAAATTTTATAATGTCATAAATAAAGGTTGGTTAAGATGTTTATGAGCTGCTGATACTTATTGACTGTGTAAGGAATAAAGTATTCGGAGTATTCAAAGTTTTCATTTTTTTATAGGAAAGTAATCAATGCCAGGGTGGTGTGATGTATCCAATGCAACGCAGAAATTAAATTAAACTAGATAGAGACTGACTAAAGTCACAGTAATTTCTGCTAGCTGTTACAAACTGAGATGTCTGGTCACTGTACCCTATAAATCCAGAATGGTAAGAGATAGAGAATGATGCTTCATGAGGAAAAGTTGCACCCTGCCACCCTGGAAAAAAAACTGACTGAAAAAATCATGAAAATTGACAGAGTTATAAGTGATTGAAAATAATCCCGTTTTTCATGGATCATTCCAGACCAGTGATCTGGATTGGCACCAGAAGTCACAGCAACGTAATTCAGCCCAGAGGTATTCTTCATGTGAATTTGGTGATGATTGGCTGAAAACTGTGTCACAGTGAGACACAGTGTCCTAAAAAATGTTAGGAGAATAATAATAATAGAGGGGCGGCATGGTGGTGTAGTGGTTAGCACTGTTGCCTCCCAGCAAGAAGGTCCTGGGTTCGAGCCCCGTGGCCGGCGAGGGCCTTTCTGTGTGGAGTTTGCATGTTCTCCCCGTGTCTGTGTGGGTTTCCTCTGGGTGCTCCGGTTTCCCCCACAGTCCAAAGACATGCAGGTTAGGATAATTGGTGGCTCTAAATTGACCAGAAGTGTGAATGGTTGTGTGTCTCTGTTACCCCTTTTCCACCAAATCACTTCCAGGGCTGGTGCTCGTTCAACTTGCGAGCCAGCTGAGAACCAGTTTGCTTTTCCATAGCTCGGGGTGCTAAGGGGAGCCACGTCATTACGTCGCTGTATACGTCAGTTACGCTGCTGTGTTTGCATAAACCTTGGCGCGAACATTGAAGTAACAACAACAACACGGAGAAGAAGAAGCAGCAACAAAAACAACAACAATAATGGATGATTTCGCATTTGTACAGCTGCTGCTTCTCTTCGCTTAAAAATGGCGACCTTTCGCTGCCTTGCTATTGTTGTTGGTCTTAACAACGCCGCCCCCGCTGACGTAAGCGGTTCTTTCCTCTGGCCCAGCAAAGAGTTGGTGCTAGCCTGGAGCCGTTTTTTCTGGCCTCAGGGCCAGTTCTTTGTCAGTGGAAACAGAAAACCCGGTTCCAAACTAAGCGCTGGCCCCAAACCAGCCCTGGAACTGCTTTGGTGGAAAAGGGGCATGAGTGTCAGCCCTGCGATGACCTGGCGACTTGTCCAGGGTGAACCCCGTCTCTCGCCCATAGTCAGCTGGGATAGGCTCCAGCTTGCCTGTGACCCTGCACAGGATAAGCGGCTACAGATAATGGATGGATGGGTTAACAATATACTATTATAAGTTACGTCAACGTGGTTTCTCTCTCTGCCTTGGGATTCTGACATTTCTGCTTAATATTTTATCATGATTGAGGAACAGAGACGGATGCAAGCGCAGAAAACTTTTATTTACGCAGGACATTCAAAGCAATAAAATCACCCTGGTGTGAAAATACAGCAGTAGAAGTGAGGAACACTTCTGGAAAATAAAAACAAACACAAGACACACTTAGAGAAGCCAGGGTTTAAATAACACGAGTAATAAGTGATAGCAGGTGTGTGTGTGTGTGTGTGTGTGTATAATGCTGTCTATAAGCAAGGTGTGTGAGTTTTAGAGTCATGCTGGTATACTCGAGCAAGTCAGCAGACATGGAGGTCCCTCTGTATAAACAAAATTTGTTATAAATAGTCTTTGTTTGAATAAAATATATGTTCTGAAATAGGAAGAGAACTCTCTCAACAGAGCTGTGATGCAGCTTGACTCCTGCCATGTTGCTAACTAGCTAATGTCTCACCTTGGCAATGTCACACACCGCTGTGATTTCATTGAGGTGTACGCTCACACAGTGTTCATGTTTGAGGTCTTTTAATGATCATCACATGATTCTGATGTGGAATACTCCTCTGTACATGATGCATTATTACCTTTACTGCAGAGATGGCGGACAACTCCATATAAATGCCCATGTTTGGAACGGGATGTCCAACAAGATCATATATGATGTCAAATGTCCACATATTTGGCCATACAGTGCATTTCTGAATCAAAATGTATTTTTAATAAGGTGTGTGTGTGCGTGCACGCATGTGCAAAAGATAATGCATGAGGCCCCTGCTCATCTTCCTGCCTATATGGTTTAACACTCTTGGTGTCTGTAGCTATATTAGGTTGATTCTTTTCATCCAGGAAGTACTCTTAGTTCTCACCTATCATGACCGAGTCAGTGAGCTCAGTATAAACACAGACCCAACAGCGAGTGTGTGAAGTTGTTGCTGAAGAAGAGATGAAGATGCTGCTCTCGGCTCTGATTCTGCTCACGCTGTCTGGTAGGAAACATCATCTCACTCTTCGACAGAATTATTGTTCAGAGTTGTAATTGTTTGCTGATTGATGTTGCAGTGTGTACGCTCAGTTATTGGATTATACACTTCCACAAACACATTATACTGGATCATATTAGTCAACATTAGATTTCCATCTGATGAAAGATTTCTAATGATTATTTTAAGTAAGTTTTGGTTTTATTGGGTCACTAAGATAATTAATATAGATATATCTTTAGGCACTGCCTAAAAACAGAGCTCCTGATGAGTGTACAATGTACAGTACATGTAAGTGGTGTCACTCATTATTCATGTTTCGGGCAGAGCCGTCAGCCTAGGAAGATGTATTTATGTTACAGACGCTCGCTGCTGTGTTTATATTCACCATGTGCCTCCGTCAGAGGTTTAGCAGGGTATGTTATAAAACGTTGCTGTCTGTCATTCCGATATGTCATTCAGGCACAATGTAAAGTTTGTGTGTGCTGTTTATTGAGTGTGTTTTGTGTTTGGTGCATTGCTTGAACTGTGGTTTAGCACAAGGCTTTGGGCGGAGCAAGGTGTGTAACATTCAGAGCATAGTCTGTGAACATTACTCTGCAAAACTGTGTATTCGTTTACAACCATGTTACATGAATTGGTTTTGTTTTCTTTAGTTTCATGGTGTACGGTGTTTGATGTCTGGTGTTTGATGCTATACTCGTGTTCAAGAGGAATAAAATGCATATGCACCCATCAGAGACGCTCTGCTGTTGTTCATAATGTCAAGGGCTGCGCCAGTGTTCGTAAATAATCCCATGTTAATTTTTAAAAAGCAAGTTAAAAATAAGAGCTAGATAAAAACCCATCTATCTTAGAGAAATAAAGACACAAATTTCATTGTCTGGTGGTCTAGTGTCTGAGATACATTGCCTTGCACTTACGATCAGGTTCCCTGTGGTGGTACACATACACTAGCGTTCAAAAGTTTGGGGTCACTTTGAAATGTCCTTATTTTTGAAAGAAAAGCACTGTTCTTTTCAATGAAGATCACTTTAAACTAATCAGAAATCCACTCTATACATTGCTAATGTGGTAAATGACTATTCTAGCTGCAAATGTCTGGTTTTTGGTGCAATATCTCCATAGGTGTATAGAGGCCCATTTCCAGCAACTCTCACTCCAGTGTTCTAATGGTACAATGTGTTTGCTCATTGCCTCAGAAGGCTAATGGATGATTAGAAAACCCTTGTACAATCATGTTAGCACAGCTGAAAACAGTTGAGCTCTTTAGAGAAGCTATAAAACTGACCTTCCTTTGAGCAGATTGAGTTTCTGGAGCATCACATTTGTGGGGTCGATTAAATGCTCAAAATGGCCAGAAAAATGTCTTGACTATATTTTCTATTCATTTTACAACTTATGGTGGGAAATAAAAGTGTGACTTTTCATGGAAAACACAAAATTGTCTGGGTGACCCCAAACTTTTGAACGGTAGTGTACAAAGTTTGTATGGTTGCAAAAGCCATCAAAAATCAGGTTGATGCATTACAATATTCTCTTAAGTATGGAGCTTCATCAATAAAATACAAAACAATCTTAGTTCATTATCATCATGAAAATTGCTCAGGTCCTGGGCTCTCAGTGTACTGTTAGATCAAAATTCTAACAGAGTCTAATTGATATGGTCACAAAACAACTTTACAGAAAATTATAAATTCCAGATATAAATCTGTTTTATAAATTTATTCCTAATGAGTAAGCCAGAGGTGATGGTGGCAAGAAAAAATCTCCCTGAGAGACATGAGGAAGAAACCTTCTGGGTGACATCAAATCATGTGATTATAGACCAAAAATAGATAGCACAAAACACAAGCACACACGAGATTCCTGCTGTACATCTAACCTCTGACCTTTAATCAACTGAAAGATGGAAAAGACTGATAAAATCATTTAAGGAATAGGTCAGGTGTCCCTGACAGAGTTCGTATTAAGATGAAGGTACGTTGAAGAGTCATGTTTTGCTTCTTTTGGAAGGTGTTTTTGATAGTAGTAAACTAAAAGAATAATTTGTGGCAGATCACAGAATCCAGGGACACATGTCGGCCCGGGGGCATTTTGAGTTATTGACAGATTCAGAAAGTACAGTTTCTAAGCTTTCCAATGATGCCTTCCATGTGGAGATCTGACAATATTTGAAGAATGTGTGGCCTTTTGAAAGTGTATACTTCTTAAAACAGAAAAGGGAGAAAATCGCCCTCAAAGTTTTCCATCTCAGCTACTCTGGGTGCAGGGCGGGCACATAATGGTGCTCATCTGCATGACATTAAGGAAAGCCCTACCCCCTATGAGCTAGCACGATACTACTTTCATGTAAACAAAGATTACCACGTCAATTTTCCTTCCATGCAAAGTGTGCCCAAAACAATTATGAAGTACAAAAATAAGTCCTAAAGTATACTTTAACGTTTTGTGGTTGAAAAATTACTCACACCGTAAGAAAGAAAGATAGCACGATGATGACACAACTAACACAACACTAGTTTCATGTAAAGCCTCGGTCACAACCGGCCGTACAGTACGCGCCCCTACGGCCGGTCTACACGCAAAAAACGCAAGAAACACACGGAGAGCGCGCATGAAACGCACGAGAGCGTGCGTGTGATGTGCTGATTTTCGAGCCGCAGACCGGCCGCAGAGGTTCTTTGTCATGTCAAAAAAACTCTACAGGCGCTTACGTTTTTTTCAGGTTGCAAGACAAACTTACAGCCAACGCGCGTCTTTCTCCATGAACAACAACAAAAAAAATGCAGCGATTTGGGAAACGCCAAAAATCACATGGCCAAAAAATCGTATGTCCGGTTGTGACCTAGGCTTAACCAAACCACAACACTCTCCGTTACATGCAAAAATAACCACACAGCCTTAGATTAATAAACTTACCCCATCAGAAAGAGAAACGGCGCCTTGCACACACCAATGCCTCCGATGGAATGTAATCCTAGAACGGTCCGTGTATCATCCAATCATTCAAGTATTCCATTCAATCTGGAAAACGAGGTTGCGGGGTTTTTTTTGCTAGAAATGGTTATCTCTGATGTAAATACTGAGTGTCTGTTTGCTTCACGGTGTTTGCTCCTCTGCGCTCTGTTTAGTAACTCATTCCATAGTGAAATCACACGCCTGTATGCAGTTAAGTAGCCATGCGCTCAGCCCGTATCATACAGCTGATTCGCGAAAAAAAACAACAAAAGACTTACAGTGGTGCTTGAAAGTTTGTGAACCCTTTAGAATTTTCTCTATTTCTGCATAAATATGACCTAAAACATCATCAGATTTTCACACAAGTCCTAAAAGTAGATAAATATAACCCAGTTAAACAAATGAGACAAAAATATTATACTTGGTCATTTATTTATTGAGGAAAATGATCCAATATTACATATCTGTGAGTGGCAAAAGTATGTGAACCTCTAGGATTAGCAGTTAATTTAAAGGTGAAATTAGAGTCAGGTGTTTTCAATCAATGGGATGACAATCAGGTGTGAGTGGGCACCCTGTTTTATTTACAGAACAGGGATCTATCAAAGTCTGATCTTCACAACACATGTTTGTGGAAGTGTATCATGGCACGAACAAAGGAGATTTCTGAGGACCTCAGAAAAAGCGTTGTTGATCCTCATCAGGCTGGAAAAGGTTACAAAACCATCTCTAAAGAGTTTGGACTCCACCAATCTACAGTCAGACAGATTGTGTACAAATGGAGGAAATATAGTTAGTTTTTTTTTTCTTTTTTATCAGACATCTAATTTTGGGGTTTGTTTACCTGACATGTTTCGACGTACAACTTCCGTCTTCCTCAGAGTGTCACCGGATGCTATTGGTGACGCATCTTTTATCAGCTGCTGTTTCTGACCGACCTGTCAAACCAGACAGGAAGGCCACGCCTTCAGAAACAGCAGCTGATAAAAGATGCGTCACCAATAACATCCGGTGACACTCTGAGGAAGACGGAAGTTGTACGTCGAAACATGTCAGGTAAACAAACCCCAAAATTAGATGTCTGATAAAAAAGAAAAAAAAAACTAACTATATTTAATATAAGACATAATGAACGTAATCGAAAGAAATGGAGGAAATACAAGGCCATTGTTACCCTCCCCAGGAGTGGTCGACCAGCAAAGATCACTCCAAAAGCAAGGCATGTAATAGTTGGTGAGGTCACAAAAGACCCCAGGGTAACTTCTAAGCAACTGAAGGCCACTCTCACATTGGCTAATGTTAAGGTTCATGAGTCCACCATCAGGAGAACACTGAACAACAATGGTGTGCATGGCAGGGTTGCAAGGGGAAAGCCACTGCTCTCCAAAAAGAACACTGCTGCTCATCTGCAGTTTGCTAAAGATCACGTGGACAAGCCAGAAGGTTATTGGGAAAATGTTTTGTGGATGGATGAGACTGAAATAGAACATTTTGGTTTAAATGAGAAGCGTTATGTTTGGAGAAAGGAAAACACTGCATTCCAGCATCAGAACCTTATCCCATCTGTGAAACATGGTGGTGGTAGTATCATGGTTTGGGCCTGTTTTACTGCATCTGGGCCAGGACGACTTGCCATCATTGATGGAACAATGAATTCTGAATTATACCAGCAAATTCTAAAGGAAAATGTCATGATATCTGTCCATGAACTGAATCTCAAGAGAAGGTGGATCATGCAGCAAGACAACAACCCTAAGCACACAAGTCATTCTACCAAAGAATGGTTAAAGAGGGATAAAGTTAATGTTTTGGAATGGCCAAGTCAAAGTCCTGACCTTAATCCAATCAAAATGTTGTGGAAGGACCTGAAGTGAGCAGTTCATGTGAAGAAACCCACCAACATCCCAGAGTTGAAGCTGTTCTGTATGGAGGAATGGGCTAAAATTCTTCCAAGCCGGTGTGCAGGACTGATCAACAGTTACCGCAAACGTTTAGTTGCAGTTATTGCTGCACAAGGGGGTCACACCAGATACTGAAAGCAAAGGTTCACATACTTTTGCCACTCACAGATATGTAATATTGGATCATTTTCCTCAATAAATAAATGACCAAGTATAATATTTTTGTCTCATTTGTTTAACTGGGTTCTCTTTATCAACTTTTAGGACTTGTGTGAAAATCTGATGATGTTTTAGGTCATATTTATGCAGAAATATAGAAAATTCTAAGGGGTTCACAAACTTTCAAGCACCACTGTAAATCATCATGTGAATGGCCCATATGGTAATTTACCCACACCCCCCAGCAGGCTACAGTCCTGACAAAAACGAGACAATTTGCAACAAAAAATGTATGCTTTTCCAACAAAACAATCTATTATCTGAAATACTGATTGCATTCTTCAAGATCTCAACTTGCACATGATGGAAAAAAACAAAAATCACAAATTTCGAAAAAAAAAAATGCTCCTTTTGCGATTATCTCGGATTCATTTCGGCCGACATTTGTCCCTGGATTCGGTGAGGGGTCACATTTTTAAAACATAACCCAAACTCAAAAAAAAAAAGTTGGGATGGTAATATTGAAATTAAACCTGAAAACAATGATTTGTAAATAATCTTTGACCTGTATTGCACTCAAAACAATACAACAGCACATTATTTGTTTTACATCATGCATTTTACTGTTTTTTCCCCCCCAAAATAAACACATTTAAATTTTGATTCTTGCAACATATTTAAAAAAAGTTGGGATGGTAAAGCATTTACCATGTTATAATGTTTATAATATTTCCATTCCTTCTCACAACACTTAAAAGATGTTTATGGACTGAAGGCTCCAAGTGATGAAATGTTTCAGGTGTTATTTTTGTCCCGTTCTTAGTGTAAACAGGTCTTAAGGTGTGTAACAGTTCGGGGTCATCACTGTCATATTTTTCATTTCTAAATTCTCCACACATTCTCTTCTGGGGACGGGGGGGGACACGCCCTCTTCTTCCACAGGCACGGCTTTGTAATGTGAGCAGAACGTGGTTTTGCATTGTCTTGTTGAAATCTGCCTGGAAAAGACGTCGTCTTGAAGGCAACAGATGTCGCTGCAAACTCTCAGTGTACTTTTCTGCATTAATGCTCCATGACAGAAGTGTAAGTTACCTTTGTCAAGGGCACTGACCCAACCCCATACCATGATACACCCTGGCTTTTGGACTGGTTCTTGGTAACAGTCTGGACGGTCCTTTCCCTCTTTGGTCCGGAGCACACAGCATCCATTTCTTACAAAAAAAGACCTGGTATAAAGATTCATCTGACCACAATACACATTTCCACTGTGTGATAGTCCATCCCAGACGCCTCTGAGTGCAGAGAAGTCAATGGTGCTTCTGAACACAGTTAACGTAAGGCTTCCTTTTTGTACAGTAAAGTTTTAAGTGGTGTTTGTGGATGTCAAGTCAAGTCATTTGTATAGCGCTTTTAACAATAAACATTGTAGCAAAGCAGCTTTACAGAATTTGAATGACTTAAAACGAGCTAATGTGGATGTAACTCCATATTGAAGTCATGAACAAAGGTTTGCCAAAGTAATCCCAATCTCATGTGGTTTTATCAGCTATAGATGAATGATGGTTCTTGATACAGTGCCGTCTGAGGGATCAGAGATCCCGGGGGTTCAGATTAGGCTTGTGGCCTTGCCCTTTATGCATTGAAATTCCTCCAGATTCCTTAAATCATTTAATGATGTTATGCACCACCAGGCCCGGCCCTTACCAATTTGACACCCTAGGCAAGATTTTAGGTGGCGCCCCCTCCCCAACACCAGTTAAAGCCACTGATAGTGTATCTAACAAGAAATGGAATAGCTTTGTCTTAAAACATTCTTTTATTTAAACAAAAAAATTGCACGTTCAAAATACTTAATTAAAGGCATTAAATAAAGAAATTGCACATTCAAAATATTTAATACTGAATTAAAGAAACAAATACAAAATATGAACTGAATATATGAAACATAATATAAATGGCTTACATAAAGTATTACATTTACAGTACTCCCAAAATAAAAAATGTAAACAAGTGTTGTAATTCGTAAATGCAATATAAATAAGGCATTGCACAAAATAAGAGATTAAAGAAACCAGTGTGCATGAAAATTACAAGGATTTAAATAAAAATAAAAAAAATATAAAATTGTGATATTTAAAAGACCTCTAGTGGTGTTTTTTGGTACTGCCTTCAACTTCAACAGTAGTCTAGCATATGTAAAACCTGGTCGGACGAGAGGGGGCGCCTTGGGAAAGTAACAGGTCTATTAATAATAATAATAATAATAATAATAATAATAATAATAATAATAATAATTATTATTATTATTTACTGAATTCCTCACCACCCGCTCGGTGAGTTGCTTTTGTGTCTTCTTCCTTTACAGGAGAGAAAGTGTGCCATTTATGCTATTTGTAAAGAGAACACATCTGAGTGCTTGTTTCGTTTCCCTGCAGTCTTGACGCACTGAGATTGTTTCTTGTTTTCAACGCGTTTATTATATTTTCCTCCAGGAAGCTCTTCGCAACATGCTTGCTTGAATGAGCTGCTAAACTGTCATTTTAATGAGAACACAGATCAACAAAGCAACTTTGTTTTATTTAAAAAAAAAAAAAACAAACGTGCCAGGCACCATTGGAATATCTCGCTGCGAAACGTGTTCGGTGCATAAAAGACCTTTACTTCAGCCCAGACTGCTCAACGACACCGACAGACTGCTCCAAGTGCAGCCATATTCAAAACAAGCAACAGATCTATGTCAGCTATCTACGTTATGCAAAAACACTCTTTAGCCAACAACACTTAGGCTATTACATGGCCGAAACAGAGAATAGCCGCGGATGCGCACTTGCGCGCCCGAAGACACACTATAGACAGGGCGAACCACTGGTGAGCGCTTATTGTTTGTTTGGGTTCATTTTGCCTGCAACGAAATACAAGTCAAAGTAAATTTAGAAATCACTGCTTGCTTTTTTAATTTGTATTTCCCATATGATAGAAATATGTTTGGAATGCTTGAAACTGGTACAGGCTGGTCTGATTGCTACTCGTTTTGGTTAGTTAAATCCTTAAGATCGCACATTCTGCTCTCTGTTTAATGAAGGTTATGCTGAGCAGTAATGTCTTTCTTTTTTTCATAAGATTATGATCCTGATGGGTGATGTAATGGTACAAAGTACCAAAGATAAGATAAAGAGTTGGGTGGAACATTTTGAAAATGTATTAAATGATAAATATGGATCCATCTGTCAGGAATATATTACCCATCAGCCCCATGATCACGCACACCTGAGCTACGTTGAGGTTTAAGAATACAAGTTCTGACACTTGTAGCACTCTTTAGCATCTGTTGTATTCATTTTGTGTTCCTGCGTGTTTTCGTGTTATACCTGGAGCTTGTTATTCGAGTCCATGTTAGAATAGAATAGAATAGAATAGTCCTGAGGTGCATGTGCTGTGTGTAAGGTGCACAGTCCTGAGGTGAGGTGAGTGAGATGAATGTGTTGTGTTTCACATTATGGAGTGAGGTATTGCACATTATAAAAGTATTGCACAGATTGCACAGTATTGTTAGTGTTTGTTTTTGTGTTTCACCTATTAAATCATATCTGCACTTGCATCAGCCTCTGACTCCTGAACCTAACACCATACAGTGGGGCAAAAAAGTATTTAGTCAGTCACCAATTGTGCAAGTTCTCCCACTTAAAAAGATGAGAGAGGCCTGTAATTTTCATCATAGGTACACTTCAACTATGAGAGACAAAATGAAAAAAAAAATCCAGAAAATCACATTGTCAGATTTTTAAAGAATTTATTTGCAAATTATGGTGGAAAATAAGTATTTGGTCAATAACAAAAGTTCATCTCAATACTTTGTTATATACCCTTTGTTGGCAATGACAGAGGTCAAACGTTTTCTGTAAGTCTTCACAAGGTTTCCACACACTGTTGCTGGTATTTTGGCCCATTCCTCCATGCAGATCTCCTCTAGAGCAGTGATGTTTTGGGGCTGTCGCTGGGCAACACGGACTTTCAACTCCCTCCAAAGATTTTCTATGGGGTTGAGATCTGGAGACTGGCTAGGCCACTCCAGGACCTTGAAATGCTTCTTACGAAGCCACTCCTTCGTTGCCCGGGCGGTGTGTTTGGGATCATTGTCATGCTGAAAGACCCAGCCACGTTTCATCTTCAATGCCCTTGCTGATGGAAGGAGGTTTTCACTCAAAATCTCACGATACATGGCCCCATTCATTCTTTCCTTTACACGGATCAGTCGTCCTGGTCCCTCTGCAGAAAAACAGCTCCAAAGCATGATTGTAGCAGTTCGGATGGGTGGGTGGAGCACAGAAGGACGGCAGGCCAGAACTGAGTTCACAAAACCCGTTTATTATAGCTTTTCAGCTTTCCTTCACTCACTCACTCACTCACTCACTCACTCACACATCTGTTGTGGTCAGGTTGGGGAGAGAGCCCACTCCGCTCTCGCTCTCTTCCTTAAATAGGGCGCGGTCACTGGGGAAGACACACAAACACATTAATCAACCTCAGGTGCAGTGATTCTGCCACTTACCTTCCCTGATTCTGCCCTCCGGTCACAGACTGACGCTTGACCACGCCCCCACTGCCACATACCCCCACCGCCCGACTCAGGCCGGGCAGCCGTCCGGCCTGCAGCCAACTCCCCCCCCCCCCCCCTTGATGGGAGAGGAAGTCCGCCACGACCATCTGCGCCCCTGGCCTGTGGACCACCTTGAAGTTAAAGGGTTGGAATGCCAGATACCAACGGGTGATCTGCGTGTTGGCATCCTTCATGTGGTGGAGCCACTGGAGGGGCGCGTGGTCTGAACAGAGGGTGAAAGGGCACCCCAGCAGGTAGTAACGGAGGGCGAGGACCGCCCACTTGATGGCCAGGCTCTCCTTCTCTATGGTGCTGTAGCGCCCCTCACGCACTGACAGCTTACGACTTATGTACAGCACTGGGTGATCCTCCCCCTCCCCCTCCTGGGACAAAACAGCCCCCAGCCCTCTGTCCGACACGTCCATCTGCAACGTAAAGGGGAGAGAAAAGTCAGGGGAGTGTAACAGTGGCCCCCCACACAGTGCAGCCTTTACCTCAGAAAAAGCCCGCTAGCATTGCTCTGTCCACTGGACCGGATCTGGTGCCCCCTTTTTAGTGAGATCAGTCAGTGGGCTGGTGACGTCCGAATAATTAGGTATAAACCTACGATAATGGCCAGCCAGCCCCAGGAACTGTCTCACCCCCTTTTTGGTCTTGGGCCTCGGGCAGGCCACAATCGCTGCCGTCTTATTAATTTGGGGACGCACCTGCCCAGTGCCCAAGTGGAAGCCCAGATACCATACTTCCACCTGCCCAATCGCACATTTCTTTGGGTTGGCTGTGAGACCTGCTCACCTCAGCGACCTGAGGACGGCCCTCAGGTGTTGTAGGTGCCGCGGCCAGTCATTATTATAAATAATGATGTCGTCAAGGCACGCGGCCGCATAGGTGGCATGGGGGCGGAGGACCCTATCCATCAGCCGCTGAAACGTAGCGGGCACCCCAAACAGCCCAAAAGGAAGTGTGATAAACTGGTGTAAGCCGAACAGTGTGGAAAAGGCCGTTTTTTCTTGGGATAATGGAGTCAAGGGGATCTGCCAATAACCCTTCGTCAAATCCAGTGTCGAGTAAAAACGAGCCGTGCCTAGTCGATCGAGCAACTCATCAATACGAGGCATTGGGTACGCGTCGAATTTAGACACCGCGTTGACTTTTCTATAGTCGACACAGAACCGGATCGACCTGTCGGCCTTGGGTACCAAGACCACCGGGCTGCTCCAGTCGCTGTGGGACTCCTCGACGATGCCCATTTCGAGCATGGCCTCGAGTTCTTCCGGAATCACTTTTTTCTTGTGTTCGGGTAGCCTGTAAGGGCGGCTACGCACTACCAACCCCGGGGGCGTCTCAATGTGGTGCTCTGTGAGGTTGGTGTGGCCGGGCAGGGGCAAGAACACGTCCGAAAATTCGGTCTGCAACTGGGCAACCTCCGCGAGTTGGGTCGGGGAGAGGTGGTATCCACAGGGGACTGGAGAGGTACGCGATGCCAATGCTCCCTTTTGAACCTCCGGCCCCAGCTCCGCCTTCTCCGGAACCACCGACACCAATGCCACGGGGACCTCCTCATTCCAGAGTTTGAGCAGATTGAGATGGTAAATCTATAGTGCCCCACCCCTGTCCATTCGCCTCACCTCGTAGTCGATGTCCCCGACCCGCCGTGTGACCTCAAAGGGTCCTTGCCACTTGATGACCAATTTGGAGCTCGATGTGGGCAACAGTACGAGTACTTTATCTCCCGGTGTGAACTCCCTAAGGTGCGTACCCTTGTCGTACAGGTGGGTTTGCCGTTCTTGGGCCTGCTGCAAATTCTCCTGGGTTAGGTGTGTGAGTGTGTGGAGTTTTGCGCACAAGTCCATAACGTACTGAATTTCATTTATACTTGGTGAAGGTCCCTCCTCCCAATTTTCTCGCAGCACATCTAAAATGCAGCGCAGCTTATGCCCATATAACAATTCAAATGGGGAGAACCCCTTGGAGGCTTGTGGGACCTCTCGCACTGAAAACAAGGGTTCGAGCCATTTATCCCAATTACATGCGTCCTCACTTACGAATTTCCTAATTATATTTTTGAGGGTGCGATTGAATCGTTCGACTAAACCGTCCGTTTGTGGGTGATAAATGCTGGTGCGGATCAGCTTAATACCCAACAACCTATACGGTGCGTTCAGTGTTCGTGACATAAACGTGGTGCCTTGATCAGTCAGAATCTCTTTCGAGATTCCAACTCGGGAGATAACGCAGAAGAGCGCTTCAGCAATACTGCGTGCTGAGATATTGCGAAGAGGCACTGCTTCCGGGTATCGCGTTGCATAGTCCACTAGAACTAATATAAAGCGGTACCCTCGTACTGACCGATCTAATGGCCCGACGAGATCCATCCCAATTCTTTTGAACGGGGTCTCGATTAATGGTAGAGGGCACAAAGGCGCTTTTGGAATGGCCACTGGATTTACTAACTGGCATTCGCGGCACGCCGTACACCACCTACGGACATCGCTGCAAATCCCTGGCCAATAGAACCAGGCCATTATTCGGGCTAGTGTTTTATCCTGCCCCAAGTGTCCAGCCATGGGATTAAAGTGAGCTGCCTGGAATACCAATTCCCAGCGGCTCTTCAGAATCAAAAGCTGCGTGACTTGCTCTTTAGTTTGAGTGTCCTGCGTCACTCGGTATAATCTATCCTTCATAATCGCGAAGTAGGGGAAGGACGGGGTGGCGTTTGGCTGGAGTGTTTGACCATCGATTACTCTCACTTGGTCAAACGCATGCCGCAGAGTCTCGTCTCGCGACTGCTCTAATGGAAAATCCGCGAGGGATTCCCCGAGAGAGAGAGAGGAGGAGCCGGCGGCTCCTCACTCTGATGCGGAGCTGACGTAGACGGCTCTGTGACAGCTGCTCCCACCAACGCGACACCAGGACCTCCCCTTATTAAACTATGGCAGGACCCACTCTTTACTGGGTGACTCATCAATGCCCCAAATCCCGTCCAATCCATCCCCAAAATTATTGAGTGGGTAAGGCGAGGATTAACCGCCGACTTCACTATAAATTTTTCCCCTCGAAAAAAATGTGGACCGACACTAAAGGGTAGCTGTGAACATCCCCGTGCACACACAACACCTTCACCAATTGTGCTCCCCCCAATGCCTCGTCTTGCACCAGGTTTTGGTGGATTGAGGTCTGATTACAACCAGAATCCACCAATGCCTGATATGTATCCCCTTGGATACTCACCGGCATGTGATATGCTCTGGCCTGATCGAGGGCGGCTCCTGGCACATCGGCGATCTGAACCACCGGGCCCACCTCCCTGACTGAGCACTGCTGTTGGAGGTGGCCCGGCTCCCTGCAGTGCCAGGAAACTGGCCCGGGCTTCCTCTCTGCACTGGTGCTCTGGGGCTCACTCACCTGAGGGAGGGGAGAGACAGACACAGAAGGGAGAAACGGGAGGGCACCGCGGGTGCGGTGGGCCGGCTGGGGTGAGGCCGGCCCCTGCCTCCGCGGTGGGGGAACGGGGTGAGGATGAGACACAGGAGGAGAGGGAGAGAGAGAGGGAGAGAGAGAGGAGAGGGGAGAAGAGGTTGTCTGCTGTCCTGCCGTCGAGACAGCCGCCAAATGGGACTCCGCCAGCTTGATTGCCTGATCCAGCGAAGCTGGGCGGTGGCACTGGACCCACTCTGCCGCTCCGGCTGGTAGACGCGCGATGAACTACTCCAGTGCCACCTGGTCGATGATCCCCTCGGCGTCGCGGTTGTCGGCCCTCAACCACTGCCCGCAGGTGTCCCGGAGTTGCTGGCCAAACACGAACGGTCGGCCGACTTCCTCCAAGCGCAAAGCGTGGAAGCACTGCCATTGTTGCTCGGGGGTGTGCCCCACATGCTGGAGGATGGCCCAGTGAAGGTCCGCATAGGCCAGCCGGCGGTCGGCGGGGAGCTGTAGCGCGGCCAGCTGCGCCTCTCCCGTTAGCAGGGGGAGGAGGCACGCCATGCACTGTTCCATTGGCCACCCCGAGGTCTCTGCCACCTGCTCAAAGAACGTGAGGAAGGCCTCGGGGTCGTCCTGCAGGCCCATCTTTGTCAGGGTGAAGGGGGACGGCCCCGCGGCGGTGGACCCCACCGACGTGAGGAGGTGCCGGAACGCCTGTCGCTCTTCCTGCTGAGCCAGCACCAGGGCCTTGAACTGCTGTTCCTGTTCCTTCCGGAGGGTGACTAGTGCCTGGTGCTACCTTTGCTGGGCCGTGGCGAGGGCGTGGACCAGCTCAGCGAATGGGGAGGACTCCATGGGGCTGTTCTGCTTCGGCGCTCCAAATCCCGGGTTTCGGCACCACTGTAGCAGTTCGGATGGGTGGGTGGAGCACAGAAGGACGGCAGGCCAGAACTGAGTTCACAAAACCCATTTATTATAGATTTTCAGCTTGCTTTTCAGCTTTCTTTCACTCACTCACTCACTCACTCACTCACTCACTCATACATCTGTTGTGGTCAGGTTGGGGAGAGAGCCCGCTCTGCTCTCCCTCTCTTCCTTAAATAGGGCGCGGTCACTGGGGAAGACACACAAACACATTAAATCAACCTCAGGTGCAGTGATTCTGCCACTTACCTTCCCTGACTCCGCCCTCCGGTCACAGACCGACGCTTGACCACGCTCCCACTGCCACAATGATGTTTCTACCCCCATGCTTCACAGTAGGTATGATGTTCTTTGGATGCAATTCAGCATTCTTTCTCCTCCAAACACAAGTTGAGTTTTTACCAAAAAGTTCTATTTTGGTTTCATCTGACCATATGACATTCTCCCAATCCTCTTCTGGATCATCCAAATGCTCTCTAGCAAACTTCAGACAGGCCTGGACATGTACTGGCTTAAGCAGGGGGACACGTCTGGCACTGCAGGATTTGAGTCCCTGGCGGCGTAGTGTGTTACTGATGGTAGCCATTGTTACTTTGGTCCCAGCTCTCTGCAGGTCATTCACTAGGTCCCCCCGTGTGGTTCTGGGATTTTTGCTCACTGTTCTTGTGATCATTTTGACCCCACAGGGTGAGATCTTGCATGGAGCATCAGATTGAGGGAGATTATCAGTGGCCTTGTATGTCTTCCATTTTCTAATAATTGCTCCCACAGTTGATTTCTTCACACCAAGCTGCTTACCTATTGCAGATTCAGTTTTCCCAGCCTGGTGCAGGTCTACAATTTTGTTTCTGGTGTCCTCTGACAGCTCTTTGGTCTTGGCCATAGTGGAGTTTGGAGTGTGACTGTTTGAGGTTGTGGACAGGTGTCTTTTATACTGATAATGAGTTCAAACAGGTGCCTTAATACAGGTAACGAGTGGAGGACAGAGGAGCCTCTTAAAGAAGTTGTTACAGGTCTGTGAGAGCCAGAAATCTTGCTTGTTTGTAGGTGACCAAATACTTATTTTAGCGAGGAATTTACCAATTAATTCATTAAAAATCCTACAATGTGATTTCCTGGATTCTTTCCCCCCATTCTGTCTCTCATAGTTGAAGTGTACCTATGATGAAAATTACAGGCCTCTCTCATCTTTTAAAGTGGGAGAACTTGCACAATTGGTGGCTGACTAAATAATTTTTTGCCCCACTGTATGTAAACATGAAAAACATCAAAAACAACTGCATATTGAAATCTATTGTGTATTTTTGTGATCATCTGCAGTTATTTACTTGTTTTTAGACGTTACTGTTACTTAGGCCCTGATAAATTAAAAAAACATAGAACTGGAGAAGGTGTACTTTCTATTTTCCATTACTGAATAAGATAAACACATATGAACTTGAAAACAAGCAACATATAAAACAATATATCAGTATAACTTCATCAGTCTCCTTTATAACCCATTTATTTCTCTACACAGGTGTTCTCACTCAGGACGGTGGTTGGTCTGTGAAATATCCTGATAATCCGATCTGTGCTGTGAGAGGATTCAGTGTCTCCATTCCCTGTAGTTATTCTTATCCAACATCAAATCCCAATATTCAGGTGACACAAAAGCTTTGGTGCTCACTGAACTCAAACACAGATTTCTGTTTAAACCCTCCGTATGTTTATGACAGCTCATCAAACACCAGCTCAGACTTTGAGTACGCTGGAGACGACAAATCAAACTGCACTTTATTAATCCACAATCTACAGTTCAGTTATTCTGGAGAGTACAGATTCAGATTTATAACTGCTAATCCTGATGACAGATACACAGGTGTTCCTGGAGTGACTCTACAAGTTGCAGGTAAATTTTAATGGTTAAAACAAAGATACAAATTATTTATTATCTGCATTATTTTTCTCAGCTGTAGGAAAAAATGCACATTTTTATTTTTTGCAGCTATGAACTGTAAACCTGACAAAATTGTTTTAGCAGGAAATTTCATGTAGCTGATGTTTATTATTCAGTAAAACATTTTTATCAGTGTGAGAAATCCTGATTCACTGACGTGGAGTCTTTCCTGCTCTCTGGAAAAGATTTAAAGGTGTCACTAATCAGGCTCAGTGGAAACGGGACCCTTAAACAAGGAGACTCGTTAAATCTGACGTGTGATGTGAACTGCACACACAGTTCCTCACAGTTCATGTGGTCTAAGAACAATGAGCTCTTACCTGAATCAGGACCCGTTCTTCACTTTCCTGCTCTAACCGTGAGGGATTCTGGGAATTACACCTGCACTTGGAAAACCAACGAGGCCTCAGGACCTGAAACGATCAGCCTTCACGTCGAGGGTGGGTCCATCTGCTCACAACATTCCTGAACATCTCAAATGATTCCTGAAGGAAATTAAGTGACTTGTGTTCAGTTTAATATTCAATAAATATTAAATGCTGTTGTGTTTAACAGGTGAAAATCCTGATCAGTGGTTAATCTGGATCATTGTCTCGGTGTCAGTTGGAGTGATTTTCATCGTCTCAGTCATCGTAGGAGCTGTGATTTACATCAGGAGGTAAAGATCTACATATTTTTATGCAACACAATCTATCCAGTCTAAATAAACTGTCTCTCACTTAAAGCATATGATTTTGTCACAAATTGCAATTTTAACTGTTATTTAAAAATCAACAGCAACTAATGTGTAGTTTGTGCCTCATGACCAGGTTTCTGAGCGATTGCAGGAGTGTCCACACTGAGCAGCAGAAGAAGGAGGACGCTGCTGATATCTACGTTAACGTCCAAGAAAACGAGGATGGTGCTAATATCTATGCTAACGTCCAGAAGGAGGAGGACGGTGATGGTATCTATGCTAATGTGTAACAGCAAAGAGCTGATCACAGTTTCACACTTCACACTCAGCTTAAAGTCTTCGACTTGTGAATTTCCTCTGTGAGCTGAAAAAGAACGTTACACAGCACATACACTTCCTGTGTGTAGCACTTGAGCTTAATTTTATGACTGACAGCTTCATTATTTATTACATTTATTGCCATTTCAGCCATAGAGTAATTTCTGAATTGGGTTTAGAAGCAATTCTTAATTTCTTTAACTTTCTTTAAGATTTCTATACAATTCTTTAATTTTTTAGAAATGTACTCCAACTAAATAAGAATAATAGCTTTATTTATAAATATTCTGTATATTCTGTACCCTGCATCTGACATTACCAAGCCTTTAGCATTGCATGGAATATCTGGCCATGTCTCTATTTTCCTGACCACGCCCTGTCTAACCTCTAATATACTGTTTGTGCCTCATCTGACCATTGCCTGTTTTTCTCTCACATTATTTTTTTGAACCATTTATTAGCATGCAGTTAATAAAGAGCTTCCTGCATTTACATCCATCTACCTCCCTTACATGACAAATATTACATTCAAATAAAGGAAAAGATAAACTAAGATATAAAGAAGGGAAGTAAAAACTGTAAGAGTAAATATAATTGTGAAGATATAAAGAAACCAAATTAAAAATCAAGAGCATCTACAAATACTGAACTAGAAAAATATGTTTTTAAATGAGACTTAAAAATGGCTACAGGATCAGCTGACCTACAGTAATGCTTGGCGGTACAATATATTGTTCCAAAGTCAAGGCGCATCAGAGAGAAATCTTTATCATCTTTGCTCTTTAGTCTTAACCTAATCTCTTCCTTGGTTTGACTGTCCTGCGTCACTCAACATAGTCCATCCTTAATAATACAGAAATATGGGAAGGAAAGCACAACGTTAGGTTGGAGGATTTAACCATCAATTACTTTCACTTGGCCAAAAGCATGTCTCAGACTCCTCACGCATCTGCTCCAATAGGAAATCCCCGAAAGGATTCCCCAGAGAGAGAGGAGAGTTCTCCCCTCTCTCCATGTCATCATGATGTGGAGCTGACATGGACAGCCCTGGGACCGCCTCCCCAGCTAATGTTGCGGCAGGATTCCTGTGACGTACTACTGTAGGACCCACCCACAACCAACTGTTTCATTAAGCCCCACTCACAACCCGCCGTAAGTGTTTGGACACACACGGGTCACAGGGTTTGGTAGTTTGCAGCCGTGCTGCAGGGTCGCGGTGAACCCGGGGGAAAGTTTTTGGGAGGAGTACGGGCAAAGTACTTGCCAAGTACAGGTTGCACATCTGACTTCCTCAAAGCGTGGGAAAAATTGCGCCGTTAGCCCGTGGAAAGCGTATATCTGACACACGTGATCAGCGCGTATAGCGTGTGTGAGACTTGCATTTTATCAGTTTTCTGCGCTACGAGTTCGGGCTGCACTTGTGAAGCGTGTGTGACGCATGTGATTAGCACGTTACAAACATTCATAACTTGTGTGTGATGCAAGCCAGGAGTGGGTATAAAACCAGCATGTCTGCATCTGTCTTTCGACTGAAGAACATTGGATATTTTGTGGGAAAAATGAAAAAATTTTCAGTTTAAAAGTTTAGAAAATGGGACCCAAGAAGAAGCGAGCAAAAGGGAAGTGACCCAGCCTGAAACAGCAGAGGGGGAGAAGGAGGAAGAATTTGATGATGATGGTAGCATCATCATCAGGCAAGCCCTGCACGGACAGGGAGGAGTTTGCCTTCAAGCTGGCAGAAGGCACAGCACCCTGCCAGAGGTATTTCCACAGGTAAATACACATGCTTTAAACATTCATTTCAGTATTTCCCTGTATATGCTTATGTAGTAATTAATATTATATATTCTGATTTTCATGTATGTTTCAGCTAACAACACCCAGAAGTGAGGACACTGCAATCCCATCATCGCTGTCAGGCCATTGTGCCATGCTCAGTGATGAAGACAAGGACATCCCGACACCCCGTCCCACCACTCAGCAGGAGCAGAACAACAGCTCGGAGTCAAAGTGTGTTTCAGTGCTCAAACTGTTGGGCTATTTAGTTGGGATTTTTTACAGTGTAATAAAATGTATTATTCCCTTATACTCCATCCATCCATCATCTGTAGCCACTTTATCCTGTTCTACAGGGTCGCAGGCGAGCTGGAACCTATCCCAGCTGACTACGGGCGAAAGGCGGGGTACACCCTGGACAAGTCGCCAGGTCATCACAGGGCTGACACATAGACACAGACAACCATTCACACTCACATTCACACCTACAGTCAATTTAGAGTCACCAGTTAACCTAACCTGCGTGTCTTTAGACTGTGGGGGAAACCGGAGCACCCGGAGGAAACCCACGCGGACACGGGGAGAACATGCAAACTCCGCACAGAAAGGCCCTCATAGGCTGCTGGGCTTGAACCCAGGACCTTCTTGCTGTGAGGCGACAGTGCTAACCACTACACCACCGTGCCGCTCGCCCTTATGCTCATGTTTTATTATTTGACGTTTGCATGGTAAATTAACATATACTCAAATAAAAACAGCAAATGAGGTGGTCTTCTACAATGCTACACGATCGGTTGATTGGTTCCTCCCCAATATATGGTCTTGCCCCTCGTGTCGCGTGCAGGTCGCGTGCAGGCCGTATGCGCTGTGTGCAGATTGCGTGTGCTCGTGCACACCACACATAGTGGTAGAAAGTGAGATGTACTTCTGTCTTGCGTGCTGCACAAATAGCAAGTGTGGAATACTTGTGTGGTATTTCTGAGGCACGTCACTCATACAATGACCGTGCATCACTCATGAGTCTTACTGTCATCACAAAGCCCCTACTAGCCGCGCTGCTGACTTGGTTCAGGTGTACAAAAGGAATACGGGTCCTGTACGTAGTGTATGCGCTCTTGATTTGTCACAAGACCCATAGACAGGGGCGCCGCCAGAAATTTTGGGCCCCCCAACTTTGCCCACCCTCGTCACAATTGCACTATTGTCATTATTTGACTTTTGATAGCCCATGGACCTTGAGTTTGTGACTTTGTTATTACATTTTATGTATTAACCAATGGTTGAAACCAATGGTTTAGAACGTGTGAACATTCCACACGTAACCATGTCAAACACTTGACTGGTGTCCGTTATTAGTGTAACGGGTTTATTTTTTTCCACTTGCCATTGTGTGTAGTGGTGGGGAAATTCTGCGCTGGCCCTTTAAGAGCGCAGGTAGTTATGGGAACGAGGCGCTGCCTCTTTCAGTTCGGTTTGGAAATAAAGCGCCAATGCCACTGGATGTTTGCAGCCCGTCCTCAGCAGTGCATTTGTGTCTCATTTCTTCAGAATAAAAAGACTGGTGAACAACACAACGCAACGTCTGTTACATTAGTAACACTTTAATCTAGCAAACTGTATATGGCGCTCGCTCATTAAACACTTCAATCCTAAAGCATTTATGGGTTGTATTGCTGCTTACCTCCTTCTCCAAAGGGGGGTTCAGTGGTTTGGTAGGGCGGAGGCCCCCCTGAGGCTGAATCTGTGCATATTTACGGCATCCCATTAGTTATGAAACTGGTTATTGAACACACATGTGAGCGATAGCTACCTTTCTTTGGGGAAAAACTGAGTGACCAGTTGCCTGCCTCTCCGGTCCCCCTCAGCTTTCGGATGCCTTTCTTTACGTATTTGACAGCCACGCTTCATATTTAGCGATCATAGACTGTACACACTCCACTGCTGGCTGGCTGCTGCACCGCGACACAGCAGCAAGTAGCGTTGCACTAGTGATCTGTGGTTGGTAGAAGAGAGCAACTGGACTTGCTTGAAAAGTCTTGAAGACGTTTCGCCTCTCGTCCGAAAGGCATCATCAGTTCTGTCTGTCTAATAGGGAGAATACTTTTCAAGACTTTTCAAGCAAGTCCAGTTGCTCTCTTCTACCAACCACAGATTACTATGTACCTGGACGACTGAGTATCTTCACAGATATGTTTCTACACACTTTGGGATGAGTTCCCTTCGACTAGTGCGGGAGTATGAGAGGACTTCCAGAAAACTGGCAGACATCTTAGCCAGAGAGGATCGTTCAATTTTGTCAGCCTGGAATGACCATCACTGAACAGAGGTGGGTGTCTATGACATCTATCAGCCACCTTCAATGCAGCCATCAGCATTCTGATTTGGATTCTATTATGATCCATGAGAGGATAAATACTTGATACTCCCTATTAGACAGACAGAACTGATGATGCCTTTCGGACGAGAGGCGAAACGTCTTCAAGACTTTTCAAGCAAGTCCAGTTGCTCTCTTCTACCAACCACAGATTACTATGTACCTGGACGACTGAGTATCTTCACAGATACGTTGCACTAGTGGTGTGTCGTTCACGAACGAACCGTTCTTTTTGAACGAGTCTTCGAAGTGAACGACTAGAACTAGTTCGCGCTGCCTCTCGTTCCCGGTCGTTCGCGAATCAGCAGGATCTGCTCGCTGGCAGCAGGGCGGTCGCTGAATCTCGGTCGTTGGCGAATCAGCAGGATCTGTTCAGTAGCAGAAGGGCGTCCAACTTGCATTTTGATCTGTGCAGAGCAGCGCCACTTCTTTAAGGGCTATCTGAGCCCTATTATCAGCGCGTTGACACATGCTAGGTCTTTAGTTTACAATTTAGAGCTCTCACTCAGCAATACATTTCAGTTCACAGCGAACGAGCTCAGCAGTTCGCGAACGAACGAACAGCCAGCAGCCAGCCTGCCTGCTGCCATACTGGGCTGGGCGCATAGCAACGGTTTCCATGACTGTGATAAACAATGAAGAACGTGGCTCTGGAGATCGCGGCATACTGTGTTCGTTTTTTTAATGTTAATGCAATTTGTAATAAAGTGGTTTGTTCTTTGTAATGAGCGTTGCTGTTGAATATGAGCAAAATGGGTGTTACTTAATGGGTTTGAACAACTGCATGAAACAGTCTGCATCTATCGTAGTTGGCTTTACTTTATTTCCCTTGTCTACTTGCTCAAACAGCTGGAAAAGGTCTCGCTAGACGTGACGTCAATCGAATGTTCGTGCATAACAACCGTTTCCATGTCCATGACCAGGCCAAACAATGAATGATCATGAATGCAGCAGAGAGACATCGCAGGCTACTGTTCGCTGAATACGATGACTTGTAAAGTTGTTTATTCTCTGAAATGAGTGTTGCTGTTAAATAAGCACTTTTTTTTTTTTTTGCTTAATGGGTTTGAGAGAACAGCTGCATAGCCGGCAGACCATGGCTCTACTAAAATAAATATAATAAATATAAAAACAGCTTTATTCTCATCTACATTTAATTAACTTTCAGAGCTTTGTTTATGTAGTCTTTTTCAGATAATGCTAGGATAATGTTTTTCTTCCATCTTTTTCTCAAGCACATTGTAATGTATGAAAATCTATTGTGGATGGCACCTCTGCCGCCTCTCGTTCACTCAAGATGAACTAAACTTCGGACGACAGCCATTGTTGTGCCGCTTTGGTGTGACGTCATCAAAATGAACGAGTGAACGAACTGAACGAACGAATTTCTTTGCTGAACTGACCGACATGAACGAACTGGCGGAAATGAATCGCCATGTCCCACCAATACATTGCACTGATCAGCACACAGATTTAACGCATTGCGCTTCTACCAGAACTGGACCGTACCATTTCGCAAAAGGGGGAGGGTTAAATGACTGTTGAAGAACTCAAGAAATAGACAACCTTGTTCAATTAGCTCATTTTACCAGATGGAATATTGCATTGTTGTAATTTCAAAAGTCTTATTAAAATCATCAAAAGCATATTATCAGCCCCTTAAAGGGCCCCATGGCAGTGCTGGGCCCCTAGAATTGTTCTAACCTTTCCCCCCCTGGCGGCGCCCATGCCCATAGAACTTGCATGTGCAGGACCAAAAGTCTCCACGGGCAGTCTGCGACCTTCTATGGCGCTGAACACACACAAGTGTGGTGCAAGTCTCAAGCACGGTTTTGCCAATTTTTTTTTTTTTGTTACTGTAGGCCGCCCGTAGCAGCACATACGGTGGGTTGTGAGTGAGGCTTTATTCCAACAGCTCAGGAAATGAAGAGAAAATGAAAACTGTTCAGAGGTTCAGGTTTCCACCACTGGATGGCGATATTGTTCTTTGCAGCAGACCTCAAGACATTTCCTGTCTCTGAAATGACATGAACATCTCTCTCTCTCTCATCTCTAGCCACTTTATCCTGTTCTACAGGGTCGTAGGCAAGCTGGAGCCTATCCCAGCTGACTAACGGCGAAAGGCGGGGTACACCCTGGACAAGTCGCCAGGTCATCACAGGGCTGACACATAGACACAGACAACCATTCACACTCACACCTACGCTCAATTTAGAGTCACCAGTTAACCTAACCTGCATGTCTTTGGACTGTGGGGGAAACCGGAGCACCCGGAGGAAACCCACGCGGACACGGGGAGAACATGCAAACTCCACACAGAAAGACCCTCGCCAGCCACGGGGCTCGAACCCAGAACCTTCTTGCTGTGAGGCGACAGCGCTAACCACTACACCACCGTGCCACCCTGACATGAACATACACTGCTATTACAGACAAACTTTATACGTTTATGTTCTAAAAAAATAAAACAAGAGGATCTGTTGTAAGAGCGAACAAACAACTTTATCAACATTTATTCAAACCATAGCAGGTAAATACATGAACATAGCAGGGGGAATGATCATTATCATCACTGCTACTGTGTTAATTAATAAAGATAGAAAATCTAAAGATCAATAGCAGCTTAAAAACTGGAAGAAAACTAATGACCTGCAGCAATGACCTGTTCCCTTGGACAGAAAAAGGCTCATCAAAATATTTATTATGCAAAAAAAAAAGGCTTTTTATTATGGAAAAACCCCCAATAAATATCCTTCTTTTGCAAACACTTTTATCCAAAGCGAGTTACAGTTGAGCCGAGTAGATGAAGTTTAAAGAACTTGTTCAAGTGGCAGCTTGGCAGTGCCGGGATTTTATATCATTAAAAACTCCATGTGTTAAATGGTAACCATCAACATCAGAATGTGACAGTTTTGGTTCTAAAGCCGAATTCAGACGGGATTAGTTTTCAGGACTTCAGTAATGTTGTCGGAGGACGTCTGTAGTGATTGTGAACAAAATCACACAGGGTAAGGGCTCTCTGTATGAATCACACAGATGGGCGTGTCTTCATGATGTATCCATGGTTGTTGCACTGAAAGTAGCCGGTTACACACATCTTATACATTTACTTTTCTGTAAAAGGATCGCCTTGTCCTTTATACAGTAAGTGCTTGTTGTAAGTGGGCGTGGTCACACAAGTTGTAGTTGAGCATTAGTAAGTCACATGACTTTAACACACACACACACATCTACATGTTTAACTAAACCTGCCTGAAAGCATGTAGTGAAAATTCATTATGTCTGATAATTATAACTATTTTTTTAAGTTCGTTTCTTAAGACACGTATTTTTAAGTATGTTACCTCGCTTGTTGACAGTTTCGGCGAACACTCCCGCCTTCTTCAAAACAGTCACCAGATGTCGAGTGGTGACGTGCCTTATCAGCTGATGTTACTCTATGGAGGCGTGAACGTCCCGCCCAATTTGACAGGTAGTCCACGCCTCCTGCTTCCACACTCGCAGGAAAGAACACCAATTAGAATGTGAAAAAGAAACAACAAAAAGACTCACAAGATCCGAAAAAGAAAAAGCAAACCAAGAAAACTTAAAATCAGCCATTTCAGACCACTGCAAACGACAAAATCATATTATGGATTGGGAAGAGGCCAGAGTCATTCGCGCTGAAGAGAATAGATACCAGCGTTGGATTTTGGAGGCAGTGGAGATATGTAAGCGGGCGCAGAGGACGATGAACCGGGATGAGGGAGCGTACGCGCTGTCACACACCTGGAGCGCAGTCCTGGGCCAGCGACCTGACAGCAGGAGGCGTGGACTACCTGTCAAATTGGGCAGGACGTTCACGCCTCCATAGAGTAACATCAGCTGATAAGGCACGTCACCACTCGACATCTGGTGACTGTTTTGAAGAAGGCGGAAGTGTTCGCCGAAACTGTCAACAAGCGAGGTAACATACTTAAAAATACGTGTCTTAAGAAACGAACTTAAAAGAACTGCCTGAAAGCATCCGAAGAAGAAAACGAAGCCTGTTTACTCAAAAACAACAGAAATTACAAATGTAGCCTGTTTACTCAAAAACAAACAAACAAACAAACAAAAAAAGAAATCACAAGAATGTGTAGAAAACAAATTAATTTCAATTTTCTTCCAAACTGCATGTTTACAGTAAATACACTGACATTTCTTATGATATTAGCACGTCTTAAATCATAATGAGTTTCATGCTTGGGGGGAAAAATCCCAGGTCTTATGATGATAAGTAAATAAAACTCATCTGCGCTGTGGGTGAATGAGGTGTGGAAACATCATCAGGCCTTTTTCACAGTGCTGTAGATCACAGAATCGTCCTCCTGCTGCTCAGTGTGGACTCGCCTGAAATTACACACAGTCCTGTTTATCAGCTACAGATTCGGCATGTTAGACTGCTTTTACTCGACACTGTGTGGTTTCTCACTGACACATTTACATTTAAAGATAAGAGAAGGTGAAGTGATTTATAGCTGTGATAACGTAAGTGAGAACAGGAACTGACTTGTTTCACAGATGATCAAGAGCATTAAAAGTAATTATAAACAAATAAAAAGTACGTTCTTTAAAAAAAAGAAAACAGTCGTAATTGGAAAATAAGAGAAATAAAACATGCCATAATTGATCCATTTGCTACAGTGGGGCAAAAAAGTATTTAGTCAGCCACCAATTGTGCAAGTTCTCCCACTTTAAAAGATGAGAGAGGCCTGTAATTTTCATCATAGGTACACTTCAACTATGAGAGACAGAATGGGGGGAAAGAATCCAGGAAATCACATTGTAGGATTTTTAATGAATTAATTGGTAAATTCCTCGGTAAAATAAGTATTTGGTCACCTACAAACAAGCAAGATTTCTGGCTCTCACAGACCTGTAACAACTTCTTTAGGAAGCTCCTCTGTCCTCCACTCGTTACCTGTATTAATGGCACCTGTTTGAACTCGTTATCAGTATGAAAGACACCTGTCCACAACCTCAAACAGTCACACTCCAAACTCCACTATGGCCAAGACCAAAGAGCTGTCAAAGGACACCAGAAACAAAATTGTAGACCTGCACCAGGCTGGGAAGACTGAATCTGCAATAGGTAAGCAGCTTGGTGTGAAGAAATCAACTGTGGGAGCAATTATTAGAAAATGGAAGACATACAAGGCCACTGATAATCGATCTGGGGCTCCATGCAAGATCTCACCCCGTGGGGTCAAAATGATCACAAGAACGGTGAGCAAAAATCCCAGAACCACACGGGGGGACCTAGTGAATGACCTGCAGAGAGCTGGGACCAAAGTAACAAAGGCTACCATCAGTAACACACTACGCCACCAGGGACTCAAATCCTGCAGTACCAGACGTGTCCCCCTGCTTAAGCCAATACATGTCCAGGCCCGTCTGAAGTTTGCTAGAGAGCATTTGGATGATCCAGAAGAGGATTGGGAGAATGTCATATGGTCAGATGAAACCAAAATAGAACTTTTTGGTAAAAACTCAACTTGTGTTTGTAGGAGAAAGGAGTTGCATCCAAAGAACACCATACCTACTGTGAAGCATGGGGGTGGAAACATCATGCTTTGGGGCTGTTTTTCTGCAAAGGGACCAGGACGACTGATCCGTGTAAAGGAAAGAATGAATGGGGCCATGTATCGTGAGATTTTGAGTGAAAACCTCCTTCCATCAGCAAGGGCATTGAAGATGAAATGTGGCTGGGTCTTTCAGCATGACAATGATCCCAAACACACCGCCCGGGCAACGAAGGAGTGGCTTCGTAAGAAGCATTTCAAGGTCCTGGAGTGGCCTAGCCAGTCTCCAGATCTCAACCCCATAGAAAATCTTTGGAGGGAGTTGAAAGTCCGTGTTGCCCAGCGACAGCCCCAAAACATCACTGCTCTAGAGGAGATCTGCATGGAGGAATGGGCCAAAATACCAGCAACAGTGTGTGAAAACCTTGTGAAGACTTACAGAAAACGTTTGACCTCTGTCATTGCCAACAAAGGGTATATAACAAAGTATTGAGATGAACTTTTGTTATTGACCAAATACTTATTTTCCACCATAATTTGCAAATAAATTCTTTAAAAATCAGACAATGTGATTTTCTGGATTTTTTTTTTCTCATTTTGTCTCTCACAGTTGAGGTATACCTATGATGAAAATTACAGGCCTCTTTCATCTTTTTAAGTGGGAGAACTTGCACAATTGGTGACTGACTGAATACTTTTTTGCCCCACTTTATAAAAGCCCAACACAGTGCGTTTTATTTCATATTTATTTGCTAATTAGTGGATGAACACATAACACACACTGTTTTTACAATTCTCCTTTAGTGTCGATTTAATCTGCCTCTGTTTACATCACATGATACTTCTGAACCAATTAATTAGTGGAAATTTTTGATTTTCATGCTTACTGTTTGGGTGATCCTTTGGGTTTGATGCCTACAGATGCCTAAGTCACTCCTCCTTCATCTAACACTTCATCAGACTGAGGAACTTGGTTTAGCTGCACTGTGACCTGAGACCTTGGAGAGAGAGAGAGAGAAGAAAGAAAGAAAACAAACACAATGTATGTCTTTACAATTCTATATTACTCTCAGAGCTGGGTGAAATGACAAAAATATTGTATCGCCATTCTCAAAGACTGAGACTATGAGAATTCTATGAGACACAATATGTAACATGATCTACAGGTTTGTACACAAACTGCAACACAAATATTGATTTATATCATCATATGGCCTCACCCGCTCCACCCACCCGCTCAAAGTCCTACAGTGGTGCCGAATCCCGGGAAAGGAGCACAGAGGAGAACAGCCCCATGGAGTCCTCCCCCTTCGTAGATCTGATCCATGCCCTTGCCACGGCCCAACAGAGCCACCACCAGGCGCTGGTCGCCCTCCGAAAGGAGCAAGCGCAACGGTTTGAGGCCCTGGTGCTGGCGCAACAGGAAGATCGTCAGGCATTCTGGCACCTCCTCACATTGGCGGGGTCCACCACCTCCACCGCCGTGGGCCCTCCCCACCTCACCCTAACGAAGATGGGCCTGCACGATGACCCCGAGGCCTTCCTAGCGCTCTTCGAGCAAGCAGCAGAGGCCTGGTGCTGGCCGGTGGAACAGCGCACGGCGCGCCTCCTCCCCCTGCTAACGGGCGAGGCACAGCTGGCCGTGCTACAGCTCCCCGCCGAGAGTCGGCTGGTCTATGCAGACCTGTGCTGGGCCGTCCTCCAGCGTGTGGGGTGCACCCCAGACCAACAACGCCAGAGCTTCCGCATTCTATGCCTAGAGGAGGTCGGCCGGCCGTTTGCATTTGGCCAGCAACTCCAGGATGCCTGCCGGCGGTGGCTGAGGGCTGACAACCGCGACACCGAGGGAATCGTCGATCTGGTGGTACTGGAGCAGTTCATCGCCCAACTTCCCGAAGGGACTGCGGAGTGGGTCCAGTGCCACCACCCGGCGTCGCTGGATCAGGCCATCGAGTTGGCGGAGGATCATCTGGTGGCTGTTCCAATGGCAGGATCGCATATCTCCTCTTCTCCTCTCTCTCCCCCTCCCCTTCTGTGTCTTGTCCTTGCCCCGTTCCCCCACCACGGAGGTGGGGGCCGGCTCCACCCCAGCCGGCCCGCCACACCTGCGGTGCCTTCCCGTTTCCCACTTCCATGTCTGTCTCTCCCCCCCCTCAGGTGACTGAGCCCCAGAGAGCCGGTGCAGAGAGAGAGCCCGGGCCGGTTTGCTGGTGCTGCGGGGAGCCGGGGCACCTCCAACATCAGTACTCGGCAATGGAGGTGGGCGCGGTGGTCCAGATCCCCAACGCACCAGGAACTGCCCTCAATCGGGCCGGAGCGTATCGCATACCGGTGAGTGTCCAAGGGGATACGTATCAGGCTTTGGTGGACTCCGGCTGTAATTTTATTTATTTATTTATTTGGTTTATTTTGTCAGGGACCATGTGCAAAGTACATTTATTACAAGAATAAAAAGATGACCTGCACCAGATTATAGCTTAGAAGCTAGTTTCCATCTGCAGTCTCTGGGCAGGTGAAAAAAAAGAAAAGACAATAAAATAAGAACAGCCACTCAGGCACGCACACACACACACTTAAAATTAAAAAAGGTTATTGTCATATGCAAAATGTCAGGCACAAAGTGAGTACAAAAACTGAAGTTAGTGCTGACAAAACTGATTACTTAAAAACTATTTTTTTCACTTCACGTGAAAAGGTATAAAAATTTGTAATGTTTTTTAGATGAGTGGGAAGAGTATTCCATTGTTTAGTTGCTCTAAAAGAAAAGGCAGATTGTGCAAATGTTGTGAGCCAACTTGGGAAACTACAGTTTCTCCTGGAGGTAGATCTGGTGGCTCTGCCAATATGTTCAGAGCAGGGTTGGATGAAAGTTCTCAGAGGTGGTGGAGCAGTATTATGAATAATTTTATGCATAAGGCGCATGTCAGAATACAGAATGAGGTTGTCAAAACTGAATAAGTTATACTTGTCTAGTATGGCACAATGATGAACTTGAGAAGGACGTTTGTCCAGGACTTTAAGAGCTTGTTTGTAAAGTGATGTAATGGATTTCAAGACAGTCTTGTTTGCCTGAGACCAGCTTGACATACAGTAATGTAAATGAGACATTATCATAGCATTCACATAGGTCTTAGCAGCATCAACAATTAGTGAATTACAAATGTGTCTGAAATTTGCTATACTGTATTTCACAGTGTTGCCCAGTTTTTTTAAGTGTTTCTTAAAGGTAAGTGTGGAGTCTGAAGTCACTCCCAAATATTTAAACTCATCAACATTTTTTAACTGCTTTCCGCTTGCGTATATATTTGGTACAGAATTTAGTTTATATCTGCTTTTAAAAAACATGGTGACAGTTTTATCAGTATTTAGTGTAAGACAAATCAGACCTCAATCCACCAAAGCCTGGTGCAAGACGAGGCATTGGGGGGAGCACAATTGGTGAAGGTGTTGTGTGTGCACGGGGATGTTTACAACTACCCTTTAGTGTCAGTCCACATTCTATTTCGAGGGGAAAAATTTAGTGTAAAGGCAGCAGTTAATCCTCACCTTACCCACTCGATAATTTTGGGGACTGATTGGCCAGGATTTTGGGAGTTAATGACTCATTTAGTGAAGAGTGGGTCCTGCCGTAGTTCAGAAGGGGGAGGTCCCAGTGTGGCATTGGCGGGGGCAGCTGTCACAGAGCCGTCTACATCATCTCCGCGTCAGAGTGAGGAGCAGCAGGCTCCTCCTCACCTCTCGGGGGGAATCCCTCGCAGATTTCCCGTTAGAGCAGTCATGAGATGAGACTCTGCGGCATGCATTTGACCAAGTGAGAGTAATCGATGGTCAAACACTCCAGCCAAACGTCACCCCGTCCTTCCCCTATTTTTCCATTATGAAGGATAGGTTATACCGAGTGACGCAGGACACTCAGACTAAGGAGCCGATCACACAACTTTTGATCCCAAAGAGCTGCCGGGAATTGGTATTCCAGGCGGCTCACTTTAATCCCATGGCTGGACACTTGGGGCAGGATAAGACACTAGCCTGAATAATGGCCCGGTTCTATTGGCCAAGGATTCGCGGCGATGTCCGTAGGTGGTGTACGGCGTGCCGTGAATGCCAGTTAATAAATCCAGTGGCCATTCCAAAAGCGCCTTTGTGCCCTCTACCATTAATCGAGACCCTGTTCAAAAGAATTGGGATGGATCTCGTCGGGCCATTAGATCGGTCAACACGAGCGTATCGCTTTATTTTAGTTCTGGTGGACTATGCAACATGATACCCGGGAGCAGTGCCTCTTCACAATATCTCAGCACGTAGTATTGCAGAAGCACTCTTCCATGTCATCTCCCGAGTCGGAATCCCCAAAGAGATTCTGACTGATCAAGGCACTTCGTTTATGTCACGCACACTGCGTGAACTGTATGGGTTACTGGGAATTAAGCCGATCCGCACCAGCGATTATCACTCACAAACAGACGGTTTAGTTGAACGGTTCAATCACACCCTCAAGAATATAATTAAAAAGTTTGTACGCGAGGACGCATGCAATTGGGATAAATTTCTCGAACCCCTGCTTTTTGCAGTGCGAGAGGTCCCACAAGCCTCCACGGGGTTCTCCCCGTTCAAATTATTATATGGGCGTAAGCCGCGCGGCATCCTAGATGTACTGCGGGAAAATTGGGAGGAGGGACCTTCACCAAGCAAAAATGAAATTCAATACGTTATTGACCTGCGCGCAAAACTACACACACACACACACACACATCTAACCCAGGAGAATTTGCGGCAGGCCCAAGAACGGCAAATCTGCCTGTACGACAGGGGTACATGCCTTAGGGAGTTTGCACCGGGAGATGAAGTACTCGTACTGTTGCCCACGTCGAGCTCCAAATTGATCGCCAAGTGGCAAGGACCCTTTGAGGTCACCCGGCAAGTCTGGGATGTTGACTATGAGGGGAGGCGAATGGACAGGGGTTGGGTGCTACAGATTTACCACCTCAATCTGCTTAAACTCTGGAACGAGGAGGTCCCCGTGGCGTTGGTGTCGGTGGTTCCGGAGAAGGCGGAGCTGGGGCCGGAGGTTCAAAAGGGAACATTGACATTGCTTACCTCTCCGGTCCCCTGTAGAGACCACCTCTCCCCGACCCAACTCACGGAGGTTGCTCAGTTGCAGACTGAATTTTCGGATGTGTTCTTCTCCCTGCCCGGCCGCACTCGCCTCATAGGACACCACATTGAGATGCCCCCCGGGGGTGGTAGTGCGCAGCCGCCCTTACAGGCTGCCCGAACACAAGAAAAAGGTGGTTTGGAAGAACTCGAGGCCATGCTCGAAATGGGCATCGTCGACGAGTCCCACAGTGACTGGAGCAGCCTGGTGGTCTTGGTTCCCAAGGCCGACGGGTCGGCCCGGTTCTGTGTGGACTATAGAAAAGTTAATGCGGTGTCTAAATTCGATGCGTACCCAATGCCTCGTATTGACTAGTTGCTGGATCAACTAGGCACGGCTTGCTTTTATTCGACACTGGATTTGACAAAGAGTTATTGGCAGATCCCCTTGTCTCCACTAGCCTGAGAAAAAATGGCCTTTTCCACACCGTTTGGCTTACACCAATTTGTCACACTTCCTTTTGGGCTGTTTGGGGCGCCTGCTACGTTCCAGCGGCTTATAGACAGGGTCCTCTGCCCCCACGCCACCTACGCGGCCGCATACTTGGATGACATCATAATCTATAGTAATGACTGGCCGCGGCATCTGCAACACCTGAGGGCCGTCTTTAGGTCACTGAGGTGAGCGGGTCTCACCGCCAACCCGAAGAAGTGTGCGATTGGGCAGGTGGAAGTACGGTATCTGGGCTTCCACTTGGGCAATGGGCAGGTGCGTCCCCAAATTAATAAGACAGCAGCAATTGCGGCCTGCCCGAGGCCCAAGACCAAAAAGGGGGTGAAACAGTTCCTGGGGCTGGCTGCCTACTATCGTAGGTTTATACCTAATTATTCGGACGTCACCAGCCCGCTGACTGATCTCACTAAAAAGGGGGCACCAGATCCGGTCCAGTGGATGGAGCAATGCCAGTGGGCTTTCTCCGAGGTGAAGGCTGCACTGTGTGGGGGGGCCACTGTTACACTCCCCTGACTTTTCTCTCCCATTTATGTTGCAGACGGACGCGTCGGACAGAGGGCTGGGGGCTGTTCTGTCCCAGGAGGTGGAGGGGGAGGATCGCCCCGTGCTGTACATCAGCAGAAAGCTGTCGGTGCATGAGGGGCGCTACAGCACCATAGAGAAAGAGTGCCTAGCCATCAAGTGGGCGGTCCTCGCCCTCCGCTACTACCTGCTGGGACGCCCTTTCACCCTGTGTTCGGACCACGCGCCCCTCCAGTGGCTCGACCACATGAAGGATGCCAATGCGTGGATCACCCGTTGGTATCTGGCACTCCAGCCCTTTAACTTCAAGGTGATCCACAGGCCGGGGGCGCAGATGGTTGTGGCGGACTTCCTCTCCTGTCGGGGGGGGGGCAGTCGGCTGCAGGCTGGATGGCTGCCCGGCCTGAGTCGGGCGGTGGGGGTATGTGGCAGCGGGGGCGTGGTCAAGCGTCGGTCTCTGACCGGAGGGCGGAGTCAGGGAAGGTAAGTAGCAGAATCACTGCACCTGATGTCAATTAACCTGTGTTTGTGTGTCTTCCCAAGTGACTGCCCCCTATATAAGTAGAGAGAGAGCAGAGGAAGGGAGCTCTCTCCCCTACCAGACGACTGATATATATATATATATGTGTGTGTGTGTGTGTGTGTGTGTGTGTGTGTGAGAGACTGGGAGATTGTAAGCTGAAAAGCTGCAAATAAAGAGTTTTTTTGGAACTCATTTCTGGCCTGCCATACTTCTGTGCTCCACCCACCCGCTCAAAGGCCTACATGCACCTCTTCAGATACAGACAGATATCTTCGTAAGCATGAGTTTGATTTAATTGAAAATTGTATATTTTAATAATAATAATAATAATAATAATAATATGTAGAAGGACTCTCAGTAACACACAGACTTTGTGAAGTGTACACTCTGTACCCTGTGTCTAATGTTACCAAGCCTTGCATTCTGTGTCACTTTTCTGGTTTTGACCCTGCTTGTGTTTCTGGACTGCGAGTATTGTATCCCTCTGATATCCTGTCTGTGCCTCACTCCATCACTGCCTGGTTTTCGACTCTGCCTTTGTTTCCGTTTTGGATCTGTTCACAAGGGTGTTTTCACTAAAATTCTTCCTGCACTTACATCCGTCTATCGCCCTTACATGACACAAACTGTCAACTGTCCAACCATTGAGTGAACTAATCTTACTTCTTCTTATGGTCCCGGTCACTTCATGACGATGGAGGACTCTTGTTAGCCCTTTGGTGCCTCCTCCTGCGATGTTCTGCTGCCTGGGATTGGAGGCCATTTTCACAAAGCTTCTTGCCAGAGTGGAGAGCGCATCTCCACTCATGCTGATCGTGCGTGGTCTTGTACCAGTTTTTGCTATCAATCCCAAAAAGTCGCAGGTCTTCTTTAATGCAGTCTTTCCACCATTTTCATGGGCGCCCCCTGTCGCGTTTACCCAGCTTGAGCTCCCCAAAAAGCAGTTGTTTGGGTATTCTGGAGTCACTCATCCTTGAGACATGGCCCAACCAGCAAAGTCTGTTATTACGAAGCATGGTCTCGATGGTAGTGGGGTTGGCACATTCTAAAATCTCCTGGTTTGTCACACGCTGCCACCATTTGACATTCATTATTTGTCGAAGCAATCTTTGGTGGAATACTTCTAGTCTTCGGATGTGATGTGCCAACATTGGCCACGTTTCGGATCCATAGAGGAGTGAGGGTAGAACAATGGCTTTATATACAGTCAGCTTGGTAGACAGGGTAAGCCACCTTCTGTTGAAGCACCTAGTTCAAAGTGCACTAAATGCAGCTGCGCCGCAGCATACTCATCGCTGAATTTCAGAGTCGAGGCTTGTATCGTCAGACAGATTGCCTCCAAGGTATGTAAATGTTCGGGCGTGTTTTTAGCTGAGACCCATCGATGGTGATGATGGGTGGTTGGTCACACTGAATGTGCATTACTTCTGTCTTAGGCTTGCTGATTGTCAGACCCCAGGCCCTGCAAGACTTATTCAATGCTGAGACTCCTTCCTGTAAGGACTCAGCAGTTCTGGTAGCCAATGCAGCGTCACCCTCATAAAGAAAGTTGCTGAGTCTTGAAGTCACTGTTGACTTAGCTTTGAGTCTCTGAAGATTTAAAAGCCTGCCTTCAAGCTTGTGTTTTATCTTCATACCGAACTCCCTGATGGATTTATGGGCGTGTTGGAGGACAAACAAGAAGAAGAGGATAAACAGCATGGGAGCTAGGATGCATCCTTGACAAGGGCCATTTTTACATTGAAAGATTCAGTGAATTCTCCACCAACCAGTACTCTCGCTTCCATACCGTCATGAAAGCTTTGGATGATGTTAACTATTTTGGGAGGGATTCCGATCTTCTGCAGTAGTTCCCACATAAGGGGTCTGCTAACCATGTCAAAAGCCTTTACTAAGTCCATGAAGACCAAGTGCAGTTCATGATGTTCTCGGCACTTTTCCAAAAGCTGCTGGATAGCAAACATCACATCACTAGTCGCACGGCCACCTCTAAAGCCACACTGTGCCTTGGGGAGGTGTTTCTCAATACAAGGCCACACCCTGTCCAAGATGACGCGAGCAAATAGCTTGCCAATGACAGATAGAAGTGTGATCCCGTGGTAGTTACTGCAGTTAAATTGGCATTGCTTCTTGAAGATGGTGATGTTACCGTTTTTCAGATCTTGAGGCACCCTCTCCTCCTCCCAGATGGAAAGGAGGAGGTCCCGGAGTTCCGTGAGAAGGGCTGGTCTGCCTGCTTTGAGGACCTCTGCAGGAATACTGTCTGGGCCAGGGGCCTTGTTGTTAGCCAGATGGTCGAGGGCTAACTTAACGTCCTCGATGGTTGGGGGTATTGCGAGTTCGCCGAGTGGTTCTTCCTGTGTTCTTATCGAGGACACTAGTATTTGCTGTTCCAGGTTGATTCAGTAGATCGCTGAAATGCTGTTTCCAGTGAGCCAACATGCCCTCTTTTTCCATCAGCCGGTTGCCTTGGTCATCATTGATGGGACAGATGCGGCCTTGGTGCCGCTGGTATACAAATTTGACCGATTGGAAGAATGATCTAGAGTCATGCCTTTCTGCATGCTGCTCAACTTCTTTGGCGCAATCCAGCCACCACTAGTTTTGAAGATGGCGGAGCTCCTTTTGGCAGATGTTTCTGGCTTGTCTATAGTGTTCTCTCTTTTCCTGGGTGTCACTGCCGAGGACAGCTTGGAAAGCAGCTTGCTTTCGGTGCAGGAGGTTCATAATGGTGGGGTTATTTTCATCGAACCAGTCCTGGTGGTTGCGCTTTTGGAAGCCGATGGTGATCTTAGCACTGGCATATAGATTATCACAAAGATTCTCCCACTGCTCCTCAAGGGACTGGTTTTCAGCACGGTTACTTGGTAGGCTTTGACAAATGGTCTCTCGTAACTGTTCAGCTATAGCTGGGTCTTTTCAATTTGCTTACACTGAAACGCTTTGGCAAGTTGCTCTTCCATTTTTGCACTGATAGACGGAAACAAAGATTAAGGCGAGCACACACCATTTTATGGTCAGTCCAGCAGTCAGCACTGCGGCGAACTCTTGAATCTGCAATATCACTCTTGTAATGTTGTCTAACAATAATATAGTCGATGAGATGCCATCTTTTAGATCTTGGATGCTGCCATGTTCCCTTGTGAATATCCGCATGAGAAAAAAAAAAAAGAGTGTGTTGGTAATGCAAAGGCCAAAACAAGTGCACAAATCAAGCAACAAGGTGCCCTGTTCGTCCATGTCACCAAGACCGTGGTGGTGGATCACATTTGGCCAAGCTTCCAAGTCTGTTCCTACATGAGCATTGAAATCACCAAGTAGGAAAATTCTGTCAAGTCTGTGAGTTGATGTTAATACTTCTGACAACTGGCCATAAAACAGAGCTTTCTCTTCGGGTGGTCTTTTGAAGGTTGTAGCATATATGCTTATAACTGTGGCAATGAATTTGTCCAGTTTAATTCTAATGCTCATTACCCTGGGGCTAATTCCCTTCCAGCTAATCACAAGGGGGCGGAGGGTATTATTAATGGCAATGGCAACTCCTTCAAGCTTTGTATCATCGGGTGGTCTTCCTGAGTGAAGGAAGGTGTAGTCTCCTTCGACAAATTCGCCTTCTCCGGGTATCCGATATTCACTGAAACAGGCAGTGTCAATACTAAGGCACTTGAGCTCCAAGGCTACTAAAGCTGATCGGCGCTCTGGGGCCTGGCATTTGGTAAAAGTTGCATTGGACATAGTCCAGACATTCCAACAAGCTAGTTTAACTTGTTTGGGATTCTTGCGAGCAGATCTGGGCTGATCGGGGCTGCAGGGTCCACGGGGCTTTACCTGGGGTCTGCCGTGTTTGCTGTTATGCTGCACAGATCCATGACGCAGGTGTTGGTGATGTGATTGCTTATGTGGGTCTGTAGCGGATTATGTACCACTGCAAGGGGTTGCTAACCCCATTGTAGTGAGCAAGTAGGCTGCCCTCTTCTGTACTTGCGTTCCACAATGAGCAGGTTTTGGAGTGGATTCATAATGAAACACAAAATCACCAGGCCTGGGTCAGAGAGGCTGAGTGGACTAATAAAACTGTTTTAACTAATTTTATATGAAACTGTCGTGAATATTTTCTGTAAAATGTGTTAGTAAATAATCCCATGTCATTTTTTTAAAAAGCAAATTAAAAATAAGCGCTGGATAAAAGCTCATCTATCTTATGGAAATAAAGATACAAATTGTCAAGTGTTGAGATACGCTGCCTTGCACTTTCACAGCTGTCCCTGTGGTGGGACACGATCATATGTACATCGTATAGTCACAAAAGCCATCAAAAATCAGGTCGATGCATTTCTTTTCAGTCTGGGGCTCTGCTATAAATGTTTCTGTATGATGATAGACTGCTCATTTCTAAAAGTTAGAGTGGATTTAAATTGATCCTGCGCTATAAATTGATTAATACTGCCCTCTAGTGGCTGGAGACTGAAGCTCTACTGAAGCTGTATATTGACTATCTGGAGACTTTCTGTCATTTTTCTAACTGATATTAATAATTGTTTGACCTGCAGTCCGATCCTGCAAGTCCCCTGATGAAGTGGAAAAGAATTAGAAGTAGAAATAGAAGTAGAAAATGTTTCTGGATCCTAATGTCAGTCAGATTCATTAGCTGGAACCCCGTGGTGTAACTCACAGGCAAAGAGAACCATATTAAACCATCTTACTCATCTCAAAGCACATATTTGTCTGTTACCAGAGACATAGCTTTTACAATCCGACAACACAAAATTAATAAAAACCTCAGTGTACACTCAAGTCTACTCTGCTTTCTGTGGTTAAAAAAACAAACAACCCCCCCCCCCCAAAAAAAACAAAACAAAGAAAGCAGACAAAATCATTTCATTTTCCACATATAAAAAGAACAAACAATTGAACATGAACTGGAAGAAAACAAAACACATTTATATTCTTCTAATCCTTCTGACCAAATTGACTGAACTCAGAAAAGCAAAATTCCCTCTTGAAGACATCTCATCTCATCTCATTATCTCTAGCCGCTTTATCCTTCTACAGGGTCGCAGGCAAGCTGGAGCCTATCCCAGCTGACTACGGGCGAAAGGCGGGGTACACCCTGGACAAGTCACAAGGTCATCACAGGGTTGACACATAGACAACCATTCACACTCACACCTACGGTCAATTTAGAGTCACCAGTTAACCTAACTGCATGTCTTTGGACTGTGGGGGAAACCGGAGCACCCGGAGGAAACCCACGCGGACACGGGGAGAACATGCAAACTCCACACAGAAAGGCCCTCGCCGGCCACGGGGCTCGAACCCGGACCTTCTTGCTGTGAGGCAACAGCGCTAACCACTACATCACCGTGCCATGTGGTGACCGGCTTGGAAACCTCTTCATCGGTGTCTCACAGTGTCAGTAAAACTGCTGAGAATGCTCTGACTACAAATATGGACATCTTGAACTACAA
Source organism: Neoarius graeffei (assembly GCF_027579695.1). Classification (NCBI taxonomy): domain Eukaryota; kingdom Metazoa; phylum Chordata; class Actinopteri; order Siluriformes; family Ariidae; genus Neoarius; species Neoarius graeffei. The sequence continues at coordinate 65,916,852 of NC_083587.1, forward strand.
TCCCCAAGATTCACAGCATCCTCTGTCTCCCAATTACTGATTACAGCTGACACGCATTTTCCTAAATCACCACGCTCCCTACTTAAGCCACTTTCCCACACTACTCCAGTGCAAAGTATAGTTCTGCTCTCTCAGTACATACCAAACCTTGTTATTTCTGATTGCCTCTTGATTTCTGACTCTTTGCTATCTCTTTCACGTTTTCGCTCTTTGTCTTCCCTCTACCACGTTGTTCGCCGATCGCCTGACCCTTACTAGTTTACCAACCATTTTTCCAGTCTCTTGTTTTGGCTTTGTTTGCATCTTGCCTTCATCTGCACATACATCCATAAGTGCTTGCATTCTGACAGGATACTTCGCCACCATGGATGTAGTGAAAGAAGTGAAATGGACTGCTCTTTAATGCCCAGGGATGCCTTCTGGGAGAACATCAGCAGTTTCTGACATATGAGCAGTTTGTCACTCAATTCAAGACGGTATTTGACCATCAACTTGAGGGAATTGAAGTAGGAGAGAGCCTTCTCACCATTTCCCAAGGTTCCGCCCTGGACTTCAGGACACTGGCGGCCTCCAGTGGGTGGACTGATCCAGCTTTGAATGCAGTTTTTCATCAACGCTCTGTGTCCCGAGATTCTCAGTGAGTTTGCCTGCAAAGATGAATAGTGTACTCTGGACTCACTCATCAACATAGCCATTCACCTGGATCATCTATTGATACACTGCCCTTCCATTCAGGAAAATGTTCAGCTGGTTCAGTCATCTGACAGCGATTCACCCCTGGAGATGTCATGTACAGTGGTGCTTGAAAGTTTGTGAATCCTTTAGAATTTTCTATATTTCTGCATAAATATGACCTAAAACATCATCAGGTTTTCACACAAGTCCTAAAAGTAGAGAAAAATAACCCAGTTAAACAAATGAGACAAAAATATTATCCTTGGTCATTTATTTATTGAAGAAAATGATCCAATATTACATATCTGTGAGTGGCAAAAGTATGTGAACCTCTAGGATTAGCAGTTAATTTGAAGGTGAAGCTAGAGTCAGGTGTTTTCAATCAATGGGATGACAATCAGGTGTGAGTGGGCACCCTGTTTTATTTAAAGAACAGGGATCTATCAAAGTCTGATCTTCACAACACGTTTGTGGAAGTATATCACGGCATGAAAAAAGGAGGTTTCTGAGGACCTCAGAAAAAGCGTTGTTGATGCTCATCAGGCTGGAAAAGGTGACAAAACCACCTCTAAAGAATTTGGACTACACCAATCCACAGTCAGACAGATTGTGTACAAATGGAGGAAATTCAAGACCATTGTTACCCTCCCCAGGAGTGGTCAACCAACAAAGATCACTCCAAGAGCAAGGCGTGTAATAGTCGGCAAGGTCACAAAGGACCCCAGGGTAACTTCTCAGCAACTAAAGGTCTCTCTCACATTGGCTAATGTTCATGAGTCCACCATCAGGAGAACACTGAACAACAATGGTGTGCATGGCACGGTTGCAAGGAGAAAGCCACTGCTCTCCAAAAAGAACATTGCTGCTCATTTGCAGTTTGATAAAGATCACCTGGACAAGGCAGAAGGCTATTGGAAAAATGTTTTGTGGACGGATGAGACCAAAATGTAACTTTTTGGTTTAAATGAGAAGCGTTATGTTTGGAGAAAGGAAAACACTGCATTCCAGCATAAGAACCTTATCCCATCTGTGAAACATAGTGGTGGTACAGTAGTATCATGGTTTGGGCCTGTTTTGCTGCATCTGGGCCAGGACGGCTTGTCATCATTGAAGGAACAATGAATTCTGAATTATACAAGTAAATTCTAAAAGGAAAATATGTCAGGACATCTGTCCATGAACTGACTCTCAAGAGAAGGTGGGTAATGAAGCAAGACAACAACCCTAAGCACACAAGTCGTTCTACCAAAGAATGGTTAAAGAAGAATAAAGTTAATGTTTTGGAATGGCTAAGTCAATGTCATGACCTTAATCCAATGGAAATGTTGTGGAAGGACCTGAAGCAAGCAGTTCATGTGAGGAAACCCACCAAGATCCCAGAGTTGAAGCTGTTCTGTACAGAGGAATGGGCTAAAATTCCTCCAAGCTGGTGTGCAGGACTGATAACAGTGACCAGAAATGTTTAATTGCAGTTATTGCTGCACAAGGGGGTCACACCAGATACTGAAAGCAAAGGTTCACATACTTTTGCCACTCACAGATATGTAATATGGGAACATTTTCCTCAATAAATAAATGACCAAGTATAATATTTTTGTCTCATTTGTTTAACTGGGTTCTCTTTATCTACTTTTAGGACTTGTGTGGAAATCTGATGATGTTTTAGGTCATATTTATGCAGAAATATAGAAAATTCTAAAGGATTCACAAACTTTCAAGCATCACTGTACCTGGCTGACATGTTCCGAATGTCTCCAGAGGAAACAGGAGGACTTATGCTTTTACTGTGGGAGTGCCGAACACCAGCTCAGGCAGTGTCACATCCATCCGTCTCATGCAGCTCCCACAGCAGGTCCAGCACGTAATGAGTCCAACACGAACTTTCAATTCTAAAATCATTTAAGGTTCCTGTACTGTTAAAGTTGGCAAACTCCACACATATCCTTTCTGCTTTTATCGATTCAGGGGCAGAGGGGAACTTTGTCAGTGACTCAGTTAACCAGCAGTTCAACCTGCCAACAACCCCTCTCCAAAGTGCACTCAGCATGCGAGCTATTGACGGAGGACCCATATGAGAGGGTCTCGTCACTAGGTGCACCACCCCCCTTCACATCCATGTGGGAGAGTTGCATTCAGAGTTCATCTCCCTCTACGCCACCTCTATTGAGAACCACAATATCATTCTTGGTTACCCTTGGCTGCAGCTTCACAACCCTTTGATCTCCTAATAAAGTCAAGAAATACTCCAGTGGTCACCCACCTGCTTCCAGGGTTGCATCGCTCAACCCCAAGTCAGCGTTTCATCTACCTCAGTAGAAAGTCCACAACCGGATTCCCTCGACAACGTCCCAGAATGTTATCTGGACCTCAAGGAAGTATTCAGCAAGGGAAAAGCCTGTGGGTTACCACCTCATCATCCCTACGACTGCGTGATCAACTTGCTGCCACATATGGCACCACCTCGAGGCTGTATCTACCCACTCTCCCAGAAGGAGCACGCAGCTATGGAAGAATATATTCAGGAGGCCCTCAAGCAAGGTTACATTCATTCTTCCAGATCTCCAGCTTCGGCGGGTTTCTTCTTTGTGGAAAAATGGGGTGGTGGTCTCAAGCCATGCATTGACTATAGAGGACTTAATCAGGTTTCTGTAAAGTATCCATATCCTCTTCCTCTGGTCCCGGCAGCCTTGGAGCAACTCGGGTCAGCTAAAATCTTTTCTAAGCTTGACTTACACAGAGCCTATAATCTCATAAGAATCAAAAGGGGCGATGAGTGGAAAACCACCTTCAGCACTACTGCTGGCCATTTTGAATACCGGGTAATACCGTATGGCCTTTCTTCAGTGCCCAGTGTGTTCCAGTGCCTGATTAATGATGTTCTACAGGACATGCTAGGCAAACACACCATAGCATACATTGACGATATCCCCATCTACTCCCCAGATGAAACAACCCATGAGGGTCATGGAGACCGGTTCTCAATTGCTCGCTCAAGAACCACCTCTATGTCAAAGCAGAAAAATGTGAGTTCCATCAGAAATGTATCTCCTCATTAGGCTATGTCATTAGTGCTGAGGGGGTTAGCATGGACTCTTCCAAGGTCTCAGCAGCCCACTCCCAAGTCTATCAAGGACCTCCAATGTTTCATGGGTTTCGCAAACTTCCATTGCCGTTTCATTAGGGGTTTCAGCACAATTGCTGCTCCCTTAACTGCCCTGCTCAAGAAGGGATCCAAGTGACTCTAGTGGAACCCCACGGCAGAAGAAGCCTTCAGTTGTCTGAAGCAAGCTTTCACCTCCGCTTCAGTGTTTCAGCACCTTGATCCTTCAAAGGCATTCATCCTTGAGGTAGATGCATCTGATACCGGAGTAGGTGCCATTTTGTCACAATGTTTTGGGGAGAAATTGAAAACTCATTGTCGCAGTTCAGTACTGGTGGGTGGAGCACAGAGGATGGCAGGACAGAGATCAGGTTCAAAATAGCGTTTATTGCTACACTTTTCAGTCTAACAATTATGACTCGAACAGACACACACACACGACTGGCGTCTTGTTCAGGGATGAGCTTCTCTGCTCTCCCTCCCTAAATAGGGCGTGGTCACTGGGAAGACACACACAAACACAGGTTAATTGCAATCAGATGTAGTGATTCTGCCACTTACCTTCCCTGACTCTGCCCTCCTGTCACAGACCGGTGCTTGACCATGCCCCCGCTGCCACATACCCCTACCGCCCGACTCAGGCCGGGTGGCCGTCCGGCCTGCAGCCAACTCCCCCCCCTTGATGGGAGAGGAAGTCCTCCACAACCATCTGCGCCCCCGGCCTGTGGACCACCTTAAAATTGAAGGGTTGGAGTGCCAGATACCAACGGGTGATCCGCGCGTTGGCATCTTTCATGCGGTGGAGCCACTGGAGGGGCACGTGGTCCGAACAGAGGGTGAAAGGGCGCCCCAGCAGATAGTAACGGAGGGCGAGGACCGCCCACTTGATCGCCAGACACTCTATCGTGCTGTAGCACCCCTCACGCACTGACAGCTTCCTGCTGATGTACAGGACGGGGCGGTCCTCCCCCTCCATCTCAAAAAACCGCCCCCAGCCCTCTGTCCGACGCATCGGTCTGCAACACAAAGGGGAGAGAAAAGTCAGGGGAGTGTAAAAGTGGCCCCCCACACAGTGCAGCCTTTACTTCAGAAAAAAGCCCGCTGGCATTGCTCCGTCCACTGGACTGGATCTGGTGCCCCCTTTTTAGTGAGATCAGTCAGCGGGCTGTGACGTCCGAATAATTAGGTATAAACCTACGGTAATAGCCAGCCAGCCCCAGGAACTGTCTCACCCCCTTTTTGGTCTTGGGCCTTGGGCAGGCCGCAATTGCTGCCATCTTATTAATTTGGGGACGCACCTGCCCGTTGCCCAAGTGGAAGCCCAGATACCGTACTTCCACCTGCCCAATCGTACACTTCTTTGGGTTGGCTGTGAGCCCCGCTCGCCTCAGCAACCTAAGGATGGCCCTCAGATGTTCAAGGTGCCACTGCCAGTCATTACTATAGATGATGATATCATCTAGATAAGTGGCCGCATAAGTGGCGTGAGGGCGGAGGACTCTGTCCATCAGCCGCTGAAACGTAGCGGGCACCCCAAACAGCCCAAACGGAAGGGTGACGAATTGGTGTAAACCAAACGGTGTGGAAAAGGCCGTTTTTTCTTGGGATAGTGAAGTCAAGGGGATCTGCCAATATCCCTTCGTCAAATCCAGCATCGAATAAAAGCGAGCAGTGCCGAGTCGATTGAGCAACTCATCAATATGAGGCATCGGGTATGCATCGAATTTAGACACCGTGTTGACTTTTCTATAGTCCACACAGAACTGGACCTACCCGTCGGCCTTGGGTACCAAGACCACCTGGCTGCTCCAGTGACTGTGGGACTCCTCGACGATGCCCATTTCGAGCATGGTCTCAAGTTCTTCCCGAACCACCTTTTTTTGTGTTCGGGTAGCCTGTAAGGTCGGCTACACACTACTACCCCTGGGGGCGTCTCTATGTGGTGCTCTATGAGGTTAGTGTGACTGGGCAGGGGCGAGAACACATCCGAAAACTCGGTCTGCAACTGGGCGACCTCCATGAGTTGGGTCGGGGAGAGGTGGTCTCCACAGGGGACCGGAGAGGTACGTGATGCCAATGCCCCTTTTTGAACCTCCGGCCCCAGCTCCACCTTCTCTGGAACCACCGACACCAACGCCACGGGGACCTCCTCATTCCAGAGTTTAAGCAGATTGAGGTCGTAAATTTGTAGCGCCCCACCCCTGTCCGTTCACCTCACCTCGTAGTCGATGTCCCCGACTCGCCGTGTGACCTCAAAGGGTCCTTGCCACTTGGCGATCAATTTGGAGCTCGATGTGGGCAACAGTATGAGTACTTTATCTCCCGGTGTGAACTCCCTAAGGCGCGTACCCTTGTTGACAGGCGGGCTTGCCATTCTTGGGCCTGCCGCAAATTCTCCTGGGTTAGGTGGGTGAGCATGTGGACTTTTGCGCGCAGGTCCATAACGTATTGAATTTTGTTCTTACTTTGTGAAGGTCCCTCCTCCCAATTTTCCCACAGCACGTCTAGGATGCCGCGTGGCTTACGCCCATATAATAATTCGAACGGGGAGAACCCCGTGGAGGCTTGGGGGACCTCTCGCACTGAAAACAACAAGGGCTCGAGCCACTTAACCCAATTACGTGCGTCCTCACTTACAAATTTTTTTATGATATTCTTGAGGGTGCGATTGAATCGTTCCACTAAACCGTCCGTTTGTGGGTGATACACGCTGGTGCGGATTGGCTTAATCCCCAATAACCCATACAGTTCGCGCAGTGTCCGTGACATAAATGTGGTGCCTTGATCAGTCAGAATCTCTTTCGGGATTCCAACTCGGGAGATAACGCGGAAGAGTGCCTCTGCAATACTGCGTGCTGAGATATTGCGCAGGGGCACTGTTTCCGGGTATCGCGTTGCATAGTCCACCAGAACTAATATAAAGCAGTACCCTCGTGCTGACCGATCTAATGGCCCGACGAGATCCATCCCAATTCTTTCAAACGGGGTCTCGATTAAAGGTAGAGGGTGCAAAGGCGCTTTTGGAATGGCCGCTGGATTTACTAACTGGCATTCTTGGCACGCCGTACACCACCTACGAATGTCGCCGCAAATCCCCGGCCAATAGAATCGGGCCATTATTCGGGCTAGTGTCTTGTCCTGACCTAGGTGTCCAGCCATGGGATTAAAGCTGCGTGAATTGGAATTAAAAGCTGCGTGATTTGCTCTTTCGTCTGAGTGTCCTGCATCACTCAGTATAATCTATCCTTCATAATAGAGAAATAGGGGATGGACGGGGTGGCGTTCGGCGGGAGCGTTTGACCATCGATTACTCTCACTTGGTCAAAAGCATGTCGCAGAGTCTTGTCTCGCGATTGTTCTAACGTGAAATCCGCAAGGGATTCCCCGAGAGAGAGAGGAGGAGCCTGGGGCTCCTCACTCTGACGCAGAGATGACGTAGACGGCTCTGTGACAGCTGCTCCCGCCAAAGCGACACCGGGACCTCCCCCTGCTACATGGCAGGACCCACTCTCTACTAAGTGTGTCATCAAATCCCGAAATCCCGGCCAATCAGTCCCCAAAATTAAAGAGTGGGTAAGGCGAGGATTAACCGCCGACTTCACTATAAATTTTTCCCCTCGGAAAAAAATGTGGACTGACACCAAAGGGTAGCTGTGAACATCCCTGTGCACACACACAACACCTTCACCCCCTGTGCTCCCCCCCAATGCCTCATTTTGCACCAGGCTTTGGTGAATTGAGGTCTGATTACAACCAGAATCCACCAATGCCTGATATGTATCCCCTTGAATACGCACCGGTATGCGATACGCTCCGGCCCGATTGAGGGCGGCTTCTGGCGCGTCGGGGATCCGAACCACCGTGCCCACCTCCATTGCCGTGCACTGCTGTTGGAGGTGGCCCGGTTCCCTGCAGCACCAGCAAACCGGCCTGGGCTTCGTCTCTGCACCGGTATTCTGGGGCTCACTCACCTGAGGGGGGGGGGGGGGGGAGACAGACACAGAAGGGAGAAACGGGAGGGCACCGCGGGTGCGGTGGGCCAGCTGGGGTAGTGCCGGCCCCCGCCTCCGCGGTGGGGGAATGGGGGGAGGACGGGACACAGGAGGAGAGAGAGAGAGAGAGAGAAGAGGAGAGAAGAGAAGAGGCTGTCTGCTGTCCTGCCGCCGGAACAGCCACCAAATGGTCCTCCGCCAGCTCGATGGCCTGATCCAGCAATGCCGGGCAGTGGCACTGGACCCACTCCGCGGTTCCTGCTGGCAAGCGCGCAATGAACTGCTCCAAAACCACCTGATCGACGATCTCCTCGGCGTCGCAGTTGTTGGCCCTCAGCCACCGCCAGCAGGCGTCCCGGAGTTGCTGGCCAAACGCGAACGGCCAGCTGACTTCCTCCAAGTGCAAGGCGCGGAAGCGCTGGCGCTGCTGTTCCGGCCTGCGCCCCACGCGCTGGAGGACGGCCCAGCGGAGGTCAGCGTAGGCCAGCCGGCGGTTGGCGGGGAGCTGTAGGGCGGCCAGCTGCGCCTCTCCCGTTAGCAGAGGGAGGAGGCGCGCCGCGCGCTGCTCCATTGGCCACCCCAAGGCCTCTGCGACTTGCTCGAAGAGCATGATAAAAGCCTCAGGGTCGTCCTGCAGACCCATCTTGGTTACGGTGAGGGGGGACAGGCCCACGGTGGGAGCGCTGGTGGACCCTGCCGACGCGAGGAGGTGCCGGAATGCCTCCCGATCTTCTTGCTGGGCTAGCACCAGGGCCTCGAAGCACCATTCTTGTTCCTTGCGGAGGGTGACTAGCGCCTGGTGCTGGCTTTGCTGGGCCGTGGCGTGGGCGTGGACCAGGTCGGCGAACGGGGAGGACTCCATAGGGCTGATCGGCTGCTGTACTCCACAATATCCCGGGTTTCGACACCACTGTTGCGGTTCAGTACTGGTGGGTGGAGCACAGAGGACGGCAGGACAGAGATCAGGTTCAAAATAGCATTTATTGCTACACTTTTCAGTCTAACAATTACGACTCGAACAGACACACACACACGACTGGCGTCTTGTTCAGGGATGAGCTTTTCTGCTCTCTGCTCTCCCTCATTAAATAGGGCGTGGTCACTGGGAAGACACACACAAACACAGGTTAATTACAATCAGGTGTAGTGATTCTGCCACTTACCTTCCCTGACTCCGCCCTCCTGTCACAGACCGGCGCTTGACCACGCCCCCGCTGCCACACTCATCCTGTAGCCTTTTCCAAAAAACTCTCGCCTGCAGAGAGAAATTATGATGTGGGGAACAGAGAGCTGCTTGCCATAAAATTAGCCTTTGAAGAGTGGCAACACTGGGAGCAACTGATCCATTTATCATCCTCACGGATCAAAAGAACCTGGAGTACCTCAGGAAAGCTAAGAGATTAAACCCTTGTTAGGCCAGGTGGGCTCTTTTCTTTACACATTTTGACTTCACCATATCATTCCGTCCAGGCTGTAAGAACACCAAAACCGATGCACTATCTTGAGTCTTTGCCCAGCCTCATCAGGAGTCAGTCACACACTCAATTCTTCCACAGCAATGCTTTGTACAGTCTATCACCTGGGACCTCAATAAGGAAATAAGTGAGTGACTCACAATCTCAGACTCAACTCCACAATTTTCCACCGGGACTACTGTATGTACCAAGTTGCCTCAGAGGCAGACTCATCACTTGGGCTCATGCATCTCCTGCCACTGGACACCCCAACAGCCAATGCACCCATCAGTTGTTGAGAAACAAGTATTGGTGGTAGAGCATGATCACAGATATCAACCACCATCTCTTCATGCTCTGTTTGTGCCCAAGCTAAAGTTCCAAGAACCCCACCAGCAGGCAAGCTCTGTCCCCTCCCTGGTCCCACATAGCCATCGATTTCATCACTGACCTCCCCCCTCTCAAGGCAATATCACCATTATTGTAACCATCGACCACTTCACCAAAGCCCCTAAACTCATCCCGTTACCTGGCATCCCCACAACATCTCAAACAGCAGAACTACTATTCCAGCATGTCTTCAGATATTATGGCCTCCCTGAGGACATTGTCAGTGATTGGGGCCCTCAGTTCATCTCACACTTTTGGACATGCTTCATGGAAAGACTGGGGGTGTCAGTGAAGTCTCATGTTCAGGTATCATCCCCAGTCAAATGGCCAAGTAGAAAGAGTGAATCAAGAAATTGGCTGCTTCTTAAGGATTTTTTGCATGTGTAACCAGGGGGACTGGGCACGATTCCTCCTGTGGGCCAAGTATGCACAGAATTCCTTGAAACGCTCCACAACTCAGTTGACACCATTTCAGTGCATACCCGGCTACCAACCACCTTTGTTCCCCTGGGACGATGTGCCCAGCCACGGACAAGCAGTAGAAGATTGGTTTTCACACAGCCAGACAATATGGGAAGAGGTCCACCAATGTCTACAAACCGTCAGTGCCTGGTATAAGGAGTGTGCTGATAAACGTCGGGCAAACAATCCAGACTGTTCTCCAGGTAACAGAGTACGGGTGGCAACAAGGAACCCAACACCTGTAAAAAGCTCCAACCATGATACATCGGACCATTCAAGATCATTCATCACATAAACGATGTCTCATACTGTCTGGAACTCCCCCTTCACAGCAGGTTAGCACCCACATTTCATGTCTCCAGTCTGAAACCTGCTGTCCCAGGGCCCCTTGCTGAGAATGCACCAGTATAGGAGCGCTCAGTTCTTGACATAGAGGGTGAACCTGTCTACCAGGTAAAACAAGATCCTCAACTCAAGACGAAGAGGGGGACAAATTGAATACCTGGTTGATTGAGAGGGGTACAGTCCTGAAGAACAGAGCTGGGTCACCGCCAAGGACATTCTAGACCCACTCATCAAGCAAGAATTCCACACTCTACATCCCAACAAGCCAGCGCCCAGAGGGAGGGGGCATCCCAGGAAGAATGGGGGGGGGTGTTCTGTCAGTAAATGGGCTTAGAACACTTTGACTAAAGACATGGACACCTTGAACTACAATCCCGAAGTTTCACAGTGCCCTCTGTCTCCTGATTACTGAATTCAGCTGACACTCATTTCCCTAATCGCCGCTCTCCCCATTTAAGCTTCTCACACATGCCACTTCAATGTGAAGTATTGTCCTGCTCCATTCACTTCATACCAAGCCTTGTTTATTCTGACTGCTTCTCAATTTCTGACTCTTTGCTTACTCTTTCACGTTTTTACCTTTTGTCTTCTCTCTACCATGTTGTTCGCCGATCGCCTGACCCTCGCTTGTTACTGACCACGATTCCTGTCCCTCGATTTGGCTTTGTTTACAGTTTGCTTCACGCCTTCTTCTGCACATACATCTGAAAGTGCCTGCACTCTGACACTGAGCAGCTATGCAACAACATTTATTGTTTAATCTAGCACAGTTTGAATGAATGTTGCAGGTCAGGCTGGATGGCGCTGCCTCCAGGCACAGTTGGCAAAATTCTGAAATTCAAAGCAGGACAAGAATCGCCATGGTTGTTGAAACATGAAATATGGCCGTTCAAACAATGCAGTTATTGAACACAGGACCATGTGAGGCACATCATGACTATTAATAATGGAACTGAGGAGTGCCCTTGTTATTAATGTTTATAGCTGCTGCCTCATTGTCACACAAAAAAGGATTTGCTTCTTGACCAGCATTTAACCCCACAGAAGATGAACTACATGATTGAGTTGGTTCCATTAGAGCAGTGGAAGAAGTGTCAGCTGACAAGGATGACAATTCTTTTGGCCATGCATCAGCAAACTGCAACAATGCAAACAGTTCCTCGAGGGAAGCTCCGACTGGAGCTGCGATGCTATTTATTAACACGATTTCCAGGAGCCTGGGCGCAGGCCATTTGTTAATCCTGGGAGCAGAAGACTCCTACTTGCCAAATGAGAGCTCTGGTGAATGGAAATGGTGCTCTCTTGCAAAATGGCTTGCAGAGGAAGCAGTAAAGGTAGGCAGGTTAAAGCAGCTTAAATAAGGTGCTCTATGAGAGATTTGCCAATAGAATGCACAGAAGGGTATCAACTGAGCTGACAGCTGATGTGGGTTGGCTTGAGACTAGTTGCAGTCAGCTGATGTAGCTTGGATTGAGGGCTGAGCTTGGCTTCGTGGCCTGCCAGAACTACGCTACACTTGATTTGTGAAGATATAAAGAAAATAACAGCATCTACAAACATTGATCAATAAAAATGCATTTTTAAATGAGATTTAAAAATGATAGAAAACTTTATCATCTTCTGTCTTTGGTCTGGACTTTGGAGCAGCAGGAAAGCCTCAGTCAGATGATTGTACAGGTCTTGCTGTTTGATAGGGTGCTAATAATTCAGATGGATATTCTGCAGCCAAACCCTATAAAGCTTTAAAAGTAATCAATAAAAATTTTAATAAATCCTGAATTTAACGGGTAGTCAGTGAAGTCAAGGCAAGACTGGGGTAATATTCTCACCAACCCTTGATCGTGCAAGTCGTCTGACTGCAGCGTTCTGTACCAACTGGAGACGAGCAACAGAAGAGCTGTTCAGTATCGTAAATAAAACTTTACAGTAGTCCAGGGGAGATAGAATAAAAGCATGTGTGACTTGTTCTGTGTCTTCAAAGGACAAAGATGATCTGATTGAATTTACTAAGACCCCGGTCACACCGCCCGAACTTTGCTGGAGCGTTCCTGGAGCGGTGAAAAAAATTCATCACCGCTCGTAACCGTTCACCACCGTTAACAAAAGTTGGCCCCCGTTAAAGCAACGCCGTATACGCTCGGCCACCGCTGATGTTTCTCGAGGGGCTCTGCTACCGCTCCGAAAGTTTTGAGCTGCACAAAATATTGCGAGCGGTGAGGAGGGAGCAATTTTCCACCCCGGCAAAGTTCACCCCCGCTCCACCAACGCCCAGTCAAAGTTTGGCACCGCTAGACGCAAGTTCGTGGACGCTTGGGTCCGCTAGGCCAACGCAGAAATCTTGAACGCTGGACCACCGCTGCTTCGCCAGCGTTGCCCGGGCGGCGATTAAACGTTGCACAAACTTCGGTGGAGCGGTTGTAAGCGTTTTACGAGCGGACACGGGGTTGCTGGAACGGTGTCGGGCGTTGAAGCAGCTATCCATGGCGGCGATGAACTTTGGTTTGGCGTTGGTATAGAGGTGTCGGAGCGGGACCAGAATTTGGCTATAAATACGGGGAGAAATGGACCAGGAGCTCATTTGGAATCGAGCTGCCGTTGAGTTCAGACCTCATCTATATCGAATTTGCTCAAAGTTACAGTAAAACTGTATCACCATGGATGCTGAGAGACTTGCTATGATTGGTGCACTAGTCCAGCAGCAGAATCAGAACCTCCTCAGATTGCAACAAGCTGTTGACAGATTTTTTGATTTGATTTGATTTTATTCGATCATAATGTAAAATGAAGTACAAAATACATTAAAATCAGGATTACACAAGAAAGCGCAAGCACTTATTTCCATTGTGGTCCCATTAAAACACGTAAAACAGCAATGGCAATGTTATGATTTGACTTAATACTGACTCACTGTACTATGTAAATGGTGAAAATAATAATAATAATAATAATAATAATAACCACAATAATAAAATAATAATAATAATAATAATAATAATAATAATAATAAATTGACTTAAATTGACTAGACTAGTAGACAATGAAAATGCATTGTATAGACTAGACTGGAATTTGATTATAAAATTTGATTTCAAAAAGTATGACTAGTACCTATGGCTAACAATTATAAAGTAAAATGTTGTATATATTAATAGTAAATATTAAATGATTTTTAAATAATGATAAAGATAATATAATAGCAAATAATAATAACATTAAGGAAAAGACAGCAAAAACATAATGAAAATAGAAATAATCTGACTGACAGCAAACAATAAACAAAAAATAAAGTAATATGAATGATAATAAAAAAGTATAAAGTAATATAAATAATAATATTAATAACAAACGTTTTTATAGATAAAAATATGATAAGATCAACTAAACAACAGTGAAAAAAGGGGAAAAGCTATACAGACAACAGAACAGTAATAAGAATTTTAACTATAGAAAAAAAAGGAGAAGACAGAGAAGAAGGAGAGACAGAGTTGTGTGGGTCAGACAGTGGATACTGAGAAAGCCTGAACATCGACTGTATGACAAGCTGATGGTGGAGCTTCTATCAAAAATCTATCAGAACTTGTATCAAAACGATCCGTTCCGCTCCGTAGTCACAAGCGGTATGCCGCTAAACCAACTTTATACCCCCGCCGAGCCAAAGCCCGCATGCGCAGAACGCCGCTATACCAACGCTCGCGTCACCGCTAAACCAACGCTCGCTACCGCTAAACCAATGCTAAAGCAACGCCGGCTTCAGCGGTGCACCGCTAAGCCAACGCCCGTGTTTTCGATTTTTTCCCCATTTTGTGCGCGGTGACGAGCGTTGTCGAAATTCGGCCCCCCCTCCCTACCGTTCAAGGAACGCTCTAGCAAAGTTCGGGCGGTGTGACCGGGGCCTAAATAAATCAAATCAGTGTAAATACAAATAATTGTAAATACAATAAAAATACATGGATGTCACAAGAAAGTGAAAACACTTATTTCCATTGTGGACCTTCAATATCTTTCAGTTGATAAAAGCCCAGTTGTACCAGTTTATTAACAGGAGGTTCCCTTCAATTCCAAGATACTGGTTCAATATTATTTGCCAATGAACCCAAGACCTGCTTCACATGAGCAGTATTCTGTTGTGGGCCAAAGACTAAAATTACTGAACACTTAATTACTTAACTCTATTTTGTCAATGTTAAGCTGAAGAAAGTTATTGGACATCCAATTTTTCACATCATTAATACAGGATAAAGAATTGATGCGTTCACCACATTATTGGGATCCAGAGACAGTTAGAGGTGTAAATCATCAACGTAACAGTGGAAGTTAATGTTATATCCCCGGATGACATGTCCGAGAGGTAACATGCATAGGGAAAATAAAATCGGACCTAAACTTGTGCCTTGAAGTACCCCATGTGTAAATGCGGAGGAGGAGGAAACCTCCTTACCAACAGCAAAAGTCCTGTTAGATAAGTACGAGTTAAACAAGGCCAGTGCTGTTCCTGATATTCCCACCCACTATTTTAATCTACTGCTCATTGTGGCATGACCGATCATCTCAAATGCAGCACTTAAGTCAAGGAGAATTAACAGGCATATTCCCACCATCTTCATTCATTAAAATGTCATTTGTAATCCCGAGGAGTGCCATTTCTGTACTGTGTTTATTTCTGAAACTAGACTGAAATTTCTCAGAAATATTCTTGTCCTCAACTCCCTCCAATATTACATTACAGGCATTTAGCAGATGCTCTTATCCAGAGTGACTTACAACATACCCAGAGCAGCCTGGGGAGCAGTCGGGGGTTTGTTGCCTTGCTCAAGGGCACTACAGCCATTTCTGCAGATCCAGGGAATTGAACCAGTGACTTTTTGTTCCTAAAGTGGCTTCCCTAACCTTTAAGCTATGGCTTCCCCCATGGCTGAACTTTCTGAACAATTTCAATCCTATTGGGGTTTTATTTTAGGGTCTCCAACTTGTTTCACATTCAAGTTCTCAAACAATAAAATTGTGTTCCTTAAGTTCTAAAGCACATGAATTTTTATTTTTCAGAAGGATGAAGGTTAAAACACATTAATGAATTCACATCCACAGTAGCCTGATGAACCAGATACTTTATTCCAACAGATCAGTAAATGAAGAGAAAATGAAAACTATACACTGTTCAGAGGTTCAGGTTTCCACCAATGGATGGAGATATTGTTCTTTGCAGCAGACCTCAAGACATTTCCAGTCTCTGACGACATAGACGGCTGCATTTATGAAAAAAACAAAACAAAAAAACAAAAAACCCCGCCCTACCCTAAAAAAAAAAAGTGCTAAAGGTTTTTCAATGTTTTTTTATAGTATCAGGTGTGCTTAATAACATACCAAAAGTATCCCACAGTCTGACCACTGGAAAAGTATAATTTTCAAGATGGCATCCATGATGGCCACCAAATCCTTAAAATGCCCTTTACTCCTTCATTATTCATCCTAAACAAGTAATTTTGGTGCCAAACCCCAATGTTTTGTGGATCTAGGAATCCAATTAGCATATTTAAATTATAATGACGTAATTGTTTTCACACATTCATGAACCTATTTGGTGCATTAGGCCCACTGATGGAAGGCACAGGACTCAGGAACATTATGGCAGTTGTCCATGATGAAAATGCGATCCAGCATATGATGACTGGAAAATCAGTGCAAAGGGCTTTCCGTGGACATCTGCTGGTGGACAGATGTCTCAATCACCTAGTGGTGTCGGATCTGCTGGAGGAAAACCCACAGTTCAAGTCATTGGTGGACCAGGCAGGAGCAAGGTCCTCATCCTTGGTGGCAAAAGAAATGACTTGAGAGTGCTGTAGCATCGTATATGTTGATCCAAATCAAAAATGATTGACACAAAGAAGGCAGAACTTAGCACAAGGTCAAATACCAGTAAGCTGTGGGTAAACTATCAGAAAATGCTGCAGACTGCCCGAGCGATGTTCAAAGCGGCCATATTGGTCTGCCATCTTGGATTTCACAATTATAAATCACTTCATCATAATTTAAATATGCTAATTGGATTCCTAGATCCCCAAAACATGGGGTTTGGCACCAAAATTACTTGTTGAGGATGGATAATATATCTCATTATCTCTAGCCGCTTTATCCTGTTCTACAGGGTCACAGGCAAGCTGGAGCCTATCCCAGCTGACTACGGGTGAAAGGCGGGGTACACCCTGGACAAGTCGCCAGGTCATCACAGGGCCGACACATAGACACAGACAGCCATTCACACTCACATTCACACCTACGGTCAATTTAGAGTCACCAGTTAACCTAACCTGCATGTCTTTGGACTGTGGGGGAAACCGGAGCACCCGGAGGAAACCCACGCGGACATGGGGAGAACATGCAAACTCCACACAGAAAGGCCCTCGCCGGCCACGGGGCTCGAACCTGGACCTTCTTGCTGTGAGGCAACAGCGCTAACCACTACACCACCGTGCCGCCCCTGGATAATAGGATAAAGCAGCTAGAGATAATGAGATGATCTATCTCTCTCTCCCTTTTATATATATATAGACACACAAAGACTCAAGGCCCACAATGCAGACATTACATACAACAAAAACATTACATAAATATTTAAAAAAGGAAGAACAAAAAAGCTAAAAAAAAGGCTCAATGTTCCCAGATCTTCACAGCGCTACGACCTGGATCTGTCATCAGAACAATTCTCATTTGTAGAGCGGTCCAGCCTGCTCAGAAACTTAAAGGTGAGGTTCCTCAACAGTGCCATAAACGTGGTTAGTCCCAGTTTACAGAAAAGGTCACTGGCTCTAGTGCTCCTTGGTTTTTTTCAGGAGTATCCTAAGACAGTCATTATATGCCACCTTACTAATGAAGGAGTAAAGGGCATTTTAAGGATTTGGTGGCCATCTTGGATGCCATCTTGAAAATTACACCTTTCCAGTGGTCAGACTGTGGTAGACTTTTGGTATGTTACTAAGCACACCTGATACTGCAAAAAATACTGATAAGAAACCTTTTGTAGCATTTTTTTTGGGTGGGTGTCAAATCATATTTTCAGCTGCCTAACATGAACATACACTCTGCTATTACAGTCAAACTTGATACATTTACATTCAAAAAATAAAACTAGAGGATCTGTTGTGAGACCGAACAAACAAATCACTTTATCTACATTTATTCAAACCATAGCAGGTAAATACATGAACATAGCAGGGGGAATGATCATTATCATCACTGCTACTGTGTTAATTAATAAAGTTAGAAAATCTAAAGATCAATAACAGCTTAAAAATAGGAAGAAAACTAATGACCTGCAGCATGCGCAAAAACTTTACAAAGCATATATGTTACCTTGGACAGAAAAAGGCTCATCTAAATATTTATGATGCTAAAAATAGCTTACTGCAAGGGGGAAAAAAACAACCAATAAATTTCCTTCTTTCGCAAACACTTTTATCCAAAGCGAGTTACAGTTGAGCCGAGTAGATGAAGTTTAAAGAACTTGTTCAAGTGGCAGCTTGGCAGTGCCGGGATTTTATATCATTAAAAACTCCATGTGTTAAATGGTAACCATCAACATCAGAATGTGGCAGTTTTGGTTCTAACGCCGAATTCAGACGGGATTAGTTTTCAGGACTTCAGTAATGTTGTCGGAGGACGTCTGTAGTGATTGTGAACAAAATCACACAGGGTAAGGGCTCTCTGTATGAATCACACAGATGGGCGTGTCTTCATGATGTATACATGGTTGTTGCACTAAAAGTAGCCGGTTACACACATCTTATACATTTACTTTTCTGTAAAAGGATCGCCTTGTCCTTTATACAGTAAGTGCTTGTTGTAAGTGGGCGTGGTCACACAAGTTGTACTTGAGCATTAGTTGGTCACATGACTAACACACACACATGAAACTAAATCTGCCTGAAAGCATCCAAAGAAGAAAATGGAGCCTGTTTACTCAAAAACAAACAAACAAAAAAAGAAAATCACAAGAATGTGTAGAAAACAAATTAATTTCAATTTTCTTCCAAACTGCATGTTTACAGTAAATACACTGACAATTCTTATGATATTAGCACGTCTTAAATCATAATGAGTTTCATGCTTGGGGGGAAAAATCCCAGGTCTTATGATGATAAATAAATAAAACTCATCTGCGCTGTGGGTGAATGAGGTGTGGAAACATCATCAGGCCTTTTTCACAGCGCTGTAGATCACAGAATCATCCTCCTGCTGCTCAGTGTGGACTCGCCTGAAATTACACACAGTCCTGTTTATCAGCTACAGATTCGGCATGTTAGACTGCTTTTACTCGACACTGTGTGGTTTCTCATGGACACATTTACATTTAAAGATATAAGAGAGGCTGATGTGATTCATACAGTGGCTATAAAAAGTATACACACCCCGTTAAAATGACATTTTTCTGATGTAAAAAAATGAGACCATGATAAATAATTTCAAAACTTTCTCTACCTTTAATGTGACCTATAACGTGTACAATTCAATTGAAAAACAAACAAATCTGTTTGGGGAAAAAACATAAAAAAAAGTACAATAAGCTGGTTGCATAAGTGTGCACACCCTAAAACTAATACTTTGTTGAAGCACCTTTTGATTTAATTACAGCATTCAGTCTTTTTGGGTTCACACCTGCCATCAATTAAAATGACTCTGATTAACCCCAAATAAAGTTCAGCTTTCCTAGTAAGATTTTCCTGACATTTACTCAGTTGCATCCTCCAGCAAAAGCCAGGGTTCACAGAGAGCTTACAACGTATCAAAGGGATCTTATTGTTGAAAGGTATCAGTCAGGAGAAGAGTACAAAAAAATCTTCCACGGCATTAGATATACCATGGAGCACAGTGAAGACAGTCATCAAGAAGTGGAGAAAATATGGGACAACAGTGACATCACCGAGAATTGGACGTCCCTCCAAAATTGATGAAAAGACAAGATGAAAACTGGTCAGGGAGGCTGCCAAGAGGCCGACAGCAACACTGAAGAAGCTGCAGGAATTTCTGGCAAGTACTGGTTGTGTACTACATGTGACAACAATCTCGTGTATTCTCCATATGTCTGGACTATGGGGTAGGGTCGCAAGCTGGAAGCCTTTTCTTACAAAGAAAAATATCCAGGCCCGACTAAATTTTGCAGAAAAATGCATCAACTCTCCTAAAAGCATGTGGGAAAATGTGTTACTGTCTGATGAAATCAAGGTTGAACTTTTTGACCACAATTCCAAAAGGTACATTTGGTGCAAAAACAACACTGCACATCACCAAAAAAACACCACCATGAAGCATGGTGGTGGCAGGATCATGTTTTGGGGTTGTTTTTCTTCAGCTGGAACAGGGGCTTTAGTCAAGGTGGAGGGAATTATGACCAGTTCTAAATACCACTCAATTTTGGCCCAAAACCTTCAGGTGTCTGATAGAAAGCTGGAGATGAATTTCATATTTCAGCATGACAATGACCCCAAGCATACATCGAAATCAACAAAAGAATGGCTTCAGGAGACAAAAATTAAAGTTTTCGAATGGTCCAGCCACAGCCCAGACCTAAATCCAATTGAAAGTCTGTGGGGAGACCTGAAGAGGGCTGTGCACAAGACATGCCCTCGAGCACTTTGACAAGGAAGAGTCGGCAAATATTGCCAAGTCCAGATGTGGCAGGCTGATAGACTCCGACCCAAAAAGACTGAATGCTGTAATTAAATCAAAAGGTGCTTCAACAAAGTATTAGTTTAAGGGTGTGCACACTTATGCAACCAGCTTATTGTCTGTTTTTTTAAATGTTTTCCCCCTAACAGATTTGTTTGTTTTTCAATTGAATTGAACAGTTTATAGGTCACATTAAAGGTGGGGAAAGTTTTGAAATTATTTATCATGGTTTTATTTTTTTACATCAGAAAAACCGATCATTTTAATGGGGTATGTACACTTTTCATATCCACTGTAGCTGCGATAACAAGTGTGAACAGGAACTGACTTGTTTCACAAATGATCAAGAGCATTAATAGTACAACCCCAATTCCAAAAAAGTTGGGACACTGTGTAAAACAAATAAAAACAGAATGTGGAGATTTGCAAATCATTGAAACCCTATATTTCATTGAAAATAGTACAAAGACAACATATCAAATGATGAAAGTGAGAAATGTTATTTCTTTATATGCTCATTTTGAATTTGATGTCAGCAACACATTTCAGAAAAGTTGGGACGGGGCAACAAAAGACTGAAAAGTTCTTTAATGCTAAAAAACTAATTAGGTTAATTGGCAACAGGTCAGTAAGATCATTGGGTATAAAAAGAGCATCCCAGAGAGGCGGAGTCTCTCAGAAGTAAAGATGGGGAGTGGTTCACTGCTCTGTGAAAGACTGTGTGGGCAAACATTGCAACAATTTAAGAATAATGTTCCTCAATGTAAAACTGCAAAGAATTTGGGGATCACATTATCTACACTGAAAAAAAAAAGTCATTGAATTTACTTAATTTTAATGTGTACATCGGTCCCACACAATCCAATTGTGTAAGCTTAAAATAACTTTAACCTTACACAATAACATTAAGGGGATGAAATCACTTTAAGCTTACACAATTGGATTGTGTGGGACCGATGTATGCATTAAAATTAAGTAAATTCAATGACTTTTTTTTTTCAGTGTATGGTCCATAATATCATTAAAAGATTCAGAGAATCTGGAGAAATCTCTGTATGCAAGAGACAAGGCTGAAAACTGACATTGGATGCTTGTGATCTTCAGGCCCTCAGGAGACACTGCATTAAAAGCAGACGCGTGTCTGTAGTGGAAATCACTGTATATGCTCAGGAACACCTCAGAAAACCATCGTCTGTGAAAACACTTCATTACTGCATCCACAAATGCAAGTTAAAACCAGATATAAACAATATCCAGAAACACCACTACCTTCTCTAGGCCCGAGCTCTTTTACGATGGACTGAGGCGAAGTGGAAAACTGTCCCGAGGTCTGACGAATCAAAAGTAGAAATTATTTTTAGAAATCATGGACACCATGTCCTCCAGGCTTAAGAGGAGAGGGACCATCCAGCTTGTTATCGGTGCACAGTTCAAAAGCCAGCATCTGTGATGGTATGGGGGGCATTAGTGCACATGGCATGGGTAGCTTGTACATCTGGGAAGGCATCATTAATGCTGAGTGACAGAAACATGTTTCAGAGCAATATACTGCCATCCAGACAAAATCTTTTTCAGGGAATGCCTTCCTTCTTTCAGCAAGACAATGCCAAAACGCTTTCTGCACATATGAAAACTGCATGGCTCTGTAGTAAAAGAGTCTGGGTGCTAAACTGGTCTGCTGCAGTCCAGACCTGTCTCCCATTTAAAACATTTGGTGCAATATGAAGCGCAACATACAACAAAGTAGACCCCGAACTGTTGAGCAACTGAAATTGTATATCAGGCGAGAATGGGACAAAATTTCTCTTTCAAAACAACAGCAATTGGTTTCTTCAGATCCCAGATGTTTACAGTGTTGTTAAAAGTAGAGGTGATGCAACACAGCGGTAAACACGCCCCTGTCCCAACTTTTTTGAAACATGCTGTTGACAAATTCAAAATGAGTGTATAATTTTCAAAAAAAACAAAACATTTGTCAGTTTCACTATTTGATATGTTTTCTTTGTACCATTTTCAGTGAAATATCCGGTTTCCATGATCTGCAAATCTTCACGTTCTGTTTTTATTTATAGTTTACACAGTGTCCCAACTTTTTTGGAACTGGGGTTGTAATTATAAACGAATTAAAACTACAACATGTTCTTTAATAAAGAAAAATTGTCATAATTGGAAAATAAGAGGAATAAAACATGCCATTATTGATCAATTTGCTATAAAAGCCCAACACAGTGTGTTTTATTTCATATTTACTTGCTAATTAGTGGATGAACACAGATAACACACACTGTTTTTACAATTCTCCTTTAGTGTCGATTTAATCTGCCTCTGTTTACATCACATGGTACTTCAGAATCAATTAATTAGTGGAAATTTTTGATTTTCATGCTTACTGTTTGGGTGATCCTTTGGGTTTGATGCCCACAGATGCATAAGTCACTCCTCCTTCATCTAACACTTCATCAGACTGAGGAACTTGGTTTAGCTGTGCTGTGACCTGAGACCTTAGAGAGAGAGAGAGAGAGAGAGAGAGAGAGAACAAATATAATGTATGTCTTTACAATTCTATATTACTCAGTTAGAGCTGGGTGAAATGACAAAAATATCGTATTGCCATTCTCAAAGACATTTCTGAGACACAATATGTAACATGATCTACAGGTTTGTACTGAAACTGCAACACAAATATTGATTTATATCATATGGCCCCGCCCTCTCAATTAAAGATCAGTTTCCCATGATACATTAAACTGTATTTTTATATCCACTGAATGCTTTTTTTTTTTTTTTTTACCCTTTGGTTGTTGGTTTGATTTGGACAGACGCGTAAGTTACTTCCTCCTTCTTCAACGTTTCTTCATCAGGATCTTGAGAAACTTGGTTTAACTGTGGCTTTGTCTGTAAAAACACAGTGCATCCATCATCAGTTCTCATGTGCAGCAGTGTGAGAAAATCACCAGCACTTTATTTCTCCAGTTTAAGTCTGTTGATGTTCAGTAGATGATCGACTCGTCCCCAGTCCTGTCAGAATTTCAGCTCCAGTTCAGGTAACATCAGCGGATCTCATTTTAGACATGGTGTTAAACGTAAGATAAAGATCATCTGAAGCTCATGTTGAGGATCACGTTGAGTTCATTCGCTGCTTCATGATCTATGGACATGCTTCACGGTCTACATCAGATGTTTTCACACTTTTTTCCCCATGAGACCCACTTCTCAGTTTTTGAGAACTTGTTCATCGTCACCCAACAAAACCAAACTAAAGACTTGAACGAGTTCAGAGTTTATGTATAAAACCAGGCCAGGTTATCCCATCTGCCCAGGGCTTCAACTGTCTATTATTAACTGTGGAATGAAATACAATCAAATCAAATGGAACCACATGACAAAAGAGTCTTATAATACAGCAGACGTGAAATCCCTGAAGAAAACTAATGCCATAAAAACATCACAATAAATACACAGTGTGAGCTAGAACACGGAGAACCCTAAACTGTGCTGTACTGAGTTCCTCATTTCCTATTAAGATCATCTCTTCAGAAAATAAAGGAGACTGAAGTTATGTAAAGAGTATTAAATGTGTATTTTCATATTTTCTTTTCTTCATTTTTCCAAAATTGTATATTTTATAGTAATCCCTTATAAATTATTCTTCAGTGTGCTGTGAGGAAGTTCACTGAAATAAACGTGTTTCTTCACACGGGAACTAAAGTATATTTAATTGTCTTATCAATTTAAATTGTATTATTTAAAATAATGCTGAATAATAAGTTTTAGTACAATTACACAAGTGTAGCAACAATTGCGTCTCCACATTATCTTCGTACATCTAACTGGGTATGACTTAAATTGTTTGACAAAAAGCACTCAAAGCACAGCTAAATTAATTTAAGGTATATTTTAAAAATAACTGAATAAACTGAAGTGTATTTCAATTATAATTGTCATAAGTTACTCCAAAATACAACAGTTTGTAAGTATAAAGTTTGAACACTTGACGTCTGTACTACGCTTTTTAACAGCTCACTTAAAAGCACATTTCTTTGAAAAGGTCATACCTGTGTTTTCTCTCCACTTTCCTGCCCGTTTTCTTCTGGAGCTTTACATTTCCTCCTAATAGAATCAGGAAAACACTCAGTGCACATGGACATGCTCTAGAATACACACTGTGATCTCACACATCTCATTTACAAAGAGTAAGGAACAATACTGTGTGTGTTAAATACTGCAGTAAATCATAGAACAGATTATCAACACGTGTTAGCAGCGAAAAATCTACACGTGAGACTAAATACTGAGATTCGATTAAAGTCCAATACAGGATGTGTGTATGATTTTTAGCTATGTGTAGATTGTACTGGATGGAAATATGTAGATTTTTACCTCCTGATGTAAATCACAGCTCCTACGATGACTGAGACGATGAAAATCACTCCAACTGACACCGAGACAATGATCCAGATTAACCACTGATCAGGATTTTCACCTGTTAAAAACAACAGTATTTAACATTTATTGAATATTAAACTGAACACAAGTCACTTCATTTCCTTCAGGAATCATTCGAGACGTTCAGGAATGTTGTGAGCAGATGGACCCACCCTCGACGTGAAGGCTGATCGTTTCAGATCCTGAGGCCTCGTTGGTTTTCCAAGTGCAGGTGTAATTCCCAGAATCCGTCATGTTCAGAGCAGGAAAGTGAAGAACGGGTCCTGATTCAGGTAAGAGCTCGTTGTTCTTAGACCACATGAACTGTGAGGAACTGTGTGTGCAGTTCACATCACACGTCAGATTTAACGAGTCTCCTTGTTTAAGGGTCCCGTTTCCACTGAGCCTGATTAGTGACACCTTTAAATCTTTTCCAGAGAGCAGGAAAGACTCCACGTCAGTGAATCAGGATTTCTCTCACTGATAAAAATGTTTTACTGAATAATAAACATCAGCTACATGAGATTTCTTGATAAAAATTAAAGCTGGAGTTAAATTTACTTTCACTGTTCAAAAGAAAAAGATTTCCACAAAATGACTTAATGTATTCCTATAGGTGAGGAAAGTCAATTATACAGATTATGAATCATTTGGATTTTTATTTTAATCATTAAAATTTACCTGCAACTTGTAGAGTCACTCCAGGACAACCTGTGAATCTCACCTTGTTCTCATTAGTGATAAATCTGAATCTGTACTCTCCAGAATAACTGAACTGTAGATTGTGGATTAATAAAGTGCAGTTTGATTTGTCGTCTCCAGCGTACTCAAAGTCTGAGTTGGTGTTTGATGAGCTGTCATAAACATACGGAGGGTCTATACAGAAATCTGTGTTTGAGTTCAGTGAGCACCAAAGCTTTTGTGTCACCTGAATATTGGGCTTTGATGTTTGATTATAATAATAATAATAACTGCAGGGAATGGAGACACTGAATCCTCTCACAGCACAGATCGGATTATCAGGATATTTCACACCCAGATCCCTGTTGTCAGTCTGAATAACTGTGTAGAGAGATAAATGGAGAATAAAAGACATTCATAAAGTTTTGCTGATGGATTGTTTTGTATGTTGTGTGTTCATCAGATATTTCTCATTACTGCACTGAACACAATACACCTGGGTCTTTCAGCAAGATAATGATCTTAAACATGTGGCCAAATCTGCACAAAAATGGTTCACCAGACACAAAATCAAGCTCCTCCCATGGCCATCTCAGTCCCCAGACCCCAACCCAATTGAAAACCTGTGGGGTGAGCTGAAGAGGAGAGTGCATAGGAGAGGATCCAGGACTCTGGAAGATTTAGAGAGATTGTGCAAAGAGGAATGGTCGAAGATCCCTCTCTCTGTATTCTCCCATCTTGTGAAATGTTATCGGAGAAGAGTAAGTGCTGTCTTGTTGGCCAAAGGGTTTGGACAAAGTATTAACATCGGGGTGCCAATAATTGTGGCATACATGATTTCATGTAAAAGAATTATTTCTTAATGTGGGATTTTTTTTCCCACTGAATAAATGCACTTGAATTAAAGGTTGGATTTTTCTCTTTTTTTGCATTGCTTTCAGTGCCAATAATTGTGGAGGGCGCTGTACATCAACATACTGATAGTGATCAGTTAAATAAAAGCTGAGCCAGGAGAGGGCCGTTCCCTTAACTCCCACAACATTTTCTAGTCTATCCAGATGAATGGAATGATCAATGGTATCAAATGCTGCACTAAGGTCAAGCAACACAAGCAGCGAGACACAGCCCTGATCAGACGCCAACAGTAGGTCGTTTACTACTTTAACCAGTGCTGTCTCTGCGCTGTGATGAGGTCTAAATCCTGACTGATACATTTCATGGATGTTATTCCTATGTAAATATGAGCATAACTGCTGTGCCACAGCTTTTTCTAGGATCTTGGAGATAAAGGGGAGGTTTGATATCGGCCGATAATTGAACAGCTGACAGGGATCAAGGTCAGGTTTTTTAATCAGGGGTTTGATAACTGCTAGTTTAAAGGATTTGGGTACATAGCCAATCGTAAGAGAATAATTAATTATTTTTAGAAGCACAAGTTGAGGATTTTGATGCGGAGATTAATGAAAGTAATTCAATTTCTCTAAGGGGAGTAAAACATTCTAATTGCTGATCTGATACAGTTATATTGTTAACTACAGTGAACACACACACACACACACACACACACACACACACACACACACACACACACACCTTGTTTTCCATCACATGTAATCTTAGTTGACTGCAGCAGCACATTTCTGGTTCCTGGAAAACACAGATTGATGTTGATATTAATATTGTGTGGCAAAACAATAAAACTATTTTATCCCTCTATGTGACTAATATGCCAAAGGCTGGCTCTGGGACGGTCGGCTGGCTGCTTCTGCGTAGGCTACATGTAGCATTAAAACATAGGATTAAATGACATCAGGGCAACTATTGGTGTCTACATGAACACAGTGTTGTTGATCTGTTTAATAAACTTAGTTCGGGCAAATAGACCTCCACTGTAGATATTCATTAAACCACTGGAACTTTAGAGTTCGCCTGGCTCACTAATCACACAGACCCTATGCTGTAAACTCAACAGAACCAGGCTACACGGAGCGGTTTCTGGACATCGACATAATTCAACAGGTTACACTGTTGATACAGTCGATATACACACCCACGCTCGATGACTTAACATCTGTTTTCATCCTGAAACATCCAACAATAGTGGATTGTTGATTTTTTTAAGTCATCTTCCAATCTGTTCCGAATGTTCTTCTTCTGTTGGTGTTTACCGCTTGCCCCGTGTCTCCCCTGTCCGTCTTCAGATGCTGCAAGTCAAGTCCTGATTTGTTTGAGCTATAAACCCAAGTGATCGGGCCAAACGAAGCCACTGTCCACAAGCAACTCCAGGACCCACACCTTCTGGCGGAGAGCTCCTGCACCTGCAGTGATTAGGCCCAAATACTTTATTATTATTATTATTATTATTATTATTATTAATAATAATAATAATCCTGCCCCTGTGGTGCTCGAGCTTGAACAATCACAACAACTGGATTTCAGGTGAAATTTTTTCATCTCCATTAAATTAAACTTCTAGACCTTTAAAAGCAAAGTGAAGAACTGATTATTAGGTTGGATTTCACTCACTATATTGTCTGCAAGTCTTCTTGAAAAAGAAAGAATACAAAAAAAAATTCTAAAGCTCTTTCAGATGCCACGGCCCTGGAGTGAGATAATCTTGTTAATAATCCTGAATGCTGGGTCTGACGATACTGTACAGCTGATTGGACTTTGTGACCAGACAGGACAAGGGGCGGATTGGAAGTTGTCTTCCAATCTGTTCTGAATGTTCTTCTTCTGTAGGCGGTTACCAACATTTTGTATGTGCACTGTGCAGTACTCAAGTATGTCCCCCCCACCACCACCACGTCAAAGTCGCTGTATTGCTGAGTGCATCTTCAACAAGATAAAGGACTTCCACTTCATCAGACTGTCTATAAAATCCAGAGCCACATTTTATTTCTAAACTGAGCAGTTTCTTCCTGTAGATGTCTGTTAGCTTGATACTGCTTGCTAACACAGACTACACAGGCTACACAGAGCAGCTAGTTTGTGGTATTAATCATGAGAAGCTGCTGATCCTCGCTACAGTTTACGCGTTAACTCACTGACTATCGATGCACTTATCCACCTCAAGTGTTTTCATTTATTTTTAAAGAATGGAACAAAGACTCAGTAAAGATGTGCATTTTGTGCTGAAGAGAACGGGAGATGTGGTTTCTTCTGTTAACAGGTTGCACTCTGTCTCTAGTACGAGTTCATATCAAGTGTAAAGAACTGTACAGGCCATGTATAGAACAAAACCCAGGATACTTTAGCGAGATTGTGCTGCTATAATGATGAAGCTCTCTGGTAATCTACTTCTGAAGCGCATGTGTGAGTTCGGTTCCATCAGACTATCTGTGGTCGCGTGCACACACACTAAAACAGGTCACAGAATGGAAATAAGACCCACCCCATCCAACCAGCTGGCTCCGCCCCTGCTGTATATCTGTATCTATTTATACCGCTATACATTTATCCATTTATGGATGTGTATATATAAATAAGTAAACCAGGAGATATTGAATAAATAAACTGTACAGGTGTACTGTATGTATCTGTATACAGTATATTTATTTACGAACAGTATTTATCATTTTATATCCTTACAGTCCTTTGATCACATTTCATATTTCTTTCCACATTTATACATGTTCCAGCGGCTAAAGACACTCAGTGTTATGTCTCTGTCTGGACTGTGTTTTAATTTACTACATGACTTAAGTCCATAAAAAAAAATTCATAAAGAAGCAAAATTACAGCATAAAGCTTTAACACTTTTGTCTTTGTATTCTCTCTCTCTCTCTCTCTCTCTCTCTCTCTGGACCTGAGCAATTACAATGATGTTAATAATCAGATCAGATCAGAATCTAATGTTGACTAATATGATCCAGTATAATGTGTTTGTGGAAGTGTATAATCCAATAACTGAGCGTACACACTGCAACATCAATCAGCAAACAATTACAACTCTGAACAATAATTCTGTCGAAGAGTGAGATGATGTTTCCTACCAGACAGCGTGAGCAGAGTCAGAGCCAAGAGCAGCATCTTCATCTCTTCTTCAGGAACAACTTCACACACTCACTGTTGGCTCTGTGTTTATAGTGAGATGAGCTCAAGATGTGAGAACTAGAAGCTGCTTCTGGAAAAAAAAAAAAAGACAGTTTGGCTACAAAACCACAAGAGTGTCAAACGATTAGAGGAAGAAGGACTGAGGCCTCATGCAGCATTTTGTCCCCAAACACATTTGCAAATTCACGAGTCTAAACTCTGACCAATAATACATTTACACCATGTTCACATTCAGGTTGAGTAAACCTGCAGTTTTTCTTCACACTTCAAATTTTCTACTATTTCAGAATTATTATAATAATGTTAGAATAATAGCAGCATTAAATAAACACATTCAGTTTTACACAGCAACCACAAACAGTGTGAATAGAATAGAATAGAATAAATCTTTATTGTTCCACCAGATGTGGAAATCTGTCTTTGGTGTCACAGACATACCAACATTAACCAACAGAAAACATTAAATTACAGCCATAAAACACACAGACATACAGTGGGGCAAAAAAGTATTTAGTCAGTCACCAATTGTGCAAGTTCTCCCACTTAAAAAGATGAGAGAGGCCTGTAATTTTCATCATAGGTACACTTCAACTATGAGAGACAAAATGAGAAAAAAAAATCCAGAAAATCACATTGTCAGATTTTTAAAGAATTTATTTGAAAATTATGGTGGAAAATGAGTATTTGGTCAATACCAAAAGTTCATCTCAATACTTTGTTAGATACCCTTTGTTGGCCATGACAGAGGTCAAACGTTTTCTGTAAGTCTTCACAAGGTTTTCACACACTGTTGCTGGTATTTTGGCCCATTCCTCCATGCAGATCTCCTCTAGAGCAGTGATGTTTTGGGGCTGTCGCTGGGCAACACGGACTTTCAACTCCCGCCAAAGATTTTCTATGGGGTTGAGATCTGGAGACTGGCTAGGCCACTCCAGGACCTTGAAATGCTTCTTATGAAGCCACTCCTTCGTTGCCCGGGTGGTGTGTTTGGGATCATTGTCATGCTGAAAGACCCAGCCACGTTTCATCTTCAATGCCCTTGCTGATGGAAGGAGATTTTCACTCAAAATCTCACGATACATGGCCCCATTCATTCTTTCCTTTACACGGATCAGTCATCCTGGTCCCTTTGCAGAAAAACAGACCCATAGCATGATGTTTCCACCCCCATGCTTCACAGTAGGTATGGTGTTCTTTGGATGCAACTCAGCATTCTTTCTCCTCCAAACACGATAAGTTGAGTTTTTACTAAAAAGTTCTATTTTGGTTTCATCTGACCATATGACATTCTCCCAGTCCTCTTCTGGATCATCCAAGTGCTCTCTAGCAAACTTCAGACGGGCCTGGACATGTACTGGCTTAAGCAGGGGGACACGTCTGGCACTGCAAGATTTGAGTCCCTGGCGGCGTAGTGTGTTACTGATGGTAGCCTTTGTTACTTTGGTCCCAGCTCTCTGCAGGTCATTCACTAGGTCCCCCCGTGTGGTTCTGGGATTTTTGCTCACCGTTCTTGTGATCATTTTGACCCCACGGGGTGAGATCTTGCGTGGAGCCCCAGATCGAGGGAGATTATCAGTGGTCTTGTATGTCTTCCATTTTCTAATAATTGCTCCCACAGTTGATTTCTTCACACCAAGCTGCTTACCTATTGCAGATTCAGTCTTCCCAGCCTGGTGCAGGTCTACAATTTTGTTTCTGGTGTCCTTTGACAGCTCTTTGGTCTTGGCCATAGTGGAGTTTGGAGTGTGACTGTTTGAGGTTGTGGACAGGTGTCTTTCATACTGATAACGAGTTCAAACAGGTGCCATTAATACAGGTAACGAGTGGAGGACAGAGGAGCCTCTTAAAGAAGTTACAGGTCTGTGAGAGCCAGAAATCTTGCTTGTTTGTAGGTGACCAAATACTTATTTTACCGAGGAATTTACCAATTAATTCATTAAAAATCCTACAATGTGATTTCCTGGATTCTTTCCCCCCATTCTGTCTCTCATAGTTGAAGTGTACCTATGATGAAAATTACAGGCCTCTCTCATCTTTTAAAGTGGGAGAACTTGCACAATTGGTGGCTGACTAAATACTTTTTTGCCCCACTGTATAAACTACTTCAACACAACATTCTGAAGTGAACACTGCAGTTTATTAATAAGATTTAAATTCTTAACAGTATTTTGATGAAGCTGTGCACACTGTTGTTCTCACACTGAATAATAACAGCTTTAAATAAACACATCCGGTTTTACACAGCAACCACAAACATTCTGAACGAAGTGAACACTGCAGTTTATTAATAAGATTTATTGCTCTGGGGATAAAAGATGATTATTTTTTATGTCAAGCTCTATTTCCCAGGGATGCGCTGTACCATCAGCCATAAGGAAGCAACTCAAACTCATCCTCTGCTGTTATTATTGACTTCCTGTGTACTGCCATGTTCGAATATCCATATTACAGAATATTCAGATTTTTTTTGCTGGCAGGCTAAGACAGAGTGAAAATAACAGAGGTGATAAAACACAGCCCTGTGGGGCCCCTGGATTTAACCCCTCCATACCCCCAACACACACACACACACACACACACACACACAGACTGTATCAGCCGGACTTATTCTCACCACAAGACTGCAGCTTTGTCCTTGTATTAGACAGTGAATGAAATCAGACACTAATGACGCACACATGTGTACTATTTCTCAATTTGCCCCCCCACTGGCCCAGGATGCCTACAGTAACTTGAAATCAATCACTGTGTCAGCTGTTAAGTGCACCTCTTCAGATAAAGACAGATATCCTCATAAGCATGAGTTTGATTTAATTAAAAATTGTATATTTTCTTATTAAATTTATTATATTGATTTTTTATATGAAGTAGCAGGACCAAACAAAGTTCTAGCTGATGACTGAAATCAACACTTTCAACACACACTGCAAAAAGCATCGACAAAATCACTGAGATAAAGAAACATCCATTAACTAAGAATTTTATGCATAGAATAATCATCGAGTAAACTCAGAGCAGGTGTGCAGGATCAGAAGTCCCGTGTGTGTGTGTGTGTGTGATGATGAGCGTTGCAGTCTGGGGCGGCTGTAGTGTGCTCTGGGAAGCGTAGTCCGGAAGCGTAGATCAGACTCGAGGTCAGATGTTGATTCTGGCGCTGAGCTGACAGTCCCCCATTTATCCCCAAATCCAGAAGCCTCTGCAAGAACAAGTGAGTCTGCATGATGTTAAAATCTGCACTAAAATCAAGAACTCAAATCTTTGCTTAAGCCTCAGGCTGCTGCAGCTGGCTGGTAACCATGTTAACCAGAGTCCGGGTGGTGTCCTCTGTCCCTCTCCGTGGCTTATAACCAAACTGTAGTGGGTTCAAACCCTCTGTAAGAGATGAAATGAGATGATGGCTGAAAACACTTTCCATACATACGGCCAGTATTGAGGTTTCGAGCCACAGGATGAAAATCATTGAGTTCTTTCGGCCTGGTCCACTTTAGAGCATTTTCAACTCTTAACTGATTTTTAAAGCGTGGGACACCACAGACATAACGACAGATTTAACCGATTTTTAAGGTTTTAATCACAAGAACCCACACACCAGGTGATTCAATCGAGAAGCAGGAACACACACTTGGTGATTATACTGAACGTTTTTGTCACAGTGCAGGCAATTACAGACAAAATTGCAGGGGAGAGCGGGTGCGTCGCAAACTGGTGAACAAATCCAAATCGTAAGACGAGAATCAGAGTCAGGTTCGTGCCAAGGGTCAGTCGATGTACAGACGGAGCGTCACAGGTAAACAACAGTCTCAGAGTCAGTAATAAACATAGTGAGGGTCAGAATAACTAGAGTCAGGCCAAAACGACAAATGGCTGTGTATGATCAGGTGCAGGGACACAGAACGCTACTTCTCAAAGTGCTGGCGTGTTTGGCGTGCTTATATAGGGAGTTGGATTGAGAACAGGTGTACTCCCAGTCAGTACTCGGGAGAGGGAGGGCGCTGTGGTGCTTGGGAGTTGTAGTCCATGGCGGCCATGTTTGAAGGCTGCCATGAACTTGTGCTGTCACTGAGAGATTTCAGAATGTCGATTCCGGGGACTTGGGGTCCCACAGAAACTCACCCTGAAAAGTTTGAAGCACTTGGAGCGGCTGAACAAAAATCAAAGGTGGAGCAAAACAGAAATATAAGAGTGCAGCGCGTGCTCTCCTCACTGGGAACAACAATGACACTTGGGAAGAAACGCTGTGTGAAGAAACACGCCCTTTTTGCAGTGTGAGCTGGAGGTGAGCCAGTGCAAGCTGCTGCTACAAGCTCACGTTGTTGTGCACACGGCTGGAGGGGAGAGTGAAACCCAAGGTCATTAGAAATGTTATTTTTATAGATCCTCCGACCTTCCACTGCCTTGGAGCTGCTGTGATAAACATGACGCTTCCTGGTCAGCTAACTTTCTGCTCAATGTTTCATCCCTGATCCTTTCACACTACACGATTTTTAATTGTAAATATTAAACATTTGATATTTACGATTCTAAATCAGGGAGCCTCTGATTTGGTCG
This sequence comes from Neoarius graeffei, assembly GCF_027579695.1. NCBI lineage: Eukaryota > Metazoa > Chordata > Actinopteri > Siluriformes > Ariidae > Neoarius > Neoarius graeffei. The sequence goes on from NC_083587.1 coordinate 65,950,640, forward strand.
TGACCTTAAGATTATGTCTGTAAACTCCTCAGACTGCAGAGTTATTCAGGCAGATAATCACTTCTGACCAGCTTCGATTCAGGAACGCCCCCGTGATTATCAGAAGGGGCAAATCGGACCCAAACTCGGCCGGATTATCCTGTAGTGTGAGCCCAGCCTTAGCTCTTGACTTTTTAGGCAGTGGTCTTATTACTGACAGTCTCTAAGTGTCTGGCACTGTCTGTGTTTTTAATAAGAACTGAAACAGTCTTGTTAAAACACCCTTTAGATGGAACATCGCTTTAAAACACGGCCACATGGCCCATTCGGACCTGGTGCTTTGGGAGGTTTAATCTGTCCAAGGCAGCTCCGGACCTCCTCCTCTGTTAGCTGGATTCTGGGACTCATGGGGACGCTGGCACAAGTAAAATTCATCTCATTTCTAAAGTCTGTGGTGTCAAAAATTCAAACCATTTAATATTTTAAATTCTTAACAGTATTTTGATGAACCTGTGCACACTGTTGTTCCTCCTCCATCAAACATTAGATGATACCATGGAGAGAGGGGGGTAACACAGACATGAGAGCACATGAAACCATCATTTATAAAATAATAATAAAAATAAATCTTTATGAATATAAATATTATTATACTGAAATATTAGAAAATAGTAAGTGGAAGAAACCCTTCTATGAGCAGGTATTCAAACTGAATGTTCTGTAAGAATTGGAGACGTGTGTGTGTGTGTGTGTGTGTGTGTGTGTGTGTGTGTGTGTGTGTGTGTGTGAAGGAAAAATATTGCATGAGGCCTCTGTCTTTCTTCCTCTAATGGTTTAACACTCTTGTGGTCTTGTAGCCAGATTGTGCAGCATCTTTTTTTTTCTCTTCAGTAACAGCTTTTAGTTCTCATGACCGAGTCAGTGAGCTCAGTATAAACACAGACCCAACAGTGAGTGTGTGAAGTTGTTGCTGAAGAAGAGATGAAGATGCTGCTCTCGGCTCTGATTCTGCTCACGCTGTCTGGTAGGAAACATCATCTCACTCTTCGACAGAATTATTGTTCAGAGTTGTAATTGTTTGCTGATTGATGTTGCAGTGTGTACGCTCAGTTATTGGATTATACACTTCCACAAACACATTATACTGGATCATATTAGTCAACATTAGATTCTGATCTGATCTGATTATTAACATCATTGTAATTGCTCAGGTCCTGAGCTCTCAGTGCGCTGTTAGGATCAAGATCATGGTTTACATTTCGTTATTCTTTTGCCCAAATAGAACCCACCTTTCCATTCACATAATGAACAGAGTCAGTGTGAGTGCAACACAAAAACACATTACACACAGACAGAGAACACAACAGCAGGTTCTTTAAAAAGTAAACACACGACTCCTGCTGTACATCAGAAAACACTGAGCCTCACGGAGCTGGACTACATTTCACACAGTTTACCCTGTGCTGATGGAACCATTTCTATCATCATGGGAGGATTATGTCAGTTTCTTTTTCTCAGAGGTAATACTAAGATAAAAACATTTAATGAGGAGTCATCTTTATGTCATCTTTATGTCATCTTTATGTCGTGTTTTGCTTCATTTGGAAGCATCATTGTTTTTGATGGCTGTAAAATCATAAAAAGCTAAAAGAATATTTTCAAATAGAATTGTGTGTGTTGAAGGAGCGTCAGAAGAAATAGAAACATCACTGCTTCTGAACTTTAGCTTTTGAAAAAGTGTAAAGAGACACATGAGACTTAAGACTGGCATGGATTGGGGGGGGGGGGGACCCAGTGATCCCCTACAGTCCCAAAAAAATAATTTTAGTATTGCAGATATCGAGATATGCCCACTGTTTTTTTATTTAATTCATAAGGTTTTAAAAAATAAACAAAATAAATCATTATTTGGGATTGAGCTGAAGAGTTTATGGTATAAATTTATATTGACAGTGGTGTTTGAAAGTTTGTGAATCCTTTAGAATTTTCTATATTTCTGCATAAATATGACCTAAAACATCATCAGATTTTCACACAAGTCCTAAAAGTAGATAAAGAGAACCCAGTTAAACAAATGAGACAAAAATATTATACTTGGTCATTTATTTATTGAGGAAAATGATCCAATATTACATACCTGTGAGTGGCAAAAGTATGTGTACCTCTGCTTTCAGTATCTGGTGTGACCCCCTTGTGCAGCAATAACTGCAACTAAACGTTTCCAGTAACTGTTGATCAGTCCTGCACACCGGCTTGGAGGAATTTTAGCCCGTTCCTCCGTACAGAACAGCTTCAACTCTGGGATGTTGGTGGGTTTCCTCACATGAACTGCTCGCTTCAGGTCCTTCCACAACATTTCCATTGGATTAAGGTCAGGACATTGACTTGGCCATTCCAAAACATTAACTTTATTCTTCTTTAACCATTCTTTGGTAGAACGACTTGTGTGCTTAGGGTCGTTGTCTTGCTGCATGACCCACCTTCTCTTGAGATTCAGTTCATGGACAGATGTCCTGACATTTTCCTTTAGAATTCGCTGGTATAATTCAGAATTCATTGTTCCATCAATGATGGCAAGCCATCCTGGCTCAGATGCAGCAAAACAGGTCCAAACCATGATACCACCACCACCATGTTTCACAGATGGGATAAGGTTCTTATGCTGGAATGTAGCATTTTCTTTTCTCCAACCATAATGCTTTTCATTTAAACCAAAAAGTTCTATTTTGGTCTCATCCATCCACAAAACATGTTTCCAATAGCATTCAGGCTTGTCCACGTGAGCTTTAGCAAACTGCAGATGAGCAGCAATGTTCTTTTTGGAGAGCAGTGGCTTTCTCCTTGCAACCCTGCCATGCACACTATTGTTGTTCAGTGTTCTCCTGATGGTGGACTCATGAACATTAACATTAGCCAACGTGAGAGAGGCCTTCAGTTGCTTAGAAGTTCCCCTGGGGTCCTTTGTGACCTCGCCGACTATTACACGCCTTGCTCTGTGGATTGGTGGAGTCCAAATTCTTTAGAAGTGGTTTTGTAACCTTTTCCAGCCTGATGAGCATCAACAACGCTTTTTCTGAGGTCCTCAGGAATCTCCTCTGTTCGTGCCATGATACACTTCCACATACATGTGTTGTGAAGATCATACTTTGATAGATCCCTGTTCTTTAAATAAAACAGGGTGCCCACTCACACCTGATTGTCATCCCATTGATTTAAAACACCTGACTCTAATTTCACCTTCAAATTAACTGCTAATCCTAGAGGTTCACATACTTTTGCCACTCACAGATATGTAATATTGGATCATTTTCCTCAATAAATACAGTGGGGCAAAAAAGTATTTAGTCAGCCACCAATTGTGCAAGTTCTCCAACTTAAAAAGATGAGAGAGGCCTGTAATTTTCATCATAGGTACACTTCAACTATGAGAGACAGAATGGGGGGAAAGAATCCAGGAAATCACATTGTAGGATTTTTAATGAATTAATTGGTAAATTCCTCGGTAAAATAAGTATTTGGTCACCTACAAACAAGCAAGATTTCTGGCCCTCACAGACCTGTAACAACTTCTTTAAGAGGCTCCTCTGTCCTCCACTCATTACCTGTATTAATGGCACCTGTTTGAACTCGTTATCAGTATAAAAGACACCTGTCCACAACCTCAAACAGTCTCACTCCAAACTCCACTATGGCCAAGACCAAAGAGCTGTCAAAGGACACCAGAAACAAAATTGTAGACCTGCACCAGGCTGGGAAGACTGAATCTGCAATAGGTAAGCAGCTTGGTATGAAGAAATCAACTGTGGGAGCAATTATTAGAAAATGGAAGACATACAAGACCACTGATAATCTCCCTCGATCTGGGGCTCCATGCAAGATCTCACCCCGTGGGGTCAAAATGATCACAAGAACGGTGAGCAAAAATCCCAGAACCACACGGGGGGACCTAGTGAATGACCTGCAGAGAGCTGGGACCAAAGTAACAAAGGCTACCATCAGTAACACACTACGCCACCATGGACTCAAACCTGCAGTGCCAGACGTGTCCCCCTGCTTAAGTCAGTACATGTCCAGGCCCGTCTGAAGTAAGGATCGACCGATATGTTTTTTTCAGGGCCGATACTGATAATTATGGAATTGGGATGCCGATAACCGATATGTGCAACCGATAAATGTAAACATTATAATTCACATGAAATTAAACATAGCACACACTGACACAGACCTTCATATCCATGAAATGTATGTTTAATTGTAAAATTGAACATGAAATTTTGTGCAGGGAGATGCCAGCAGCATTTGTACAATAAAGTCAAACATTAGTTAGAATAAAATGAGAAATAAAATAATAATAAAATAAATATTCACCAATAAAAAAATAAATCACTCCCTACTATATTAGGCCAAAAAAAAAAAAGTGTGTGTGTTTCCGGTTACCCGACCGACCCTAATCCGTACCGCCCGACCCTAAACTTTTTTTTTTCGTTTTTTTCCCAGTCGCGACTTTTGCATATAACCCAACCCCGTGAACCGGAAGTTTTTGTCACTCACTGGGAAAATCAGGGCTTTCCACAAGCGCCGGCTGCCGGCCATACAGCCGACTACACAATTAAGTCCAGCCGGCTACTTTAATGACTTATTTTTGTAGCCCACAGGCTCTAAATATTAATTTTCGATTTTAATAAAATTAAATGTTTATCTAACGGACTGACAATAATGTCAAACTGAACCGCACTCATTTAAGTTGTGATTCGCGCTGTTTGTACCGATAATAACCACAAATTCCCCGCAGACTTCGTTGATCAGGGGAGAGTAACTCATCCGCGGCCCCGACATGCGGTGTGTGCGCGCACTCGGCGGAGGCAGTAGTGTGTCGGGGGGGCCGTCGGAGGGAACAGAAGCAGAGATAACGCTTATTTTGTCTTTCACCTAGAGACATGATTCAAACTTTAAAACGGAGACAAAATTCTCCTGTGTGGATCAGGCATTCAACTTTTTTGCTGGGTTCTATACTTTTTGATCAGTCACAGATCAAACCCCATGAGCAACTCTGGAGAAATTCAGACTTTATAATGGGTGTCTATTGCGTTATTTAGAGTGTAGGCAGCTTGAAAAAAAAAAAGCTCTAACTTTCTCATTTAAACTGTTTTCTCAGCTACAGTTTTCACTCTACACACACAATTTTCTCAAAAGTTGTAGTCACACATTGTGTGAATCAAGACAAGTGTCTCCCTGAGCGATAGGATTTACAGTTTTTGAATGAGAAGCCTGAAAGTAAGGAGAGGACAGCCGCGCTCTCCCATAGACTCACATTATAAACGTGGCAGCGCTTTAACTGCAAAATCAGAAAAGTCACTTGTTTTTAACTCGCTCTAGTGTCCACATTTTTTACACTAGGGACAAAAAAATACATTAATGTGTTCATGGGAGCCTTGTAGCACTCAATGTGAAAGAATTTTGTGAATAGCTCCTTCTGTTTCCGTGTAAATCAGCGTTGTTCGAGGAGAGGGAACTCTGAGAAAAAGCGCTCTTTGCTTGTTATATTGTGTCTTTTCCCTGCACCGTTACCAAGGCGACGAGCTGCACTCAGGGAGCAGAGAGGGGCGGGGCTGCTCTCTCTCTCTCATGGTGTATTGAGCTGTTATATTTACAGAAAAATTCATGTTAAAAGGTGTCTCATGCTGCATCAGATTCATCAGAAGGTAGTAACTCAGGTGACCTGCAAAGAAATTCATTATATTTTGTGAAATTATTCCTGTCTAAATATAGGTTATGGCAGCCATCTTGAAAAAAAAAAATTCAAAAAAAAAAAAAAGCCTGCCTACCGACCCTAGTTTTGAAATCTACGTAACCGGAAACACACATATATTTTTTTTGGCCTTACAGCTCACCATTTTCAGTGGAAAATAAATGAAAATACACTCTGGATTCTTTTACACTAAGAACTAAGTAAGACTTACCAACTTCAAGTAGTTTTTAAATAACAAATCAAGTGTAGGGAGCTGCCTGCAGCATTTTTTAAAAAGTAAAATCAAACATTCAGTAAAGTCGGCTATCACTCCCTATTAGGAGCGGCTGCTCCTTTAAGAGTATATCGCTTTCCGAATCAGAAGTGCTAGCGAGGAGAATCACTTGCGCAAGAATTATAAATACTAGTCACACCTGGCTTGTTTAAATGTTCAAATAGCGCTTTATAAAGTTACCTAACATATACAAGTGCAATGCGCTTTCTGAGCACGAGTCACGTCATGAAATTTACTCATCACCATAACAAACAGCCTTCTGTAGGCTAGGCTTGCGCTAGCCTACAGAACACAAACACTACGTTTTATTTCGTCTTCCCCCGACCACCTCTCTGTATGGCTGTCATTCTACTGTTCGAGTAGAACTACTGACACATTCACAACGTTTCCAGACGGGGATTTAAAAATGACTGCAGCTTACGTTATGCTGTTTCAGCGAGACTAGTTGGTTGTAGGCTAATTCAAGTGCTTCCTTCCGTAAGCTAAGTTTGCCTGGCTACACAGATGCAAATAGACAATTTTAATGAGTAGTAGATGAAGAATGTAAACATATAATGATGTTGTGCTTTTGCAACTTGTGCGTTTGTGACTTATTGCGGGAAAAGCAGCGTGTCCTTACCTTGATACGGGCGCCTTGAAACAGTTCAGAGTGTTTAGCTGCGCATGTTGATTGGCTATTGAGGTATTTCACCTGACGTCACAGGGTCACGTGACGCCCCGGTGCCCACCATTTTGGACGGCAAGCTAGCTAATGTCAACAACATAGTAGCTGGTATGTTACTGTAGCAATATTTACGTTCAGTCATTTGGATGACTGTTAAAACCTTTCAGTCTCAAGTTTTTCCTTTACTGGATTTACTAGTTTACTGAGCTAGCGCGCGATGGCTCCCGGCTCGTCCGGAGAGCGCGCGATGGCTCCGGGCTCGGCCGGAGAGCGCGCGATGGCTCCGGGCTCGGCCGGAGAGCGCGCGATGGCTCCGGGCTCGGCCGGAGAGCGCGCGATGGCTCCCGGCTCGGCCGGAGAGCGCGCGATGGCTCCCGGCTCGGCCGGAGAGCGCGCGATGGCTCCCGGCTCGGCCGGAGAGCGCGCGATGGCTCCCGGCTCGGCCGGAGAGCGCGCGATGGCTCCCGGCTCGGGCGGAGAGCGCGCGATGGCTCCCGGCTCGGCCGGAGAGCGCGCTAGCTCAGTAAACTAGTAAATCCAGTAAAGGAAAAACTTGAGACTGAAAGGTTTTAACAGTCATCCAAATGACTGAACGTAAATATTGCTACAGTAACATACTAGCTACGATGTTGTTGACATTAGCTAGTGCTAACAGCTAGCTGCTAATACACTGCTACAACTACACCGACCCTAATAATACAGTTCTTGGTCATTGCCTGGTAACAGCAAATTTATAACGGGCCATGTCTCAACAGACTAAGAAGTTATTTCAATGACATTTAATAACATTTTGTTTATCCTGAGGACCGAAAGTAAATGAAAATGTGAACAAACCTTAGCTGTAATCAGATGGCGACCACCGGCTCCAGGGACGACCCGCTGATGTAGGCATGTTACCCAGCCTGACACAAAATATTTGTTGGCATCCAAACTCGTATACGCTTTCAGATCAATACCTGTGTATGGCGATGGGTTTTTAACGACATAGGTATACAGATCATGTGGGCCGAAGTCAGGTAAAGACGAGGGCTTCGTGTACTTCCGTACGTCAGTGAACAATCCTGGTGGAAGCAGGTAAACGTCGTTCTCTAAGCCTGCTAACCTCAATTTTTGCAAATACCTCTCCCTCTGCTCGCCCTGTAAATGCCCTACGTCGCTGGATAGTGAAGGTGTTTTCTGCATCTCGCTCCTTTTTCTTTTATGTTTTTCGTTTGTCGCCTTCCTCGCATTCAAACTGATTCGAGCCGTGCCGTCCAAAATGGCAGCGTCACATGACTTGGTCACGTGAGTGAAATACCTCAATATCTCTTGTGCCAAACAAATCAGATGTTGTAGTGGGCGGGACCGTGTTCTTGAACTCAGAGAGGCGAGTGCAGGAAAGGACGTGCAGTGACAGTCGCATTAGGAACAAAATGGCTGCGAAAAGGCATGTTATCGGCATATCGGTGGAAATTATGGCCGATACCGATAACCCTAAAAATGCAGAATATCGGCCTGATATATCGGCCAGGCCGATTATCGGTCGACCCCTAGTCTGAAGTTTGCTAGAGAGCATTTGGATGATCCAGAAGAGGATTGGGAGAATGGTCAGATGAAACCAAAATAGAACTTTTGGTAAAAACTCAACTTGTCGTGTTTGGAGGAGAAAGAATGCTGAGTTGCATCCAAAGAACACCATACCTGCTGTGAAGCATGGGGGTGGAAACATCATGGTTGGGGCTGTTTTTCTGCAAAGGGACCAGGACGACTGATCCGTGTAAAGGAAAGAATGAATGGGGCCATGTATCGTGATATTTTGAGTGAAAACCTCCTTCCATCAGTAAGGGCATTGAAGATGAAACGTGGCTGGATCTTTCAGCATGACAGTGATCCCAAACACACCGCCCGGGCAACGAAGGAGTGGCTTCGTAAGAAGCATTTCAAGGTCCTGGAGTGGCCTAGCCAGTCTCCAGATCTCAACCCCATAGAAAATCTTTGGAGGGAGTTGAAAGTCCATGTTGCCCAGCGACAGCCCCAAAACATCACTGCTCTAGAGGAGATCTGCATGGAGGAATGGGCCAGAATACCAGCAACAGTGTGTGAAAGCCTTGTGAAGACTTACAGAAAACGTTTGACCTCTGTCATTGCCAACAAAGGGTATATAACAAAGTATTGAGATGAACTTTTGTTATTGACCAAATACTTATTTTCCACCAGAATTTGCAAATAAATTCTTTAAAAATCAGGCAATGTGATTTTCTGGATTTTTTTTTCTCATTTTGTTTCTCATAGTTGAAGTGTACCTATGATGAAAATTACAGGCCTCTCTCATCTTTTTAAGTGGGAGAACTTGCACAATTGGTGACTGACTAAATACTTTTTTGCCCCACTGTAAATGAACAAGTATAATTTTTTTTGTCTCATTTGTTTAACTGGGTTCTCTTTATCTACTTTTAGGACTTGTGTGAAAATCTGATGATGTTTTCGGTCATATTTATGCAGAAATGCAGAAAATTCTAAAGGGTTCACAAACTTTCAAGCACACCTGTAATAGGAGATCCTAGCTTAGGGTTTTTCGCTCGTGACAAAATGCAGTGGTCACCAAGCTGGGCGAGTCCTGTTGGATTTTAACAGGGCGCGGGAACTTCATGCATCGACATAATAACATACTGTATTCCCGGACTGCACTGTAGACTCCATGTAAAGGGTGTGTGCCATCCGACTGTGTTTATCATTAACACGCATGTTCACAAGCCAAAATACTGCATCAGGCTTACTGTGTACACACACACACACACACACACACGTGTCGGCTGTCTGACTCCTGCTTGTATTCATTAATAGGGTCTCCCTGTACTCACTAAACCCTGCATACAGGTGTGCTTGAAAGTTTGTGAACCCTTTAGAATTTTCTATATTTCTTATAAATATGACCGAAAACATCAACAGATTTTCACACAAGTCCTAAAAGTAGATAAAGAGAACCCAGTAAAACACATGAGAGAAAAATATTATACTTGGTCATTTATTTATTGAGTAAAATGATCCAATATTACATATCTGTGAGTGGCAAAAGTATGTGAACCTTTGCTTTCATACAGTGTGTGTACATGGGACACGTGCCATTTTCGGGCGGAGTCTCACTTTGATTTTTACGACAGCGGCTGGATAGATCTGTGAGAGATGTTGAATTTTGCAACGACTCTGAAGAAAATCTGTTTGAAATCCCCTGAGTCTTGGGAACTAAGACTTATTATAGAACTTGTTCACATGTAACTGACACAATCAGTGTATCGTTCTCTCAGTCTGTTAGACTCAGGAGCTCAGACTGCAGTTACTGACTGTGGATTATAGACATGCAGCTCCTGCAGTCTGTGTTTATAGTTCTCTCGGTATGAAGCTCTGTCTTAAGTGGCCCCTGACAGTCCCTCAGTGTCCCTGGGTATATTCACTGCCTTATCTGTACATTGAATGTCCTGAGCAGGAGCTCAGACTGCAGTTACTAAAACAGTAATAATTTATTGACAGAAGGTGTTTTGTGGTCAGTGTTCTACACTGTAGTGTGTCATGTGGTAAAAGCGTTATATGACAATGGAACTTTCATAAATATGACCATATATCAGTTGTAATTATGTTCTACACATATACCTGCAACCAGTGGCGTGTGTGTGTGTGTGTGGGGGGGGGTTAGGACAATTCTAAGGGCCCAGCATTGACCAGGGGCCCTCAGAGGACAATATTAATATTATTACCATGTGTAGGTTAATTTAACGAAAATATTTAAAAAAAAATTTGTCCCTTAAAATGAACAAATACAACAACCTTCTGGTTTGGATTTCCATTTTCCACAAAATTATTACAATAGACGGACTTTATTTTTCACTCCTCTCCCTATTCATTACATGCTACAGTCTTGTGTAGGCGGAGCCAGAGCGTGACACCGCATTAGGTTTGTTGCTTTCCAATCCAGCGCTCATGTTAGCTGTACATGATAGAAGCAGAGTTGATGGTGAATTGACACCATCATGAAGAAGTCGAGTTACCAGAAACGTAAAGAGAGGCAGCACAAAGCTGAGAGAGAGAAAAACGGGCCAACAGTTAGTCACTCAGATCTTCTGAAGAAAGCTGGCCTATACATTTATTCACTGACCTTCCTTTAGTGGCTATTAACCCAACGTGCTAATGTTAATGCTATAGGAGATTATTACTGTGGCTTAACCACTGATTGGATGATCAAGCTAACAACTTAATTTACAGTGCAGTGTCGTTTTATTTAAATATTTCATAGGTTACCGTTATTGCCACTGAAAATGAGACGAGTAATGAATGTAATTTTGTTCTGCAAAGAGCTCAGTGAATTTATAAGTCCACTAGACAGCTAGTGCGCCAGCTAGGTGAAGATGCATGCTAATAACTAGCTTGTTCACTCCTGAGGTCTGATCTCAACATGCCCAGATGCAGCCTCAGGATTAGGAAACCCTCCCTCAACCCCCTCCCAGTTGTAGCAGAAGGAGGTGAGCAGTATTTTGTTGATAATATATTTACAGAGCAATCTGTGAATAAAGGGCTTTGGGGTTAAGGCTCATGCAGACTGATTTTAGTATTTGTAAAAGGTTCGCTAGATGTGGGTGGAGCACAGAGGACGGCAGGACAGAGACTGAGTTCGCAAAACTCTTTTATTTGCACTTTTCAGTGGAAGCATTTCTCTCTCAGCCACACGCACACACATTCCGGTCCTCGGGTTATGGAGAGAGCCCCTCTGCTCTCGCTCTCCCTCCTTAAATAGCCCGGTTTACTGGGGAGAACACACACAAAACATAGATTAATCACACTCAGGTGAAGCGATTCTGCCACTTACCTTCCCCAACTCCGCCCTCCTGTCACAGACCGGCGCTTGACCACGCCCCCGCTGCCACAGTATTTATGCTGCATTAACCATGTGAGCAGCTAGCTATAGCAAGCAAGTACTATTTTAGCTGATAACATTCATATAGACATTCCAATAATTAAATGCACAAAAACTGGCTAAGATTGTGAGATCGCTTGATTTAAAATGTAAAGCGAATAATGCCATTGGCACGTTTATGATCAGCCTTTTAAGATATTTCTTTCCGTTTATGATCAACTAATGTTACTAACCAAGCATGCAGCTCATTCCATCCAAACGTTAGTAACACATACACACAGTTCTCACTAACACTGTATTAGTACGATTATATGACGGATCCTGAATTATACACAACAAAGCCCTTAAGGCATAAATACTGACACCTAGTGGTGTAAAGTAAAATCAGGGGATAAACAAGGTCTGTGCCTTCTGTGATCAGTTCAGTCGAGGTGTTCAGATCCAGTGGGTCGGTACTGGTGTTTGACAAACTCAGACTTTTGAATTCATGTGTGTGTGTGTGTGTGTGTGTGTAAGAAAATTACACTAATAACACTTCCTCTGGATAAACTAAAGGTTTTTTTCTTTCTTTTTTGGGGGGTGGGGTGGGGGGGGGTTGGAATATAATTTTCTTTCATAGGGCCCAAATTTTCCAGCAGCGCCCCTGCCTGCAACTCTGACAATATCATTTTCATCTCATCTCATTATCTCTAGCTGTTTTATCCTGTTCTACAGGGTCGCAGGCAAGCTGGATCCTATCCCAACTGACTACGGGCGAAAGGCGGGGTACACCCTGGACAAGCCGCCAGGTCATCACAGGGCTGACACATAGACACAGACAACCATTCACACTCACATTCACACCTACGCTCAATTTAGAGTCACCAGTTAACTTAACCTGCATGTCTTTGGACTGTGGGGGAAACCGGAGCACCCGGAGGAAACCCACGCGGACACGGGGAGAACATGCAAACTCCACACAGAAAGGCCCTCGCCGGCCACGGGGCTCGAACCCGGACCTTCTTGCTGTGAGGCGACAGCGCTAACCACTATACCACCGTGCCGCCCCATATCATTTTCAGTGACAAAATGTTTTGAAAGTTCTGAGTTTTAAAACATATTTTTGAGACGGTAATTTTATTTAAGAGGTTTCATTTACAACATGTGTCTGACAGCTCAAAATGCATCTCTGGGTATTTAAAAATTGCAGATCTTCCGTGGGCCTCTGGCGGCCCCCAGACCCCCAGCCTTACTGGGTTGATGCCGCCCCCCCTTCACAATTTCCTGGATCCGCCCCTGTAAGATAAGTCAGTTTAAAGGTAGACTGACTTTCAGGTTTTTCAAGTGTAAGCCATAAAAATAATTTTTCCCAACACCCAATTATTTTTGTTTAGTGACCAAAAACTACTGAATTTGAATCACAGACTTCCAATTTTATTAGCTTTTTAAAAATAGAACAATTAATGAATTTGGGGCCATGTGGCTGTAAATTCTCCGCTATTTTTTCCTGCTTCACCATGACCCAATTCAATATACTACATCATGCATCACGTGGTGGGCTTTCCCCGTTCGCACAAGGCATTGTGGGATACAAATTTGAAACAGGAGAGAAAAATGGAGGACGTGAGTGTGCGAATGAAACGTGAAAGAGCGACTACAATAACAGAAAGTGAGAAGAAAAGACGTTATGTTATATACGAAGGAAAGGAAACGCAGGACCAAACTAATAAATATCGGCGCTCAGCGAGCACCTCGGTGTGATCAGCTGTTCGTTTAGCGACAGAATGATGGAACTGTCAGTGCACCACCATGCCGCCCATATTTTAAAGTAATGATGGATATTGTTTCTCTTTATTTACTTGAGCGGTTCTTGACATAATATGGATTACTGCAGTTGTGGAATCGGGCTATTTACTGTATTTTTATTATTTACTGTTTGATCTCTAATGCATTAAGAAGGAAAGAAACTTGTCCACTAATTAACTTTTGACTTTCACATGGTGTGGGGGATTCGGAAAACCCACCTGACCCCCTCTGACTACGGCCTTGTACAGATATAAAGGTGTATTGTGTTCAGTGCAGTAATGAGAAATATCTGATGAACACACAACATATAAAACAATCCATCAGCAAAACTTTATCAATGTCTTTTAATCTGCATTTATTTCTCTACACAGGTGTTCTCACTCAGGACAAAAGTCGTTGGTCTGTGAAATATCCTGATAATCCAATCTGTGCTGTGAGAGGATTCAGTGTCTCCATTCCCTGCAGTTATTATTATGATCCAACATCAAATCCCAATATTCAGGTGACACAAAAGCTTTGGTGCTCACTGAACTCAAACACAGATGTTTGTTTAAACCCTCCGTATGTTTATGACAGCTCATCAAACACCAACTCAGACTTTGAGTACGCTGGAGACGACAAATCAAACTGCACTTTATTAATCCACAATCTACAGTTCAGTTATTCTGGAAAGTACAGATTCAGATTTATAACTGCTAATCCTGATGACAGACAGACAGGTGTTCCTGGAGCGACTCTACAAGTTGCAGGTAAATTTTAATGATTAAAATAAAAATCCAAATGATTCATGATCTGTATAATTGACTTTCCTCACCTATAGGAATACATTAAATCATTTTGTGGAAATCTTTCTCTTTTGAACAGTGAAAGTAAATTTAACTCCAGCTTTAATTTTTATCAAGAAATCTCATGTAGTTGATGTTTATTATTCAGTAAAACATGTTCATCAGTGAGAGAAATCCTGATTCACTGACGTGGAGTCTTTCCTGCTCTCTGGAAAAGATTTAAAGGTGTCACTAATCAGGCTCAGTGGAAACGGGACCCTTAAACAAGGAGACTCGTTAAATCTGACGTGTGATGTGAACTGCACACACAGTTCCTCACAGTTCATGTGGTCGAAGAACAACAAGCTCTTACCTGAATCAGGACCCGTTCTTCACTTTCCTGCTCTAACCATGAGGGATTCTGGGAATTACACCTGCACTTGGAAAACCAACGTGACATCAGGATCTGAAACGATCAGCCTTCACGTCGAGGGTGGGTCCATCTGCTCACAACATTCCTGAACATCTCGAATGATTCCTGAAGGAAATGAAGTGACTTGTGTTCAGTCAAATATCCATGTGTTAAATAATGTAAGTTCTTTTTCTACAGGCGAAAATCAGTGGAAAATCTGGATCATTGTTTTGGTGATAGTGGGAGTGATTTTGATCGGTTTAGCCATTGGAGCTGTGATTTACAAGAGGCGGTAAAACTCTGCTTGTTTATTTTTTTTTACACAATACAATAAGTTTTATTTTAAACTCTCACAATTTCCTGATGAAACCATCATCTCACTCACAATCTGTAATGCCAGAAAGTTTAAAACAGAAATTAACATTTGTATTTTGTGGTTTTTAAACAGTTTTCTGTGTGATTGCAGGTTTGTCAGCACTGAGCAGCAGAAGGAGGATGATTGTGCTATCTACGCTAACATACAGCAACAGAATAATTCTCCAGTCTATGCTAATGTACAGCTATAGCTCTCTATGCAATAACAATGAGCTGATCAGAGTTTCACACCTCGTTCACTTCATTCATGTCTTCTGTTTGTGAATTTCCCCTTTGAACTGAAAAAGACAAACATGATACAGCCTTCACGCTTGCTGTGTTTTGCATTTGAACTAAATTTTATAATGTCATAAATAAAGGTTGGTTAAGATGTTTATGAGCTGCTGATACTTATTGACTGTGTAAGGAATAAAGTATTCGGAGTATTCAAAGTTTTCATGTTTTTATAGGAAAGTAATCAATGCCAGGGTGGTGTGATGTATCCAATGCAATGCAGAAATTAAATTAAACTAGATAGAGACTGACTAAAGTCACAGTAATTTCTGCTAGCTGTTACAAACTGAGATGTCTGGTCACTGTACCCTATAAATCCAGAATGGTAAGAGATAGAGAATGATGCTTCATGAGGAAAAGTTGCACCCTGCCACCCTGGAAAAAAACTGACTGAAAAAATCATGAAAATTGACAGAGTAATAAGTGATTGAAAATAATCCTGTTTTTCATGGATCATTCCAGACCAGTGATCTGGATTGGCACCAGAAGTCACAGCAACGTAATTCAGCCCAGAGGTATTCTTCATGTGAATCTGGTGATGATTGGCTGAAAACTAAGGGAGACACAGTGTCCTAAAAAATGTTAGGAGAATAATAATAGAGGAGCGGCATGGTGGTGTAGTGGTTAGCACTGTTGCCTCCCAGCAAGAAGGTCCTGGGTTCAAGCCCCGTGGCCGGCGAGGGCCTTTCTGTGTGGAGTTTGCATGTTCTCCCCGTGTCTGTGTGGGTTTCCTCTGGGTGCTCCAGTTTCCCCCACAGTCCAAAGACATGCAGGTTAGGATAATTGGTGGCTCTAAATTGACCAGAAGTGTGAATGGTTGTGTGTCTCTGTTACCCCTTTTCCACCAAATCAGTTCCAGGGCTGGTGCTCGTTCAACTTGCGAGCCAGCTGAGAACCAGTTTGCTTTTCCATAGCTCGGGGTGCTAAGGGGAGCCATGTCATTACGTCGCTGTATACGTCAATTACGCTGCTGCGTTTGCATAAACCTTGGCGCAAACATTGAGGTAACAACAACACGGAGAAGAAGAAGCAGCAACAAAAACAACAACAATAATGGATGATTTCGCATTTGTACAGCTGCTGCTTCTCTTCGCTTAAAAATGGCGACCTTTCGCTGTCTTGCTATTGTTGTTGGTCTTAACAACGCCGCCCCCCCGCTGACGTAAGCGGTTCTTTCCTCTGGCCCAGCAAAGAGTTGGTGCTAGCCTGGAGCCATTTTTTCTGGCCTCAGGGCCAGTTCTTTGTCAGTGGAAACAGAAAACCCGGTTCCAAACTAAGCGCTGGCCCCAAACCAGCCCTGGAACTGCTTTGGTGGAAAAGGGGCATGAGTGTCAGCCCTGCGATGACCTGGCGACTTGTCCAGGGTGAACCCCGTCTCTCGCCCATAGTCAGCTGGGATAGGCTCCAGCTTGCCTGTGACCCTGCACAGGATAAGCGGCTACAGATAATGGATGGATGGGTTAACAATATACTATTATAAGTTACGTCAACGTGGTTTCTCTCTCTGCCTTGGGATTCTGACATTTCTGCTTAATATTTTATCATGATTGAGGAACAGAGACAGATGCAAGTGCAGAAAACTTTTATTTACGCAGGACATTCAAAGCAATAAAATCACCCTGGTGTGAAAATACAGCAGTAGAAGTGAGGAACACTTCTGGAAAATAAAAACAAACACAAGACACACTTAGAGAAGCCAGGGTTTAAATAACACGAGTAATAAGTGATAGCAGGTGTGTGTGTGTGTGTGTGTGTATAATGCTGTCTATAAGCAGGGTGTGTGAGTTTTAGAGTCATGCTGGTATACTCGAGCAAGTCAGCAGACATGGAGGTCCCTCTGTATAAACAAAATTTGTTATAAATAGTCTTTGTTTGAACAAAATATATGTTCTGAAATAGGAAGAGAACTCTCTCAACAGAGCTGTGATGCAGCTTGACTCCTGCCATGTTGCTAACTAGCTAATGTCTCACCTTGGCAATGTCACACACCGCTGTGAATTCATTGAGGTGTACACTCACACAGTGTTCATGTTTGAGGTCTTTTAATGATCATCACATGATTCTGATGTGGAATACTCCTCTGTACATGATGCATTATTACCTTCACTGCAGAGATGGCGGACAACTCCATATAAATGCCCATGTTTGGAACGGGATGTCCAACAAGATCATATATGATGTCAAATGTCCACATATTTGGCCATACAGTGCATTTCTGAATCAAAATGTATTTTTAATAAGGTGTGAGTGTGCGTGCACGCATGTGCAAAAGATAATGCATGAGGCCCCTGCTCATCTTCCTGCCTATATGGTTTAACACTCTTGGTGTCTGTAGCTATATTAGGTTGATTCTTTTCATCCAGGAAGTACTCTTAGTTCTCACCTATCATGACCGAGTCAGTGAGCTCAGTATAAACACAGACCCACCAGCGAGTGTGTGAAGTTGTTGCTGAAGAAGAGATGAAGATGCTGCTCTCGGCTCTGATTCTGCTCACGCTGTCTGGTAGGAAACATCATCTCACTCTTCGACAGAATTATTGTTCAGAGTTGTAATTGTTTGCTGATTGATGTTGCAGTGTGTACGCTCAGTTATTGGATTATACACTTCCACAAACACATTATACTGGATCATATTAGTCAACATTAGATTTCCATCTGATGAAAGATTTCTAATGATTATTTTAAGTAAGTTTTGGTTTTATTGGGTCACTAAGATAATTAATATAGATGTATCTTTAGGCACTGCCTAAAAACAGAGCTCCTGATGAGTGTACAATGTACAGTACATGTAAGTGGTGTCACTCATTATTCATGTTTCGGGCAGAGCCGTCAGCCTAGGAAGATGTATTTATGTTACAGACGCTCGCTGCTGTGTTTATATTCACCATGTGCCTCCGTCAGAGGTTTAGCAGGGTATGTTATAAAACGTTGCTGTCTGTCATTCCGATATGTCATTCAGGCACAATGTAAAGTTTGTGTGTGCTGTTTATTGAGTGTGTTTTGTGTTTGGTGCATTGCTTGAACTGTGGTTTAGCACAAGGCTTTGGGCGGAGCAAGGTGTGTAACATTCAGAGCATAGTCTGTGAACATTACTCTGCAAAACTGTGTATTCGTTTACAACCATGTTACATGAATTGGTTTTGTTTTCTTTAGTTTCATGGTGTACGGTGTTTGATGTCTGGTGTTTGATGCTGTACTCGTGTTCAAGAGGAATAAAATGCATATGCACCCATCAGAGACGCTCTGCTGTTGTTCATAATGTCAAGGGCTGCGCCAGTGTTCGTAAATAATCCCATGCTAATTTTTAAAAAGCAAGTTAAAAATAAGAGCTAGATAAAAACCCATCTATCTTAGAGAAATAAAGACACAAATTTCATTGTCTGGTGGTCTAGTGTCTGAGATACATTGCCTTGCACTTACGATCAGGTTCCCTGTGGTGGTACACATACACTACCGTTCAAAAGTTTGGGGTCACTTTGAAATGTCCTTATTTTTGAAAGAAAAGCACTGTTCTTTTCAATGAAGATCACTTTAAACTAATCAGAAATCCACTCTATACATTGCTAATGTGGTAAATGACTATTCTAGCTGCAAATGTCTGGTTTTTGGTGCAATATCTCCATAGGTGTATAGAGGCCCATTTCCAGCAACTCTCACTCCAGTGTTCTAATGGTACAATGTGTTTGCTCATTGCCTCAGAAGGCTAATGGATGATTAGAAAACCCTTGTACAATCATGTTAGCACAGCTGAAAACAGTTGAGCTCTTTAGAGAAGCTACAAAACTGACCTTCCTTTGAGCAGATTGAGTTTCTGGAGCATCACATTTGTGGGGTCGATTAAATGCTCAAAATGGCCAGAAAAATGTCTTGACTATATTTTCTATTCATTTTACAACTTGTGGTGGGAAATAAAAGTGTGACTTTTCATGGAAAACACAAAATTGTCTGGGTGACCCCAAACTTTTGAACGGTAGTGTACATAGTTTGTATGGTTGCAAAAGCCATCAAAAATCAGGTTGATGCATTACAATATTCTCTTAAGTATGGAGCTTCATCAATAAAATACAAAACAATCTTAGTTCATTATCATCATGAAAATTGCTCAGGTCCTGGGCTCTCAGTGTACTGTTAGATCAAAATTCTCACAGAGTCTAATTGATATTGTCACAAAACAACTTTACAGAAAATTATAAATTCCAGATATAAATCTCTCATTATCTCATTATCTCTAGCCGCTTTATCCTTCTACAGGGTCGCAGGCAAGCTGGAGCCTATCCCAGCTGACTACGGGCGAAAGGCGGGGTACACCCTGGACAAGTTGCCAGGTCATCACAGGGCTGACACATAGACACAGACAACCATTCACACTCACACCTACGGTCAATTTAGAGTCACCAGTTAACCTAACCTGCATGTCTTTGGACTGTGGGGGAAACCGGAGCACCCGGAGGAAACCCACGTGGACACGGGGAGAACATGCAAACTCCACACAGAAAGGCCCTCGCCGGCCCCGGGGCTCGAACCCAGGACCTTCTTGCTGTGAGGCGACAGCGCTAACCACTACACCACCGTGCCGCCCCAGATATAAATCTGTTTTATAAATTTATTCCTAATGAGTAAGCCAGAGGTGATGGTGGCAAGAAAAAATCTCCCTGAGAGACATGAGGAAGAAACCTTCTGGGTGACATCAAATCATGTGATTATAGACCAAAAATAGATAGCACAAAACACAAGCACACACGAGATTCCTGCTGTACATCTAACCTCTGACCTTTAATCAACTGAAAGATGGAAAAGACTGATAAAATCATTTAAGGAATAGGTCAGGTGTCCCTGACAGAGTTCATATTAAGATGAAGGTACGTTGAAGAGTCATGTTTTGCTTCTTTTGGAAGGTGTTTTTGATAGTAGTAAACTAAAAGAATAATTTGTGGCAGATCACAGAATCCAGGGACACATGTCTGCCCGGGGGCATTTTGAGTTACTGACAGATTCAGAAAGTACAGTTTCTAAGCTTTCCAATGATGTCTTCCATGTGGAGATCTGACATTATTTGAAGAATGTGTGGCCTTTTGAAAGTGTATACTTCTTAAAACAGAAAAGGGAGAAAATCGCCCTCAAAGTTTTCCATCTCAGCTACTCTGGGTGCAGGGCGGGCACATAATGGTGCTCATCTGCATGACATTAAGGAAAGCCCTACCCCCTACGAGCTAGCACGATACTACTTTCATGTAAACAAAGATTACCACGTCAATTTTCCTTCCATGCAAAGTATGCCCAAAACAATTATGAAGTACAAAAATAAGTCCTAAAGTATACTTTAACGTTTTGTGGTTGAAAAATTACTCACACCGTAAGAAAGAAAGATAGCACGATGATGACACAACTAACACAACACTAGTTTCATGTAAAGCCTCAGTCACAACCGGCCGTACAGTACGCGCCCCTACGGCCGGTCTACACGCAAAAAACGCAAGAAACACACGGAGAGCGCGCATGAAACGCACGAGAGCGCGCGTGTGATGTGCTGATTTTCGAGCCGCAGACCGGCCGCAGAGGTTCTTTGTCATGTCAAAAAAACCTCTACAGGCGCTTACGTTTTTTTCAGGTTGCAAGACAAACTTACGGCCAACGCGCGTCTTTCTCCATGAACAAAAAAAAAAAAAAATGCAGCGATTTGGGAAACGCCAAAAATCACACGGCCAAAAAATCGTACGTCCGGTTGTGACCTAGGCTTAACCAAACCACAACACTCTCCGTTACATGCAAAAATAACCACACAGCCTTAGATTAATAAACTTACCCCATCAGAAAGAGAAACGGTGCCTTGCACACACCAATGCCTCCGATGGAATGTAATCCTAGAACGGTCCGTGTATCATCCAATCATTCAAGTATTCCATTCAATCTGGAAAACGAGGTTGCGGGTTTTTTTTTGCTAGAAATGGTTATCTCCGATGTAAATACTGAGTGTCTGTATGCTTCACGGTGTTTGCTCCTCTGCGCTCTGTTTAGTAACTCATTCCATAGTGAAATCACACGCCTGTATGCAGTTAAGTAGCCATGCGCTCAGCCCGTATCATACAGCTGATTCGCGAAAAAAAACAACAAAAGACTTACAGTGGTGCTTGAAAGTTTGTGAACCCTTTAGAATTTTCTCTATTTCTGCATAAATATGACCTAAAACATCATCAGATTTTCACACAAGTCCTAAAAGTAGATAAAGATAACCCAGTTAAACAAATGAGACAAAAATATTATACTTGGTCATTTATTTATTGAGGAAAATGATCCAATATTACATATCTGTGAGTGGCAAAAGTATGTGAACCTCTAGGATTAGCAGTTAATTTAAAGGTGAAATTAGAGTCAGGTGTTTTCAATCAATGGGATGACAATCAGGTGTGAGTGGGCACCCTGTTTTATTTACAGAACAGGGATCTATCAAAGTCTGATCTTCACAACACATGTTTGTGGAAGTGTATCATGGCACGAACAAAGGAGATTTCTGAGGACCTCAGAAAAAGCGTTGTTGATGCTCATCAGGCTGGAAAAGGTTACAAAACCATCTCTAAAGAGTTTGGACTCCACCAATCCACAGTCAGACAGATTGTGTACAAATGGAGGAAATATAGTTAGTTTTTTTTTTCTTTTTTATCAGACATCTAATTTTGGGGTTTGTTTACCTGACATGTTTCGACGTACAACTTCCGTCTTCCTCAGAGTGTCACCGGATGTTATTGGTGACGCATCTTTTATCAGCTGCTGTTTCTGACCGACCTGTCAAACCAGACAGGAAGGCCACGCCTTCAGAAACAGCAGCTGATAAAAGATGCGTCACCAATAACATCCGGTGACACTCTGAGGAAGACGGAAGTTGTACGTCGAAACATGTCAGGTAAACAAACCCCAAAATTAGATGTCTGATAAAAAAGAAAAAAAAAACTAACTATATTTAATATAAGACATAATGAACGTAATCGAAAGAAATGGAGGAAATACAAGGCCATTGTTACCCTCCCCAGGAGTGGTCGACCAGCAAAGATCACTCCAAAAGCAAGGCATGTAATAGTTGGTGAGGTCACAAAAGACCCCAGGGTAACTTCTCAGCAACTGAAGGCCACTCTCACATTGGCTAATGTTAAGGTTCATGAGTCCACCATCAGGAGAACACTGAACAACAATGGTGTGCATGGCAGGGTTGCAAGGGGAAAGCCACTGCTCTCCAAAAAGAACACTGCTGCTCATCTGCAGTTTGCTGAAGATCACGTGGACAAGCCAGAAGGTTATTGGGAAAATGTTTTGTGGATGGATGAGACTGAAATAGAACATTTTGGTTTAAATGAGAAGCGTTATGTTTGGAGAAAGGAAAGCACTGCATTCCAGCATCAGAACCTTATCCCATCTGTGAAACATGGTGGTGGTAGTATCATGGTCTGGGCCTGTTTTACTGCATCTGGGCCAGGACGACTTGCCATCATTGATGGAACAATGAATTCTGAATTATACCAGCAAATTCTAAAGGAAAATGTCATGATATCTGTCCATGAAGTGAATCTCAAGAGAAGGTGGATCATGCAGCAAGACAACAACCCTAAGCACACAAGTCGTTCTACCAAAGAATGGTTAAAGAGGGATAAAGTTAATGTTTTGGAATGGCCAAGTCAAAGTCCTGACCTTAATCCAATCAAAATGTTGTGGAAGGACCTGAAGTGAGCAGTTCATGTGAAGAAACCCACCAACATCCCAGAGTTGAAGCTGTTCTGTATGGAGGAATGGGCTAAAATTCTTCCAAGCCGGTGTGCAGGACTGATCAACAGTTACCGCAAACGTTTAGTTGCAGTTATTGCTGCACAAGGGGGTCACACCAGATACTGAAAGCAAAGGTTCACATACTTTTGCCACTCACAGATATGTAATATTGGATCATTTTCCTCAATAAATAAATGACCAAGTATAATATTTTTGTCTCATTTTTTTAACTGGGTTCTCTTTATCAACTTTTAGGACTTGTGTGAAAATCTGATGATGTTTTAGGTCATATTTATGCAGAAATATAGAAAATTCTAAGGGGTTCACAAACTTTCAAGCACCACTGTAAATCATCATGTGAATGGCCCATATGGTAATTTACCCACACCCCCCAGCAGGCTACAGTCCTGACAAAAACGAGACAATTTGCAACAAAAAATGTATGCTTTTCCAACAAAACAATCTATTATCTGAAATACTGATTGCATTCTTCAAGATCTCAACTTGCACATGATGGAAAAAAACAAAAATCACAAATTTCGAAAAAAAAATGCTCCTTTTGTGATTATCTCGGATTCATTTCGGCCGACATGTGTCCCTGGATTCGGTGAGGGGTCACATTTTTAAAACATAACCCAAACTCAAAAAAAAAAGTTGGGATGGTAATATTGAAAGTAAACCTGAAAACAATGATTTGTAAATAATCTTTGACCTGTATTGCACTCAAAACAATACAACAGCACATTATTTGTTTTACATCATGCATTTTACTGTTTTTTTCCCCCCCAAAATAAACACATTTAAATTTTGATTCTTGCAACATATTTAAAAAAAGTTGGGATGGTAAAGCATTTACCATGTTATAATGTTTATAATATTTCCATTCCTTCTCACAACACTTAAAAGATGTTTATGGACTGAAGACTCCAAGTGATGAAGTGTTTCAGGTGTTATTTTTGTCCCGTTCTTAGTGTAAACAGGTCTTAAGGTGTGTAACAGTTCGGGGTCGTCACTGTCATATTTTTCATTTCTAAATTCTCCACACATTCTCTATTGGGGACAGGGGGGGACACGCCCTCTTCTTCCACAGCCACGGCTTTGTAATGTGAGCAGAATGTGGTTTTGCATTGTCTTGTTGAAATCTGCCTGGAAAAGACGTCGTCTTGAAGGCAACAGATGTCGCTGCAAACTCTCAGTGTACTTTTCTGCATTAATGCTCCCTCACAGAAGTGTAAGTTACCTTTGTCAAGGGCACTGACCCAACCCCATACCATGATACACCCTGGCTTTTGGACTGGTTCTTGGTAACAGTCTGGACGGTCCTTTCCCTCTTTGGTCCGGAGCACACAGCATCCATTTCTTACAAAAAAAGACCTGGTATAAAGATTCATCTGACCACAATACACATTTCCACTGTGTGATAGTCCATCCCAGACGCCTCTGAGTGCAGAGAAGTCAATGGTGCTTCTGAACACAGTTAACGTAAGGCTTCCTTTTTGTACAGTAAAGTTTTAAGTGGTGTTTGTGGATGTCAAGTCAAGTCAAGTCATTTGTATAGTGCTTTTAACAATAAACATTGTAGCAAAGCAGCTTTACAGAATTTGAATGACTTAAAACGAGCTAATGTGGATGTAACTCCATATTGAAGTCATGAACAAAGGTTTGCCAAAGTAATCCCAATCTCATGTGGTTTTATCAGCTATAGATGAATGATGGTTCTTGATACAGTGCCGTCTGAGGGATCAGAGATCCCGGGGGTTCAGATTAGGCTTGTGGCCTTGCCCTTTATGCATTGAAATTCCTCCAGATTCCTTAAATCATTTAATGATGTTATGCACCACCAGGCCCGGCCCTTACCAATTTGACACCCTAGGCAAGATTTTAGGTGGCGCCCCCTCCCCAACACCAGTTAAAGCCACTGATAGTGTATCTAACAAGAAATGGAATAGCTTTGTCTTAAAACATTCTTTTATTTAAACAAAAAAAATTGCACGTTCAAAATACTTAATTAAAGGCATTAAATAAAGAAATTGCACATTCAAAATATTTAATACTGAATTAAAGAAACAAATACAAAATATGAACTGAATATATGAAACATAATATAAATGGCTTACATAAAGTATTACATTTACAGTACTCCCAAAATAAAAAATGTAAACAAGTGTTGTCATTCGTAAATGCAATATAAATAAGGCATTGCACAAAACAAGAGATTAAAGAAACCAGTGTGCATGAAAAATACAAGGATTTAAATAAAAATAAAAAAATATAAAATTGTGATATTAAAAAGACCTCTAGTGGTGTTTTTTGGTACTGCCTTCAACTTCAACAGTAGTCGAGCTTATGTAAAGCCTGGTCGGACGAGAGGGGGCGCCTTGGGAAAGTAACAGGTCTATTAATAATAATAATAATAATAATAATAATAATAATAATAATCTCATCTCATCTCATTATCTGTAGCCGCTTTATCCTTCTACAGGGTCGCAGGCAAGCTGGAGCCTATCCCAGCTGACTACGGGCGAAAGGCGGGGTTCACCCTGGACAAGTCGCCAGGTCATCACAGGGCTGACACATAGACACAGACAACCATTCACACTCACATTCACACCTACGGTCAATTTAGAGTCACCAGTTAACCTAACCTGCATGTCTTTGGACTGTGGGGGAAACCGGAGCACCCGGAGGAAACCCACGCGGACACGGGGAGAACATGCAAACTCCACACAGAAAGGCCCTCGCCAGCCCCGGGGCTCGAACCCAGGACCTTCTTGCTGTGAGGCGACAGCGCTAACCACTACACCACCGTGCCGCCCCAATAATAATAATAATAATAATAATAATAATTATTATTATTATTTACTGAATTCCTCACCACCCGCTCGGTGAGTTGCTTTTGTGTCTTCTTCCTTTACAGGAGAGAAAGTGTGCCATTTATGCTATTTGTAAAGAGAACACATCTGAGTGCTTGTTTCGTTTCCCTGCAGTCTTGACGCACTGAGATTGTTTCTTGTTTTCAACGCATTTATTATATTTTCCTCCAGGAAGCTCTTCGCAACATGCTTGCTTGAATGAGCTGCTAAACTGTCATTTTAATGAGAACACAGATCAACAAAGCAACTTTGTTTTATTTAAAAAAAAAAAAAACGTGCCAGGCACCATTGGAATATCTCGCTGCGAAACATGTTCGGTGCATAAAAGACCTTTACTTCAGCCCAGACTGCTCAACGACACCGACAGACTGCTCCAAGTGCAGCCATATTCAAAACAAGCAACAGATCTATGTCAGTTATTTACGTTATGCAAAAACACTCTTTAGCCAACAACACTTAGGCTATTACATGGCCGAAACAGAGAATAGCCGCGGATGCGCACTTGCGCGCCCGAAGACACACTATAGACAGGGCGAACCACTGGTGAGCGCTTATTGTTTGTTTGGGTTCATTTTGCCTGCAACGAAATACAAGTCAAAGTAAATTTAGAAATCACTGCTTGCTTTTTTAATTTGTATTTCCCATATGATAGAAATATGTTTGGAATGCTTGAAACTGGTACAGGCTGGTCTGATTGCTACTCGTTTTGGTTAGTTAAATCCTTAAGATCGCACATTCTGCTCTCTGTTTAATGAAGGTTATGTTGAGCAGTAATGTCTTTCTTTTTTTCATAAGATTATGATCCTGATGGGTGATGTAATGGTACAAAGTACCAAAGATAAGATAAAGAGTTGGGTGGAACATTTTGAAAACGTATTAAATGATAAATATGGATCCATCTGTCAGGAATATATTACCCATCAGCCCCATGATCACGCACACCTGAGCTACATTGAGGTTTAAGAATACAAGTTCTGACACTTGTAGCACTCCTTAGCATCTGTTGTATTCATTTTGCGTTCCTGCGTGTTTTCGTGTTATACCTGGAGCTTGTTATTCGAGTCCATGTTAGAATAGAATAGAATAGAATAGAATAGTCCTGAGGTGCATGTGCTGTGTGTAAGGTGCACAGTCCTGAGGTGAGGTGAGTGAGATGAATGTGTTGTGTTTCACATTATGGAGTGAGGTATTGCACATATCTGCACTTGCATCAGCCTCTGACTCCTGAACCTAACACCATACAGTGGGGCAAAAAAGTATTTAGTCAGTCACCAATTGTGCAAGTTCTCCCACTTAAAAAGATGAGAGAGGCCTGTAATTTTCATCATAGGTACACTTCAACTATGAGAGACAAAATGAAAAAAAAAATCCAGAAAATCACATTGTCTGAGTTTTAAAAAATTTATTTGCAAATTATGGTGGAAAATAAGTATTTGGTCAATAACAAAAGTTCATCTCAATACTTTGTTATATACCCTTTGTTGGCAATGACAGAGGTCAAACGTTTTCTGTAAGTCTTCACAAGGTTTCCACACACTGTTGCTGGTATTTTGGCCCATTCCTCCATGCAGATCTCCTCTAGAGCAGTGATGTTTTGGGGCTGTCGCTGGGCAACACGGACTTTCAACTCCCTCCAAAGATTTTCTATGGGGTTGAGATCTGGAGACTGGCTAGGCCACTCCAGGACCTTGAAATGCTTCTTACGAAGCCACTCCTTCGTTGCCCGGGCGGTGTGTTTGGGATCATTGTCATACTGAAAGACCCAGCCACGTTTCATCTTCAATGCCCTTGCTGATGGAAGGAGGTTTTCACTCAAAATCTCACGATACATGGCCCCATTCATGCTTTCCTTTACATGGATCAGTCGTCCTGGTCCCTTTGCAGAAAAACAGCTCCAAAGCATGATTGTAGCAGTTCGGATGGGTGGGTGGAGCACAGAAGGACGGCAGGCCAGAACTGAGTTCACAAAACCTGTTTATTATAGCGTTTCAGCTTGCTTTTCAGCTTTCCTTCACTCACTCACTCACTCACTCACACATCTGTTGTGGTCAGATTGGGGAGAGAGCCCGCTCCGCTCTCGCTCTCTTCCTTAAATAGGGCGCGGTCACTGGGGAAGACACACAAACACATTAAATCAACCTCAGGTGCAGTGATTCTGCCACTTACCTTCCCTGATTCTGCCCTCCGGTCACAGACTGACGCTTGACCACGCCCCCACTGCCACATACCCCCACCGCCCGACTCAGGCCGGGCAGCCGTCCGGCCTGCAGCCAACTCCCCCCCCTTGATGGGAGAGGAAGTCCGCCACGACCATCTGCGCCCCCGGCCTGTGGACCACCTTGAAGTTAAAGGGTTGGAATGCCAGATACCAACGGGTGATCTGCGTGTTGGCATCCTTCATGTGGTGGAGCCACTGGAGGGGTGCATGGTCTGAACAGAGGGTGAAAGGGCACCCCAGCAGGTAGTAACGGAGGGCGAGGACCACCCACTTGATGGCCAGGCTCTCCTTCTCTATGGTGCTGTAGCGCCCCTCACGCACTGACAGCTTACGACTTATGTACAGCACTGGGTGATCCTCCCCCTCCTGGGACAAAACAGCCCCCAGCCCTCTGTCCGACACGTCCATCTGCAACGTAAAGGGGAGAGAAAAGTCAGGGGAGTGTAACAGTGGCCCCCCACACAGTGCAGCCTTTACCTCAGAAAAAGCCCACTAGCATTGCTCTGTCCACTGGACCGGATCTGGTGCCCCCTTTTTAGTGAGATCAGTCAGTGGGCTGGTGACGTCCGAATAATTAGGTATAAACCTATGATAATGGCCAACCAGCCCCAGGAACTGTCTCACCCCCTTTTTGGTCTTGGGCCTCGGGCAGGCCACAATCGCTGCCGTCTTGTTAATTTGGGGACGCACCTGCCCAGTGCCCAAGTGGAAGCCCAGATACCATACTTCCACCTGCCCAATCGCACATTTCTTTGGGTTGGCTGTGAGACCTGCTCACCTCAGCGACCTGAGGACGGCCCTCAGGTGTTGTAGGTGCCGCGGCCAGTCATTATTATAAATAATGATGTCGTCAAGGCACGCGGCCGCATAGGTGGCATGGGGGCGGAGGACCCTATCCATCAGCCGCTGAAACGTAGCGGGCACCCCAAACAGCCCAAAAGGAAGTGTGACAAACTGGTGTAAGCCGAACAGTGTGGAAAAGGCCGTTTTTTCTTGGGATAATGGAGTCAAGGGGATCTGCCAATAACCCTTCGTCAAATCCAGTGTCGAGTAAAAACGAGCCGTGCCTAGTCGATCGAGCAACTCATCAATACGAGGCATTGGGTACGCGTCGAATTTAGACACCGCGTTGACTTTTCTATAGTCGACACAGAACCGGACCGACCTGTCGGCCTTGGGTACCAAGACCACCGGGCTGCTCCAGTCGCTGTGGGACTCCTCGACGATGCCCATTTCGAGCATGGCCTCGAGTTCTTCCGGAATCACTTTTTTCTTGTGTTCGGGTAGCCTGTAAGGGCGGCTACGCACTACCAACCCCGGGGGCGTCTCAATGTGGTGCTCTGTGAGGTTGGTGTGGCTGGGCAGGGGCAAGAACACGTCCGAAAATTCGGTCTGCAACTGGGCAACCTCCGCGAGTTGGGTCGGGGAGAGGTGGTATCCACAGGGGACTGGAGAGGTACGCGATGCCAATGCTCCCTTTTGAACCTCCGGCCCCAGCTCCGCCTTCTCCGGAACCACCGACACCAATGCCATGGGGACCTCCTCATTCCAGAGTTTGAGCAGATTGAGATGGTAAATCTATAGTGCCCCACCCCTGTCCATTCGCCTCACCTTGTAGTCGACGTCCGCGACCCGCCGTGTGACCTCAAAGGGTCCTTGCCACTTGATGACCAATTTGGAGCTCGATGTGGGCAACAGTACGAGTACTTTATCTCCCGGTGTGAACTCCCTAAGGTGCGTACCCTTGTCGTACAGGCGGGTTTGCCGTTCTTGGGCCTGCTGCAAATTCTCCTGGGTTAGGTGTGTGAGTGTGTGGAGTTTTGCGCCCAAGTCCATAACGTATTGAATTTCATTTATACTTGGTGAAGGTCCCTCCTCCCAATTTTCTCGCAGCACATCTAAAATGCCGCGCAGCTTATGCCCATATAACAATTCAAATGGGGAGAACCCCTTGGAGGCTTGTGGGACCTCTCGCACTGAAAACAAGGGTTCGAGCCATTTATCCCAATTACATGCGTCCTCACTTACGAATTTCCTAATTATATTTTTGAGGGTGCGATTGAATCGTTCGACTAAACCGTCCGTTTGTGGGTGATAAATGCTGGTGCGGATCAGCTTAATACCCAACAACCTATACAGTGCGTTCAGTGTTCGTGACATAAACGTGGTGCCTTGATCAGTCAGAATCTCTTTCGGGATTCCAACTCGGGAGATAACGCAGAAGAGCGCTTCCGCAATACTGCGTGCTGAGATATTGTGAAGAGGCACTGCTTCCGGGTATCGCGTTGCATAGTCCACTAGAACTAATATAAAGCGGTACCCTCGTGCTGACCGATCTAATGGCCCGACGAGATCCATCCCAATTCTTTCGAACGGGGTCTCGATTAATGGTAGAGGGCACAAAGGCGCTTTTGGAATGGCCACTGGATTTACTAACTGGCATTCGCGGCACGCCGTACACCACCTACGGACATCGCTGCGAATCCCTGGCCAATAGAACCAGGCCATTATTCGGGCTAGTGTTTTATCCTGCTCCAAGTGTCCAGCCATGGGATTAAAGTGAGCTGCCTGGAATACCAATTCCCAGCGGCTCTTCAGAATCAAAAGCTGCGTGACTTGCTCTTTAGTTTGAGTGTTCTGCGTCACCCGGTATAATCTATCCTTCATAATCACGAAGTAGGGGAAGGACGGGGTGGCATTTGGCTGGAGTGTTTGACCATCGATTACTCTCACTTGGTCAAACGCATGCCGCAGAGTCTCGTCTCGCGACTGCTCTAATGGAAAATCCGCGAGGGATTCCCTGAGAGAGAGAGAGGAGGAGCCGGCGGCTCCTCACTCTGATGCGGAGCTGACGTAGACGGCTCTGTGACAGCTGCTCCCACCAACGCGACCCCGGGACCTCCCCTTATTAAACTATGGCAGGACCCACTCTTTACTGGGTGACTCATCAATGCCCCAAATCCCATCCAATCCATCCCCAAAATTATTGAGTGGGTAAGGCGAGGATTAACCGCCGACTTCACTATAAATTTTTCCCCTCGAAAAAAATGCGGACCGACACTAAAGGGTAGCTGTGAACATCCCCGTGCACACACAACACCTTCACTAATTGTGCTCCCCCCAATGCCTCGTCTTGCACCAGGTTTTGGTGGATTGAGGTCTGATTACAACCAGAATCCACCAATGCCTGATATGTATCCCCTTGGATACTCACCGGCATGTGATACGCTCTGGCCTAATCGAGGGCGGCTCCTGGCACATCGGCGATCTGAACCACCGGGCCCACCTCCCTGACTGAGCACTGCTGTTGGAGGTGGCCCGGCTCCCTGCAGTGCCAGCAAACTGGCCCGGGCTTCCTCTCTGCACTGGTGCTCTGGGGCTCACTCACCTGAGGGAGGGGAGAGACAGACACAGAAGGGAGAAACGGGAGGGCACCGCGGGTGCGGTGGGCCGGCTGGGGTGAGGCCGGCCCCTGCCTCCGCGGTGGGGGAACGGGGTGAGGATGAGACACAGGAGGAGAGGGAGAGAGAGAGGGAGAGAGAGAGGAGAGGGGAGAAGAGGTTGTCTGCTGTCCTGCCATCGAGACAGCCGCCAAATGGGACTCCGCCAGCTCGATTGCCTGATCCAGCGAAGCTGGGCGGTGGCACTAGACCCACTCTGCCGCTCCGGCTGGTAGATGCACGATGAACTACTCCAGTGCCACCTGGTCGATGATCCCCTCGGCGTCGCGGTTGTCGGCCCTCAACCACTGCCCGCAGGTGTCCCGTAGTTGCTGGCCAAACACGAACGGTCGGCCGACTTCCTCCAAGCGCAAAGCGTGGAAGCACTGCCATTGTTGCTTGGGGGTGCGCCCCACATGCTGGAGGATGGCCCAGTGAAGGTCCGCATAGGCCAGCCGGCGGTCGGCGGGGAGCTGTAGCGCGGCCAGCTGCGCCTCTCCCGTTAGCAGGGGGAGGAGGCACGCCATGCGCTGTTCCATCGGCCACCCCGAGGTCTCTGCCACCTGCTCAAAGAACGTGAGGAAGGCCTCGGGGTCGTCCTGCAGGCCCATCTTCGTCAGGGTGAAGGGGGACGGCCCCGCGGCGGTGGACCCCACCGACGTGAGGAGGTGCCGGAACGCCTGTCGCTCTTCCTGCTGAGCCAGCACCAGGGCCTTGAACTGCTGTTCCTGTTCCTTCCGGAGGGTGACTAGTGCCTGGTGCTACCTTTGCTGGGCCGTGGCGAGGGCGTGGACCAGCTCAGCGAATGGGGAGGACTCCATGGGGCTGTTCTGCTTCGGCGCTCCAAATCCCGGGTTTCGGCACCACTGTAGCAGTTCGGATGGGTGGGTGGAGCACAGAAGGACGGCAGGCCAGAACTGAGTACACAAAACCCATTTATTATAGATTTTCAGCTTGCTTTTCAGCTTTCTTTCACTCACTCACTCACTCACTCATACATCTGTTGTGGTCAGGTTGGGGAGAGAGCCCGCTCTGCTCTCGCTCTCTTCCTTAAATAGGGCGCGGTCACTGGGGAAGACACACAAACACATTAAATCAACCTCAGGTGCAGTGATTCTGCCACTTACCTTCCCTGACTCCGCCCTCCGGTCACAGACCGACGCTTGACCACGCTCCCACTGCCACAATGATGTTTCTACCCCCATGCTTCACAGTAGGTATGATGTTCTTTGGATGCAATTCAGCATTCTTTCTCCTCCAAACACAAGTTGAGTTTTTACCAAAAAGTTCTATTTTGGTTTCATCTGACCATATGACATTCTCCCAATCCTCTTCTGGATCATCCAAATGCTCTCTAGCAAACTTCAGACAGGCCTGGACATGTACTGGCTTAAGCAGGGGGACACGTCTGGCACTGCAGGATTTGAGTCCCTGGCGGCGTAGTGTGTTACTGATGGTAGCCATTGTTACTTTGGTCCCAGCTCTCTGCAGGTCATTCACTAGGTCCCCCCGTGTGGTTCTGGGATTTTTGCTCACTGTTCTTGTGATCATTTTGACCCCACGGGGTGAGATCTTGCGTGGAGCATCAGATTGAGGGAGATTATCAGTGGTCTTGTATGTCTTCCATTTTCTAATAATTGCTCCCACAGTTGATTTCTTCACACCAAGCTGCTTACCTATTGCAGATTCAGTTTTCCCAGCCTGGTGCAGGTCTACAATTTTGTTTCTGGTGTCCTCTGACAGCTCTTTGGTCTTGGCCATAGTGGAGTTTGGAGTGTGACTGTTTGAGGTTGTGGACAGGTGTCTTTTATACTGATAACGAGTTCAAACAGGTGCCTTAATACAGGTAACGAGTGGAGGACAGAGGAGTCTCTTAAAGAAGTTGTTACAGGTCTGTGAGAGCCAGAAATCTTGCTTGTTTGTAGGTGACCAAATACTTATTTTAGCGAGGAATTTACCAATTAATTCATTAAAAATCCTACAATGTGATTTCCTGGATTCTTTCCCCCCATTCTGTCTCTCATAGTTGAAGTGTACCTATGATGAAAATTACAGGCCTCTCTCATCTTTTAAAGTGGGAGAACTTGCACAATTGGTGGCTGACTAAATAATTTTTTGCCCCACTGTATGTAAACATGAAAAACATCAAAAACAACTGCATATTGAAATCTATTGTGTATTTTTGTGATCATCTGCAGTTATTTACTTGTTTTTAGACGTTACTGTTACTTAGGCCCTGATAAATTAAAAAAACATAGAACTGGAGAAGGTGTACTTTCTATTTTCCATTACTGAATAAGATAAACACATATGAACTTGAAAACAAGCAACATATAAAACAATATATCAGTATAACTTCATCAGTCTCCTTTATAACCCATTTATTTCTCTACACAGGTGTTCTCACTCAGGACGGTGGTTGGTCTGTGAAATATCCTGATAATCCGATCTGTGCTGTGAGAGGATTCAGTGTCTCCATTCCCTGCAGTTATTCTTATCCAACATCAAATCCCAATATTCAGATGACACAAAAGCTTTGGTGCTCACTGAACTCAAACACAGATTTCTGTTTAAACCCTCCGTATGTTTATGACAGCTCATCAAACACCAGCTCAGACTTTGAGTACGCTGGAGACGACAAATCAAACTGCACTTTATTAATCCACAATCTACAGTTCAGTTATTCTGGAGAGTACAGATTCAGATTTATAACTGCTAATCCTGATGACAGATACACAGGTGTTCCTGGAGTGACTCTACAAGTTGCAGGTAAATTTTAATGGTTAAAACAAAGATACAAATTATTTATTATCTGCATTATTTTTCTCAGCTGTAGGAAAAAATGCACATTTTTATTTTTTGCAGCTATGAACTGTAAACCTGACAAAATTGTTTTAGCAGGAAATTTCATGTAGCTGATGTTTATTATTCAGTAAAACATTTTTATCAGTGTGAGAAATCCTGATTCACTGACGTGGAGTCTTTCCTGCTCTCTGGAAAAGATTTAAAGGTGTCACTAATCAGGCTCAGTGGAAACGGGACCCTTAAACAAGGAGACTCGTTAAATCTGACGTGTGATGTGAACTGCACACACAGTTCCTCACAGTTCATGTGGTCTAAGAACAACGAGCTCTTACCTGAATCAGGACCCGTTCTTCACTTTCCTGCTCTAACCGTGAGGGATTCTGGGAATTACACCTGCACTTGGAAAACCAACGAGGCCTCAAGATCTGAAACGATCAGCCTTCACATCGAGGGTGGGTCCATCTGCTCACAACATTCCTGAACATCTCAAATGATTCCTGAAGGAAATTAAGTGACTTGTGTTCAGTTTAATATTCAATAAATATTAAATGCTGTTGTGTTTAACAGGTGAAAATCCTGATCAGTGGTTAATCTGGATCATTGTCTCGGTGTCAGTTGGAGTGATTTTCATCGTCTCAGTCATCGTAGGAGCTGTGATTTACATCAGGAGGTAAAGATCTACATATTTTTATGCAACAATCTATCCAGTCTAAATAAACTATCTCTCACTTAAAGCATAAGATTTTGTCACAAATTGCAATTTTAACTGTTATTTAAAAATCAACAGCAACTAATGTGTAGTTTGTGCCTCATGACCAGGTTTCTGAGCGATTGCAGGAGTGTCCACACTGAGCAGCAGAAGAAGGAGGACGCTGCTGATATCTACGTTAACGTCCAAGAAAACGAGGATGGTGCTAATATCTATGCTAACGTCCAGAAGGAGGAGGACGCTGATGATATCTATGCTAATGTGTAACAGCAAAGAGCTGATCACAGTTTCACACTTCACACTCAGCTTAAAGTCTTCGACTTGTGAATTTCCTCTGTGAGCTGAAAAAGAACGTTACACAGCACATACACTTCCTGTGTGTAGCACTTGAGCTTAATTTTATGACTGACAGCTTCATTATTTATTACATTTATTGCCATTTCAGCCATGGAGTAATTTCTGAATTGGGTTTAGAAGCAATTCTTAATTTCTTTAACTTTCTTTAAGATTTCTATACAATTCTTTAATTTTTTAGAAATGTACTCCAACTAAATAAGAATAATAGCTTTATTTATAAATATTCTGTATATTCTGTACCCTGCATCTGACATTACCAAGCCTTTAGCATTGCATGGAATATCTGGCCATGTCTCTATTTTCCTGACCACGCCCTGTCTAACCTCTAATATACTGTTTGTGCCTCATCTGACCATTGCCTGTTTTTCTCTCACATTATTTTTTGGAACCATTTATTAGCATGCAGTTAATAAAGAGCTTCCTGCATTTACATCCATCTACCTCCCTTACATGACAAATATTACATTCAAATAAAGGAAAAGATAAACTAAGATATAAAGAAGGGAAGTAAAAACTGTAAGAGTAAATATAATTGTGAAGATATAAAGAAACCAAATTAAAAATCAAGAGCATCTACAAATACTGAACTAGAAAAATATGTTTTTAAATGAGACTTAAAAATGGCTACAGGATCAGCTGACCTACAGTAATGCTTGGCGGTACAATATATTGTTCCAAAGTCAAGGCGCATCAGAGAGAAATCTTTATCATCTTTGCTCTTTAGTCTTAACCTAATCTCTTCCTTGGTTTGACTGTCCTGCGTCACTCAACATAGTCCATCCTTAATAATACAGAAATATGGGAAGGAAAGCACAACGTTAGGTTGGAGGATTTGACCATCAATTACTCTCACTTGGCCAAAAGCATGTCTCAGACTCCTCACGCATCTGCTCCAATAGGAAATCCCCGAAAGGATTCCCCAGAGAGAGAGGAGAGTTCTCCCCTCTCTCCATGTCATCATGATGTGGAGCTGACATGGACAGCCCTGGGACCGCCTCCCCAGCTAATGTTGCGGCAGGATTCCTGTGACGTACTACTGTAGGACCCACCCACAACCAACTGTTTCATTAAGCCCCACTCACAACCCGCCGTAAGTGTTTGGACACACACGGGTCACAGGGTTTGGTAGTTTGCAGCCGTGCTGCAGGGTCGCGGTGAACCCGGGGGAAAGTTTGGAGGAGGAGTACGGGCAAAGTACTTGCCAAGTACAGGTTGCACATCTGACTTCCTCAAAGCGTGGGAAAAATTGCGCCGTTAGCCCGTGGAAAGCGTATATCTGACACACGTGATCAGCGCGTATAGCGTGTGTGAGACTTGCATTTTATCAGTTTTCTGCGCTACGAGTTCGGGCTGCACTTGTGAAGCGTGTGTGACGCCGCATGTGATTAGCACGTTACAAACATTCATAACTTGTGTGTGACGCAAGCCAGGAGTGGGTATAAAACCAGCATGTCTGCATCTGTCTTTCGACTGAAGAACATTGGATATTTTGTGGGAAAAATGAAAAAATTTTCAGTTTAATAGTTTAGAAAATGGGACCCAAGAAGAAGCGAGCAAAAGGGAAGTAACCCAGCCTGAAACAGCAGAGGGGGAGAAGGAGGAAGAATTTGATAATGATGGTAGCATCATCATCAGGCAAGCCCTGCACGGACAGGGAGGAGTTTGCCTTCAAGCTGGCAGAAGGCACAGCACCCCGCCAGAGGTATTTCCACAGGTAAATACACATGCTTTAAACATTCATTTCAGTATTTCCCTGTATATGCTTATGTAGTAATTAATATTATATATTCTGATTTTCATGTATGTTTCAGCTAACGACACCCAGAAGTGAGGACACTGCAATCCCATCATCACTGTCAGGCCATTGTGCCATGCTCAGTGATGAAGACAAGGACATCCCGACACCCCGTCCCACCACTCAGCAGGAGCAGAACAACAGCTCGGAGTCAAAGTGTGTTTCAGTGCTCAAACTGTTGGGCTATTTAGTTGGGATTTTTTACAGTGTAATAAAATGTATTATTCCCTTATACTCCATCCATCCATCATCTGTAGCCACTTTATCCTGTTCTACAGGGTCGCAGGCGAGCTGGAACCTATCCCAGCTGACTACGGGCGAAAGGCGGGGTACACCCTGGACAAGTCGCCAGGTCATCACAGGGCTGACACATAGACACAGACAACCATTCACACTCACGGTCAATTTAGAGTCACCAGTTAACCTAACCTGCATGTCTTTGGACTGTGGGGGAAACCGAAGCACCCAGAGGAAACCCACGCGGACACGGGGAGAACATGCAAACTCCGCACAGAAAGGCCCTCATAGGCTGCTGGGCTTGAACCCAGGACCTTCTTGCTGTGAGGCGACAGCGCTAACCACTACACCACTGTGCCGCTCGCCCTCATGCTCATGTTTTATTATTTGATGTTTGTATGGTAAATTAATATACTCAAATAAAAACAGCAAATGAGGTGGTCTTCTACAATGCTACACGATCGGTTGATTGGTTCCTCCCCAATATATGGTCTTGCCCCTCGTGTCGCGTGCAGGCCGTGTGCGCTGCGTGCAGATTGCGTGTTCTGCGTGCACACCACACATAGTGGTAGAAAGTGAGATGTACTTCTGTCTTGCGTGCTGCACAAATAGCAAGTGTGGAATACTTGTGTGGTATTTCTGAGGCACGTCACTCATACAATGACCGTGCATCACTCATGAGTCTTACTGTCATCACAAAGCCCCTACTAGCCGCGCTGCTGACTTGGTTCAGGTGTACAAAAGGAATACGGGTCCTGTACGTAGTGTATGCGCTCTTGATTTGTCACAAGACCCATAGACAGGGGCGCCGGCAGAAATTTTGGGCCCCATGAAAGATTAGAATTTTGGGCCCCCCAACTTTGCCCACCCTCGTCACAATTGCACTATTGTCGTTATTTGACTTTTGATAGCCCATGGACCTTGAGTTTGTGACTTTGTTATTACATTTTATGTATTAACCAATGGTTGAAACCAATGGTTTAGAACGTGTGAACATTCCACACACGTAACCATGTCAAACACTTGACTGGTGTCCGTTATTAGTGTAACGGGTTTATTTTTTTCCACTTGCCATTGTGTGTAGTGGTGGGGAAATTCTGCGCTGGCCCTTTAAGAGCGCAGGTAGTTATGGGAACGAGGCGCTGCCTCTTTCAGTTCGGTTTGGAAATGGAAGCGCCAATGCCACTGGATGTTTGCAGCCCGTCCTCAGCAGTGCATTTGTGTCTCATTTCTTCAGAATAAAAAGACTGGTGAACAACACAACGCAACGTCTGTTACATTAGTAACACTTTAATCTAGCAAACTGTATATGGCGCTCGCTCATTAAACACTTCAATCCTAAAGCATTTATGGGTTGTATTGCTGCTTACCTCCTTCTCCAAAGGGGGGTTCAGTGGTTTGGTAGGGCGGAGGCCCCCCTGAGGCTGAATCTGTGCATATTTACGGCATCCCATTAGTTATGAAACTGGTTATTGAACACACATGTGAGCGATAGCTACCTTTCTTTGGGGAAAAACTGAGTGACCAGTTGCCTGCCTCTCCGGTCCCTCTCAGCTTTCGGCTGCCTTTCTTTACGTTTTTGACAGCCACGCTTCATATTTAGTGATCATAGACTGTACACACTCCACTGCTGGCTGGCTGGCTGCTGCACCGCTACACAGCAGCAAGTAGCGTTGCACTAGTGGTGTGTCGTTCACGAACGAACCGTTCTTTTTGAACGAGTCTTCGAAGTGAACGACTAGAACTAGTTCGCGCTGCCTCTCGTTCCCGGTCGTTCGCGAATCAGCAGGATCTGCTCGCTGGCAGCAGGGCGGTCGCTGAATCTCGGTCGTTGGCGAATCAGCAGGATCTGTTCAGTAGCAGAAGGGCGTCCAACTTGCATTTTGATCTGTGCAGAGCAGCGCCACTTCTTTAAGGGCTATCTGAGCCCTATTATCAGCGCGTTGACACATGCTAGGTCTTTAGTTTACAATTTAGAGCTCTCACTCAGCAATACATTTCAGTTCACAGCGAACGAGCTCAGCAGTTCGCGAACGAACGAACAGCCAGCAGCCAGCCTGCCTGCTGCCATACTGGGCTGGGCGCATAGCAACGGTTTCCATGACTGTGATAAACAATGAAGAACGTGGCTCTGGAGATCGCGGCATACTGTGTTCGTTTTTTTAATGTTAATGCAATTTGTAATAAAGTGGTTTGTTCTTTGTAATGAGCGTTGCTGTTGAATATGAGCAAAATGGGTGTTACTTAATGGGTTTGAACAACTGCATGAAACAGTCTGCATCTATCGTAGTTGGCTTTACTTTATTTCCCTTGTCTACTTGCTCGAACAGCTGGAAAAGGTCTCGCTAGACGTGACGTCAATCGAATGTTCGTGCATAACAACCGTTTCCATGTCCATGACCAGGCCAAACAATGAATGATCATGAATGCAGCAGAGAGACATCGCAGGCTACTGTTCGCTGAATACGATGACTTGTAAAGTTGTTTATTCTCTGAAATGAGTGTTGCTGTTAAATAAGCAATTTTTTTTTTTTTTTGCTTAATGGGTTTGAGAGAACAACTGCATAGCCGGCAGACCATGGCTCTACTAAAATAAATATAATAAATATAAAAACAGCTTTATTCTCATCTACATTTAATTAACTTTCAGAGCTTTGTTTATGTAGTCTTTTTCAGATAATGCTAGTGTAACCCCTTCTCTCACACTCCTGCTGGCTTCCTTGCACCTCCACACACCACTACTCTGCGTTGTGTTTGGTTGTATATGGACGGCTGACGGGGGGGCGCAGCCAGTAGAAAGGCGAAGATACAGACAGAAGGGTTCGGGATAGTGGCTGTTTTATTAAGTTGCATTCCACAACATCGCTGTAGGGTTGATAACATGAACTAAGATTGATATCACACCAGTAAACATTTTACAATAGGCTAGTACATTCCACCACGTTGCGCGCTCAGTCGCAATACCCATTTTAATACAAAAATAAGAGTGCTAGCTTCAAAAATTGCTCAACTTCCAAAAGCGTAGCATTACAGTACTGAAAATAGTTGATAAAAACTAACTCAAAAGAGATCACATTTAAGATATTTTGTAATTTACAAGAGCAGAAAAATAACATGGCGTACCTGTAGGGTTGATAACATGAACTAAAGAAAAAATGGCGCATTACACACACGCTACCAACCCTACGGTGTTACCAGAGGGACAAAAGGCAATTCTAAAATAGCAACGGTAACTTAAATATGGTCTTGCAGCGACATCTAGTGGAGAGACAAATACACTGCCTTACATCCACCCCTTCTTTAAGTGATGGCGTCCCCGCCATCAGACTCAACAAGAAGAAACATATTTACAGCATACCCTACAAAAACAAATGTGTGTGGTGCGTGTAATATAAAGTGTATGAAAAAAAAGAGTGTGTGTATAAGATTTGTGTGTGTGTTGTTAGCGGTCATCTAGGCATGTGCACCAAGTGGCCCTAGGTGTGTCCAACCGCTCTCCTTGCTTTGGCCCTTTGCCACAACTTTCTTCCCCTCTCTATCTTCTGCTGCTCACTCTCCGTTTCCACTACCTGGCACTCCATTGAGAATTTTACGGGAGGATTTCGACTCCTTCTCGGTGTTCTTCTTGGGGTGTTGGCCGGTTGAGTGGAAGTAGCTCCCCCACTGGCCGCTGAGGTATCCTCTTGTATCCCCACATTGCTCTGCTCCATACTGGGGTGGTCCTCTCCGCCCACTGTTCCGGATGCGGCTGGGTCTCCCATTTCTACCATAATGCCACTCTCATTATCCTCTTCATCACCCACATCAACATTAGTCTCACTGTCCTCCTCCATGACCACTCCACTGATTCGCTCCACTGGGAGAAACATGCACTGGGTAAGGAGGTTCCGATGAACCACCCTCTCAGGACCTCCATTCTCCGGTCGCACCACATAGACAGGTAAGTTGGGCTGCTTCTTGACGACGACATATGGGCATGACTCCCACCGGTCTCCCAGTTTCTGTCTCCCCTCCACATGACATATTTTGACTAAAACTCTATCCCCTGTGCCAAAGTCTTCACTTCTGGCTTTCTGGTCATAATACTTTTTCTGTTGCTCTTTAGCATGCTGAGATGTTTGGTTAGCCAGGGCATAAGCCTGCGTCAGAGAGTCATGCAGAGTCTGGACATAGTCGCTGTACTCACAGGGCTGTTTGATGGTTGAGGACCCGAAAATCAGGTCGACTGGGAGTCTCGGATGCCTACCAAACATTAGGTAGTATGGGCTATAGCCCGTAGAGTCGTGTCGGGAGCAGTTATACGCATGAGTCATGGCGTCAACATATTCATGCCAGCGGGGCTTTAAGTGAGGCTCTAGCGTCCCAAGCATGTTCATTAAGGTGCGGTTAAACCTTTCAGTCGTCCCGTTGCCCTGAGGATGGTAGGGCGTGGTGCGGGTTTTAGTGATGCCCGTACACTTGCAGAGTTCTTTGACAACGGCACTTTCAAAGTTGCGCCCCTGGTCCGCATGCAACTTTGCAGGGAAGCCAAAGCGACAGAAGTAGTTCTTCCACAGTACTCTTGCCACTGTGCCTGCCTTTTGATCCTTGGTGGGGTAGGCCTGGG
Source organism: Neoarius graeffei (assembly GCF_027579695.1). NCBI lineage: Eukaryota > Metazoa > Chordata > Actinopteri > Siluriformes > Ariidae > Neoarius > Neoarius graeffei. The sequence goes on from NC_083587.1 coordinate 65,992,592, forward strand.
AGTAACGAGAAAAGTGGTCAGTGACAATGAGCACATTTTCCATACCACCTTTGGACTTCTCAAGTGTCAAAAAGTCCACACAAACCAGCTCCATGGGGGCACTGGTGTGTATGCTGACCAGGGGAGCTCTGACATTGGTGGTAGAGGTCTTTCTCAGGCAACACCGTTCACACTGTTCGCACCAGGCTCTCACCTCTTGGAACATCCTCGGCCAGTAGAATCTCTCTCGTATCATCTGGAGCGTCCTCTCAAATCCCAAATGTCCAGAGTCATCATGAAGAGCGGTTTTGACAGCCTCACGCAACCTCTCTGGCAGTAGTAGCTGCTCCACTTCTCCTCTATGGCAGTCTCGGACGCGGCGGTACATGATACCATTGCGTACCACTAATCTCCTCCACTCTTTTAAGAGAAGACCCCCACTTGCACTCACTTCCATCCTCTCACTGCGGCTTGGTTTCTGATTACGGGTCTTAAAGTGCAGGACTGGACCGATGATCGGGTCTTCCTTTTGCCAAGCTCGGATCTCCTGTGTGGTCATAGCGGGCAATGCCTCCATCCCCACCTCTCCATATGGCTCACTGGACTCCACAGGCTGACTCTCAGGCTCTTCTAAGACAGCAGCAGCCTCCCCAGAGGGCTCTTCCACTTCGTGGGTGACTTGTGCCTCATTGTGTCTCTGTCCACTGTCGGCCACTAGTTGGGGGCAGGTCTGCAAGGCCTCTGTGACTTCCTGATGGGACATACGCGAGAGGGCATCAGCGTTGGAGTTATCCTGTCCCCTCCGGTATTGTATGTCGAAATCATACATAGACAAGTGAGAGACCCATCGCTGACCGGTAGCATCGAGCTTGGCTGTGGTCATTACGTACTTCAAGGGATTATTATCTGTGAGAACAGAGAACTGGCGTCCATAGAGGTGGTCATGGAACTTATCGGTAACTGCCCACTTAAGAGCAAGGAATTCGAGCTTGTGTGCGGGATACCTTGTCTCAGGCGGGGTCAAGCCTCTGCTCGCATACGCAATGACTCTTTCCACTCCACCCTGGATCTGTGCAAGCACAGCACCAAGACCATCTATCGATGCATCCGTCTGCAGCACGAACGGTTGACTGTAGTCTGGGTAACCCAGCACCGGTGCATTTGTCAACTTCTCTTTTAATGACTGAAAGGCCTCCTCACATTCGGCAGTCCACGCAAAGGTTGGCTCGAGGCTTGAACCTTTCTGGGCCCCTCTCTTCTTCTTTCTGGGGTCCCCAGAGGTGAGGCGGTACAAGGGAGCAGCCAGACTGGAGTAGGACTTTACATAGCGTCTATAGTAGCCCGCGAACCCTAGGAACTGGAGTACTTCCTTGCGGTCCGTTGGCCTCGGCCAATCTTTCACTCGGCTGATTTTCTCCGGATCTGTCCTGATGCCGTCTACCGACACCAGGTGACCGAGGTAGTTCACTTCCTTCCTAACAAACTGGCACTTCGAGGGCTTAAGCTTCAGGCCATGCTCCCTAAGTCGATCAAAGACCAGTTGCAGTCTTTCTAAGTGCTCATCAAAGGACGCCGAAAACACTATAATATCATCCAAGTAAATAAGGAGATGTGTTAAGTCTAAGTCACCAAAGCAGCAGGTCATTAGTCTTTGGAAGGTGGAAGGGGCATTTTGAAGCCCAAATGGCATTCGGTTTGCCTCAAAAAGCCCCATGGGAGTGCTGAAGGCTGTCTTGTGCTTGTCATGTTCCGCAACCTCCACCTGCCAGTAACCGGATGTAAGGTCAAGCGTGGAGAAGTACTTAGCTCGTCCCAAAGACTCCAGGGCCTCCTCAATTCTTGGTAGGGGAAACGCGTCGCGGGTGCTGCATGAATTGAGTCTCCTGTAGTCTATACATAGCCTTAACGACCCATCTTTCTTGGTCACAACCACTACTGGGGAGGCGTAAGGGCTCTTACTAGGGCGTATGACCCCGGCCGCCTGCATCTCAGTTAACATCTGCCGCACATCTTGCCACTGGGATGGGGGTATTCTACGGTAGGGCAGCCTGAAAGGCCTTGAGTCCACCAATGGAATCTCATGCTGTATGGTTGTTGTGTGACCATAGTCCAGGGAATGTTGGGAGAAAACATCTGCATTCTTGCCCAGCAGTTCTTCAAGGCAGGCCCGCTGATCTTCATCCTCCACCGCCGCTTCACTCAGGTCCACCCCACAACTCGCCCCAACTTGACCCAGACTGAGGGACGCCTCTGTATTCTTAACATTTCCCTGCTTGTTCTCAGGCCGTTCCACCACGCTGTGTACCAGGACTGCATTGGCCAGGTGGGTGTATGGCTTAATAGTGATGGCACGCTGGGAGAGGTTCATCACCCTGACTGGAGCATACCCTCTCTGTACATCGGCAAGAACCTTGGCAACCAAGAGGTCCTGGGGAAGCCGCACCGAGGCCTGGCTTTCGATCAGGGCGGTGTAGGTCTTTCTCTGAGGGCCGGCTTTAATCTTACATCTCAAATCCCTCTCTTTCCCTGCAGGGATACGTATTTTACGACCAGGGTATACAGCAGGGCCTACTATGTCATGCATTCCACTTTGATCGGTGCTCCCCACCTTCTGCAATGCCGTGTACCACTCTGGGTGCTTTTCCTTCACCACGTGTAGGAACTGCTGGCCATAGGATGCTTGGAGGTAGCTACGGGAGGCCCGAATGACATTTGTGCCCACCAGAAGGGGGACTGAAGAACGGTAGTCGGAGTCAGGAACAACGAAAGTAGGCACAGATTTATGCTCTTTCCCAAGGACTTTCAAGTCAATATGCACAACGCCATGGTAGGGCACGGCCTGACCACCTGCACCTTCTATTGGTATCTTTGATGGTTTTAACTGTTGCCCCTGTAAGACAGGGTGATCCCGCCAGTAGCTGTGTGTAATACTGGTTATCTGGGAGCCAGAGTCAATGAGAGCCCTGCACTGAATGCCATTCACTTCAACTTCTCCTTCATTCCTGGGTCCGACTATGGGGGTTCCCTCCTCTCCAGTGCTATCATTTCTTTTGGGCAGGTGGGGCCCTTGCTGGATGCCCATGGTTGCCCCGGCTACCATGGGCCTTAAGCATTTAAAGGCTGAGGTGACTGCGATGTGGGCCCCTCAGCAGGAGTGATGGGCTGGGGAGCCCCAACTGGGCTGAGAGGGGAGAGCACTGCTCTACAAACCCGGGCGGTGTGACCAGGCTTACCACACCGATAACAGGTGAAGCTTGTATTCGGGGCTGCCCTCATCTGTGCTGGCTGGACTGCCGGTAGGGAGGCCGGGGGCGGCGAAGCTATTCTTTGCTCCAGGTGAGACAATTTGGCCATTTGTTCTTGTTGATTAAAGGCTAGCCTCTTTACCATCTCGGTCAACTCAGCTATTTCAGAACGGGGGTTAGTCATCTCAGATTTCACATTTATGCTGTCGTCAGACATTACGTGTACTTGTGTAAACGTTTTCCTTGCTCTGTTCTGGGGCTGGAGCTTCTTAGTTTCTCTTGCCAGGTTGCGGAGCTCAGTCTGCAGCTCTCGGAAGCTCAAAAGCCGGGGTGTCATGGGTGCTATCCTCACATACACCTCTTCATCAACAAGGCCTCTCATGAACTGTCGGGTGAGTTTGCTGTCTCGGTCGGGGAAAGGCCTTCCCCCCCTCTGCTTCTCTTCCACATCCCGTAATTTTGACTCCAGCGCTATGGCATAGGAGCAGGCGGACTCACTTGGGTTTTGGCTCCGTTCATAGAAGTCAGCCAGCGGGTCTAGGGAACCTCGCGTGTCGCCATACTCTGCTCTCAGCTCCTCGAATGCTTTCTCTGGGGTCTGGGTATGGGTAGGCAGGTTTAGGATTAACTTTCGAGCTTCACCGCTCAGGTGCCGCACCACAGTGGAAAAACGCAAGTGCATGGGGAGCTCTATCGCATCCAGGAGGTATTGCATATCACGCACCCAGTCCTCCACTAGAATTTTGCAGTCAGGGTTTCCAGTAAAGACTGGGAGATTTTTCACTTGATGCGTTTGCACGAAACCACCATAGGCTGACACTGGAGGGATTTTGCTGGCCATGGCCGGAACAGGGATCTTTGACTGCGGCATACGTGGGTAAGTATACACATTGGGTAATGCAGTGGGATCAAGGTGGCTATCAGCAGCCATGTGCAGTGCATGGGAGCTGTAGGGGGTTGTGTTAGTGTGTGTGGCATGGGAGCTGTAGGGGGTTGTGTTAGTGTGTGTGGCATGGGAGCTGTAGGGGGTTGTGTTGGGAGCGCTTTCATGGGGAGTGGGTAGGGGCGAGGATTCACTATGGCCTAAACTCAGAGCACTATGATCGGTGATTCCAGTGAAACGTACTTGAGGGGTGTGCCCAGTGACCGCAGGCTGGTTTGTTATGCTAACTGGTAGCGGTGTTTGAAAACGTGGATCGGGCACATAGTTTGCAGGGGCGGAGTGTGGGTAGTTTAGAAACACCTGAGGGCTTGGTCCAACTGACTGAGGTGCATATGGGGTAGCCGCCGGGTAGGCCTTAGGGGGCTGATGAAGAGCTGCTGGTATCAAAGCACTGGGAGTGGTAGGTTGCAGATGGCCTGTGGGGCCATGTCCGCTTGGGTTGGGTGCAGTAGCCCCAGCCAATCCCACTGCTGGGCTGCCTGCTGTATTGACAAGGCTAATGTCAAGGCAGAGTGGGGATATCTGTCCTGAAGCCCTTGAGCCTGACAGCCTGGATGGATGGGCTGTGGTGACATACTGATCCTCATAAGGTGAAAGCATGTGGGGCGGGGGATAGTGTCGTTCTAAGGGCGGCAGCCCATTAGCAGCTACATGCCCAGCAGTAGATAAGAGCCCGGGCGTTACAGTGGAGGGGGACTGCAACTCAAGTACAAAATCAGTGTAATTCTGTGTCATCTTGCTATATGTAATGTGTGGAAAGCAAATGAAATGATGTTGTAGGAATATAGTGTGTATGCAAATGAGCAAGGTGTGTATGAGTGTGCCAACACTATCAATGTATGTTCAAATGATACAGAGATGATCTATATCAGTACTATGGGCGGAAGCAAATGAAATGATGTTGTACTAATATAGTGTATATAAATGAGCAAGGTGTGTATGAGCGTGCCAACAATATCAATGTATGTTCAAGTGATACAGAGATGATCTATATCAGTACTATGAGCAGAAAGCAAATGAAATGATGGTGTAGTAATATAGTGTATATACAAATGAGCAAGGTATGTATGGGTGTTCCAACACTATCAATGTGTGTTTAAATGATACAGGGACGACCTATGTCAATACTACGAAAAGAAAGGGAAAAAAAAAAAAATCAATAAAATTTAACAAAAAAAAAACAAAAAAAAACTGTTCAACTAAAATATTCTGCCAGTTCACTTCACCGTTCAACTTAAAATTTCACTTAATATCAGTTTGCTCAATACACAAACTTCAATAAATCAAAAAAAAAAAAAAAAAAAAAAATCCTTCCTATCCTACAAATCTTCAGTAATACCACTTAAACAGTTCAAAATTCAACTGGAACCATGGAAAAATACTTAAATCGCAACAGCAAAGCAATTTCTATTCATAACAGTCTGTATATATGATATAGAAATCAAGATCAGAAAATAACCTGCAAATGTCCATTCACTCAGATAAACGTTTCACAGTTCAATATTTAATACCAGCCTGGTCATACAATTTCCTCTTCAGTAATGCAACACCACCATCCGGGTCACGGCACCATAGATGTAACCCCTTCTCTCACACTCCTGCTGGCTTCCTTGCACCTCCACACACCACTACTCTGCGTTGTGTTTGGTTGTATATGGACGGCTGACGGGGGGGGCGCAGCCAGTAGAAAGGCGAAGATACAGACAGAAGGGTTCGGGATAGTGGCTGTTTTATTAAGTTGCATTCCACAACATCGCTGTAGGGTTGATAACATGAACTAAGATTGATATCACACCAGTAAACATTTTACAATAGGCTAGTACATTCCACCACGTTGCGCGCTCAGTCGCAATACCCATTTTAATACAAAAATAAGAGTGCTAGCTTCAAAAATTGCTCAACTTCCAAAAGCGTAGCATTACAGTACTGAAAATAGTTGATAAAAACTAACTCAAAAGAGATCACATTTAAGATATTTTGTAATTTACAAGAGCAGAAAAATAACATGGCGTACCTGTAGGGTTGATAACATGAACTAAAGAAAAAATGGCGCATTACACACACGCTACCAACCCTACGGTGTTACCAGAGGGACAAAAGGCAATTCTAAAATAGCAACGGTAACTTAAATATGGTCTTGCAGCGACATCTAGTGGAGAGACAAATACACTGCCTTACACTAGGATAATGTTTTTCTTCCATCTTTTTCTCAAGCACATTGTAATGTATGAAAATCTATTGTGGATGGCACCTCTGCCGCCTCTCGTTCACTCAAGATGAACTAAACTTCGGACGACAACCATTGTTGTGCCGCTTTGGTGTGACGTCATCAAAATGAACGAGTGAACGAACTGAACGAACGAATTTCTTTGCTGAACTGACCGACATGAACGAACTGGCGGAAATGAATCGCCATGTCCCACCAATACATTGCACTGATCAGCACACAGATTTAACGCATTGCGCTTCTACCAGAACTGGACCGTACCATTTCGCAAAAGGGGGAGGGTTAAATGACTGTTGAAGAACTCAAGAAATAGACAACCTTGTTCAATTAGCTCATTTTACCAGATGGAATATTGCATTGTTGTAATTTCAAAAGTCTTATTAAAATCATCAAAAGCATATTATCAGCCCCTTAAAGGGCCCCATGGCAGTGCTGGGCCCCTAGAATTGTTCTAACCTTTCCCCCCCTGGCGGCGCCCATGCCCATAGAACTTGCATGTGCAGGACCAAAAGTCTCCACGGGCAGTTTGCGACCTTCTACAGCGCTGAACACACACAAGTGTGGTGCAAGTCTCAAGCACGGTTTTGCCAATTTTTTTTTTTTGTTACTGTAGGCCGCCCGTAGCAGCACATACGGTGGGTTGTGAGTGAGGCTTTATTCCAACAGCTCAGGAAATGAAGAGAAAATGAAAACTGTTCAGAGGTTCAGGTTTCCACCACTGGATGGCGATATTGTTCTTTGCAGCAGACCTCAAGACATTTCCTGTCTCTGAAATGACATGAACATCTCTCTCTCTCATCTCTAGCCACTTTATCCTGTTCTACAGGGTCGCAGGCGAGCTGGATCCTATCCCAGCTGACTAACGGCGAAAGGCGGGGTACACCCTGGACAAGTCGCCAGGTCATCACAGGGCTGACACATAGACACAGACAACCATTCACACTCACACCTACAGTCAATTTAGAGTCACCAGTTAACCTAACCTGCATGTCTTTGGACTGTGGGGGAAACCGGAGCACCCGGAGGAAACCCACGCGGACACGGGGAGAACATGCAAACTCCACACAGAAAGACCCTCGCCAGCCACGGGGCTCGAACCCAGAACCTTCTTGCTGTGAGGCGACAGCGCTAACCACTACACCACCGTGCCACCCTGACATGAACATACACTGCTATTACAGACAAACTTTATACGTTTATGTTCTAAAAAAATAAAACAAGAGGATCTGTTGTAAGAGCGAACAAACAACTTTATCAACATTTATTCAAACCATAGCAGGTAAATACATGAACATAACAGGGGGAATGATCATTATCATCACTGCTACTGTGTTAATTAATAAAGATAGAAAATCTAAAGATCAATAGCAGCTTAAAAACTGGAAGAAAACTAATGACCTGCAGCAATGACCTGTTCCCTTGGACAGAAAAAGGCTCATCAAAATATTTATTATGCAAAAAAAAAAGGCTTTTTATTATGGAAAACCCCCCAATAAATTTCCTTCTTTCGCAAACACTTTTATCCAAAGCGAGTTACAGTTGAGCCGAGTAGATGAAGTTTAAAGAACTTGTTCAAGTGGTAGCTTGGCAGTGCCGGGATTTTATATCATTAAAAACTCCATGTGTTAAATGGTAACCATCAACATCAGAATGTGACAGTTTTGGTTCTAAAGCCGAATTCAGACGGGATTAGTTTTCAGGACTTCAGTAATGTTGTCGGAGGACGTCTGTAGTGATTGTGAATAAAATCACACAGGGTAAGGGCTCTCTGTATGAATCACACAGATGGGCGTGTCTTCATGATGTATCCATGGTTGTTGCACTGAAAGTAGCCGGTTACACACATCTTATACATTTACTTTTCTGTAAAAGGATCGCCTTGTCCTTTATACAGTAAGTGCTTGTTGTAAGTGGGCGTGGTCACACAAGTTGTAGTTGAGCATTAGTAAGTCACATGACTTTAACACACACACACACACACATCTACATGTTTAACTAAACCTGCCTGAAAGCATCCGAAGAAGAAAACGAAGCCTGTTTACTCAAAAACAACATAAATTACAATAAAGAAATCACAAGAATGTGTAGAAAACAAATTAATTTCAATTTTCTTCCAAACTGCATGTTTACAGTAAATACACTGACACTTCTTATGATATTAGCACGTCTTAAATCATAATGAGTTTCATGCTTGGGGGGGAAAATCCCAGGTCTTATGATGATAAGTAAATAAAACTCATCTGCACTGTGGGTGAATGAGGTGTGGAAACATCATCAGGCCTTTTTCACAGCGCTGTAGATCACAGAATCGTCCTCCTGCTGCTCAGTGTGGACTCGCCTGAAATTACACACAGTCCTGTTTATCAGCTACAGATTCGGCATGTTAGACTGCTTTTACTCGACACTGTGTGGTTTCTCACTGACACATTTACATTTAAAGAGAAGGTGAAGTGATTTATAGCTGTGATAACACAAGTGAGAACAGGAACTGACTTGTTTCACAGATGATCAAGAGCATTAAAAGTAATTATAAACAAATAAAAAGTACATGTTCTTTAAAAAAAGAAAACAGTCGTAATTGGAAAATAAGAGGAATAAAACATGCCATTATTGATCCATTTGCTAGAGTGGGGCAAAAAAGTATTTAGTCAGCCACCAATTGTGCAAGTTCTCCCACTTTAAAAGATGAGAGAGGCCTGTAATTTTCATCATAGGTATACCTCAACTATGAGAGACAGAATGGGGGGAAAGAATCCAGGAAATCACATTGTAGGATTTTTAATGAATTAATTGGTAAATTCCTCGGTAAAATAAGTATTTGGTCACCTACAAACAAGCAAGATTTCTGGCTCTCACAGACCTGTAACTTCTTTAGGCTGCTCCTCTGTCCTCCACTCGTTACCTGTATTAATATGGCACCTGTTTGAACTCGTTATCAGTATAAAAGACACCTGTCCACAACCTCAAACAGTCACACTCCAAACTCCACTATGGCCAAGACCAAAGAGCTGTCAAAGGACACCAGAAACAAAATTGTAGACCTGCACCAGGCTGGGAAGACTGAATCTGCAATAGGTAAGCAGCTTGGTGTGAAGAAATCAACTGTGGGAGCAATTATTAGAAAATGGAAGACATACAAGGCCACTGATAATCTCCCTCGATCTGGGGCTCCATGCAAGATCTCACCCAGTGGGGTCAAAATGATCACAAGAACGGTGAGCAAAAATCCCAGAACCACACGGGGGGACCTAGTGAATGACCTGCAGAGAGCTGGGACCAAAGTAACAAAGGCTACCATCAGTAACACACTACGCCACCAGGGACTCAAATCCTGCAGTACCAGACGTGTCCCCCAGCTTAAGCCAGTACATGTCCAGGCCCGTCTGAAGTTTGCTAGAGAGCATTTGGATGATCCAGAAGAGGATTGGGAGAATGTCATATGGTCAGATAAAACCAAAATAGAACTTTTTGGTAAAAACTCAACTTGTGTTTGGAGGAGAAAGAATGAGTTGCATCCAAAGAACACCATACCTACTGTGAAACATGGGGGTGGAAACATCATGCTTTGGGGCTGTTTTTCTGCAAAGGGACCAGGATGACTGATCCGTGTAAAGGAAAGAATGAATGGGGCCATGTATCGTGAGATTTTGAGTGAAAACCTCCTTCCATCAGCAAGGGCATTGAAGATGAAACGTGGCTGGGTCTTTCAGCATGACAATGATCCCAAACACACCGCCCGGGCAACGAAGGAGTGGCTTCGTAAGAAGTATTTCAAGGTCCTGGAGTGGCCTAGCCAGTCTCCAGATCTCAACCCCATAGAAAATCTTTGGAGGGAGTTGAAAGTCTGTGTTGCCCAGCGACAGCCCCAAAACATCACTGCTCTAGAGGAGATCTGCATGGAGGAATGGGCCAAAATACCAGCAACAGTGTGTGAAAACCTTGTGAAGACTTACAGAAAACGTTTGACCTCTGTCATTGCCAACAAAGGGTATATAACAAAGTATTGAGATGAACTTTTGTTATTGACCAAATACTTATTTTCCACCATAATTTGCAAATAAATTCTTTAAAAATCAGACAATGTGATTTTCTGGATTTTTTTTTCTCATTCTGTCTCTCATAGTTGAAGTGTACCTATGATGAAAATTACAGGCCTCTCTCATCTTTTTAAGTGGGAGAACTTGCACAATTGGTGACTGACTGAATACTTTTTTGCCCCACTTTATAAAAGCCCAACACAGTGTGTTTTATTTCATATTTATTTGCTAATTAGTGGATGAACACATAACACACACTGTTTTTAAAATTCTCCTTTAGTGTCGATTTAATCTGCCTCTGTTTACATCACATGATACTTCTGAACCAATTAATTAGTGGAAATTTTTGATTTTCATGCTTACTGTTTGGGTGATCCTTTGGGTTTGATGCCTACAGATGCATAAGTCACTCCTCCTTCATCTAACACTTCATCAGACTGAGGAACTTGGTTTAGCTGCACTGTGACCTGAGACCTTGGAGAGAGAGAAAGAAAGAAAACAAACCCATAATATATGTCTTTACAATTCTATATTACTCTCAGAGCTGGGTGAAATGACAAAAATATTGTATCGCCATTCTCAAAGACTGAGACTATGAGAATTCTATGAGACACAATATGTAACATGATCTACAGGTTTGTACACAAACTGCAACACAAATATTGATTTATATCATCATATGGCCTCACCCGCTCCACCCACCCGCTCAAAGTCCTACAGTGGTGCCGAAACCCGGGAAAGGAGCACAGAGGAGAACAGCCCCATGGAGTCCTCCCCCTTCGTAGACCTGATCCATGACCTCGCCACGGCCCAACAGAGCCACCACCAGGCGCTGGTCGCCCTCCGAAAGGAGCAAGCGCAACGGTTCGAGGCCCTGGTGCTGGCGTAACAGGAAGATCGTCAGGCATTCTGGCACCTCCTCACATTGGCGGGATCCACCACCTCCACCGCCGTGGGCCCTCCCCACCTCACCCTAACGAAGATGGGCCTGCACGATGACTCTGAGGCCTTCCTAGCACTCTTCGAGCAAGCAGCAGAGGCCTGGTGCTGGCCGGTGGAACAGCGCACGGCGCGCCTCCTCCCCCTGCTAACGGGCGAGGCACAGCTGGCCGTGCTACAGCTCCCCGCCGAGAGTCGGCTGGTCTACGCAGACCTGTGCTGGGCCGTCCTCCAGCGTGTGGGGCGCACCCCAGACCAACAACGCCAGAGCTTCCGCGTTCTACGCCTAGAGGAGGTCGGCCGGCCATTCGCATTTGGCCAGCAACTCCAGGACGCCTGCCGGCGGTGGCTGAGGGCTGACAACCACAACACCGAGGGAATCATCGATCTGGTGGTACTGGAGCAGTTCATCGACCAACTTCCCGAAGGGACTGCGGAGTGGGTCCAGTGCCACCACCCGGCGTCGCTGGATCAGGCCATCGAGTTGGTGGAGGATCATCTGGCGGCTGTTCCAATGGCAGGATCGCATATCTCCTCTTCTCCTCTCTCTCCCCCTCCCCTTCTGTGTCTTGTCCTTGCCCCGTTCCCCCACCATGGAGGTGGGGGCCGGCTCCACCCCAGCCGGCCCGCCACACCCACGGTGCCTTCCCGTTTCCCACTTCCATGTCTGTCTCTCCCCCCCCTCAGGTGACTGAGCCCCAGAGAGCCGGTGCAGAGAGAGAGCCCGGGCCGGTTTGCTGGTGCTGCGGGGAGCCGGGGCACCTCCAACATCAGTACTCGGCAATGGAGGTGGGCGCGGTGGTCCGGATCCCCGACGCACCAGGAACCGCCCTCAATCGGGCCGGAGCGTATCGCATACCGGTGAATGTCCAAGGGGATACGTATCAGGCTTTGGTGGACTCCGGCTGTAATTTTATTTATTTATTTATTTATTTGGTTTATTTTGTCAGGGACCATGTGCAAAGTACATTTATTACAAGAGTAAAAAGATGACCTGCACCAGATTATAGCTTAGAAGCTAGTTTCCATCTGCAGTCCCTGGGCAGGTGAAAAAACAGAAAAGACAATAAAATAAGAACAGCCACTCAGGCACGCACACACACACACACTTAAAATTAAAAAAGGTTATTGTCATATGCAAAATGTCAGGCACAAAGTGAGTACAAAAACTGAAGTTAGTGCTGACAAGACTGGTTACTTAAAAGCCATTTTTTCACTTCACGTGAAAAGGTATAAAAATTTGTAATGTTTTTTAGGTGAGTGGGAAGAGTATTCCATTGTTTAGTTGCTCTAAAAGAAAAGGCAGATTGTGCAAATGTTGTGAGCCAACTTGGGAAACTACAGTTTCTCCTGGAGGTAGATCTGGTGGCTCTGCCAATATGTTCAGAGCAGGGTTGGATGAAAGTTCTCAGAGGTGGTGGAGCAGTATTATGAATAATTTTATGCATAAGGCGCATGTCAGAATACAGAATGAGGTTGTCAAAACTGAGTAAATTACACTTGTCTAGTATGGCACAATGATGAAATTGAGAAGGACGTTTGTCCAGGACTTTAAGAGCTTGTTTGTAAAGTGATGTAATGGATTTCAAGACAGTCTTGTTTGCCTGAGACCAGCTTGACATACAGTAATGTAAATGAGACATTATCATAGCATTCACATAGGTCTTAGCAGCATCAACAGTTAGTGAATTACAAATGTGTCTGAAATTTGCTATACTGTATTTCAGTGTTGCCCAGTTTTTTTTAAGTGTTTCTTAAAGGTAAGTGTGGAGTCTAAAGTCACTCCCAAATATTTAAACTCAACATTTTTTAACTGCTTTCCGCTTACATATATATTTGGTACAGAATTTAGTTTATATCTGCTTTTAAAAAACATGGTGACAGTTTTATCAGTATTTAGTGTAAGACAAATCAGACCTCAATCCACCAAAGCCTGGTGCAAGACGAGGCATTGGGGGGAGCACAATTGGTGAAGGTGTTGTGTGTGCACGGGGATGTTTACAACTACCCTTTAGTGTCGGTCCACATTCTATTTTGAGGGGAAAAGTTTAGTGTAAAGGCGGCAGTTAATCCTCACCTTACCCACTGGATAATTTTGGGGACTGATTGGCCAGGATTTTGGGAGTTAATGACTCATTTAGTGAAGAGTGGGTCCTGCCGTAGTTCAGCAGGGGGAGGTCCCAGTGTGGCATTGGTGGGGGCAGCTGTCACAGAGCCGTCTACATCATCTCCGCGTCAGAGTGAGGAGCAGCAGGCTCCTCCTCCACCTCTCGGGGGGAATCCCTCGCAGATTTCCCGTTAGAGCAGTCATGAGATGAGACTCTGCGGCATGCATTTGACCAAGTGAGAGTAATCGATGGTCAAACACTCCAGCCAAACGTCACCCCGTCCTTCCCCTATTTTTCCATTATGAAGGATAGGTTATGCCGAGTGACGCAGGACACTCAGACTAAGGAGCCGATCACACAACGTTTGATCCCATGGAGCTGCCAGGAATTGGTATTCCAGGCGGCTCACTTTAATCCCATGGCTGGACACTTGGGGCAGGATAAGACACTAGCCTGAATAATGGCCCGGTTCTATTGGCCAGGGATTCGCGGCGATGTCCATAGGTGGTGTACGGCGTGCCATGAATGCCAGTTAGTAAATCCAGTGGCCATTCCAAAAGCGCCTTTGCGCCCTCTACCATTAATCGAGACCCTGTTCAAAAGAATTGGGATGGATCTCGTCGGGCCATTAGATCGGTCAACACGAGCGTATCGCTTTATTTTAGTTCTGGTGGACTATGCAACGTGATACCCGGGAGCAGTGCCTCTTCACAATATCTCAGCACGTAGTATTGCAGAAGCACTCTTCCATGTCATCTCCCAAGTCGGAATCCCCAAAGAGATTCTGACTGATCAAGGCACTTTGTTTATGTCACGCACACTGCGTGAACTGTATGGGTTACTGGGAATTAAGCCGATCTGCACCAGCGATTATCACTCACAAACAGACGGTTTAGTTGAATGGTTCAATCACACCCTCAAGAATATAATTAAAAAGTTTGTACGTGAGGACGCATGCAATTGGGATAAATGTCTTGAACCCCTGCTTTTCGCAGTGCGAGAGGTCCCACAAGCCTCCACGGGGTTCTCCCCGTTCAAATTATTATATGGGCGTAAGCCGCGCGGCATCCTAGATGTACTGTGGGAAAATTGGGAGGAGGGACCTTCACCAAGCAAAAATGAAATTCAATACATTATTGACCTGCGCGCAAAACTCCACACACACACACACCTAACCCAGGAGAATTTGCGGCAGGCCCAAGAACGGCAAATCCGCCTGTACGACAGGGGTACACGCCTTAGGGAGTTTGCACCGGGAGATGAAGTACTCGTACTGTTGCCCATGTCGAGCTCCAAATTGATCGCCAAGTGGCAAGGACCCTTTGAGGTCACCCGGCAAGTCTGGGATGTTGACTATGAGGTGAGGCGAATGGACAGGGGTTGGGTGCTACAGATTTACCACCTCAATCTGCTTAAACTCTGGAACGAGGAGGTCCCCATGGCGTTGGTGTCGGTGGTTCCGGAGAAGGCGGAGCTGGGGCCAGAGGTTCAGAAGGGAACATTGACATTGCTTACCTCTCCGGTGCCCTGTGGAGACCGCCTCTCCCCGACCCAACTCACGGAGGTTGCTCAGTTGCAGACTGAATTTTCGGATGTGTTCTTGCCCCTGCCCGGCCGCACTCGCCTCATAGGACACCACATTGAGATGCCCCCCTGGGGGTGGTACTGCACAGCCGCCCTTACAGGCTGCCCGAACACAAGAAAAGGGTGGTTTGGAAGAACTCGAGGCCATGCTCGAAATGGGCATCGTCGAGCAGTCCCACAGTGACTGGAGCAGCCTGGTGGTCTTGGTTCCCAAGGCCGACGGGTCGGTCCGGTTCTGTGTGGACTATAGAAAAGTTAATGCGGTGTCTAAATTCGATGCGTACCCAATGCCTCGTATTGACTAGTTGCTGGATCGACTAGGCACGGCTTGCTTTTATTCGACACTGGATTTGACAAAGGGTTATTGGCAGATCCCCTTGACTCCACTAGCCTGAGAAAAAATGGCCTTTTCCACACCGTTTGGCTTACACCAATTTGCCACACTTCCTTTTGGGCTGTTTGGGGCACCTGCTACGTTCCAGCGGCTTATAGACAGGGTCCTCTGCCCCCACGCCACCTACGCGGCCGCATACTTAGACGACATCATAATCTATAGTAATGACTGGCCACGGCATCTGCAACACCTGAGGGCCGTCCTTAGGTCACTGAGGTGAGCGGGTCTCACCGCCAACCCGAAGAAGTGTGCGATTGGGCGGGTGGAAGTACGGTATCTGGGCTTCCACTTGGGCAATGGGCAGGTGCGTCCCCAAATTAATAAGACAGCAGCGATTGCGGCCTGCCCGAGGCCCAAGACCAAAAAGGGGGTGAAACAGTTCCTGGGGCTGGCTGGCTACTATCGTAGGTTTATACCTAATTATTCAGACGTCACCAGCCCGCTGACTTGATCTCACTAAAAAGGGGGCACCAGAGCCGGTCCAGTGGATGGAGCAATGCCAGCGGGCTTTCTTTGAGGTGAAGGCTGCACTGTGTGGGGGGGCCACTGTTACACTCCCCTGACTTTTCTCTCCCCTTTATGTTGCAGACGGACGTGTCGGACAGAGGGCTGGGGGCTCTTCTGTCCCAGGAGGTGGAGGGGGAGGATCGCCCCGTGCTGTACATCAGCAGAAAGCTGTTGGTGCATGAGGGGCGCTACAGCACCATAGAGAAAGAGTGCCTAGCCATCAAGTGGGCAGTCCTCGCCCTCCGCTACTACCTGCTGGGACGCCCTTTCACCCTGTGTTCGGACCACGCGCCCCTCCAGTGGCTCCACCACATGAAGGATGCCAACGCGTGGATCACCCGTTGGTATCTGGCACTCCAGCCCTTTAACTTCAAGGTGATCCACAGGCCGGGGGCTCAGATGGTTGTGGTGGACTAACTCTCCTGTTAGGGGGGGCGGGGGGGAGTCGGCTGCAGGCTGGATGGCTGCCCGGCCTGAGTCGGGCGGTGGGGGTATGTGGCAGCGGGGGCGTGGTCAAGCATCGGTCTGTGACCAGAGGGTGGAGTCAGGGAAGGTAAGTGGCAGAATCACTGCACCTGATGTCAATTAACCCGTGTTTGCGTGTCTTCCCAAGTGACTGCGCCCTATATAAGTAGAGAGAGAGAGCAGAGGAAGGGAGCTCTCTCCCCTACCAGACGACTGATATGTGTGTGTGTGTGTGTGTGTGTGTGTGAGAGACTGGGAGATTGTAAGCTGAAAAGCTGCAAATAAAGAGTTTTTTTGGAACTCATTTCTGGCCTGCCATACTTCTGTGCTCCACCCACACGCTCAAAGGCCTACATGCACCTCTTCAGATAAAGACAGATATCTTCGTAAGCATGAGTTTGATTTAATTGAAAATTGTATATTTTAATAATAATAATAATAATAATAATATGTAGAAGGACTCTCAGTAACACACAGACTTTGTGAAGTGTACACTCTGTACCCTGTGTCTAATGTTACCAAGCCTTGCATTCTGTGTCACTTTTCTGGTTTTGACCCTGCTTGTGTTTCTGGACTGCGAGTATTGTATCCCTCTGATATCCTGTCTGTGCCTCACTCCACCACTGCCTGGTTTTCGACTCTGCCTTTGTTTCCGTTTTGGATCTGTTCACAAGGGTGTTTTCACTAAAATTCTTCCTGCACTTACATCCGTCTATCGCCCTTACATGACACAAACTGTCAACTGTCCAACCATTGAGTGGACTAATCTTACTTCTTCTTATGGTCCCGGTCACTTCATGACAATGGAGGACTCTTGTTAGCCCTTTGGTGCCTCCTCCTGCGACCTTCTGCTGCCCGGGATTGGAGGCCATTTTCACAAAACTTCTTGCCAGAGTGGAGAGCGCATCTCCACTCATGCTGATCTTGCGTGGTCTTATACCAGTTTTTGCTATCAATCCCAAAAAGTCGCAGGTCTTCTTTAATGCAGTCTTTCCACCATTTTCATGGGTGCCCCCTGTCGCGTTTACCCAGCTTGAGCTCCCCAAAAAGCAGTTGTTTGGGTATTCTGGAGTCGCTCATCCTTGAGACATGGCCCAACCAGCAAAGTCTGTTATTACGAAGCATGGTCTCGATGGTAGTGGAGTTGGCACATTCTAAAATCTCCTGGTTTGTCACATGCTGCCACCATTTGACATTCATTATTTGTCGAAGCGATCTTTGGTGGAATACTTCTAGTCTTCGGATGTGATGTGCCAACATTGGCCACGTTTCGGATCCATAGAGGAGTGAGGGTAGAACAATGGCTTTATATACAGTCAGCTTGGTAGACAGGGTAAGCCCCCTTCTGTTGAAGCACCTAGTTCAAAGTGCACTAAATGCAGCTGCACCGCAGCATACTCATCGCTGGATTTCAGAGTCGAGGCTTGTATCGTCAGACAGATTGCCTCCAAGGTATGTAAATGTTCGGGCGTGTTTTTAGCTGAGACCCATCAATGGTGATGGGTGGTTGGTCACACTGAATGCGCATTACTTCTGTCTTAGGCTTGCTGATTGTCAGACCCCAGGCCCTGCAAGACTTATTCAATGCTGAGACTCCTTCCTGTAAGGACTCTGCAGTTCTGGTAGCCAATGCAGCGTCACCCTCATAAAGAAAGTTGCTGAGTCTTGAAGTCACTGTTGACTTAGCTTTGAGTCTCTGAAGATTTAAAAGCCTGCCATCAAGCTTGTGTTTTATCTTCACACCAAACTCCCTGATGGATTTATGGGCGTGTTGGAGGACAAACGAGAAGAAGAGGATAAACAGCGTGGGAGCTAGGATGCATCCTTGACAAGGGCCATTTTTACATTGAAATATTCAGTGAATTCTCCACCAATCAGTACTCTCGCTTCCATACCATCATGAAAGCTTTGGATGATGTTAACTATTTTGGGAGGGATTCCGATCTTCTGCAGTAGTGCCCACATAAGGGGTCTGCGAACCATGTCAAAAACCTTTACTAAGTCCATGAAGACTACGTGCAGTTCATGATGTTCTCGGCACTTTTCCAAAAGCTGCTGGATAGCAAACATCATATCACTAGTCGCACGGCCACCTCTAAAGCCACACTGTGCCTCGGGGAGGTGTTTCTCAATACAAGACCACACCCTGTCCAAGATGACGCGAGCAAATAGCTTGCCAATGACAGATAGAAGTGTGATCCCGTGGTAGTTACTGTAGTTAAAGTAGCATTGCTTCTTGAAGATGGTGATGTGACCATTTTTCAGATCTTGAGGCACCCTCTCCTCCTCCCAGATGGAAAGGAGGAGGTCCCGGAGTTCCGTGAGAAGGGCTGGTCTGCCTGCTTTGAGGACCTCTGCAGGAATACTGTCTGGGCCAGGGGCCTTGTTGTTAGCCAGATGGTCGAGGGCTAACTTAACGTCCTTGATGGTTGGGGGTATTGCGAGTTCGCCGAGTGGTTCTTCCTGTGTTCTTATCGAGGACACTAGTATTTGCTGTTCCAGGTTGATTCAGTAGATCGCTGAAATGCTGTTTCCAGTGAGCGAACATGCCCTCTTTTTCCATCAGCCGGTTACCTTGGTCATCATTGATGGGGCAGATGCCGCTTTGGTGCCGCTGGTATACAAATTTGACCGATTGGAAGAATGATCTAGAATCATGCCTTTCTGCATGCTGCTCAACTTCTTTGGCGCAATCCAGCCACCACTGGTTTTGAAGATGGCGGAGCTCCTTTTGGCAGATGTTTCTGGCTTGTCTATAGTGTTCTCTCTTTTCCTGGGTGTCGCTGCCGAGGACAGCTTGGAAAGCAGCTTGCTTTCGGTGCAGGAGGTTCATAATGGTGGGGTTATTTTCATCGAACCAGTCCTGGTGGTTGCGCTTTTGGAAGCTGACGGTGATCTTAGCACTGGCATTATAGATTATCATGAAGATTCTCCCACTGCTCCTCAAGGGACTGGTTTTCAGCACGGTTACTTGGTAGGCTTTGACAAATGGTCTCTCATAACTGTTCAGCTATAGCTGGGTCTTTTCAATTTGCTTACACTGAAACGCTTTGGCAAGTTGCTCTTCCATTTTTGCACTGATAGACGGAAACAAAGATTAAGGCGAGCACACACCATTTTATGGTCAGTCCAGCAGTCAGCACTGTGGCAAACTCTTGAATCTGTGATATCACTCTTGTAATGTTGTCTAACAATAATATAGTCGATGAGATGCCATCTTTTAGATCTTGGATGCTGCCATGTTCCCTTGTGAATATCCGCATGAGAAAAGAGTGTGTTGGTAATGCAAAGGCCAAAACGGGTGCACGAATCAAGCAACAAGGTGCCCTGTTCATTCATGTCACCAAGACCGTGGTGGTCGATCACATTTGGCCAAGCTTCCAAGTCTGTTCCTACATGAGCATTGAAATCACCAAGTAGGAAAATTCTGTCACGTCTGGGAGTTGATGTTAATACTTCTGACAACTGGCCATAAAACAGAGCTTTCTCTTCGGGTGGTCTTTTGAAGGTTGTAGCATATATGCTTTTAACTGTGGCAATGAATTTGTCCAGTTTCATTCTAATGCTCATCACCCTGGGGCTAATTCCCTTCCAGCTAATCACAAGGGGGCAGAGGATATTATTAATGGCAATGGCGACTCCTTCAAGCTTTGTATCATCGGGTGGTCTTCCTGAGTGAAGGAAGGTGTAGTCTCCTTCGACAAATTCGCCTTCTCTGGGTATCCGATATTTACTGAGACAGGCAGTGTCAATTCTAAGGCACTTGAGCTCCAAGGCTACTAAAGCTAATCGGCGCTCTGGGGCCTGGCATTTGGTAGAAGTTGCATTGGACATAGTCCGGACATTCCAACAAGCTAATTTAACTTGTTGGGGATTCTTGCGAGCAGATCTGGGCTGATCGGGGCTGCGGGGTCCACGGGGCTTTACCTGGGGTCTGCCGTGTTTGCTGTTACGCTGCACAGATCCATGACGCAGGTGTTGGTGATGTGATTGCTTATGTGGGTCCTTAGCGGATTATGTACCACTGCAAGGGGTTGCTAACCCCATTGTAGTGAGCAAGTAGGCTGCCCTCTTCTGTACTTGCGTTCCACAATGAGCAGGTTTTGGAGTGGATTCATAATGAAACACAAAATCACCAGGCCTGGGTCAGAGAGGCTGAGTGGACTAATAAAACTGTTTTAACTAATTTTATATGAAACTGTCGTGAATATTTTCTGTAAAATGTGTTAGTAAATAATCCCATGTCATTTTTTAAAAAGCAAATTAAAAATAAGTGCTGGATAAAAGCTCATCTATCTTATGGAAATAAAGATACAAATTGTCAAGTGTTGAGATAAGCTGCCTTGCACTTTCACAGCTGTCCCTGTGGTGGGACACGATCATATGTACATCGTAGAGTCAGAAAAGCCATCAAAAATCAGGTCGATGCATTTCTTTTCAGTCTGGGGCTCTGCTATAAATGTTTCTGTATGATGATAGACTGCTCATTTCTAAAAGTTAGACTGGATTTAAATTGATCCTGCGCTATAAATTGATTAATACTTCCCTCTAGTGGCTGGAGACTGAAACTCTACTGAAGCTGTATATTGACTATCTGGAGATGTTGTCATTTTTCTGACTGATATTAATAATTGTTTGACCTGCAGTCCGATCCTGCAAGTCCCCTGATGAAGTGGAAAAGAATTAGAAGTAGAAATAGAAGTAGAAAATGTTTCTGGATCCTAATGTCAGTCAGATTCGTTAGCTGGAACCCCGTGGTGTAACTCACAGGCAAAGAGAACAAAGATATTAAACCATCTTACTCATCTCAAAGCACATATTTGTCTGTTACCAGAGACACAGCTTTTACAATCCGACAACACAAAATTAATAAAAACCTCAGTTTACACTCGTCTACTCTGCTTTCTGTGGTTAAAAAAAGAAACAAAAAAACAAAAAAAGCAGGCAAAATAATTTCATTTTCCACATATAAAAAGAAGAAACAATTGAACATGAACTGGAAGAAAACAAACACATTTATATTCTTCTAATCCTTCCGACCAAATTGACTGAACTCAGAAAAGCAAAATTCCCTCTTGAAGACATACTTAACAAAAAAATTCTAATCCAAAAATCCAGACATAATTTCGAATTTAGTAACAAGTCCTCACCCCAACTCCCCTCCTTAACCATACACAAACATATCATGCAACAAACATGTCCTTGTAAACTCAAACACAAAAATATCCTTCTGTGCAAACAGATGATTATCTATCTATCTATCTATCTATCTATCTATCTATCTATCTATCTATCTATCTATCTATCTAATCTCATTATCTCTAGCCACTTTATCCTGTTCTACAGGGTCACAGGCAAGCTGGAGCCTATCCCAGCTGACTACGGGCGAAAGGCGGGGTACACCCTGGACAAGTCACCAGGTCATCACAGGGCTGACACATAGACACAGACAACCATTCACACTCACGGTCAATTTAGAGTCACCAGTTAACCTAACCTGCATGTCTTTGGACTGTGGGGGAAACCGGAGCACCCGGAGGAAACCCATGCGGACATGGGGAGAACATGCAAACTCCGCAAAGAAAGGCCCTCGCCAGCCACGGGGCTCGAACCCGGACCTTCTTGCTGTGAGGCGACAGCGCTAACCACTACACCACCGTGCCATGTGGTGACCGGCTTGGAAACCTCTTCATCGGTGTCTCACAGTGTCAGTAAAACTGCTGAGAATGCTCTGACTACAAATATGGACATCTTGAACTACAATCCCCAAGATTCACAGCATCCTCTGTCTCCCAATTACTGATTACAGCTGACATGCATTTTCCTAAATCACCACGCTCCCTACTTAAGCCACTTTCCCACACTACTCCAGTGCAAAGTATAGTTCTGCTCTCTCAGTACATACCAAACCTTGTTATTTCTGATTGCCTCTCGATTTCTGACTCTTTGCTATGTCTTTCACGTTTTCGCTCTTTGTCTTCCCTCTACCACGTTGTTCGCCGATCGCCTGACCCTTACTAGTTTACCAACTATTTTTCCAGTCTCTTGTTTTGGCTTTGTTGACAGTTTGCATCTTGCCTACATCTGCACATACATCCATAAGTGCTTGCATTCTGACAGGATACTTCGCCACCATGGATGTAGTGAAAGAAGTGAAACGGACTGCTCTTTAATGCCCAGGGACGCCTTCTGGGAGAACATCAGCAGTTTCTCACGTATGAGCAGTTTGTCACTCAATTCAAGAGGGTATCTGACCATGAACCTGAGGGAATTGAAGTAGGAGAGAGCCTTCTCACCATTTCCCAAGGTTCCGCCCTGGACTTCAGGACACTGGCGGCCTCCAGTGGGTGGAATGATCCAGCTTTGAAGGCAGTTTTTCAT
Source organism: Neoarius graeffei (assembly GCF_027579695.1). Classification (NCBI taxonomy): domain Eukaryota; kingdom Metazoa; phylum Chordata; class Actinopteri; order Siluriformes; family Ariidae; genus Neoarius; species Neoarius graeffei. The sequence continues at coordinate 66,015,401 of NC_083587.1, forward strand.
CAACGCTCTGTGTCCCGAGATTCTCAGTGAGTTTGCCTGCAAAGATGAACAGTGTACTCTGGACTCACTCATCAACATAGCCATTCACCTGGATCATCTATTGACACAGTGCCCCTCCATTCAGGAAAATGTTCAGCTGGTTCAGTCATCTGACAGCGATTCACCCCTGGAGATGTCATGTACAGTGGTGCTTGAAAGTTTGTGAATCCTTTAGAATTTTCAATATTTCTGCATAAATATAACCTAAAACATCATCAGGTTTTCACACGTCCTAAAAGTAGATAAAAATAACCCAGTTAAACAAATGAGACAAAAATATTATCCTTGGTAATTTATTTATTGAAGAAAATGATCCAATATTACATATCTGTGAGTGGCAAAAGTATGTGAACCTCTAGGATTAGCAGTTAATTTGAAGGTGAAACTAGAGTCAGGTGTTTTCAATTAATGGGATGACAATCAGGTGTGAGTGGGCACCCTGTTTTATTTAAAGAACAGAAATCTATCAAAGTCTGATCTTCACAACACATGTTTGTGGAAGTGTATCATGGCATGAACAAAGGTTTCTGAGGACCTCAGAAAAGCGTTGTTGATGCTCATCAGGCTGAAAAAGGTGACAAAACCACCTCTAAAGAATTTGGACTCCACCAATCCACAGTCAGACATACTGTGTACAAATGGAGGAAATTCAAGACCATTGTTACCCTCCCCAGGAGTGGTCAACCAACAAAGATCACTCCAAGAGCAAGGCGTGTAATAGTCGGCAAGGTCACAAAGGACCCCAGGGTAACTTCTAAGCAACTGAAGGCCTCTCTCACATTGGCTAATGTTAATGTTCATGAGTCCACCATCAGGAGAACACTGAACAACAATGGTGTGCATGGCAGGGTTGGAAGGAGAAAGCCACTGCTCTCCAAAAAGAACATTGCTGCTCATTTGCAGTTTGCTAAAGATCACCTGGACAAGGCAGAAGGCTATTGGAAAAATGTTTTGTGGACGGATGAGACCAAAATGTAACTTTTTGGTTTAAATGAGAATCATTATTTTTGGAGAAAGGAAAACACTGCATTCCAGCATAAGAACCTTATCCCATCTGTGAAACATAGTGGTGGTACAGTAGTATCATGGTTTGAGCCTGTTTTGCTGCATCTGGGCCAGGAAGGCTTGTCATCATTGATGGAACAATGAATTCTGAATTATACAAGTAAATTCTAAAAGGAAAATATGTCAGGACATCTGTCCATGAACTGACTCTCAAGAGAAGGTGGGTAATGAAGCAAGACAACAACCCTAAGCACACAAGTCGTTCTACCAAAGAATGGTTAAAGAAGAATAAAGTTAATGTTTTGGAATGGCTAAGTCAATGTCATGACCTTAATCCAATGGAAATGTTGTGGAAGGACCTGAAGCGAGCAGTTCATGTGAGGAAACCCACCAAGATCCCAGAGTTGAAGCTGTTCTGTACAGAGGAATGGGCTAAAATTCCTCCAAGCTGGTGTGCAGGTAGTCTGGCTAACGCAACTTCAAAGCTCTGCGAGCATAAGTTCGCACCAGGCCCCCGTGTTGTGTCACACTTAGGATAGGCGGGCCCAGGCTAGTGTGCAGGACTGATAACAGTGACCGGAAATGTTTAATTGCAGTTATTGCTGCACAAGGGAGTCACACCAGATACTGAAAGCAAAGGTTCACATACTTTTGCCACTCACAGATATGTAATATGGGAACATTTTCCTCAATAAATAAATGACCAAGTATAATATTTTTGTCTCATTTGTTTAACTGGGTTCTCTTTATCTACTTTTAGGACTTGTGTAAAAAATCTGATGATGTTTTAGGTCATATTTATGCAGAAATCTAGAAAATTCTAAAGGGTTCACAAACTTTCAAGCATCACTGTACCTGGCTGACATGTTCCGAATGTCTCCAGAGGAAACAGGAGGACTTATGCTTTTACTGTGGGAGTGCCGAGCACCAGCTCAGGCAGTGTCACATCCATCCATCTCATGCAGCTCCCACAGCAGGTCCAGCACATAATGAGTCCAACACAAACTTTCAATTCTAAAATCATTTAAGGTTCCTGTACTGTTAAAGTTGGCAAACTCCACACATATCCTTTCTGCTTTTATCGATACAGGGGCAGAGGGAAACTTTGTCAGTGACTCAGTTAACCAGCAGTTCAACCTGCCAACAACCCCTCTCCAAAGTGCACTCAGCATGCGAGCTATTGACGGAGGACCCATATGAGAGGGTCTCGTCACTAGGTGCACCACCCCCCTTCACATCCATGTGGGAGAGTTGCATTCAGAGTTCATCTCCCTCTACGTCACCTCTATTGAGAACCACAGTATCATTCTTGGTTACCCTTGGCTGCAGCTTCACAACCCTTTGATCTCCTAATAAAGTCAAGAAATACTCCAGTGGTCACCCACCTGCTTCCAGGGTTGCATCGCTCAACCCCAAGTCAGCGTTTCATCTACCTCAGTAGAAAGTCCACAACCGGATTCCCTTGACAACGTCCCAGAATGTTATCTGGACCTCAAGGAAGTATTCAGCAAGGGAAAAGCCTGTGGGTTACCACCTCATCATCCCTACGACTGCGTGATCAACTTGCTGCCACATATGGCACCACCTCGAGGCCATATCTACCCACTCTCCCAGAAGGAGCACGCAGCTATGGAAGAATATATTCAGGAGGCCCTCAAGCAAGGTTACATTCATCCTTCCAGATCTCCAGCTTCGGCGGGTTTCTTCTTTGTGGAAAAATGGGGTGGTGGTCTCCAGCCATGCATTGACTATAGAGGACTTAATCAGGTTTCTGTAAAGTATCCATATCCACTTCCTTCTGGTCCCGGCAGCCTTGGAGCAACTCGGGTCAGCTAAAATATTTTCTAAGCTCGACTTACGCAGAGCCTATAATCTCATAAGAATCAAAAGGGGCGATGAGTGGAAAACCACCTTCAGCACTACTGCTGGCCATTTTGAATACCGGGTAATACCGTATGGCCTTTCTTCAGTGCCCAGTGTGTTCCAGTGCCTGATTAATGATGTTCTACAGGACATGCTAGGCAAACACACCATAGCGTACATTGACGATATCCCCATCTACTCCCGAGATGAAACAACCCATGAGGGTCATGGAGACCGGTTCTCAATTGCTCGCTCAAGAACCACCTCTATGTCAAAGCAGAAAAATGTGAGTTCCATCAGAAATGTATCTCCTCCTTAGGCTATGTCATTAGTGCTGAGGGGGTTAGCATGGACTCTTCCAAGGTCTCAGCAGCCCACTCCCAAGTCCATCAAGGACCTCCAATGTTTCATGGGTTTCATAAACTTCTATTGCTGTTTCATTAGGGGTTTCAGCACAATTGCTGCTCCCTTAACTGCCCTGCTCAAGAAGGGATCCAAGTGACTCCAGTGGAACCCCACGGCAGAAGAAGCCTTCAGTTGTCTGAAGCAAGCTTTCACCTCCGCTTCAGTGTTTCAGCACCTTGATCCTTCAAAGGCATTCATCCTTGAGGTAGATGCATCTGATACCAGAGTAGGTGCCATTTTGTCACAATGTTTTGGGGAGAAATTGAAAACTCATCCTATAGCCTTTTCCAAAAAACTCTTGCCTGCAGAGAGAAATTATGATGTGGGGAACAGAGAGCTGCTTGCCATAAAATTAGCCCTTGAAGAGTGGCAACACTGGGAGCAACTCATCCATTTATCATCCTCACGGATCAAAAGAACCTGGAGTACCTCAGGAAAGCTAAGAGATTAAACCCTTGTTAGGCCAGGTGGGCTCTTTTCTTTACACATTTTGACTTCACCATATCATTCCGTCCAGGCTGTAAGAACACCAAAACCGATGCACTATCTTGAGTCTTTGCCCAGCCTCATCAGGAGTCAGTCACACACACAATTATTCCACAGCAATGCTTTGTACAGTCTATCACCTGGGACCTCAATAAGGAAATAAGTGAGTGACTCACAATCTCAGACTCAACTCCACAATCTTCCACCGGGACTACTGTATGTACCAAGTCACCTCAGAGGCAGACTCATCACTTGGGCTCATGCATCTCCCGCCACTGGACACCCCAACAGCCAATGCACCCATCAGTTGTTGAGAAACAAGTATTGGTGGTAGAGCATGATCACAGATATCAACCACTTCATCTCTTCATGGTCTGTTTGTGCCCAAGCTAAAGTTCCAAGAACCCCGCCAGCAGGCAAGCTCTGTCCCCTGCCTGGTCCCACATAGCCATCGATTTCATCACTGACCTCCCCCCTCTCAAGGCAATACCACCATTATGGTAACCATCGACCACTTCACCAAAGCCCCTAAACTCATCCCGTTACCTGGCATCCCCACAACATATGAAACAGCACAACTACTATTCCAGCATGTCTTCAGATATTATGGCCTCCCTGAGGACATTATCAGCGATTGGGGCCCTCAGTTCATCTCACACTTTTGGACATGCTTCATAGAAAGACTGGGGGTGTCAGTGAAGTCTCATGTCCAGGTATCATCCCCAGTCAAATGGCCAAGTAGAAAGAGTGAATCAAGAAATTGGCTGCTTCTTAAGGATTTTTTGCATGCGTAACCAGGGGGACTGGGCACGATTCCTCCTGTGGGCCAAGTATGCACAGATTTCCTTGAAACACTCCACAACTCAGTTGACACCATTTCAGTGCATACCCGGCTACCAACCACCTTTGTTCCCCTGGGACGATGTGCCCAGCCACGTACAAGCAGTAGAAGATTGGTTTTCACACAGCCAGACAATATGGGAAGAGGTCCACCAATGTCTAAAAACCGTCAATGCCTGGTATAAGGAGTATGCTGATAAATGTCGGGCAAACAATCCAGACTTTTCTCCAGGTAACAGAGTACGGGTGGCAACAAGGAACCCAACACTTGTAAAAAGCTCCAACCATGATACATCAGACCATTCAAGATCATTCATCACATAAACGAGGTCTCATACTGTCTGGAACTCCCCCTTCACAGCAGGTACTCCCCCTTCACAGCAGGTTAGCACCCACATTTCATGTCTCCAGTCTGAAACCTGCTGTCCCAGGGCCCCTTGCTGAGAATGCACCAGTATAGGAGCGCTCAGTTCTTGACATAGAGGGTGAACCTGTCTACCAGGTAAAACAAGATCCTCAACTCAAGATGAAGAGGGGGACAAATTGAATACCTGGTTGATTGAGAGGGGTACAGTCCTGAAGAACAGAGCTGGGTCACCGCCAAGGACATTCTAGACCCACTCATCAAGCAAGAATTCCACACTCTACATCCCAACAAGCCAGCGCCCAGAGGGAGGGGGCATCCCAGGAAGAATGGGGGGGGGGGGGGGGGGGGTTCTGTAAGTAAATGGGCTGAGAACACTTTGACTAAAGACACGGACACCTTGAACTACAATCCCGAAGTTTCACAGCGCCCTCTGTCTCCTGATTACTGAATTCAGCTGACACTCATTTCCCTAATCGCCGCTCTCCCCATTTAAGCTTCTCACACATGCCACTTCAGTGTGAAGTATTGTCCTGCTCCATTCACTTCATACCAAGCCTTGTTTATTCTGACTGCTTCTCAATTTCTGACTCTTTGCTTACTCTTTCACGTTTTTACCTTTTGTCTTCTCTCTACCATGTTGTTCGCCGATCGCCCGACCCTCGCTTGTTACTGACCACGATTCCTGTCCCTCGCTTTGGCTTTGTTTACAGTTTGCTTCACGCCTTCTTCTGCACATACATCTGAAAGTGCCTGCACTCTGACACTGAGCAGCTATGCAACAACATTTATTGTTTAATCTAGCAGTTTGAATGAATGTTGCAGGTCAGGCTGGATGGCGCTGCCTCCAGGCACAGTTGGCAAAATTCTGAAATTCAAAGCAGGACAAGAATCACCATGGTTGTTGAAACATGAAATATGGCTGTTCAAACAATGCAGTTATCCAACACAGAGGACCATGTGAGGCACGTCATGACTATTAATAATGGAACTGAGGAGCGCCCTTGTTATTAATGTTTATAGCTGCTGCCTCATTGTCACACAAAAAAGGATTTGCTTCTTGACCAGCGTTTAACCCCACAGAAGATGAACTACATGATTGAGTTGGTTCCATTAGAGCAGTGGAAGAAGTGTCAGCTGACAAGGATGACAATTCTTTTGGCCATGCATCAGCAAACTGCAACAATGCAAACAGTTCCTCGAGGGAAGCTCCGACTGGAGCTGCGATGCTATTTATTAACACGATTTCCAGGAGCCTGGGCGCAGGCCATTTGTTAATCCTGGGAGCAGAAGACTCCTACTTGCCAAATGAGAGCTCTGGCGAATGGAAATGGTGCTCTCTTGCAAAATGGCTTGCAGAGGAAGCAGTAAAGGTAGGCAGGTTAAAGCAGCTTAAATAAGGTGCTCTATGAGAGATTTGCCAATAGAATGCACAGAAGGGAATCAACTGAGCTGACAGCTGAGGTGGGTTGGCTTGAGACTAGCTGCAGTCAACTGATGTAGCTTGGATTGAGGGCTGAGCTTGGCTTCGTGGCCTGCCAGAACTACGCTACACTTGATTTGTGAAGATATAAAGAAAATAACAACATCTACAAACATTGATCAATAAAAATGCATTTTTAAATGAGATTTAAAAATGATAGAAAACTTTATCATCTTCTGTCTTTGATCTGGACTTTGGAGCAGCAGGAAAGCCTCAGTCAGATGATCGTACAGGTCTTGCTGTTTGATAGGGTGCTAATAATTCAGATGGATATTCTGCAGCCAAACCCTATAAAGCTTTAAAAGTAATCAATAAAAATTTTAATAAATCCTGAATTTAACGGGTAGTCAGTGAAGTCAAGGCAAGACTGGGGTAATATTCTCACCAACCCTTGATCGTGCAAGTCGTCTGACTGCAGCGTTCTGTACCAACTGGAGACGAGCAACAGAAGAGCTGTTCAGTATCGTAAATAAAACTTTACAGTAGTCCAGGGGAGATAGAATAAAAGCATGTGTGACTTGTTCTGTGTCTTCAAAGGACAAAGATGATCTGATTGAATTTACTAAATAAATCAAATCAGTGTAAATACAAATAATTGTAAATACAGTAAAAATACATGGATGTCACAAGAAAGTGAAAACACTTATTTCCATTGTGGACCTTCAATATCTTTCAGTTGATAAAAGCCCAGTGGTACCAGTTTATTAATAGGAGGTTCCCTTCAATTCCAAGATACTGGTTCAATATTATTTGCCAATGAACCCAAGACCTGCTTCACATGAGCAGTATTCTGTTGTGGGCCAAAGACTAAAATTACTGAACACTTAATTACTTAACTCTATTTTGTCAATGTTAAGCTGAAGAAAGTTATTGGACATCCAATTTCTCACATCATTAATACAAGATAAAGAATTGATGCGTTCACCACATTATTGGGATCCAGAGACAGTTAGAGGTGTAAATCATCAGTGTAACAGTGGAAGTTAATGTTGTATCCCCGGATGACATGTCCGAGAGATAACATGCATAGGGAAAATAAAATCGGACCTGAACTTGTGCCTTGAAGTACCCCATGTGTAAATGCGGAGGAGGAGGAAACCTCCTTACCAACAGCAAAAGTCCTGTTAGATAAGTATGAGTTAAACAAGGCCAGTGCTGTTCCTGATATTCCCACCCACTATTTTAATCTACTGCTCATTGTGGCATGACCGATCATCTCAAATGCAGCACTTAAGTCAAGGAGAATTAACAGACATATTCCCACCATCTTCATTCATTAAAATGTCATTTGTAATCCCGAGGAGTGCCATTTCTGTACTGTGTTTATTTCTGAAACTAGACTGAAATTTCTCAGAAATATTCTTGTCCTCAACTCCCTCCAGTATTACATTACAGGCATTTAGCAGATGCTCTTATCCAGAGTGACTTACAACATACCCAGAGCAGCCTGGGGAGCAGTTGGGGGTTTGTTGCCTTGCTCAAGGGCACTACAGCCATTTCTGCAGATCCAGGGAATTGAACCAGTGACTTTTTGTTCCTAAAGTGGCTTCCCTAACCTTTAAGCTATGGCTTCCCCCATGGTTGAACTTTCTGAACAATTTCAATCCTATTGGGGTTTTATTTTAGGGTCTCCAACTTGTTTCACATTCAAGTTCTCAAACAATAAAATTGTGTTCCTTAAGTTCTAAAGCACATGAATTTTTATTTTTCAGAAGGATGAAGGTTAAAACACATTAATGAATTCACATCCACAGTAGCCTGATGAACCAGATACTTTATTCCAACAGATCAGTAAATGAAGAGAAAATGAAAACTATACACTGTTCAGAGGTTCAGGTTTCCACCAATAGATGGCGATATTGTTCTTTGCAGCAGACCTCAAGACATTTCCGGTCTCTGAAGACATAGACGGCTGCATTTATGAAAAAAAAAAAAAAAAAAACCCCACCCTACCCTAAAAAAAAAAAGTGCTAAAGGTTTTTCAATGTTTTTTTATAGTATCAGGTGTGCTTAATAACATACCAAAAGTATCCCACAGTCTGACCACTGGAAAAGTATAATTTTCAAGATGGCATCCATGATGGCCACCAAATCCTTAAAATGCCCTTTACTCCTTCATTAGTCATCCTAAACAAGTAATTTTGGTGCCAAACCCCAATGTTTTGTGGATCTAGGAATCCAATTAGCATATTTAAATTATAATGACGTAATTGTTTTCACACATTCATGAACCTACTTGGTGCATTAGGCCCACTGATGGAAGGCACAGGACTCAGGAACATTATGGCAGTTGTCCATGATGAAAATGCCATCCAGCATATGATGACTGGAAAATCAGTGCAAAGGGCTTTCCGTGGACATCTGCTGGTGGACAGATGTCTCAATCACCTAGTGGTGTCGGATCTGCTGGAGGAAAACCCACAGTTCAAGTCATTGGTGGACCAGGCAGGAGCAAGGTCCTCATCCTTGGTGGCAAAAGAAATGACTTTGGAGAGTGCTGTAGCATCGTATATGTTGATCCAAATCAAAAATGATTGACACAAAGAAGGCAGAACTTAGCACAAGGTCAAATACCAGTAAGCTGTGGGTAAACTATCAGAAAATGCTGCAGACTGCCTGAGCGATGTTCAAAGCGGCCATATTGGTCTGCCATCTTGGAGTTCACAATTATAAATCACTTCATCATAATTTAAATATGCTAATTGGATTCCTAGATCCCCAAAACATGGGGTTTGGCACCAAAATTACTTGTTGAGGATGGATAATATATCTCATTATCTCTAGCCGCTTTATCCTGTTCTACAGGGTCACAGGCAAGCTGGAGCCTATCCCAGCTGACTACGGGTGAAAGGCGGGGTACACCCTGGACAAGTCGCCAGGTCATCACAGGGCCGACACATAGACGCAGACAGCCATTCACACTCACATTCACACCTACGGTCAATTTAGAGTCACCAGTTAACCTAACCTGCATGTCTTTGGACTGTGGGGGAAACCGGAGCACCCGGAGGAAACCCACGCGGACACGGGGAGAACATGCAAACTCCACACAGAAAGGCCCTCGCCGGCCACGGGGCTCGAACCCGGACCTTCTTGCTGTGAGGCAACAGCGCTAACCACTACACCACCGTGCCGCCCCTGGATAATAGGATGATCTATCTCTCTCTCCCTTTTATATATATATATATATATATATATATATATATATATATATATATATATATAGACACACAAAGACTCAAGGCCCACAATGCAGACATTACATACAACAAAAACATTACATAAATATTTAAAAAAGGAAGAACAAAAAAGCTAAAAAAAAGGCTCAATGTTCCCAGATCTTAACAGCGCTACGTCCTGGATCTGTCATCAGAACAATTCTCATTTGTAGAGCGGTCCAGCCTGCTCAGAAACTTAAAGGTGAGGTTCCTCAACAGTGCCATAAACGTGGTTAGTCCCAGTTTACAGAAAAGGTCACTGGCTCTAGTGCTCCTTGGTTTTTTCAGGAGTATCCTAAGACAGTCATTATATGCCACCTTACTAATGAAGGAGTAAAGGGCGTTTTAAGGATTTGGTGGCCATCTTGGATGCCATCTTGAAAATTACACCTTTCCAGTGGTCAGACTGTGGTAGACTTTTGGTATGTTACTAAGCACACCTGATACTGCAAAATATACTGATAAGAAACCTTTTGTAGCATTTTTTTTGGGTGGGTGTCAAATCATATTTTCAGCTGCCTAACATGAACATACACTCTGCTATTACAGTCAAACTTGATACATTTACATTCAAAAAATAAAACTAGAGGATCTGTTGTGAGACCGAACAAACAAATCACTTTATCTACATTTATTCAAACCATAACAGGTAAATACATGAACATAGCAGGGGGAATGATCATTATCATCACTGCTACTGTCTTAATTAATAAAGTTAGAAAATCTAAAGATCAATAACAGCTTAAAAATAGGAAGAAAACTAATGACCTGCAGCATGCACAAAAACTTTACACAGCATATATGTTGCCTTGGACAGAAAAAGGCTCATCTAAATATTTATGATGCTAAAAATATCTTACTGCAAGGGGGAAAAAAAACAACCAATAAATTTCCTTCTTTCGCAAACACTTTTATCCAAAGCGAGTTACAGTTGAGCCGAGTAGATGAAGTTTAAAGAACTTGTTCAAGTGGCAGCTTGGCAGTGCCGGGATTTTATATCATTAAAAACTCCATGTGTTAAATGGTAACCATCAACATCAGAATGTGACAGTTTTGGTTCTAAAGCCGAATTCAGACGGGATTAGTTTTCAGGACTTCAGTAATGTTGTCGGAGGACGTCTGTAGTGATTGTGAACAAAATCACACAGGGTAAGGGCTCTCTGTATGAATCACACAGATGGGCGTGTCCTCATGATGTATCCATGGTTGTTGCACTAAAAGTAGCCGGTTACACACATCTTATACATTTACTTTTCTGTAAAAGGATCGCCTTGTCCTTTATACAGTAAGTGCTTGTTGTAAGTGGGCGTGGTCACACAAGTTGTACTTGAGCATTAGTTGGTCACATGACTAACACACACACATGAAACTAAATCTGCCTGAAAGCATCCGAAGAAGAAAATGGAGCCTGTTTACTCAAAAACAAACAAACAAAAAGAAAATCACAAGAATGTGTAGAAAACAAATTCATTTCAATTTTCTTCCAAACTGCATGTTTACAGTAAATACACTGACACTTCTTATGATATTAGCACGTCTTAAATCATAATGAGTTTCATGCTTGGGGGGAAAAATCCCAGGTCTTATGATGATAAGTAAATAAAACTCATCTGCGCTGTGGGTGAATGAGGTGTGGAAACATCATCAGGCCTTTTTCACAGCGCTGTAGATCACAGAATCGTCCTCCTGCTGCTCAGTGTGGACTCGCCTGAAATTACACACAGTCCTGTTTATCAGCTACAGATTCGGCATGTTAGACTGCTTTTACTCGACACTGTGTGGTTTCTCACTGACACATTTACATTTAAATATATAAGAGAGGCTGATGTGATTCATACAGTGGCTATAAAAAGTATACACACCCCGTTAAAATGACACATTTTTTCTGATGTAAAAAAATGAGACCATGATAAATAATTTCAAAACTTTCTCTACCTTTAATGTGACCTATAACGTGTACAATTCAATTGAAAAACAAACAAATCTGTTTGGGGAAAAAACATAAAAAAAGTACAATAAGCTGGTTGCATAAGTGTGCACACCCTAAAACTAATACTTTGTTGAAGCACCTTTTGATTTAATTACAGCATTCAGTCTTTTTGGGTTCACACCTGCCATCAATTAAAATGACTCCGATTAACCCCAAATAAAAGTTCAGCTTTCCTAGTAAGATTTTCCTGACATTTACTCAGTTGCATCCTCCAGCAAAAGCCAGGGTTCACAGAGAGCTTACAACGTATCAAAGGGATCTTATTGTTGAAAGGTATCAGTCAGGAGAAGAGTACAAAAAAATCTTCCACGGCATTAGATATACCATGGAGCACAGTGAAGACAGTCATCAAGAAGTGGAGAAAATATGGGACAACAGTGACATCACCGAGAATTGGACGTCCCTCCAAAATTGATGAAAAGACAAGATGAAAACTGGTCAGGGAGGCTGCCAAGAGGCCGACAGCAACACTGAAGAAGCTGCAGGAATTTCTGGCAAGTACTGGTTGTGTACTACATGTGACAACAATCTCGTGTATTCTCCATGTCTGGACGATGGGGTAGGGTCGCAAGCTGGAAGCCTTTTCTTACAAAGAAAAATATCCAGGCCCGACTAAATTTTTCAGAAAAATGCATCAACTCTCCTAAAAGCATGTGGGAAAATGTGTTACTGTCTGTTGAACTTTTTGACCACAATTCCAAAAGGTACATTTGGTGCAAAAACAACACTGCACATCACCAAAAGAACACCACCGTGAAGCATGGTGGTGGCAGGATCATGTTTTGGGGTTGTTTTTCTTCAGCTGGAACAGGGGCTTTAGTCAAGGTGGAGGGAATTATGACCAGTTCTAAATACCACTCAATTTTGGCCCAAAACCTTCAGGTGTCTGATAGAAAGCTGAAGATGAATTTCATATTTCAGCATGACAATGACCCCAAGCATACATCGAAATCAACAAAAGAATGGCTTCAAGAGACAAAAATTAAAGTTTTCGAATGGTCCAGCCACAGCCCAGACCTAAATCCAATTGAAAGTCTGTGGGGAGACCTGAAGAGGGCTGTGCACAAGACATGCCCTCACAATCTGACAGATTTGGAGCACTTTGACAAGGAAGAGTCGGCAAATATTGCCAAGTCCAGATGTGGCAGGCTGATAGACTCCGACCCAAAAAGACTGAATGCTGTAATTAAATCAAAAGGTGCTTCAACAAAGTATTAGTTTAAGGGTGTGCACACTTATGCAACCAGCTTATTGTCTGGTTTTTTTAATGTTTTCCCCCTAACAGATTTGTTTGTTTTTCAATTGAATTGAACAGTTTATAGGTCACATTAAAGGTGGGGAAAGTTTTGAAATTATTTATCATGGTTTTATTTTTTTACATCAGAAAAACCGATCATTTTAATGGGGTATGTACACTTTTCATATCCACTGTAGCTGCGATAACAAGTGTGAACAGGAACTGACTTGTTTCACAAATGATCAAGAGCATTAATAGTACAACCCCAATTCCAAAAAAGTTGGGACACTGTGTAAAACAAATTAAAACAGAATGTGGAGATTTGCAAATCATTGAAACCCTATATTTCATTGAAAATAGTACAAAGACAACATATCAAATGATGAAAGTGAGAAATTTTATTTCTTTATATGCTCATTTTGAATTTGATGTCAGCAACACATTTCAGAAAAGTTGGGACGGGGCAACAAAAGACTGAAAAGTTGTTTAATGCTAAAAAAAACTAATTAGGTTAATTGGCAACAGGTCAGTAAGATCATTGGGTATAAAAAGAACATCCCAGAGAGGCGGAGTCTCTCAGAAGTATAGATGGGGAGGGGTTCACTGCTCTGTGAAAGACTGCATGGGCAAACATTGCAACAATTTAAGAATAATGTTCCTCAATGTAAAACTGCAAAGAATTTGGGGATCACATCATCTATGGTCCATAATATCATTAAAAGATTCAGAGAATCTGGAGAATCCTTATGCTTCCGGTCTGACTTCCGGTCGCTGCTCGTGTGGCAGACCACGCCGTTCCTGTCTTTTTGGTTATGCTCTTAAAATCGTAATTTTAACTATTTTTAGATTTTGAAATGGATGTCATAGAGTGCTGGTTGCTGCTGTTGTGCATGTACATCTTACAGACTCTGGAAAATCATGGGTGTTATGCCCTGAGAGTTTGTTACTCTTTTGATGAACTGAAAGAGATTGGAGCTGGCCTGAAACAACAATGGGGGATGGGATCACCGGCTACCTGGGCAGAAGATTTCCAAAAGATTCCAAAAGAGATAAGACGCAGGAGAGGTAAATCGGGCGGAGTTTTAAAGAGACTGAAATCACGGAGATGTCGGCCGTATATTCCATCTATTATAATGGGCAACGTGCAGTCGATTGGAAATAAAATGGACGAGTTGAGAGTCAATGCTCAGTTCCTCCATGAATTCAGATCAATAAGTTTGATGGTCTTTACAGAAACTTGGCTCAGCAGTATGCAAAATGACGAACTGGTTGCGGTGGATGGTTTTAAAACTTTTCGAGGAGATAGAACCGTGGACTCGGGGAAACAAGTTGGGGGCGGTCTTATAGTGTATGTAAACGAACAGTACTGTCACCCAAATAATGTGTCCATTAAGTCTCATACGTGTACCCCAAATTCTGAAATATTGACTGTTAGTGTTCGCCCTTATTATATTCCTCGTGAATTTTCCCATGTCGTGGTAATGGCGATTTATGTGCCACATCGGACTCTGGCTAAGGAGGCGGTCGAGGAGATACAAGCGGCTGTGCACAGGGTTGAGTCTGCGTCGCCGGATGCGTTTGTGGTAATGTCTGGGGATTTTAACCACTGCGCTGTGAAAATAAGTGGGTCATATTACTACCAACACGTCAAGTGCAACACACGGGGACAAACCATATTGGACCACTGTTATTCAAAGGTCAAGGACGCATACAGATCCAGAAGTCTGCCTAGTTTGGGCAAGGCGGACCATAATCTTGTCCTGTTGTGTCCTAAATATGTCCCGCTGGTTCAGAGACATAAGAAGAGGACGATAACGGTGAAAAAGACTACTCCGGAGGCGATTGAAAGATTACAAGATGCGTTTGACACAACAGACTGGTCTGTCTTTGAAAATAGTGCCATGGACATTAACGAACTTACTGAGTCAGTTTGTGATTATATAAATTTTTGCAATGATGTGGTTACAGAGGAAAAGAGGGTTAAGGTGTATGCCAACTCTAAACCTTGGATAAATTCTGAAATTAAAAGGTTAATTAATGAAAAACGGAAGGCTTTTGCTAAAGGTGACAAAGTTACATTGAAAGGGATTCAGAAAGAACTCAGAAGGGAAATCAACAAGGAAAAATACAGATACAAATGTGAAATAGAAAATTATTTTAAAGAGAATGACATGAAGAAGGTCTGGGAAGGAATGCGGTTAATGAGTGGATATGTAGGGAAAGGGAAGACAGACAAAACTCAGCTAACTGGCACAATGAAATACGCCAATGACCTAAATAATTTCTATAACAGATTTGACAAAATAGATTTTTCTGAGGAAAGATTGAGACTAAGAGAAACTATTGGGAGGAAAGAGGATAACTACGCCTTGCAAACAAACAAACAGGAGGTGTATGGGATGCTTGTGCAACTGAAAGCCACTAAAGCAGCAGGCCCAGATGGACTGTCTCCAAAGGTGTTAAAAGGTTGTGCCTTCCAATTAGCAAGTATTTTTTCCAGTATTTTTAACTATTGTTTTTCTCAAAATGTGTTACCTGATGTATGGAAACAATCATGCATAATACCAGTACCCAAGAAGAAAACTATTGAGTGTATGAATGATTTAAGACCAGTGGCTTTAACCTCAATAGCTATGAAGGTATGTGAGAAAATAGTGTTGAAAAATCTGAGGCCCCAGGTGGAGAGGTTTCTTGACCCTTGCCAATTCGCTTACCAGCAAGGGAGAGGGGCAGAAGATGCTATTGTTTTTAAACTGGATAGTGTTTATGCTCACCTGGACAGAAGGGGGCGGTGTGCGAGAATTCTGTATTATGATTTTAGCTCAGCTTTTAATATGATACAACCGCACATTCTAGTAAACAAGCTGATGATGATGGAAGTTTCGAGTGTATTTATTTATTTTATTCTTAATTTCTTAGAGAATAGGTCTCAATTTGTTAAATTAAACTCAAAAGTAAAGTCAGAAAAGATTATGACAAACACAGGCTCACCTCAAGGTACAGTTTTATCGCCTTTTTTGTTCACCGTTTATACTGCAGATTATCGTCCACTGAACGCAAATTGTCAAGTTGTAAAATTTGCTGATGATACTGCCCTCATTGGATTGATTGAAAATGATGATTATAGTCACTACCAAAATGAGATTAAAGCTTTTGTTAAATACTGTGACACTCATTACCTAGAACTCAATGTTAAGAAAACCAAAGAGTTGGTTATTGATTATAGGAGAAACAGCATGACAACTGAAGCAGTAGAAATTAAAGGGTCAGTAGTGGAAAGAGTGAACTCATACAGGTATTTAGGCGTAGTTTTTAATGACAAGCTTACATGGTCTGA
The DNA here is from genome assembly GCF_027579695.1 of Neoarius graeffei. Taxonomy (NCBI): domain Eukaryota; kingdom Metazoa; phylum Chordata; class Actinopteri; order Siluriformes; family Ariidae; genus Neoarius; species Neoarius graeffei. Next base: position 66,031,668 of record NC_083587.1, read on the forward strand.
CCATCTAAGTTTAGTGATGGAAAAACTAAGCCCACGCATATATTGCCTGAGAAAGCTGCAGTCTTTCAAGGTAAATTTAGCTGTTGTGAGGATGTTTTTTATGGCAGTAATATGTAGCGTGTGGAGTTACTGTGTGGTGGGATGGGGTGGGAATGCTGGGGCAACTGAAAAGGCCAGGATTGACAGAGTGACTAGGAGGGTTGGAAAAATGATGGGAGAGTCAAATACTGTTGATAAAATATATGAGGACCGCCTAGCAAGTATGAGGAAGAAAATAATTGGGGACCCTACTCATCCTCTACATGAGAACTTGACAGGGAGGGTTATGGAGCGCAGTGGTAGGTTAAAGCCCCCTGTGACAAGGACAAATCGGTATGCTCTCTCTTTCATTCCTCAGGCTATTAGACAGCACAACAAGCACTTTAAGCGTACTTTTCCATAGTGTATTAAATTTATTTATTTATTTATTTATTATGGCCTTATGGTTTCTTAAAGGAGATGTGTATATTTATGCTAATGTTTTTATGAGCATGGGATGGGTATGTGCACTGTAATTTCCATGTTTATGGATGAAATAAACCTGACTTGACTTGACTTGAAATCTCTGTATGCAAGAGACAAGGCTGAAAACTGACATTGGATGCCTGTGATCTTCAGGCCCTTAGGAGACACTGCATTAAAAGCAGACGCGTGTCTGTAGTGGAAATCACTGTATGGGCTCAGGAACACTTCAGAAAACCATCGTCTGTGAAAACACTTCATTACTGCATCCACAAATGCAAGTTAAAACCAGATATAAACAATATCCAGAAACACCACCACCTTCTCTAGGCCCGAGCTCTTTTATGATGGACTGAGGAGAAGTGGAAAACTGTCCAGAGGTCTGACGAGTCAAAAGTAGAAATTCTTTTTAGAAATCATGGACACCACATCCTCCAGGCTTAAGAGGAGAGGGACCATCCAGCTTGTTGTCGGTGCACAGTTCAAAAGCAGCATCTGTGATGGTATGGGGGGCATTAATGCACATGACATGGGTAGCTTGCACATCTGGTAAGGCATCATTGATGCTGAGTGACAGAAACATGTTTCAGAGCAATATACTGCCATCCAGACAAAATCTTTTTCAGGGAATGCCTTCCTTCTTTCAGCAAGACAATGCCAAACCGCTTTCTGCACATATGAAAACTGCATGGCTCTGTAGTAAAAGAGTCCAGGTGCTAAACTGGTCTGCTGCAGTCCAGACCTGTCTCCCATTTAAAACATTTGGTGCAATATGAAGTGCAACATACAACAAAGGAGACCCCGAACTGTTGAGCAACTGAAATTGTATAATCAGGTGAGAATGGGACAAAATTTCTCTTTCAAAACAGCAATTGGTTTCTTCAGATCCCAGATGTTTACAGTGTTGTTAAAAGTAGAGGTGATGCAAGACAGTGGTAAACACGCCCCTGTCCCAACTTTTTTGAAACATGCTGCTGACATCAAATTCAAAATGTGTGTATATTTTTCAAAAAAAACAAACCAACATTTCTCAGTTTCACTATTTGATATGTTTTCTTTGTACCATTTTCAATGAAATATCCGGTTTCCATGATTTGCAAATCTTCATGTTCTGTTTTTATTTATAGTTTACACAGTGTCCCAACTTTTTTGGAACTGGGGTTGTAATTATAAACGAATTAAAACTACAACATGTTCTTTAATAAAGAAAAAATTGTCATAATTGGAAAATAAGAGGAATAAAACATGCCATTATTGATCAATTTGCTATAAAAGCCCAACACAGTGTGTTTTATTTCATATTTATTTGCTAATTAGTGGATGAACACATAACACACACTGTTTTTACAATTCTCCTGTAGTGTCGATTTAATCTGCCTCTGTTTACATCACATGGTACTTCTGAACCAATTAATTAGTGGAAATTTTTGATTTTCATGCTTACTGTTTGGGTGATCCTTTGGGTTTGATGCCCACAGATGCATAAGTCACTCCTCCTTCATCTAACACTTCATCAGACTGAGGAACTTGGTTTAGCTGTGCTGTGACCTGAGACCTTAGAGAGAGAGAGACAGAGAGAACAAACATAATGTATGTCTTTACAATTCTATATTACTCAGTTAGAGCTGGGTGAAATGACAAAAATATCGTATTGCCATTCTCAAAGACATTTCTGAGACACAATATGTAACACGATCTACAGGTTTGTACACAAACTGCAACACAAATATTGATTTATATCATCATATGGCCCCGCCCTCTCAATTAAAGATCAGTTTCCCATGATACATTAAACTGTATTTTTATATCCACTGAATGCTGTGTTGTTTTTTTTACCCTTTGGTTGTTGGTTTGATTTGGACAGACGCGTAAGTTACTTCCTCCTTCTTCAACGTTTCTTCATCAGGATCTTGAGAAACTTGGTTTAACTGTGCCTTTGTCTGTAAAATCACAATGCATCCATCATCAGTTCTCATGTGCAGCAGTGTGAGAAAATCACCAGCACTTTATTTCTCCAGTTTAAGTCTGTTGATGTTCAGTAGATGATCGACTCGTCCCCAGTCCTGTCAGAATTTCAGCTCCAGTTCAGGTAACATCAGCGGATCCCATTTTAGACGTGGTGTTAAACGTCAGATAAAGATCATCTGAAACTCATGTTGAGGATCATGTTGAGTTCGTCTGCTGCTTCATGATCTATGGACATGCTTCACGGTCTACATCAGATGTTTTCACACTTTTTTCCCCATGAGACCCACTTCTCAGTTTTTGAGAACTTGTTCATCGTCACCCAACAAAACCAAACTAAAGACTTGAACGAGTTCAGAGTTTACGTATAAAACCAGGCCAGGTTATCCCATCTGCCCAGGGCTTCAACTGTCTGTTATTAACTGTGGAATGAAATTCAATCAAATCAAATGGAACCACATGACAAAAGAGTCTTATAATACAGCAGACGTGAAATCCTTGAAGAAAAATAATGCCATAAAAACGTCACAATAAATACACAGTGTGAGCTAGAACACGGAGAACCCTAAACTGTGCTGTACTGAGTTCCTCATTTCCTATTAAGATCATCTCTTCAGAAAATAAAGGAGACTGAAGTTATGTAAAGAGTATTAAATGTGTATTTTCATATTTTCTTTTCTTTATTTTTCCAAAATTGTATATTTTATAGTAATCCCTTATAAATTATTCTTCAGTGTGCTGTGAGGAAGTTCACTGAAATAAACCTGTTTCTTCACACGGGAACTAAAGTATATTTAATTGTCTTATCAAATTAAATTGTATTATTTAAAATAATGCTAAATAATAACTTTTAGTACAATTACACAAGTGTAGCAACAATTGCGTCTCCACATTATCTTCGTACATCTAACTGGGTATGACTTAAATTGTTTGACAAAAAGCACTCAAAGCACAGCTAAATTAATTTAAGGTATATTTTAAAAATAACTGAATAAACTGAAGTGTATTTCAATTATAATTGTCATAAGTTACTCCAAAATACAACAGTTTGTAAGTATAAAGTTTGAACACTTGACGTCTGTACTACGCTTTTTAACAGCTCACTTAAAAGCACATTTCTTTGAAAAGGTCATACCTGTGTTTTCTCTCCACTTTCCTGCCCGTTTTCTTCTGGAGCTTTACATTTCCTCCTAATAGAATCAGGAAAACACTCAGTGCACATGGACATGCTCTAGAATACACACTGTGATCTCACACATCTCATTTACAAAGAGTAAGGAACAATACTGTGTGTGTTAAATACTGCAGTAAATCATAGAACAGATTATCAACACGTGTTAGCAGCGAAAAATCTACACGTGAGACTAAATACTGAGATTCGATTAAAGTCCAATACAGGATGTGTGTATGATTTTTAGCTATGTGTAGATTGTACTGGATGGAAATATGTAGATTTTTACCTCCTGATGTAAATCACAGCTCCTACGATGACTGAGACGATGAAAATCACTCCAACTGACACCGAGACAATGATCCAGATTAACCACTGATCAGGATTTTCACCTGTTAAAAACAACAGTATTTAACATTTATTGAATATTAAACTGAACACAAGTCACTTCATTTCCTTCAGGAATCATTCGAGACGTTCAGGAATGTTGTGAGCAGATGGACCCACCCTCGACGTGAAGGCTGATCGTTTCAGATCCTGAGGCCTCGTTGGTTTTCCAAGTGCAGGTGTAATTCCCAGAATCCGTCATGTTCAGAGCAGGAAAGTGAAGAACGGGTCCTGATTCAGGTAAGAGCTCGTTGTTCTTAGACCACATGAACTGTGAGGAACTGTGTGTGCAGTTCACATCACACGTCAGATTTAACGAGTCTCCTTGTTTAAGGGTCCCGTTTCCACTGAGCCTGATTAGTGACACCTTTAAATCTTTTCCAGAGAGCAGGAAAGACTCCACGTCAGTGAATCAGGATTTCTCTCACTGATAAAAATGTTTTACTGAATAATAAACATCAGCTACATGAGATTTCTTGATAAAAATTAAAGCTGGAGTTAAATTTACTTTCACTGTTCAAAAGAAAAAGATTTCCACAAAATGATTTAATGTATTCCTATAGGTGAGGAAAGTCAATTATACAGATTATGAATCATTTGGATTTTTATTTTAATCATTAAAATTTACCTGCAACTTGTAGAGTCACTCCAGGACAACCTGTGAATCTCACCTTGTTCTCATTAGTGATAAATCTGAATCTGTACTCTCCAGAATAACTGAACTGTAGATTGTGGATTAATAAAGTGCAGTTTGATTTGTCGTCTCCAGCGTACTCAAAGTCTGAGTTGGTGTTTGATGAGCTGTCATAAACATACGGAGGGTCTATACAGAAATCTGTGTTTGAGTTCAGTGAGCACCAAAGCTTTTGTGTCACCTGAATATTGGGCTTTGATGTTTGATTATAATAATAATAATAACTGCAGGGAATGGAGACACTGAATCCTCTCACAGCACAGATCGGATTATCAGGATATTTCACACCCAGATCCCTGTTGTCAGTCTGAATAACTGTGTAGAGAGATAAATGGAGAATAAAAGACATTCATAAAGTTTTGCTGATGGATTGTTTTGTATGTTGTGTGTTCATCAGATATTTCTCATTACTGCACTGAACACAATACACCTGGGTCTTTCAGCAAGATAATGATCTTAAACATGTGGCCAAATCTGCACAAAAATGGTTCACCAGACACAAAATCAAGCTCCTCCCATGGCCATCTCAGTCCCCAGACCCCAACCCAATTGAAAACCTGTGGGGTGAGCTGAAGAGGAGAGTGCATAGGAGAGGATCCAGGACTCTGGAAGATTTAGAGAGATTGTGCAAAGAGGAATGGTCGAAGATCCCTCTCTCTGTATTCTCCCATCTTGTGAAATGTTATCGGAGAAGAGTAAGTGCTGTCTTGTTGGCCAAAGGGTTTGGACAAAGTATTAACATCGGGGTGCCAATAATTGTGGCATACATGATTTCATGTAAAAGAATTATTTCTTAATGTGGGATTTTTTTTCCCACTGAATAAATGCACTTGAATTAAAGGTTGGATTTTTCTCTTTTTTTGCATTGCTTTCAGTGCCAATAATTGTGGAGGGCGCTGTACATCAACATACTGATAGTGATCAGTTAAATAAAAGCTGAGCCAGGAGAGGGCCGTTCCCTTAACTCCCACAACATTTTCTAGTCTATCCAGATGAATGGAATGATCAATGGTATCAAATGCTGCACTAAGGTCAAGCAACACAAGCAGCGAGACACAGCCCTGATCAGACGCCAACAGTAGGTCGTTTACTACTTTAACCAGTGCTGTCTCTGCGCTGTGATGAGGTCTAAATCCTGACTGATACATTTCATGGATGTTATTCCTATGTAAATATGAGCATAACTGCTGTGCCACAGCTTTTTCTAGGATCTTGGAGATAAAGGGGAGGTTTGATATCGGCCGATAATTGAACAGCTGACAGGGATCAAGGTCAGGTTTTTTAATCAGGGGTTTGATAACTGCTAGTTTAAAGGATTTGGGTACATAGCCAATCGTAAGAGAATAATTAATTATTTTTAGAAGCACAAGTTGAGGATTTTGATGCGGAGATTAATGAAAGTAATTCAATTTCTCTAAGGGGAGTAAAACATTCTAATTGCTGATCTGATACAGTTATATTGTTAACTACAGTGAACACACACACACACACACACACACACACACACACACACACACACCTTGTTTTCCATCACATGTAATCTTAGTTGACTGCAGCAGCACATTTCTGGTTCCTGGAAAACACAGATTGATGTTGATATTAATATTGTGTGGCAAAACAATAAAACTATTTTATCCCTCTATGTGACTAATATGCCAAAGGCTGGCTCTGGGACGGTCGGCTGGCTGCTTCTGCGTAGGCTACATGTAGCATTAAAACATAGGATTAAATGACATCAGGGCAACTATTGGTGTCTACATGAACACAGTGTTGTTGATCTGTTTAATAAACTTAGTTCGGGCAAATAGACCTCCACTGTAGATATTCATTAAACCACTGGAACTTTAGAGTTCGCCTGGCTCACTAATCACACAGACCCTATGCTGTAAACTCAACAGAACCAGGCTACACGGAGCGGTTTCTGGACATCGACATAATTCAACAGGTTACACTGTTGATACAGTCGATATACACACCCACGCTCGATGACTTAACATCTGTTTTCATCCTGAAACATCCAACAATAGTGGATTGTTGATTTTTTTAAGTCATCTTCCAATCTGTTCCGAATGTTCTTCTTCTGTTGGTGTTTACCGCTTGCCCCGTGTCTCCCCTGTCCGTCTTCAGATGCTGCAAGTCAAGTCCTGATTTGTTTGAGCTATAAACCCAAGTGATCGGGCCAAACGAAGCCACTGTCCACAAGCACCTCCAGGACCCACACCTTCTGGCGGAGAGCTCCTGCACCTGCAGTGATTAGGCCCAAATACTTTATTATTATTATTATTATTATTATTATTAATAATAATAATAATCCTGCCCCTGTGGTGCTCGAGCTTGAACAATCACAACAACTGGATTTCAGGTGAAATTTTTTCATCTCCATTAAATTAAACTTCTAGACCTTTAAAAGCAAAGTGAAGAACTGATTATTAGGTTGGATTTCACTCAATATATTGTCTGCAAGTCTTCTTGAAAAAGAAAGAATACAAAAAAAAATTCTAAAGCTCTTTCAGATGCCACGGCCCTGGAGTGAGATAATCTTGTTAATAATCCTGAATGCTGGGTCTGACGATACTGTACAGCTGATTGGACTTTGTGACCAGACAGGACAAGGGGCGGATTGGAAGTTGTCTTCCAATCTGTTCTGAATGTTCTTCTTCTGTAGGCGGTTACCAACATTTTGTATGTGCACTGTGCAGTACTCAAGTATGTCCCCCCCACCACCACCACGTCAAAGTCGCTGTATTGCTGAGTGCATCTTCAACAAGATAAAGGACTTCCACTTCATCAGACTGTCTATAAAATCCAGAGCCACATTTTATTTCTAAACTGAGCAGTTTCTTCCTGTAGATGTCTGTTAGCTTGATACTGCTTGCTAACACAGACTACACAGGCTACACAGAGCAGCTAGTTTGTGGTATTAATCATGAGAAGCTGCTGATCCTCGCTACAGTTTACGCGTTAACTCACTGACTATCGATGCACTTATCCACCTCAAGTGTTTTCATTTATTTTTAAAGAATGGAACAAAGACTCAGTAAAGATGTGCATTTTGTGCTGAAGAGAACGGGAGATGTGGTTTCTTCTGTTAACAGGTTGCACTCTGTCTCTAGTACGAGTTCATATCAAGTGTAAAGAACTGTACAGGCCATGTATAGAACAAAACCCAGGATACTTTAGCGAGATTGTGCTGCTATAATGATGAAGCTCTCTGGTAATCTACTTCTGAAGCGCATGTGTGAGTTCGGTTCCATCAGACTATCTGTGGTCGCGTGCACACACACTAAAACAGGTCACAGAATGGAAATAAGACCCACCCCATCCAACCAGCTGGCTCCGCCCCTGCTGTATATCTGTATCTATTTATACCGCTATACATTTATCCATTTATGGATGTGTATATATAAATAAGTAAACCAGGAGATATTGAATAAATAAACTGTACAGGTGTACTGTATGTATCTGTATACAGTATATTTATTTACGAACAGTATTTATCATTTTATATCCTTACAGTCCTTTGATCACATTTCATATTTCTTTCCACATTTATACATGTTCCAGCGGCTAAAGACACTCAGTGTTATGTCTCTGTCTGGACTGTGTTTTAATTTACTACATGACTTAAGTCCATAAAAAAAAATTCATAAAGAAGCAAAATTACAGCATAAAGCTTTAACACTTTTGTCTTTGTATTCTCTCTCTCTCTCTCTCTCTCTCTCTCTGGACCTGAGCAATTACAATGATGTTAATAATCAGATCAGATCAGAATCTAATGTTGACTAATATGATCCAGTATAATGTGTTTGTGGAAGTGTATAATCCAATAACTGAGCGTACACACTGCAACATCAATCAGCAAACAATTACAACTCTGAACAATAATTCTGTCGAAGAGTGAGATGATGTTTCCTACCAGACAGCGTGAGCAGAGTCAGAGCCAAGAGCAGCATCTTCATCTCTTCTTCAGGAACAACTTCACACACTCACTGTTGGCTCTGTGTTTATAGTGAGATGAGCTCAAGATGTGAGAACTAGAAGCTGCTTCTGGAAAAAAAAAAAAAGACAGTTTGGCTACAAAACCACAAGAGTGTCAAACGATTAGAGGAAGAAGGACTGAGGCCTCATGCAGCATTTTGTCCCCAAACACATTTGCAAATTCACGAGTCTAAACTCTGACCAATAATACATTTACACCATGTTCACATTCAGGTTGAGTAAACCTGCAGTTTTTCTTCACACTTCAAATTTTCTACTATTTCAGAATTATTATAATAATGTTAGAATAATAGCAGCATTAAATAAACACATTCAGTTTTACACAGCAACCACAAACAGTGTGAATAGAATAGAATAGAATAAATCTTTATTGTTCCACCAGATGTGGAAATCTGTCTTTGGTGTCACAGACATACCAACATTAACCAACAGAAAACATTAAATTACAGCCATAAAACACACAGACATACAGTGGGGCAAAAAAGTATTTAGTCAGTCACCAATTGTGCAAGTTCTCCCACTTAAAAAGATGAGAGAGGCCTGTAATTTTCATCATAGGTACACTTCAACTATGAGAGACAAAATGAGAAAAAAAAATCCAGAAAATCACATTGTCAGATTTTTAAAGAATTTATTTGAAAATTATGGTGGAAAATGAGTATTTGGTCAATACCAAAAGTTCATCTCAATACTTTGTTAGATACCCTTTGTTGGCCATGACAGAGGTCAAACGTTTTCTGTAAGTCTTCACAAGGTTTTCACACACTGTTGCTGGTATTTTGGCCCATTCCTCCATGCAGATCTCCTCTAGAGCAGTGATGTTTTGGGGCTGTCGCTGGGCAACACGGACTTTCAACTCCCGCCAAAGATTTTCTATGGGGTTGAGATCTGGAGACTGGCTAGGCCACTCCAGGACCTTGAAATGCTTCTTATGAAGCCACTCCTTCGTTGCCCGGGTGGTGTGTTTGGGATCATTGTCATGCTGAAAGACCCAGCCACGTTTCATCTTCAATGCCCTTGCTGATGGAAGGAGATTTTCACTCAAAATCTCACGATACATGGCCCCATTCATTCTTTCCTTTACACGGATCAGTCATCCTGGTCCCTTTGCAGAAAAACAGACCCATAGCATGATGTTTCCACCCCCATGCTTCACAGTAGGTATGGTGTTCTTTGGATGCAACTCAGCATTCTTTCTCCTCCAAACACGATAAGTTGAGTTTTTACTAAAAAGTTCTATTTTGGTTTCATCTGACCATATGACATTCTCCCAGTCCTCTTCTGGATCATCCAAGTGCTCTCTAGCAAACTTCAGACGGGCCTGGACATGTACTGGCTTAAGCAGGGGGACACGTCTGGCACTGCAAGATTTGAGTCCCTGGCGGCGTAGTGTGTTACTGATGGTAGCCTTTGTTACTTTGGTCCCAGCTCTCTGCAGGTCATTCACTAGGTCCCCCCGTGTGGTTCTGGGATTTTTGCTCACCGTTCTTGTGATCATTTTGACCCCACGGGGTGAGATCTTGCGTGGAGCCCCAGATCGAGGGAGATTATCAGTGGTCTTGTATGTCTTCCATTTTCTAATAATTGCTCCCACAGTTGATTTCTTCACACCAAGCTGCTTACCTATTGCAGATTCAGTCTTCCCAGCCTGGTGCAGGTCTACAATTTTGTTTCTGGTGTCCTTTGACAGCTCTTTGGTCTTGGCCATAGTGGAGTTTGGAGTGTGACTGTTTGAGGTTGTGGACAGGTGTCTTTCATACTGATAACGAGTTCAAACAGGTGCCATTAATACAGGTAACGAGTGGAGGACAGAGGAGCCTCTTAAAGAAGTTACAGGTCTGTGAGAGCCAGAAATCTTGCTTGTTTGTAGGTGACCAAATACTTATTTTACCGAGGAATTTACCAATTAATTCATTAAAAATCCTACAATGTGATTTCCTGGATTCTTTCCCCCCATTCTGTCTCTCATAGTTGAAGTGTACCTATGATGAAAATTACAGGCCTCTCTCATCTTTTAAAGTGGGAGAACTTGCACAATTGGTGGCTGACTAAATACTTTTTTGCCCCACTGTATAAACTACTTCAACACAACATTCTGAAGTGAACACTGCAGTTTATTAATAAGATTTAAATTCTTAACAGTATTTTGATGAAGCTGTGCACACTGTTGTTCTCACACTGAATAATAACAGCTTTAAATAAACACATCCGGTTTTACACAGCAACCACAAACATTCTGAACGAAGTGAACACTGCAGTTTATTAATAAGATTTATTGCTCTGGGGATAAAAGATGATTATTTTTTATGTCAAGCTCTATTTCCCAGGGATGCGCTGTACCATCAGCCATAAGGAAGCAACTCAAACTCATCCTCTGCTGTTATTACTGACTTCCTGTGTACTGCCATATTCGAATATCCATATTACAGAATATTCAGATTTTTTTGCTGGCAGGCTAAGACAGAGTGAAAATAACAGAGGTGATAAAACACAGCCCTGTGGGGCCCCTGGATTTAACCCCTCCATACCCCCCACCCCCAACACACACACACACATACACACACACACAGACTGTATCAGCCGGACTTATTCTCACCACAAAACTGCAGCTTTGTCCTTGTATTAGACAGTGAATGAAATCAGACACTAATGACGCACACATGTGGACTATTTCTCAGTTTGCTCCCCCACTGGCCCAGGATGCCTACAGTAACTTGAAATCAATCACTGTGTCAGCTGTTAAGTGCACCTCTTCAGATAAAGACAAATATCCTCATAAGCATGAGTTTGATTTAATTAAAAATTGTATATTTTATTATTAAATTTATTATATTGATGTTTTTATATGAAGTTGCAGGACCAAACAAAGTTCTAGCTGATGACTGAAATCAACACTTTCAACACACACTGCAAAAAGCATCGACAAAATCACTGAGATAAAGAAACATCCATTAACTAAGAATTTTATGCATAGAATAATCATCGAGTAAACTCAGAGCAGGTGTGCAGGATCAGAAGTCCCGTGTGTGTGTGTGTGTGTGTGTGATGATGATGAGCGTTGCAGTCTGGGGCGGCTGTAGTGTGCTCTGGGAAGCGTAGTCCGGAAGCGTAGATCAGACTCGAGGTCAGATGTTGATTCTGGCGCTGAGCTGACAGTCCCCCATTTATCCCCAAATCCAGAAGCCTCTGCAAGAACAAGTGAGTCTGCATGATGTTAAAATCTGCACTAAAATCAAGAACTCAAACCTTTGCTTAAGCCTCAGGCTGCTGCAGCTGGCTGGTAACCATGTTAACCAGAGTCCGGGTGGTGTCCTCTGTCCCTCTCCGTGGCTTATAACCAAACTGTAGTGGGTTCAAACCCTCTGTAAGAGATGAAATGAGATGATGGCTGAAAACACTTTCCATACATACGGCCAGTATTGAGGTTTCGGGCCACAGGATGAAAATCATTCAGTTCTTTCGGCCTGGTCCACTTTAGAGCATTTTCAACTCTTAACTGATTTTTAAAGCATGGGACACCACAGACATAACGACAGATTTAACCGATTTTTAAGGTTTTGATCACAAGAACCCACACACCAGGTGATTCAATTGAGAAGCAGGAACACACACTTGGTGATTATACTGAACGTTTTTGTCACAGTGCAGGCAATTACAGACAAAATTGCAGGGGAGAGCGGGTGCGTCGCAAACTGGTGAACAAATCCAAATCGTAAGACGAGAATCAGAGTCAGGTTCGTGCCAAGGGTCAGTCGATGTACAAACGGAGCGTCACAGGTAAACAACAGTCTCAGAGTCAGTAATAAACATAGCGAGGGTCAGAATAACTAGAGTCAGGCCAAAACGACAAATGGCTGCGTATGATCAGGTGCAGGGACACAGAACGATACTTCTCAAAGTGCTGGCGTGTTTGGCGTGCTTATATAGGGAGTTGGATTGAGAACAGGTGTACTCCCAGTCAGTACTCGGGAGAGGGAGGGCGCTGTGGTGCTTGGGAGTTGTAGTCCATGGCGGCCATGTTTGAAGGCTGCCATGAACTTGTGCTGTCACTGAGAGATTTCAGAATGCCGATTCCGGGGACTTGGGGTCCCACAGAAACTCACCCTGAAAAGTTTGAAGCACTTGGAGCGGCTGAACAAAAAACAAAGGTGGAGCAAAACAGAAATATAAGAGTGCAGCGCGTGCTCTCCTCACTGGGAACAACAATGACACTTGGGAAGAAACGCTGTGTGAAGAAACACGCCCTTTTTGCAGTGTGAGCTGGAGGTGAGCCAGTGCAAGCTGCTGCTACAAGCTCACGTTGTTGTGCACACGGCTGGAGGGGAGAGTGAAACCCAAGGTCATTAGAAATGTTATTTTTATAGATCCTCCGACCTTCCACTGCCTTGGAGCTGCTGTGATAAACATGACGCTTCCTGGTCAGCTAACTTTCTGCTCAATGTTTCATCCCTGATCCTTTCACACTACACGATTTTTAATTGTAAATATTAAACATTTGATATTTACGATTCTAAATCAGGAAGCCTCTGATTTGGTCGTGACCTTAAGATTATGTCTGTAAACTCCTCAGACTGCAGAGTTATTCAGGCAGATAATCACTTCTGACCAGCTTCGATTCAGGAACGCCCCCGTGATTATCAGAAGGGGCAAATCGGACCCAAACTCGGCCGGATTATCCTGTAGTGTGAGCCCAGCCTTAGCTCCTGACTTTTTAGGCAGTGGTCTTATTACTGACAGTCTCTAAGTGTCTGGCACTGTCTGTGATTTTAATAAGAACTGAAACAGTCTTGTTAAAACACCCTTTAGATGGAACATCGCTTTAAAACACGGCCACATGGCCCATTCGGACCTGGTGCTTTGGGAGGTTTAATCTGTCCAAGGCAGCTCCGGACCTCCTCCTCTGTTAGCTGGATTCTGGGACTCATGGGGACGCTGGCACAAGTAAAATTCATCTCATTTCTAAAGTCTGTGGTGTCAAAAATCCAAACCATTTTATATTTTAAATTCTTAACAGTATTTTGATGAAGCTGTGCACACTGTTGTTCCTCCTCCACCAAACATTAGATGATACCATGGAGAGAGAGAGAGGGGGGGGGGGGGGGGGGGGGGGAGGGGTAACACAGACATGAGAGCACATGAAACCATCATTTATAAAATAATAATAAAAATAAATCATTATGAATATAAATATTATTATACTCAAATATTAGAAAATAGTAAGTGGAAGAAACCCTTCTATGAGCAGGTATTCAAACTGAATGTTCTGTAAGAATTGGAGACGTGTGTGTGTGTGTGTGTGTGTGTGTGTGTGTGTGTGTGTGTGTGTGTGTGTGTGAAGGAAAAATATTGCACGAGGCCTCTGTCTTTCTTCCTCTAATGGTTTAACACTCTTGTGGTCTTGTAGCCAGATTGTGCAGCATCTTTTTTTTCTCTTCAGTAACAGCTTTTAGTTCTCATGACCGAGTCCGTGAGCTCAGTGAGTGTGTGAAGTTGTTCCTGAAGAAGAGATGAAGATGCTGCTCATTACATTTATTCACTGACCTTCCTTTAGTGGCTATTAACCCAACGTGCTAATGTTAATGCTATAGGAGATTATTACTGTGGCTTAACCACTGCTTGGATGATCAAGCTAACAACTTAATTTACAGCGCAGTGTTGTTTTATTTAAATATTTCATAGGTTACCGTTATTGCCACTGAAAATGAGACGAGTAATGAATGTAATTTTGTTCTGCAAAGAGCTCAGTGAATTTATAAGTCCACTAGACAGCTAGTGCGCCAGCTAGGTGAAGATGCATGCTAATAACTAGCTTGTTCACTCCTGAGGTCTGATCTCAACATGCCCAGATGCAGCCTCAGGATTAGGAAACCCTCCCTCAACCCCCTCCCAGTTGTAGCAGAAGGAGGTGAGCAGTATTTTGTTGATAATATATTTACAGAGCAATCTGTGAATAAAGGGCTTTGGGGTTAAGGCTCATGCAGACTGATTTTTAGTATTTATGCTGCATTAACCATGTGAGCAGCTAGCTATAGCAAGCAAGTACTATTTTAGCTGATAACATTCATATTAGGGTTGCCACCCGTCCCGTAAAATACAAAATCGTCCTTTATTTGGCAATTAAATCTTGTGTCCCGTATTGTTCCGTATTTTCATAAATGTCCAATACACATGTCTGTCTCACACATATCAGCACTAAATCTAACAGTAATGAACAAAATAAAGCAGGAAATACTCCGTTGCGGGATCTACCCAGGACACAAACCCCTCCACTCTGCGTCCCGCTCTGTGCGTCTGTGCCCGGCTGCCTGCGTCACTGCGTGTGGCGCTGTCACGGTTGCCTAGAGACAGACAACACACACCGGCGCTGCTCAAAAACCCGGGCCTTTTAAAAATGTCTGCTGCACCCGGGACTCCAGCACGTCCTCAAAAGCGTAAACGCTTACAAAAATACAGACGTGAGTGGGAAGAGGCACATCCTTGGCTGGACAGCGTGAGTGGAGACGACTACAGAGCAAACTGTAAAGTCTGTCGGCGAGTGTGTTCAGTGGCGGACGGTGGGCTGTCTGACATTACACAGCATTCGTCAGGAGAGCAACACTGCAGATATGGAAGAACACAGAAGACACAAGCGTCAGTGTCACAGTTCTTTATCCCCCATCATCTCCTGAGAGTGATGCGGTATGGGACATTATGTTATGATTGTTGATTGTTTGTTTGAATTAATGATCATTCATCCGTCCGACTGGACGTGTTAAAAAGGATGACAGAGTTGATCCACAAATCAAACTCTCACTAAATCTCAGCACCTCACTCTCACACACACACACACACACACACACACACACACACACACAGGACCCCTGTCTTCCACACTCACCCCGCCCCCTCGCTTTCTCGTCCAACCACGCACTTGCCCGTAGACGACATTATTATTATTATTATTATTATTATACGTATTATTATTATTATTATTATTATTATTATTATTATTATTATTATTAGCACACAGCATTCACATTATAATAGGAACAAATAAATAAATACATACATACATTTCCTAGATTAAAATTTAATTTTATTAGTGTGGTTTACTTTAACTGTTTGGATGACATGACTTCATTTCAAGTCATAAGACAGACAGCAGACAAATACTCACCCCTTTACTAAAAACACCTACAAAATAAAACATACCACTGCTGCGGGCACCCCACCCCATGGGAGTCGTGCCCGTGGTGGTCATGGCCCCAAGGAGCCGTGGTGGGCGTCCCTTATTTGCATTTCTGAATGGTGGCAACCCTAATTCATATAGACATTCCAATAATGAAATTCACAAAAACTGGCTAAGATTGTGAGATCGCTTGATTTAAAATGTAAAGCGAATAATGCCATTGGCACGTTTATGATCAGCCTTTTAAGATATTTGTTTCCGTTTATGATCAACTAATGTTACTAACCAAGCATGCAGCTCATTCCATCCAAACGTTAGTAACACATACACACAGTTCTCACTAACACTGTATTAGTACGATTATATGACGGATCCTGAATTATGCACAACAAAGCCCATAAGGCATAAATACTGACACCTAGTGGTGTAAAGTAAAATCAGGGGATAAACAAGGTCTGTGTCTTCTGTGATCAGTTCAGTCGAGGTGTTCAGATCCAGTGGGTCGGTACTGGTGTTTGACAAACTCAGACTTTTGAATTCATGTGTGTGTGTGTGTGTGTGTGTGTTAGAAAATTACACTAAAAACACTTCCTCTGGATAAACTAAGGTTTTTCTTTCTTTTTTTTTTTTGGGTTGGAATATTATAGGGCCCAAAATTTCCAGCAGCGCCCCTGCCTGCAACTCTGACAATATCTTTTTCAGTGAAAAATAAAATGTTTTGAAAGTTCTGAGTTTTAAAACATATTTTTGAGATGATAATTTTATTTAAGAGGTTTCATTTTCAACATGTCTCTGACAGCTCAAAATGCATCTCTGGGTATTTAAAAATTGTAGAGCTTCCGTGGGCCTCTGGCGGCCCCCAGACCCCCAGCCTTACTGGGTTGATGCCGCCCCCCCTTCACAATTTCCTGGATCCGCCCCTGTAAGATAAGTCAGTTTAAAGGTAGACTGACTTTCAGGTTTTTCAAGTGTAGGCCATAAAAATAATTTTTCCCAACACCCAATTATTTTTGTTTAGTGACCAAAAGCTACTGAATTTGAATCACAGACTTCCGATTTTATTAGCTTTTTAAAAATAAAACAATTAATGAATTTGGGGCCATGTGGCTGTAAATTCTCCGCTATTTTTTCCTGCTTCACCATGACCCAATTCAATATACTACATCATGCATCACGTGGTGGGCTTTCCCCGTTCGCACAAGGCATTGTGGGATACAAATTTGAAACAGGAGGGAAAAATGGAGGACGTGAGTGTGCGAATGTAACGTGAAAGACCAACTACAGTAACAGAAAGTGAGAAGAAAAGACGTTATGATACGAAGGAAAGGAAACGCAGGACCAAACTAATAAATATCGGCACTCAGCGAGCACCTCGGTGTGATCAGCTGTTCGTTTAGCGACAGAATGATGGAACTGTCAGTGCACCACCATGCCGCCCATTATTTACTGTTTGATCTCTAATGCATTAAGAAGGAAAGAAACTTGTCCACTAATTAACTTCTGACTTTCACATGGTGTGGGGGATTCGGAAAACCCACCTGACCCCCTCTGACTACGGCCTTGTACAGATATAAAGGTGTATTGTGTTCAGTGCAGTAATGAGAAATATCTGATGAACACACAACATATAAAACAATCCATCAGCAAAATTTCATCAATTTCTTTTAATCTGCATTTATTTCTCTACACAGGTGTTCTCACTCAGGACAAAAGTCGTTGGTCTGTGAAATATCCTGATAATCCGATCTGTGCTGTGAGAGGATTCAGTGTCTCCATTCCCTGCAGTTATTATTATGATCCAACATCAAATCCCAATATTCAGTTGAGGAAAAAGTTTTGGTGCTCAATGAACTCAAACACAGATTTCTGTTTAAAGCCTCTGTATGTTTATGACAGCTCATCAAACACCAGCTCAGACTTTGAGTACGCTGGAGACGACAAATCAAACTGCACTTTATTAATCCACAATCTACAGTTCAGTTATTCTGGAGAGTACAGATTCAGATTTATCACTGCTAATCCTGATGACAGATGGACAGGTGTTCCTGGAGCGACTCTACAAGTTGCAGGTAAATTTTAATGATTAAAATAAAAATCCAAATGATTCATGATCTGTATAATTGACTTTCCTCACCTATAGGAATACATTAAATCATTTTGTGGAAATCTTTCTCTTTTGAACAGTGAAAGTAAATTTAACTCCAGCTTTAATTTTTATCAAGAAATCTCATGTAGCTGATGTTTATTATTCAGTAAAACATTTTTATCAGTGAGAGAAATCCTGATTCACTGACGTGGAGTCTTTCCTGCTCTCTGGAAAAGATTTAAAGGTGTCACTAATCAGGCTCAGTGGAAACGGGACCCTTAAACAAGGAGACTCGTTAAATCTGATGTGTGATGTGAACTGCACACACAGTTCCTCACAGTTCATGTGGTCGAAGAACAACAAGCTCTTACCTGAATCAGGACCCGTTCTTCACTTTCCTGCTCTAACCGTGAGGGATTCTGGGAATTACACCTGCACTTGGAAAACCAACGAGGCCTCAGGATCTGAAACGATCAGCCTTCACGTCGAGGGTGGGTCCATCTGCTCACAACATTCCTGAACATCTCGAATGATTCCTGAAGGAAATGAAGTGACTTGTGTTCAGTTTAATATTCAATAAATGTTAAATACTGTTGTGTTTAACAGGTGAAAATCCTGATCAGTGGTTAATCTGGATCATTGTCTCGGTGTCAGTTGGAGTGATTTTCATCGTCTCAGTCATCGTAGGAGCTGTGATTTACATCAGGAGGTAAAACTCTACATATTTCCATCCAGTACAATCTGTAAAATCTTTATGTCACATTCTTATCAGTGTGTAATTTGTGTCTCTGAAATGTGTGTGTGTGTGTGTGTGTGATTGCAGATGTGAGGAGCTGAAGGAGGACGATTCAGACATCTACACCACAGTACAGTACAATACATTCACCATCAACTGATCACACTTTCACACCTCACTTACTTCATCCCAGACTTCGGTGTGTGTGTGTGTGTGTTATAGTCAAATACAGATTGACAGGGTGGTGTGATGAAGCAGAGTTACTGTAACCACCTGAAGTTGATTATTTTCCAATAACAGCATGTCCCGCGTGTGTTTTATTCCTCTTACACCACAGTGATGTGTTCATTATTTTGTATGAAAGAAGAAGTCGGTCTTAAAGATGCCAGAAAATCTAAAATTACAGCTTTAAAGTGCTGATCCTGGAGACTGCTTCCATCAATGTTACATCAGCACTTCCTCACAGAAACCTTCACCATATTAACAATTATTTTAATCTGTTTGTATCTTGAAGTTAATGTCATAGTTTTTCCTGCTTTTTTGCTTTTTGTTTGATCAAATTAGTGAATGAATTTGCTCTTCTGCGTGAATCATGTTTTTTTTAAACCATGGTGATATATAACAATGTGCAGGATACTATGCAATATGGAACTTTTTTTTTAGTGTGACTTCTGGAGTTATAAAATCTTTTCTACAAAATAACAGTGGCGGTAAATAAAAATAAGAACAGTAAAGGTACTCTTGGTCATATTTACCTGAGGTTTTAGGAACCTTAAGCTCATGTGTCACATTAATGATGTGGGCTTTCTATGTTTATTGTTAAAGAGCTCCTGACAGCAAAAAATACGTTAAATTGTTAATTTCCGCCATTTTGAGTTGAATAAAATGACATATTTACTTCACACATCGCATGACAGAATAGTAACAAACATCATTTTGAATGGCCCGCCACGCAGATAAATCGATATCATAGCGAGCCAACCCACGGCCGAGGAAGAAGGCGGATATGACGTCACATGCAGAACCACTGACAGACATTTTCTCAACTTCTCGTTGTTCACCAGTGCTTCACTAGTGAATATTTTTGCGTCTGAGTTGTTTATTTTGGTGAATATGCCTGCTCGTTGTGTGGCTGGATTTTGCTCAAACACCAGGGAAGCCGGGTATAGTCTGTACACCTTTCCCAAGGATCCCATCAGACGCGAAGAGCGGGCAAAACAAGTGCGCCGGACACGGGACATGTGGACTCCCAGTGACAGGTGGGCCTCTGTTTGACAGACATGTGACACTTGTTTGATTAGCTGTTGATTGATGATTTTTCGGTGTAGACCTCCGTCTTGTAATGAGATATTTACTACTAAATAATAGCAATAGGTGAATTTGTTCATGATTCAAAGTTCTGCCACAGTTCCGCTGCAATACCGTGCTGGCTGGACCTTATAGGCCTAACATGCAATTGAATTTCATCAGTTCATAGAAGTTTTTATTCTTATCAAATAAAAATGTGAGAAAACGGCCCAAATCTAAAAGACCATGAACTTTCAAGAGAGCATATTTTTTTTAAAAGGAAATCAGTGCAGTAATATTATCCGCATGCCCCCCCCCCAGAGCACTAGATCTATTATTATTATATTACCATTCAGTGTTTTGGAGCCTCCTGATGTCAGCTGGGTTCACGGCATCCTCTGCATTGGGCCCGTCATCGTCTGTGTCCGAGTCGGAAATCTTGCCTTCTGCAGGCAAATCGTCCAGATACGGCTCAAAACGATAAGGCAAAATGCCACCCACTGCTTCGTCTTCATGTAATCCGACATGTCCAGTGTCAACCTCAAAAAGGGCCTCAGTTTCTGAAGACTGGTCAGAAAATCGATCTGGTTTGTCGGCCATAGCTGCCTTGAAGGCCGAGCAGTTGTTCTGCATGTGATGTCACGGCAAATATGGCGGCCACTGACAGCGGCTTAGCGCTTGGCCAGATTGACGCAACTTCGCACAAAGACAAATCTACTGATTTCGTTCTGTTGGTGGTTAGTTCTATCATGAAAGTAATCAGTGGTGTTTGTAGTTTTATTACAGAAACCTATTTTAGAGCATAATTTTGCTGTCAGGGGCCCTTTAATGTTTTCTCAGGCTTGACTGAATAAACTGATTATTTATTAAACTGACTCCTCGAGTCTTTAGTCTGATCTTTAAGAAAATTCATATAATCTGCCCCTTGGCCAAATTATTTGTAACCATGGTCTTAACTTCCATTGCTACGCTGATGACATCGAATTATATCTCACTCCATCCTCCCCCACTGACCCCCTCCCAGTTCCCTCAATGACTGTCTATCAGACCTAAAGTTGTGGATGCCGAATAATTTTCTAAAACTTAACACAGATAAAACAGAACTCATGCTTATTGGCTCCAAATCGTCATTGTCCAAATCCTCCAGTTTCAGTTTTAACATCGACGGTGCACTTGTTAAATCTTCACCTGTTGTGAGAAACCTTGGAATATTGCTTGACCCCTCACTCAACTTTGATCCCCACATTAAATTCCTCACCAAGACTGCTTTCTTCCATCTCAGCAACGTTGCCCACCTTCGCCCCTTTCTGTCCACTAGTGATGTTCAAACGTTGGTCCACTCCTTCATTATGTCCCGCCTAGATTATTGCAACTCCCTTCTTATTGGCTTCCTTACTAAATCCCTTCAAAGATTACAATACATTCAGAACTCTGCAGCGAGACTCCTCACCCAGACCAAACCATCTGCTCATATCACCCCCCCTTCTTAGCTTCACTGGCTACATGTTCTGTCCAGAATTAAATATAAAATCATCCTACTCATCTTCCAAGCTCTCCATAACCTTACTCCTTCTTCCATCTGTGATCTCCTGACCCTTTATACTCCATCCCTCTCTCTCAGATCCTCTAGCTATAACCTCCTTGCTGTTTCTCTCAGTAGATTCTTGACCCTGGGTCCTTCAGCGAGACAGCCCCCAAGCTCTGGAATACCCTTCCTTAACCCCTCCTTGACTGCTCTTCTCTTCCTTTCTTCAAATCTCTTCTAAAAACCTTTCTGTTTCATTAACATTTCTCCACCAGTGCATAAACTCACCACTCTTTAGCAACTTTTTTTCCATGGTGTTTTCTTTGACCTATGTAAAGCGACCTTGAGTTTCAGAAAGGCACTATATAAAGGTAACCTTTTTTCTTCTTCTTCTTCTTCTAGATATTTAGTCGGTGCCTAAAAGCCGAACTCCTGAGCAAAATATTTGCGAGGACACAAAATCAACCTGAATAGAATAATATGAGCGTAAAGCCACAGACTACAACACTCACAGTGCCATTAGGACTAATCACCCTGCACCTGTTCCTGATTAGAGTGCAATCACAGCACATATATAGAAGGACTCTCAGTAACACACAGACTTTGTGAAGTGTACACTCTGTATCCTGTGTCTAATGTTACCAAGCCTTTCATTCTGTGTCGCTTTTCTGGTTTTGACCCTGTTTGTGTTTTTGGACTGTGAGTATTGTATCCCTCTGATATCCTGTCTGTGCCTCACTCCACCACTGCCTGGTTTTCAACTCTGCCTTTGTCTCAGTTTTGGATCTGTTCACGAGGGTGTTTTCACTAAAACTCTTCCTGCACTTACATCCATCTATCGCCCTTACACGACACAAACTGTCAACTGTCCAACAAGTGAGTGGACTAATAAAACTGTTTTAACTCTTTTTATATGAAACTGTTGTGAATACTTTCTGCAAAATGTGTTCGTAAATAATCCTACATTATTTTTTAAAAAGCAAATTAAAAATAAGTGCTGGATAAAAGCTCTTCTATTTTATGGAAATAAAGATACAAATTGTCGTGTTGAGATACGCTGCCTTGCACTTTCACAGCTGTCCCTGTGGTGGGACACGATCATATGTACATCGTACAGTCACAAAAGCCATCAAAAATCAGGTCGATGCATTCCTTTTCAGTCTGGGGCTCTGCTATAAATGTTTCTGTGTGATGATAGACTGCTCATTTCTAAAAGTTAGAATGGATTTAAATTGCTCCTTCGCTATAAATTGATTAATACTGCCCTCTAGTGGCTGGAGACTGAAGCTCTACTGAAGCTGTATATTGACTATCTGGAGACTTTCTGTCATTTTTCTGACTGATATTAATAATTGTTTGACCTGCAGTCCGATCCTGCAAGTCCCCTGATGAAGTGGAAAAGAATTAGAAGTAGAAAATGTTTCTGGATCCTAATGTCAGTCAGATTCGTTAGCTGGAGCCCCGTGGTGTAACTCACAGGCAAAGAGAACAAAGATATTAAACCATCTTACTCATCTCAAAGCACATATTTGTCTGTTACCAGAGACACAGCTTTTACAATCCGACAACACAAAATTAATAAAATCCTCAGTGTACACTCAAGTCTACTCTGCTTTCTGTGATTAAAAAACAAAAAAAAACAAGGCATCTCTATATTAATAAATAAAAACATACCATTCATTTATAATTCAACTATTATTGACCCAGAAGGGCGATATGTTCTAATCCATGGTTCAGTCAATAATAATGAGATAACAATAGCCAGTGTGTTTGGTCCAGACAACGACGATCCAACATTTTCCATAACTTCTTTTCATCACTACTTGATTTCTCATCCACCACATTGATAACAGGGGGAGACTTTAATACACTCTTACACCCAGTAACTGATCGATCCAACACTACAGAAAATAAAAGATCCTGGAACTCCACTAAATAATCCAATAATCGATGGATGATTTTGGTCTTAGTGATAGCTGGAGACTCCAAAACCCATCAGCAAAGGAGGACACATTCTTCTCATCTGTACACAAATCTCTCTCTAGGATTGATTTCTTCTTTACAAGTAACTCCATTATGCCTAATATTTCTAACACACAAATTCATCCAATTATCATTTCAGACCACGCCCCCAATTAGTTTTGATTTACATCACGAAAACTTTAGAAAAACAACCTCTAGATGGCGCTTCAACATATCTTTATAAAAGGACCCAATTTTTAACAGGTACTTCCAGAGAGAGTGGGCATCTGTTCTAGAAATGAATGATTCTCCAGACACATCACCCACAGTCCTCTGGGAAACAGCAAAGGCAGTACTGAGAGGCAAAATCAGTTCATTTTCCACAGATAAAAAGAACAAAGAACAAACAATTGAACATGAACTGGAAAATTTTTTTTTAAACAAATTTATATTATTCTAATCCTTCCCACCAAATTGACTGAACTCAGAAAAGCAAAAGACATACTCTTGAAGACATCTCATCTCATCTCATTATCTGTAGCCACTTTATCCACGCGGACACGGGGAGAACATGCAAACTCCACACAGAAAGGCCCTCGCCGGCCACGGGGCTCGAACCCGGACCTTCTTGCTGTGAGGTGACAGCGCTAACCACTACACCACCGTGCCGCCCCTCTATTATTATTATTATTATTATTATTATTATTATTATTATTATTATTATTATTCTGTAAGATGTGGAGAGTAAATCTGCTTCCCACAGCAGTTATTACAGTGTTATACACTCTGCATGGTTATACACACTGTTTATAACACTCCAGCTGTGTTACTCTGTATTTTCATTATTTAAAATAAATAGTCAGTGTTGGGGGACAAACCTGGATGGTTGAAAACGTTTCTGAGTCTCTGCCAAGCCCAAGATGCAAGTCTGTGGATCGCAGAGCAAACACCTGACCAACAACCACCTGAAATATAAAATTCATCACATCTGAGCAATAAAATCTATAATTTATTGACAGTTCAGTGTAAATTAACTTCTTTTTTAAAATCCATAGTGACATACTACATGATCACAAAACTATAACCACTAAATTCACAAGTAAACCAAATGCTAATGCTAATGCTCCACAAAAGGCTAGCACGAAAGGCATGACACGGGTAAGGTCCCACTTGCTCCCAGTGCAGTAAAATAATCAATAATGCGCCAACATGAGTCAAACAGATCAGTCTTCAAGCAACTCAAGTTATTTGGATTTTTGCAAATTGCAAGAAAATATAATAATAATAATAATAATAATAATAATAATAATAATAATAATCATCATCATCATCATCATCATCATCATCATCAGATGTACACGATGACCGAGCTAGCTACCAAGCTATCGTCTTGAGTGTCTCATGTGCTCAACAGTTAAACAAGAGAAATGAAGTAAAGTAACCCCAGCCTAAACCCAAAGAAGGTTCACCATCACTGTCGTCTTCTTCCTCAGAGTAAATGTGATCAGGTATTGCCATATTCTTTAGAGATTTCAAAATAATAACTGCTTGGTGAAATGTTAATGTTGATCAGAAGTTGACTGCACACTTGCATCAGCCAATCAGAGGAAGCGACATTAAGATCTTGGTAATGTTGACAACATAATGGTCTTAATAATCACCTAAAAGCGAACTAAAAGGTGCATTAATAACTATTACTGTCTGGCTATTAATAACTATTTAGGAAACAATAACTTTGTGATAACTTACCAGCGAGAAATTTTCATCACCTTGGTATCAGGAAGTGGCTGAGATCAGAGACTTTTACCATCTCTATCTCTCTTTAGGGGCGGCACGGTGGTGTAGTGGTTATCACTGCCACCTCACAGTAAGAAGGTTCTGGGTTCGAGCCCCGTGGCCGGCGAGGGCCTTTCTGTGTGGAGTTTGCATGTTTTCTCCCCGTGTCTGTGTGGGTTTCCTCCGGGTGCTCCGGTTTCCCCCACAGTCCAAAGACATGCAATAGGTTAACTGGCTAGCTATTAATTTCCTGTAGCTGTGAATGTGTGTGTGAGTGCACAGAAAAGAACAGCCGCTCTACTGCTGCAATTCTGGCCAAGTCAAGCGACTGGTCTGGGGTCAAGTGGGTGGGGGAGGGAGTGGGGGCAGAATCAAACCTGTTGAAAAACAGGTTCAGTTTGTTTGCACATTCCAGGTCCCCAGATTCAGGGCCCCTTCCACTGTCTTTGCTGTGACCAGAGATGGTTTTCAGGCCCCTCCACACCTCTCGTGTGTTATTCTGCTGCAGGCGCTCCTCCAGCTTCCTCCTATAGCACTCCTTGCTCTTTCTCATCTCCCTCGTGAGCTCCTTCTGCACTCTCCTCAGTTCCTCTTTGTCCCAAGATCTGAAGGCCCTCTTCGCTCTCCTGTCCGCTCTCACGAGTTGAAAACCATCCAGAGTGAAAAGTGAAACTGGAGTGAGTTCATTCAGCCAGGTCTCTGTGAGGCACATGATGCTGCTCTCCCGATACTCCCTCTGCAGCCTGGTCAGCGCTCTGAGCTCTTCCATCTTATTATGGAGTGATCAACGTTCCCCAAAATAACAGACAGTATGGATGGTTTATACCGTCTTTTCCTCTCACGGCGCTTAACTCCAGCTCTGCATTTCCTTGTTCTCCTCCTTATTTCCACGGGGACCTTGTGTCTCTCCTCGGGGAGTATCCTCATGCTGTGCAATGCCATCAGCTGATTGTGGGTGTAAACAATCGAGCCGTGACTGAATGGCTCTCCCGATATTGTTTTAAAAAGTCTCAAAACTAGTAAAAAACACAAAAGTAGTCTCACCAAAAGCACATCCATACTAGTATGCAAACGAGTAAGATTAAATACTAAGAAAGGTACGACTAAAGACGATCAAAAGAAACAAAAAATAGTCAGAAAAGTAAGAGCTGCTGAAACTGGCTGCCACTCACGCGGCGCCGGAAGTGAAGTCTCCAGCCACGCCTAAAGCGGCCAGCCACTCCTCCATCAACCACCATATATAAAATAATAATAATACCAAACAATCTTTCTGAAAATAATGTTTATTCTGTTCTTCTTATTCTAACTTTATTATTCTGAAATGGTAGAAAGTAATAAGTGGAAGAAACCCTTCTTTGAGCAGGTGTTCAAACAGAATGTGGACAAACACTGTGTGTGTGTGTGTGTGTGTGTGTGTGTGTGTGTGTGTGAGTGAGAAGAGAAAAAATTGCATGAGGCCTCTGTCTTGCTTCCTTTCATGGTTTAACACTCTTGTTGTGTTGGGCGTCTTCTTTTTTCTTCCAGGAACAGCTTTTAGTTCTCACATAGTACAACCGAGTCAGTGAGCTCAGTATAAACACAGAGCCAACAGTGAGTGTGTGAAGTTGTTCCTGAAGAAGAGATGAAGATGCTGCTCTCGGCTCTGATTCTGCTCACGCTGTCTGGTAGGAAACATCATCTCACTCTTCGACAGAATTATTGTTCAGAGTTGTAATTGTTTGCTGATTGATGTTGCAGTGTGTACGCTCAGTTATTGGATTATACACTTCCACAAACACATTATACTGGATCATATTAGTCAACATTAGATTCTGATCTGATCTGATTATTAACATCATTGTAATTGCTCAGGTCCAGAGCTCTCAGTGCGCTGTTAGGATCAAGATCATGGTTTACATTTCGTTACTCTTTTGCCCAAATAGAACCCACCTTTCCATTCACATAATGAACAGAGTCAGTGTGAGTGCAACACAAAAACACATTACACACAGACAGAGAACACAACAGCAGGTTCTTTAAAAAGTAAACACACGACTCCTGCTGTACATCAGAAAACACTGAGCCTCACGGAGCTGGACTACATTTCACACAGTTTACCCTGTGCTGATGGAACCATTTCTATCATCATGGGAGGATTATGTCAGTTTCTTTTTCCCAGAGGTAATACTAAGATAAAAACATTTAATAAGGAGTCATCTTTATGTCATCTTTATGTCGTGTTTTGCTTCATTTGGAAGCATCATTGTTTTTGATGGCAGTAAAATCATAAAAAGCTAAAAGAATATTTTCAAATAGAATTGTGTGTGTTGAAGGAGCGTCAGAAGAAATAGAAACATCACTGCTTCTGAACTTTAGCTTTTGAAAAAGTACAAAGAGACACATGAGACTCAAGATAAGTCAATTTTATTTGTATCACAGTTTTAACAATAGACATTGTCGCAAAGCAGCTTTACAGAAACATATAGATTTTAAATCTTTGAATTTATAAATTTATCCCTAATGATCAAACCTGAGGTGACAGTAGCAAAAAAAAAACAAAAACAAAAAACAACTCCTTCAGACAACATGAGGAGGAAACCTTGAGAGAAACCAGATTCAAAAGGGAACCCATCCTCATCTGGGTGATTTATAAATAACTCACTTCTACAACTGTGTCCTGTACGGTCACAAAGTCCAACCAGGAAATGTATTATAGTTTAACATGAAGTCTATTTTGCTGAAGTTATTGATGGAGACTTGAGTGCAAAACTAACCACAACTGCAGTCCTAAAGTTATCCTGGTGATTGTAGTCCTCAGGCACCATAACAAAACTAAGTGTCCAGAGCCGTCTTCTCAGTGTGCCTTGAGACTGTCCATAACGGGCCGTCCTCCACAGGAGTGAAGGATGAAAACCTCAGCCAGAAGTAGGGCATCGGGATGGATCAGGCAGGTCCAATAAAGGGTTGGGTGGAACATTTTGGAAAAGTATTCATGGATAAATAAGAATAAATGAGCTCCTTGTAAACAGCTGTACAGTATCATCATACACAGCATTCAGGATGATTTAACAAGATGATCTCACTCCAGGGCCGTGGCCTTAGACAGAGCTTTAGACACGTTTTTCTGTATCCTTTCTTTATTGAAGAAGAATTGCAGGCAAATTATTGAGTGAAATCCAACCTAATAAGCAGCTCTTCACTTTTTGTTAAATAGTTAATAAATATGCATCATCATTTTGTATGTGTGTATTAACAGGATGTATAAATATACACAAAAATCTATATAGGATGTTTAGGGCAGCACGGTAGTGTAGTGTTTAGAACTGTCGTCTCACAGCAAGAAGGTCCTGGGTTCGAGCCCAGTGGCTGACAAGAGCCTTTCTGTGTGGAGTTTGCATGTTCTCCCCGTGTCTGTGTGGGTTTCCTCCGTGTGCTCCGGTTTCCCCCACAGTCCACCTGATACTGCAAAAATAAATAAATAGCCCTTGAGAAACCTTTTGTAGCAATTTATTATTATTATTATTATTATTATTATTATTTTATTATTATTATTTTTTGGGCGCAGGGGGGTGGGTGGTGGGTGTCAAACCATGTTTTCAGCTGCCTGACATGAACATACACTCTGCTATTACAGTCAAACTCGATACATTAATGTTCAAAAAATAAAACTCGAGGATCTGTTGTAAGACCGAAGAAAGAAAAACTTTATCTACATTTATTCAAACCATAGCAGGTAAATACATGAACATAGCAGGGGGAATGATCATTATCATCACTGCTACTGTGTTAATTAATAAAGTTAGAAAATCTAAAGATCAATAACAGCTTAAAAATAGGAAGAAAACTCATGACCTGCAGCATGCGCAAAAACTTTACACAGCATATATGTTACCTTGGACAGAAAAAGGCTCATCTAAATATTTATGATGCTAAAAATATCTTACTGCAAGGGGGAAAAAAACAACCAATAAATTTCCTTCTTTCGCAAACACTTTTATCCAAAGCGAGTTACAGTTGAGCCGAGTAGATGAAGTTTAAAGAACTTGTTCAAGTGGCAGCTTGGCAGTGCCGGGATTTTATATCATTAAAAACTCCATGTGTTAAATGGTAACCATCAACATCAGAATGTGACAGTTTTGGTTCTAAAGCCGAATTCAGACGGGATTAGTTTTCAGGACTTCAGTAATGTTGTCGGAGGACGTCTGTAGTGATTGTGAACAAAATCACACAGGGTAAGGGCTCTCTGTATGAATCACACAGATGGGCGTGTCTTCATGATGTATTGAGGTATTTCACCTGACGTCACAGGGTCACGTGACGCCCTGGTGTCCGCCATTTTGAACGTCAAGCTACATACTAACGCTGCAGACAGAAAGGGAGAACCAGCTTGAAAAAAAAAACGTGTTACAGACACCTAGAATAGATTAATTTGTCAGTAAGCACTCTATAAATAACCATGGTGTTTGCTTGTTGTGCTGTGGGCTGCCACAACAGACAAAGGACAGCGTGCAGGACGCTCCTTTTACCGGTTTCTAGTGATGGGAATTTCGGCTCTTTTTCGGGAGCCGGCTCTTTTGGCTCTTCTTACTATAAGGAGCTGGCTCTTTCGGCTCCCAAACGGCTCCTGAGATTTTATTTTTGATTTAATTACTGCAATTAACTAGTTAATTAATTACATTATTATTTATATTTTATCAATAGGATGTTTTCCATTTTATTTTTTAGTTTTTGTAGCCATTGTAAAGCTTTGTAAAGTATAGCAGTGTAACAATGTTCTAGCTACAGAAATAAAACTTACCAATTAATAAATTATTTTCTCACAAACATAATGCAAAACTGTGTTATATTACCAATATAAAATACACAGCTGATTTTCCCCTCCTCAGGTGCCTCACAGACTCCTCTCCCCTGCACTCCACAGCTTTAAGCATTACACCAATTTTCGTATTTTCGCAGCTGTGAATGACATCAACCCCCCCAACCAAAAAAAGTAGGCGTACACCATGCTACTTTTTTTCCTTTGAATGGTAATAGACAACACAAAGACGCAATCAGACAGCAACTTTTTTTGTGAAAGTCTCTCTCTCTCTCTCTGAGGCACCTAAGGACAAAAAACTAATTCGGCTCCCCAACTCAGCTCCCACCGAAGAGCCGGCTCCCGTCGTTCACTTCAAAGAGCTGGCTCTTTGAACCGGATCGTTCGCGACCGACACATCACTACCGGTTTCCTACTGACCCAGACAAGAGGGCCAAATGGATTGCAGCTGTGAAGAGACAGGATTGGGAGCCAACAGAGTACTCCAGACTTTGCAGTGATCATTTCATTTCAGGTTAGTTTATCAGTTAACGCAATTTTGATAAAATATATAGCAAAAAGTAAATGGGTCAGTGTTTGTTAACCCATCTGAGCAGTGAAACAAGGCAGTGTTAATTTGTCTAGGGTTGCATGTAGCAGACATCAGACATAAAACACCATAACAGAGGCTAGAAAGAAACGGGACACAGAAATAAATAAACAGGGCTCCATACCAAGGCTGGGTACAGTGTTTGTGATAAAAGACAGATCCAATTTAACACAAATCACAGCTTACTTTCTTGTTAAAATGTGCAAAGGTCTCCACCATCTCATACCGCCTTGCACTGAAGGACTTAAGCGTGCCGTCCAAAATGGCTGCGTCACGTGACTTGGTCACGCGGGTGAAATACCTCAATACATGGTTGTTGCACTGAAAGTAGCCGGTTACACACATCTTATACATTTACTTTTCTGTAAAAGGATCGCCTTGTCCTTTATACAGTAAGTGCTTGTTGTAAGTGGGCGTGGTCACACAAGTTGCACTTGAGCATTAGTCGGTCACATGACTTTAACACACACACACACACACACACACACACACACACACACACACACACACACACACACACACACAGGGCCGCTGACAGCTTTGGCTGGGCCTGGGACAAAATGCTCTGAATGGGCCCCCCCTAACAACCCCCCCGGGCCAACCCACACACACACACCCCTCTCTTATCCCAGTCTCTACTCACTCCAACCCTTAAATGACAGGTATTCAAAAAGGTATTCCTAAACTCGTGGATAGTCTACTATAATCACGCGATTGGGGTTTTCTTGAAGGAGCAGCGATGGACGGGGGATTTCGGGGAGGGCTGGGGGCGAACATAGTATACTGTGCGTGCGTACTGTCCAGTGTGAAAAGCAGAGAAGAACACACCGCTCGAGAAACGGCGGGATATGATTGCGGGCTAATGTGAATATTCTTAGCCTCAATCAGATACAGTATATGAAACACAATGTTATTAAGCCGTTGTGGTTATGAAATGATTCAGTGCCCTGTGCGTTTGATATGGTGTTCAGTGTGACTTGCTCTCCCCTCGTTTGTAACATGAATTGCGTGCCACGCGTGCCTTGGTTGGGGTTACTTTACGGGGCTGGAAAAAGTTGGCTGTGTCTTACCTGGCTCAGCTGCCCCACTGCCTTTGCTAGTACCTGCTGCATCATCCCAATCTTTTTTAAAATATTTATGCAGTGAGCTCCTGAGTCTCTTGGTTTCTTCCTCTCTTTTTCTCTTTTCTTTTCTTTTCTGTGCTCCTGACTTGTGCATGTTGGCAAATGGCACGCATGCTGATTGTCGAAGCGCTATGATCGAACGATGTCGGTTTTTTCCCCTTAATCAAAGAGTCAGACCAAACCATTTTTGCATTAGGGGTGGTAGGGGGTTCTTGACACCTTTTTCAAAGACAATAAAGGCAAAAGATCTAGAAATAATTTATTGAATGCAAATATAGCACATTTCTCCCCCAAATCAACACATTTTGAAATGAAATAAAATAATTTAATCGCAACTTCATGAGAGCCCAGTTCTGGCCCCCCCCATTCCTGGGCCCGGGACAACATACCCGTTTGTCCCCCCCTGTCGGCGGGCCTGCATACACACACACACACACACACACGCATACACACACACACACACACACACACACAGATGAAACTAAACCTGCCTGAAAGCATCCAAAGAAGAAAATGGAGCCTGTTTACTCAAAAACAAATTAAAATAAAAAGAAATCACAAGAATGTGTAGAAAACAAATTCATTTCAATTTTCTTCCAAACTGCATGTTTACAGTAAATACACTGACACTTCTTATGATATTAGCACGTCTTAAATCATAATGAGTTTCATGCTTGGGGGGAAAAATCCCAGGTCTTATGATGATAAGTAAATAAAACTCATCTGCGCTGTGGGTGAATGAGGTGTGGAAACATCATCAGGCCTTTTTCACAGCGCTGTAGATCACAGAATCGTCCTCCTGCTGCTCAGTGTGGACTCGCCTGAAATTACACACAGTCCTGTTTATCAGCTACAGATTCGGCATGTTAGACTGCTTTTACTCAACACTGTGTGGTTTCTCACTGACACATTTACATTTAAAGATATGAGTGATTCCACGCTTATGGGTACTGAAATGGGGACATGAACTTATTTTTAAAAATTCACCTAAAACCATTTCTTTTTTTAGCATCAGGTCACAAAACATGTAATCTTTAATGAATGGTATGTTAAAAGATAACTTTAATTTTCTGAGATGTAATAAAAACATATTTATATGCCAAAGTCAAGCCTATGAGTTCCAAAATGATGTCTGTTACATTACTTCTGTTAAGATTGTCCATCTCACGTCTGTTACAAATTAATTACAATCTAGCTATATACCATGTTAATCTTATTGAAAGAATGTGTATGTTTATTCTACTACACATGTTTATTAATTATATTTGCTAAAACATCACCTTCCTATGTTTCAAAAAGTAATTCTACATTGTTAAAATTGAGAATATATATGTCCACAACACTTCTGTTACGTTCTGACTTTGGCATATAAATATGTTTTTATTACATCTCAGAAAATTAAAGTTATCTTTTAACATATTCATATTCATCATAAAAAAGAAATGGTTTTAGGTGAATTTTTAAAAATAAGTTCATGTCCCCATTTCAGTACCCATAAGCGTGGAATCACTCATATAAGAGATGCTGGTACGATTTATAGCTGCGATAACATAAGTGTGAACAGGAACTGACTTGTTTCACAGATGATCAAGAGCATTAATAGTACAACCCCAATTCCAAAAAAGTTGGGACACTGTGTAAAACATAAATAAAAACAGAATGTGGAGATTTGCAAATCACGGAAACCCTATATTTCACTGAAAACAGTACAAAGAAAACATTTCAAATGGTGAAACTGAATATCTGCTCATTTTGAATTTGATGCCAGCAACATGTTTCAGAAAAGTTGGGACAGGGGAAACAAAAGACTGAAAAGTTGTGTAATTATGAAAAAAAAACTAATTAGGTTAATTGGCAACATGATGATTTCATACCCGATCTTCTTACCAACATAATTGGTAAGATGATTGGGTATAAAAAGAGCATCCCAGAGAAGCAGAGTCTCTCAGAAGTAAAGATGGGGAGGGGTTCACCACTCTGTGAAAGATTCTGTGGCCAAACAGTGCAACAATTTAAGAATAACGTTCCTCAATGTAAAACTGCAAAGAATTTGGGGATCACATCATCTATGGTCCATAATATCATTAAAAGATTCAGAGAATCTGGAGAAATCTCTGTATGCAAGAGACAAGGCTGAAAACTGACATTGGATGCCTGTGATCTTCCATAACACTTCCAAAACACTTTCCATACATACGGCCAGTATTGAGGTTTCGGGCCACAGGATGAAAATCATTCAGTTCTTTCGGCCTGGTCCACTTTAGAGCATTTTCAACTCTTAACTGATTTTTAAAGCATGGGACACCACAGACATAACGACAGATTTAACCGATTTTTAAGATTTTATGATGAAGCTGTGCACACTGTTGTTCCTCCTCCATCAAACACTGGGGGGGGGGGGGGGGGGGTAACACAGACATGAGAGCACATGAAACCATCATTTATAAAATAATAATAAAAATAAATCTTTCTGAATATAATTATTATTATACTGACATAGTCTTAGAAAATAGTAAGTGGAAGAAACCCTTCTATGAGCAGGTATTCAAACTGAATGTTCTGTAAGAATTGGAGACAAGTGTGTGTGTGTGTGTGTGTGTGTGTGTGTGTGTGTGTGTGTGTGTGTGTGTGTGTGTGAAGGGAAAATATTGCATGAGGCCTCTGTCTTTCTTCCTCTAATGGTTTAACACTCTTGTGGTCTTGTAGCCAGATTGTGCAGCATCTTTTTTTTTCTCTTCAGTAACAGCTTTGAGTTCTCATGACCGAGTCAGTGAGCTCAGTATAAACACAGACCCAACAGTGAGTGTGTGAAGTTGTTCCTGAAGAAGAGATGAAGATGCTGCTCTCGGCTCTGATTCTGCTCACGCTGTCTGGTAGGAAACATCATCTCACTCTTCGACAGAATTATTGTTCAGAGTTGTAATTGTTTGCTGATTGATGTTGCAGTGTGTACGCTCAGTTATTGGATTATACACTTCCACAAACACATTATACTGGATCATATTAGTGAACATTAGATTCTGATCTGATCTGATTATTAACATCATTGTAATTGCTCAGGTCCTGAGCTCTCAGTGCGCTGTTAGGATCAAGATCATGGTTTACATTTCGTTACTCTTTTGCCCAAATAGAACCCACCTTTCCATTCACATAATGAACAGAGTCAGTGTGAGTGCAACACAAAAACACATTACACACAGACAGAGAACACAACAGCAGGTTCTTTAAAAAGTAAACACACGACTCCTGCTGTACATCAGAAAACACTGAGCCTCACGGAGCTGGACTACATTTCACACAGTTTACCCTGTGCTGATGGAACCATTTCTATCATCATGGGAGGATTATGTCAGTTTCTTTTTCCCAGAGGTAATACTAAGGTAAAGACATTTAATGAGGAGTCATCTTTATGTCATCTTTATGTCATCTTTATGTCGTGTTTTGCTTCATTTGGAAGCATCATTGTTTTTGATGGCAGTAAAATCATAAAAAGCTTAAAGAATATTTTCAAATAGAATTGTGTGTGTTGAAGGAGCGTCAGAAGAAATAGAAACATCGCTGCTTCTGAACTTTAGCTTTTGAAAAAGTGTAAAGAGACACATGAGACTTAAGACTGGCGTGGATTTAAAGGGGGGGGGGGGGGGACACCCAGTGATCCCCTACAGTCCAAAAAAATAATTTTAGTATTGCAGATATCGAGATATGCCCACTGGTTTTTATTTAATTCATAAGGTTTAAAAAATAAACAAAATAAATCATTATTTGGGATTGAGCTGAAGAGTTTATGGTATAAATTTATATTGACAGTGGTGTTTGAAAGTTTGTGAATCCTTTAGAATTTTCTATATTTCTGCATAAATATGACCTAAAACATCATCAGATTTTCACACAAGTCCTAAAAGTAGATAAAGAGAACCCAGTAAAACAAATGAGACAAAAATATTATACTTGGTCATTTATTTATTGAGGAAAATGATCCAATATTACATATATGTGAGTGGCAAAAGTATGTGAACTTTTGCTTTCAGTATCTGGTGTGACCCCCTTGTGCAGCAATAACTGCAACTAAACGTTTGCGGTAACTGTTGATCAGTCCTGCACACCGGCTTGGAGGAATTTTAGCCCGTTCCCTCCGTACAGAACAGCTTCAACTCTGAGATGTTGGTGGGTTTCCTCACATGAACTGCTCGCTTCAGGTCCTTCCACAACATTTCCATTGGATTAAGGTCAGGACTTTGACTTGGCCATTCCAAAACATTAACTTTATTCTTCTTTAACCATTCTTTGGTAGAACGACTTGTGTGCTTAGGGTCGTTGTCTTGCTGCATGACCCACCTTCTCTTGAGATTCAGTTCATGGACAGATGTCCTGACATTTTCCTTTCGAATTCGCTGGTATAATTCAGAATTCATTGCTCCATCAATGATGGCAAGCCGTCCTGGCCCAGATGCAGCAAAACAGGTCCAAACCATGATACTACCACCACCATGTTTCACAGATGGGATAAGGTTCTTATGCTGGAATGTAGCATTTTCTTTTCTCCAACCATAATGCTTTTCATTTAAACCAAAAAGTTCTATTTTGGTCTCATCCATCCACAAAACATGTTTCCAATAGCATTCTGGCTTGTCCATGTGATCTTTAGCAAACTGCAGATGAGCAGCAATGTTCTTTTTGGAGAGCAGTGGCTTTCTCCTTGCAACCCTGCCATGCACACCATTGTTGTTCAGTGTTCTCCTGATGGTGGACTCATGAACATTAGCCAACATGAGAGAGGCCTTCAGTTGCTTAGAAGTTACCCTGGGGTCCTTTGTGACCTCACCGACTATTACACGCCTTGCTCTGTGGATTGGTGGAGTCCAAATTCTTTAGAAGTGATTTTGTAACCTTTTCCAGCCTGATGAGCATCAACAACGCTTTTTCTGAGGTCCTCAGAAATCTCTGTTCGTGCCATGATGCACTTCCACATACATGTGTTGTGAAGATCATACTTTGATAGATCCCTGTTCTTTAAATAAAACAGGGTGCCCACTCACACCTGATTGTCATCCCATTGATTGAAAACACCTGACTCTAATTTCACCTTCAAATTAACTGCTAATCCTAGAGGTTCACATACTTTTGCCACTCACAGATATGTAATATTGGATCATTTTCCTTAATAAATAAATGACCAAGTATAATATTTTTGTCTCATTTGTTTAACTGGGTTCTCTTTATCTACTTTTAGGACTTGTGTGAAAATCTGATGATGTTTTCGGTCATATTTATGCAGAAATACAGAAAATTCTAAAGGGTTCACAAACTTTCAAGCACCACTGTAATAGTAGGTCCTAGCTTAGGGTTTTTCGGTCGTGACACGAATGCAGTGGTCAGCAAGCTGGGCGAGTCCTGTTGGATTTTAACAGGGCGCGGGAACTTCATGCATCGACATAATAACATACTGTATTCCCGGACTGCACTGTAGACTCCATGTAAAGGGTGTGTGCCATCCGACTGTGTTTATCATTAACACGCATGTTCACAAGCCAAAATACTGCATCAGGCTTACTGTGTACACACACACACACACACACACACACACACACACACACACACACACACACACACACACGTGTCGGCTGTCCGACTCCTGCTTGTATTCATTAATAGGGTCTCCCTGTACTCACTAAACCCTGCATACAGGTGTGCTTGAAAGTTTGTGAACCCTTTAGAATTTTCTATATTTCTTATAAATATGACCGAAAACATCTACAGATTTTCACACAAGTCCTAAAAGTAGATAAAGAGAACCCAGTTAAACAAATGAGACAAAAATATTATCCTTGGTCATTTATTTATTGAGGAAAATGATCCAATATTACATATGTGAGTGGCAAAAGTATGTGAACCTTTGCTTTCATACAGTGTGTGTACATGGGACACGTGCCATTTTTGGGCGGAGTCTCACTTTGATTTTTACGACAGCGGCTGGATAGATCTGTGAGAGATGTTGATTTTTGCAACGACTGAAGAAAATCTGTTTGAAATCCCCTGAGTCTTGGGAACTAAGACTTATTATAGAACTTGTTCACATGTAACCCACACAATCAGTGTATCGTTCTCTCAGTCTGTTAGACTCAGGAGCTCAGACTGCAGTTACTGACTGTGGATTATAGACATGCAGCTCCTGCAGTCTGTGTTTATAGTTCTCTCGGTATGAAGCTCTGTCTTAAGTGGCCCCTGACAGTCCCTCAGTGTCCCTGGGTATATTCACTGCCTGATCTGTACATTGAATGTCCTGAGCAGGAGCTCAGACTGCAGTTACTAAAACAGTAATAATTTATTGACAGAAGGTGTTTTGTGGTCAGTGTTCTACACTGTAGTGTGTCATGTGGTAAAAGCGTTATATGACAATGGAACTTTCATAAATATGACCATATATCAGTTGTAATTATGTTCTATACATATACCTGCAACCAGTGGCACCGTGTGTGTGTGTGGGGGTGGGGTGGGGGGTGGGGGGTTAGGACAATTCTAAGGGCCCAGCATTGACCAGGGGCCCTCAGAGGAAATTATTAATATTATTACCATGTGTAGGTTAATTTAACAAAAATGTTTTTAAAAATTTTGTCACTTAAAATGAACAAATACAACAACCTTCTGGTTTGGATTTCCATTTTCCGCAAAATTATTACAATAGACGGACTTTATTTTTCACTCCTCTCCCTATTCATTACATGCTACAGTCTTGTGTAGGCGGAGCCAGAGCGTGACACCGCATTAGGTTTGTTGCTTTCCAATCCAGCGCTCATGTTAGCTGTACATGATAGAAGCAGAGTTGATGGTGAATTGACACCATCATGAAGAAGTCGAGTTACCAGAAACGTAAAGAGAGGCAGCACAAAGCTGAGAGAGAGAAAAACGAGCCGACAGTTAGTCACTCAGATCTTCCGAAGAAAGCTGGCCTATACATTTATTCACTGACCTTCCTTTAGTGGCTATTAACCCATCGTGCTAATGTTAATGCTATAGGACAGGGGTTTTCAAAGTGTGGGAGAGTCAGCCCCCCCTCGGAGAGCAAATAAACAACAGCGCCCCCCCTTACAATTTTTGTTGTTGCTATACTTAATGTTCCATTCGTATTTTTGAAAAAATGGTTGTTGTACACATTATTTTTTTCTTTTTCACATTTTAAACATCTGTGCTTTTTAAAACATCTTGTTTTACACATTTTAAACATCTCATAGCATTGTTAGCTAGCACCTCTTGGCAGACAACACACTGTGGCAGTGGAGCATCTTCAGATCCAGTCCATGAAAATCCAAACTTTAAATAATCGTGGTCATACTTCCTTCTTTTTCCAGTCCCCCAGGATTCCGCGGGCCTTTTTTGTGATTGTTGTGGGCTAAAATGTCTGATGTTGCGGGGGGGTTTCCAAAAAAATTGCGATGAAAGTTGCGGTGTTTTTTAGGTTTTTGTTGCGATTACATTGCGGGAGGAAGTGAAAGTTGCGAGAAATTGTTGCGATTTTCTCTTTTTGTGATTAAAATTGAGTGATATGTTAAATATTAAGTTATTACTGAAAAACTATTGATTAAAAAAACAAAGAGAAATGGTCCTATAAACAACTTTACCAATATAAAAGATTACCAGGACTACAAAAATGCAGAAAAATAGGCTTTACTTATCCAAATGCACCTGTTGGTTCAAAAGTTAAAGTGCATAGAACCTCACAGCAGAACATGAAGTTACCTTAAAATATAATATAAATGCCTCAGCTTTCATGTAAGAAAAAAAAAACTATTAATATTAGTACCGTGTGCAGGCAGTCTCTCCTGAAGACTAAATTAAACAATAATTATAAGCTAATAAAATAAATGGCTCAGGCTTCATAGAAGAAAAAAACAATTTGAACAGAATCTCACAGTATGATGCTGAAGCTGCCGAAACAATGGAAAATAAAATACCATTTTGGCAAAAATGCTGGCATCCATTAACTTCTTGTATTAAGTAAAAAATAAATAAAGTGCACACAGTCCGTCACTGTAAACATAACACACTTTCAGTGTGGCCAGATACTGCTGACGTTTTCCCTTCCAAAATATGTTCAAAACCCGCCAAAATGCACTTGAAATTGTCCAATCTGGCAACACGACGCGCATGCTGCTTCTCTTGAACACACGGAAGTAAGGCGGAAGGTAGTTTGTCGACGTCACCTCAAGACGACGCCAACGATTGGTCAAATTTGCGGGAAAGTTGCGGTGATTGGATATAATTGTAACACCGCCCTGAATTCGCGGGGATTGGTTGAATTTGCGCTGAAGTTGCAAATCGCAACATCCTGGAGGCTCTGGTTTTTTGCTTGGCCCAGACTTTGTCTCCTCACTCACTGTAGCTTTAGGTACTAAAAAACGATCCATTTTGTCTCTCACGTTGCGCCCCCCTGAAGAACTCTGCCCCCCCCCCCCCCCCCCCCCCCCCCGGGGGGGGGGCACACTTTGAAAAGCCCTGCTATAGGAGATTATTACTGTGGCTTAACCACTGCTTGGATGATCAAGCTAACAACTTAATTTACAGTGCAGTGTCATTTTATTTAAATATTTCATAGGTTACCGTTATTGCCACTGAAAATGAGACGAGTAATGAATGTAATTTTGTTCTGCAAAGAGCTCAGTGAATTTATAAGTCCACTAGACAGCTAGTGTGCCAGCTAGGTGAAGATGCATGCTAATAACTAGCTTGTTCACTCCTGAGGTCTGATCTCAACATGCCCAGATGCAGCCTCAGGATTAGGAAACCCTCCCTCAACCCCCTCCCAGTTGTAGCAGAAGGAGGTGAGCAGTATTTTGCTGATAATATATTTACAGAGCAATCTGTGAATAAAGGGCTTTGGGGTTAAGGCTCATGCAGACTGATTTTTAGTATTTATGCTGCATTAAGCATGTGAGCAGCTAGCTATAGCAAGCAAGTACTATTTTAGCTGATAACATTCATATAGACATTCCAATAATGAAATGCACAACAACTGGCTAAGATTGTGAGATCGCTTGATTTAAAATATAAAGCGAATAATGCCATTGGCACATTTATGATCAACCTTTTAAGATATTTGTTTCCGTTTATGATCAACTAATGTTTCTGTCAGGATAAACAGACAAGGACCCAAGAGCGCAAGTTAAATGTTGAGTTTTATTGATAGCAGGGGAAAGGGAGTTGGGAGGATGTGCGTGTGTGAAGTTCAGTGGCCGGAGGACTGAGAGGCAGGGATGGCTGGTGATGTCTGCGGTTTCCCATCCAAGTACTAACTAGGCTCGACCCTACTTAGCTTCTGAGATCAGGCGTTGTCAGAGTAGCGTGGCTATAAGCTGACAGTACTTGGGTTTCAGGTAGGGTTGCCACCTGTGTCTGACAAAAATCCTGGACATTTCAACCATCCAATCGACCTTTTTGCTTGTAAGCAATGGCGCCCTTCGCACATCTAACCCAAGACAAAAATTGCCCTTCTACGCTGAAATTGTATTGCTCTAATTAGTAAAAATGACACTTTTGCTAGTTATTTGTTTAGTTAATTGCTTTACATAATATAGCAGGTCTTCATTATTTTGGTTTATTTCCAACAGTTTTTGGTTGTGGACACCTGGGGGCAGTAGTGGGCACAGGTAAAAGGGGAATACATAATTAAGTTCTGTTTGTTTGCTTATGTGGAATAAAAATAATCTAATTTTTCATTGTATCTAAATACCTGAATGTAACAGTGTAAGGTGTAGTGTCAAACAGCTTACCTGATTGCTTAGAGTGTGGTGTGTGCTTTGCTTGTGCTTGCCTGTGCCTCTGCTGCTCTTGGCTAAACAAATACATAGGAGGACATGTAACTGATATAACCGGGCACATACAGTACAGACAGGAGTATGTACTACACTACACTATTTCATTTAATTCACCAAAACCTTACCTAATCTTCCATTTATATTTGGTGTTTTTCTTTGCTGCTGCT
The DNA here is from genome assembly GCF_027579695.1 of Neoarius graeffei. NCBI lineage: Eukaryota > Metazoa > Chordata > Actinopteri > Siluriformes > Ariidae > Neoarius > Neoarius graeffei. The sequence continues at coordinate 66,073,409 of NC_083587.1, forward strand.
ATGAGTCCTGGCTGATTTTCAATGAATGTCTTGAACTCAGTACAGGACAACTGAAAGTTTAGCCTGACTTGAAGCTCAGCCTTCACCATTGCAACAGAGAGTCTGTTTCTTTTATCAGTCCAAGCATCCTCCATTGCCCCTTTTCCACCAAAGCAGTTCCAGGGCTGGTTTGGGGCCAGTGCTTAGTTTGGAACCGGGTTTTCTGTTTCCACTGAAAAAGAACTGGCTCTGGGGCCAGAAAAACCGATTCCAGGCTTGCACCAGCTCTCTGCTGGGCCAGAGGAAAGAACTGCTTACGTCAGCGGGGGGGCGGAGTTGTTAAGACCAACAACAATAACAAGACCGCAAAAGATCGCCATTTTTAAGCACCGAGAAGCAGCAGCTGTACAAACGCGAAGTCATCCATTATTGTTATTATTATTATTATTATTATTGTTGTTGTTGTTGTTGCTGCTTCTTCCGTGTTGTTTTTGCTTTGATATTCGTGCCAAGGTTTATGTAAACGTAGTGCCGTAACTAACGTATACAGTGACGTAAGTGACGTATACAGCAACGTAATTACGTATTCAGCGACGTAATGACGTGGCTCCGCTTAGCACGGCGAGCTATGGAAAAGCAAACTGGTTCTCAGCTGGCTCACAAGTTGAAATACACATTTTGCCCATCATGTACAAAAAACCAGGACATTCAGTGTCCCGGATTTTTATTATTTTTTTTTTCCGGGACAGACCATGAAAATCCGGGACAATCAGGAAAAACCGGGACAGGTGGCAACACTAGTTTCAGGCAGTCTCCCAGCAAGCAGTCCCTCAGCAGACAGACAGGACAGCACAACAGGCAGGAGTAGGGAACAGGCTGGAACACAGAGTCACAGATCAGGTAGCAAGATTAGGGACAGAAATGCAGGGTCAGGTTACCAGGACTGAAGAGTTGACGGAGTCGATGCCTTGAAGATGATCTGACACTGAAGCTTGGGAGGACTGCTGATTAAATACCCACAGAGGAGGAGCAGGTGATAGGCAACAGCCAATGACAGCTACTGAAAGTTAATAAGAGGAGGAGTATGCGGGCGTGGCAGTAATACTGAGTGGAGAGGAGTGGAAATGTTACCTGAAGAGAGGAAAACCACAGGTAGGACCATGACAGTTACTAACCAAGCATGCAGCTCATTCCATCCAAACGTTAGTAACACATACACACAGTTCTCACTAACACTGTATTAGTACGATTATATGACGGATCCTGAATTACGCACAACAAAGCCCATAAGGCAGTGGTTCCCAAAGTGGGGGGCGTGCCCCCCGGGGGGGGCGCAGAGCCATTGTGGGGGGGGCGCGGATGGAATGAATGAATGAATAAATTACACTGCTAGCATAACATGGAGAAGTTTTTGGCAGGGGGCGCGGGGCTCCCACATAAACGCAAATCAGAAGATAAAGCATCGTTAAATGTGCTTCCAAAGCAAGTTCATTCCAAGGCAAAGACGAGAAAATATGACGATACATATCTTGTCTTTGGCTTCACCTGTACAACGGTGGGTAATGAGGAGAGACTGCAGTGTGTTGTCTGTCTTAAAGTGCTAGCTTGTGACAGCTTGAAGCCGAACAAGCTAAGACGCCACTTGGAGACAAAACATCCAGAGCACAAAGACAAGCCAGTTGAGTTTTTCAGACAAAAACTCGTAAACTGCCGTGCTCAACAGTCCCTATTTACTAAAGCTGCATCCGTGCCGGCAAATGCTCAACTCGCCTCATATAAAGTTGCCTACCGAGTGGCACAGTGTAAAAAGCCGCACACAATAGCGGAGGAATTAGTACTTCCCTGTGCTATGGACATGGTATCAACTATGGTTGATGACACTGCAGCCAGCAAACTAAGGACTATTCCTCTGTCCAACAACACCATCGGCAGGCGCATTTATGACATGTCAAAGGACATAGAGGAGCAGCTTAATGACAAAGTGCGTGACAGCCGCTTTTCTCTTCAGATGGATGAAGCCACTGACAGTAACAAAGACTGTTTATTAATTACTTACGTCAGATTCATAGATGGAGATGACATGAGGGAGGAATTGCTTTTCTGCAAAAAAGTTACTGGCAGAGCCACAGCAGAAGAACTGTTTAAAATCATTGACTCTTACTTGAAAGAGGCCAACCTGAAATGGGAGGACTGTGTGGGGATCTGCACTGACGGGGCACAGGCTATGGCTGGGAAACGGGCAGGGCTGCAAGCGCTCATCAAGCGCGTCTCCCCCAATGTGCAGTGGACGCACTGCATGATACACCGCGAAGCACTGGCATCTAAACAGCTGAGTCCCGAGCTGAATGATGTAATGACCGACGTTATTGCCACCGTCAACTACATCAAAACACAACCTGTTAAAGCCCGGATTTTTTTGGCACTGTGCGAGGAAATGGGCTCCGACCACACAGCTGTTCTGTTTCACAGCGAGTCCCGATGGCTGTCACGTGGGCAGGTGCTGTCCAGGGTCTTTGAACTGCGAGATGAAATCCGCATCTTTTTGAAGGAGGAGGGCAATGATCTTGCCCACAAATTTTACTGTAACAAGTTCCTCATGAAACTTGCATACCTCAGTGACATGTTTCTGAAACTCAATGAAGTGAATTTGCAGTTGCAGGGCACAAATACACACCTCCCACATCTGGCAGATAAAATCACATCATTCACCAGAAAACTTGAGATGTGGCTGCAGCGAGTGAAGGTTGGAAATGTGGACTCATTTGAGAACCTGAAATCATTCATTGAAGACAACAAACTGCAGAACACAGTGATCCCATGCATGAAAGCACACATCTCTGCCCTTCAGAACCATTTCCAGAAATATTTCCTGATGCAGGATCCCAAAGAATATGACTGGATCCGTGACCCCTTCAGTGCAACACCACCTGCCGACTCCAGCACATCAGAGGAGGAACAGTTCATTGATGTCACCTCTGATTCAACAATGAGGCTGCAGTTTCAGTCAAAGACACTGGATGCATTTTGGATTGGAGTGGAGAAAGATTACCCACTGCTAGGTAAGAGAGCCCTGGCCATACTTCTTCCTTTTGCCACATCCTACCTATGTGAGAGGTTTTTCTGCTGTGGCCTCAATCAAGACAAAATACAGATCAAAGCTGGACATTGAAAATGAACTCAGAGTGGCAATCTCAAAACTGCAACCCAGATTTGAGAAGATCTGCAGCATGAAGCAGGCCCACACCAGTCACTGAAAAGATGTGAGGATTAAAGGTGTCATTTTTGCACAACAAATCTTTAGGTTTTTGTTTTTCTCTTCTCAGGGAGTTGGTCATGTTTTAAAACCCATTTTTGCAGAGAGGCAATGTTTGAAAACTGCATTGATAACAATGTTGAATATTAAAAAAAGAAACCTGTTACACAGTTAAAGTGCTTGAAAACAGTTATCCTTAAAATAATTATATTGCAACCTGTAGTTTATGGCAGTTTACTTTTATTCGTTCAAAAAAGGTTGAGGTTTGTATTAATAAACTGCAATGGAGTCTGAAAACAAAATATGTGTATGTGTGTCCTGTTTATCTTTTTTTTTTCTCCTCTCTTTTTGTCGGGGGGGGGCCAAACATTTTCTTATCTACCACAGAGGGGCCCAGCAGGAAAGTTTGGGGACCACTGCCATAAGGCATAAATACTGACACCTAGTGGTGTAAAGTAAAATCAGGGGATAAACAAGGTCTGTGTCTTCTGTGATCAGTTCAGTCGAGGTGTTCAGATCCAGTGGGTCGGTACTGGTGTTTGACAAACTCAGACTTTTGAATTCATGTGTGTGTGTGTGTGTGTGTGTGTGTGTGTGTGTGTTAGAAAATTACACTAAAAATACTTCCTCTGGATAAACTAAGTTTTTTTTCTTTTTCTTTTTTTTTTGGGGGGGGGTTGGAATATTATATTCTTTCATAGGGCCCAAAATTTCCAGCAGCGCCCCTGCCTGCAAATCTGACAATATCATTTTCAGTGACAAATAAAATGTTTTGAAAGTTCTGAGTTTTAAAACATATTTTTGAGATGGTAATTTTATTTAAGAGGTTTCATTTACAACATGTCTCTGAAGCTCAAAATGCATCTCTGGGTATTTAAAAATTGTAGAGCTTCCGTGGGCCTCTGGCGGCCCCCAGACCCCCAGCCTTACTGGGTTGATGCCGCCCCCCCTTCACAATTTCCTGGATCCGCCCCTGTAAGATAAGTCAGTTTAAAGGTAGACTGACTTTCAGGTTTTTCAAGTGTAGGCCATAAAAATAATTTTTCCCAACACCCAATTATTTTTGTTTAGTGACCAAAAGCTACTGAATTTGAATCACAGAATTCCAATTTTATTAGCTTTTTAAAAATAGAACAATTAATGAATTTGGGGCCATGTGGCTGTAAATTCTCCGCTATTTTTTCCTGCTTCACCATGACCCAATTCAATATACTACATCATGCATCACGTGGTGGGCTTTCCCCGTTCGCACAAGGCATTGAGGGATACAAATTTGAAACAGGAGAGAAAAATGGAGGACGTGAGTGTGCGAATGAAATGTGAAAGAGCGACTACAGTAACAGAAAGTGAGAAGAAAAGACGTAATGTTATATACGAAGGAAAGGAAACGCAGGACCAAACTAATAAATATCGGCGCTCAGCGAGCACCTCGGTGTGATCAGCTGTTCGTTTAGCGACAGAATGATGGAACTGTCAGTGCACCACCATGCCGCCCATATTTTAAAGTAATGATGGATATTGTTTCTCTTTATTTACTTGAGTGGTTCTTGACATAATATGGATTACTGCAGTTGTGCAATCGGGCTATTTACTGTATTTTTATTATTTACTGTTTGATCTCTAATGCATTAAGAAGGAAAGAAACTTGTCCACTAATTAACTTTTGACTTTCACATGGTGTGGGGGATTCGGAAAACCCACCTGACCCCCTCTGACTACGGCCTTGTACAGATATAAAGGTGTATTGTGTTCAGTGCAGTAATGAGAAATATCTGATGAACACACAACATATAAAACAATCCATCAGCAAAACTTCATCAATGTCTTTTAATCTGCATTTATTTCTCTACACAGGTGTTCTCACTCAGGACAAAAGTCGTTGGTCTGTGAAATATCCTGATAATCCGATCTGTGCTGTGAGAGGATTCAGTGTCTCCATTCCCTGCAGTTATTATTATGATCCAACATCAAATCCCAATATTCAGTTGAGGAAAAAGCTTTGGTGCTCGATGAACTCAAACACAGGCACGTGTGTAAACCCTCCGTATGTTTATGACAGCTCATCAAACACCAACTCAGACTTTGAGTACGCTGGAGACGACAAATCAAACTGCACTTTATTAATCCACAATCTACAGTTCAGTTATTCTGGAAAGTACAGATTCAGATTTATAACTGCTAATCCTGATGACAGATGGACAGGTTTTCCTGGAGCGACTCTACAAGTTGCAGGTAAATTTTAATGATTAAAATAAAAATCCAAATGATTCATGATCTGTATAATTGACTTTCCTCACCTATAGGAATACATTAAATCATTTTGTGGAAATCTTTCTCTTTTGAACAGTGAAAGTAAATTTAACTCCAGCTTTAATTTTTATCAAGAAATCTCATGTAGCTGATGTTTATTATTCAGTAAAACATTTTTATCAGTGAGAGAAATCCTGATTCACTGACGTGGAGTCTTTCCTGCTCTCTGGAAAAGATTTAAAGGTGTCACTAATCAGGCTCAGTGGAAACGGGACCCTTAAACAAGGAGACTCGTTAAATCTGATGTGTGATGTGACGTGTACACACAGTTCCTCACAGTTCATGTGGTCTAAGAACAACGAGCTCTTACCTGAATCAGGACCCGTTCTTCACTTTCCTGCTCTAACCGTGAGGGATTCTGGGAATTACACCTGCACTTGGAAAACCAACGAGGCCTCAGAATCTGAAACGATCAGCCTTCACGTCGAGGGTGGGTCCATCTGCTCACAACATTCCTGAACATCTCGAATGATTCCTGAAGGAAATGAAGTGACTTGTGTTCAGTTTAATATTCAATAAATGTTAAATACTGTTGTGTTTAACAGGTGAAAATCCTGATCAGTGGTTAATCTGGATCATTGTCTCGGTGTCAGTTGGAGTGATTTTCATCGTCTCAGTCATCGTAGGAGCTGTGATTTACATCAGGAGGTAAAACTCTACATATTTCCACCTAGTACAATCTGTAAAATCTTTAAAAGTGTTACATTCTTATCAGTGTGTAATTTGTGTCTCTGAAATGTGTGTGTGTGTGTGTGTGTGTGTGTGTGTGTGTGTGATTGCAGATGTGAGGAGCTGAAGGAGGACGATTCAGGCATCTACACCACAGTACAGTACAATACATTCACCATCAACTGATCACACTTTCACACCTCACTTACTTCATCCCAGACTTCGGTGTGTGTGTGTGTGTGTGTGTGTGTGTGTTATAGTCAAATACAGATTGACAGGGTGGTGTGATGAAGCAGAGTTACTGTAACCACCTGAAGTTGATTATTTTCCAATAACAGCATGTCCCGCGTGTGTTTTATTCCTCTTACACCACAGTGATGTGTTCATTATTTTGTATGAAAGAAGAAGTCGGTCTTAAAGATGCCAGAAAATCTAAAATTACAGCTTTAAAGTGCTGATCCTGGAGACTGCTTCCATCAATGTTACATCAGCACTTCCTCACAGAAACCTTCACCATATTAACAATTATTTTAATCTGTTTGTATCTTGAAGTTAATGTCATAGTTTTTCCTGCTTTTTTGCTTTTTGTTTTATCAAATTAGTGAATGAATTTGCTCTTCTGCGTGAATCATGTTTTTTTTTAAACCATGGTGATATATAACAATGTGCAGGATACTATGCAATATGGAACTTTTTTTTTTAAGTGTGACTTCTGGAGTTATAAAATCTTTTCTACAAAATAACAGTGGTGGTAAATAAGAATAAGAACAGTAAAGGTACTCTTGGTCATATTTACCTGAGGTTTTAGGAACCTTAAGCTCATGTGTCACATTAATGATGTGGGCTTTCTATGTTTATTGTTAATGTTTGCTCAGGCTTGGCTGAATAAACTGATTATTTATTAAACTGATTCCTTGAGTCTTTAGTCTGATCTTGGAAATTCATATTATATAGATATTTAGTCGGTGCCTAAAAGCCAAACTCCTGAGCAAAATATTTGCGAGGGCACAAAATCAACCTGAATAGAATAATATGAGCATAAAGCCACAGACTACAACATGTGTGCATGCCATTAGGACTAATCACCCTGCACCTGTTCCTGATTAGAGCACAATCACAGCACATATGTAGAAGGACTCTCAGTAACACACAGACTTTGTGAAGTGTACACTCTGTACCCTGTGTCTAATGTTACCAAGCCTTGCATTCTGTATCGCTTTTCTGGTTTTGACCCTGTTTGTGTTTTTGGACTGTGAGTATTGTATCCCTCTGATATCCTGTCTGTGCCTCACTCCACCACTGCCTGGTTTTCAACTCTGCCTTTGTCTCAGTTTTGGATCTGTTCACGAGGGTGTTTTCACTAAAACTCTTCCTGCACTTACATCCGTCTATCACCCTTACACGACACAAACTGTCAACTGTCCAACAAGCGAGTGGACTAATAAAACTGTTTTAACTCTTTTATATGAAACTGTCGTGAATATTTTCTGTAAAATGTGTTCGTAAATAATCTTACATTATTTTTTAAAAAGCAAATTAGAAATAAGTGCTGGATAAAAGCTCTTCTCTTTTATGGAAATAAAGATACAAATTGTCGTGTTGAGATACGCTGCCTTGCACTTTCACAGCTGTCCCTGTGGTGGGACACGATCATATGTACATCGTACAGTCACAAAAGCCATCAAAAATCAGGTCGATGCATTTCTTTTCAGTCTGGGGCTCTGCTATAAATGTTTCGGTGTGATGATAGACTGCTCATTTCTGAAAGTTAGAGTGGATTTCAATTGCTCCTTCGCTATAAATTGATTAATACTGCCCTCTAGTGGCTGGAGACTGAAGCTCTACTGAAGCTGTATATTGACTATGTGGAGACTTTCTGTCATTTTTCTGACTGATATTAATAATTGTTTGACCTGCAGTCCGATCCTGCAAGTCCCCTGATGAAGTGGAAAAGAATTAGAAGTAGAAAATGTTTCTGGATCCTAATGTCAGTCAGATTCGTTAGCTGGAGCCCCGTGGTGTAACTCACAGGCAAAGAGAACAAAGATATTAAACCATCTTACTCATCTCAAAGCACATATTTGTCTGTTACCAGAGACACAGCTTTTACAATCCGACAACACAAAATGAATAAAATCCTCAGTGTACACTCAAGTCTACTCTGCTTTCTGTGATTTAAAAAAAACAAACAAAACCCCAAGGCATCTCATCTCATTATCTGTAGCCGCTTTATCCTGTCCTACAGGGTCACAGGCGAGCTGGAGCCTATCCCAGCTGACTACGGGCGAAAGGCGGGGTTCACCCTGGACAAGTCGCCAGGTCATCACAGGGCCGACACATAGACACAGACAACCATTCACACTCACATTCACACCTACGCTCAATTTAGAGTCACCAGTTAACCTAACCTGCATGTCTTTGGACTGTGGGGGAAACCGGAGCACCCGGAGGAAACCCACGCAGACACGGGGAGAACATGCAAACTCTGCACAGAAAGGCCCTCGCCGGCCACAGGGCTCGAACCCAGGACCTTCTTGCTGTGAGGCGACAGCGCTAACCACTACACCACCGTGCTGCCCCAAGGCATCTCTATATTAATAAATAAAAACATACCATTCATTTATAATTCAAGTATTATTGACCCAGAAGGGTGATATGTTCTAATCCATGGTTCAGTCAATAATAATGAGATAACAATAGCCAGTGTGTTTGGTCCAAACAACGACGATCCAACATTTTCCATAACTTCTTTTCATCACTACTTGATTTCTCATCCACCACATTGATAACAGGGGGAGACTTTAATACACTCTTACACCCAGTAACTGATCGATCCAACACTACAGAAAATAAAAGATCCTGGAACTCCACTAAATAATCCAACAATAGATGAATGATTTTGGTCTTAGTGATAGCTGGAGACTCCAAAACCCATCAGCAAAGGAGGACACATTCTTCTCATCTGTACACAAATCTCTTTCTAGGATTGATTTCTTCTTTACAAGTAATTCCATTATGCCTAATATTTCTAACACAGGGCGGCACGGTGGTGTAGTGGTTAGCGCTGTCGCCTCACAGCAAGAAGGTCCTGGGTTCGAGCCCCGTGGCCGGCGAGGGCCTTTCTGTGTGGAGTTTGCATGTTCTCCCCGTGTCCGCGTGGGTTTCCTCCGGGTGCTCCGGTTTCCCCCACAGTCCAAAGACATGCAGGTTAGGTTAACTGGTGACTCTAAATTGAGCGTAGGTGTGAGTGTGAATGGTTGTCTGTGTCTATGTGTCAGCCCTGTGATGACCTGGCGACTTGTCCAGGGTGAACCCCGCCTTTCGCCCGTAGTCAGCTGGGATAGGCTCCAGCTTGCCTGCGACCCTGTAGAAGGATAAAGCGGCTAGAGATAATGAGATGAATGAGATGAGATTTCTAACACACAAATTCATCCAATTATCATCTCAGACCACGCCCCCAATTAGTTTTGATTTACATCACGAACACTTTAGAAAAACAACCTCTAGATGGCGCTTCAACATATCTTTATAAAAGGACCCAATTTTTAACAGGTACCTCCAGAGAGAGTGGGCATCTGTTCTAGAAATGAATGATTCTCCAGACACATCACCCACAGTCCTCTGGGAAACAGCTAAGGCAGTACTGAGAGGCAAAATCAGTTCATTTTCCACAGATAAAAAGAACAAAGAACAAACAATTGAACATGAACTGGAATTTTTTTTTTAACAAATTTATATTATTCTAATCCTTCCCACCAAATTGACTGAACTCAGAAAAGCAAAAGACATACTCTTGAAGACATCTCATCTCATTATCTGTAGCCGCTTTATCCACGCGGACACGGGGAGAACATGCAAACTCCGCACAGAAAGGCCCTCGCTGGCCACGGGGTTTGAACCCGGACCTTCTTGCTGTGAGGTGACAGCGCTAACCACTACACCACCGTGCCGCCCCAATATTATTATTATTATTATTATTATTATTATTCTGTAAGATGTGTAGAGTAAATCTGCTTCCCACAGCAGTTATTACAGTGTTATACACTCTGCTTGGTTATACACACTGTTTATAACACTCCAGCTGTGTTACTCTGTATTTTCATTATTTAAAATAAATAGTCAGTGTTGAGGGAGAAACCTGGATGGTTGAAAACGTTTCTGAGTCTCTGCCAAGCCCAAGATGCAAGTCTGTGGATCGCAGAGCAAACACCTGACCAACAACCACCTGAAATATAAAATTCATCACATCTGAGCAATAAAATCTATAATTTATTGACAGTTCAGTGTAAATTAACTTCTTTTTTAAAATCCATAGTGACATACTACATGATCACAAAACTATAACCACCAAATTCACAAGTAAACCAAATGCTAATGCTAATGCTCCACAAAAGGCTAGCACGCAAGGCATGACACGGGTAAGGTCCCACTTGCTCCCAGTGCAGTAAAATAATCAATAATGCGCCAACATGAGTCAAACAGATCAGTCTTCAAGCAACTCAAGTTATTTGGATTTTTGCAAATTGCAAGAAAATATAATAATAATAATAATAATAATCCTCATAATCATCATCATCAGATGTACACGATGACCGAGCTAGCTACCAAGCTATCGTCTTGAGTGTCTCATGTGCTCAACAGTTAAACGAGAGAAATGAAGTAAAGTAACCCCAGCCTAAACCCAAAGAAGGTTCACCATCACTGTCGTCTTCTTCCTCAGAGTAAATGTGATCAGGTATTGCCATATTCTTTAGAGATTTCAAAATAATAACTGCTTGGTGAAATGTTAATGTTGATCAGAAGTTGACTGCACACTTGCATCAGCCGATCAGAGGAAGCGACATTAAGATCTTGGTAATGTTGACAACGTAATGGTCTTAATAATCACCTAAAAGCGAACTAAAAGGTGCATTAATAACTATTACTGTCTGGCTATTAATAACTATTTCGGAAACAATAATTTTGTGATAACTTACCAGCGAGAAATTTTCATCACCTTGGTATCAGGAAGTGGCTGAGATCAGAGACTTTTACCATCTCTATCTCTCTTTAGGGGTGGCACGGTGGTGTAGTGGTTAGCGCTGTCGCCTCACAGCAAGAAGGTCCTGGGTTTGAGCCCCGTGGCCGGCGAGGGCCTTTCTGTGTGGAGTTTGCATGTTTTCTCCCCGTGTCTGTGTGGGTTTCCTCCGGGTGCTCCGGTTTCCCCCACAGTCCAAAGACATGCAGTAGGTTAACTGGCTAGCTATTAATTTCCTGTAGCTGTGAGTGTGTGTGTGAGTGCACAGAAAAGAACAGCCGCTCTACTGCTGCAATTCTGGCCAAGTCAAGCGACTGGTCTGGGGTCAAGTGGGTGGGGGAGGGAGTGGGGGCAGAATCAAACCTGTTGAAAAACAGGTTCAGTTTGTTTGCACATTCCAGGTCCCCAGATTCAGGGCCCCTCCCACTGTCTTTGCTGTGACCAGAGATGGTTTTCAGGCCCCTCCACACCTCTCGTGTGTTATTCTGTTGCAGGCGCTCCTCCAGCTTCCTCCTATAGCACTCCTTGCTCTTTCTCATCTCCCTCGTGAGCTCCTTCTGCACTCTCCTCAGTTCCTCTTTGTCCCAAGATCTGAAGGCCCTCTTCGCTCTCCTGTCCGCTCTCACGAGTTGAAAACCATCCAGAGTGAAAAGTGAAACTGGAGTGAGTTCATTCAGCCAGGTCTCTGTGAGGCACATGATGCTGCTCTCCCGATACTCCCTCTGCAGCCTGGTCAGCGCTCTGAGCTCTTCCATCTTATTATGGAGTGATCTTACGTTCCCCAAAATAACAGACAGTATGGATGGTTTATACCGTCTTTTCCTCTCACGGCGCTTAACTCCAGCTCTGCATTTCCTTGTTCTCCTCCTTATTTCCACGGGGACCTTGTGTCTCTCCTCGGGGAGTATCCTCATGCTGTGCAATGCCATCAGCTGATTGTGGGTGTAAACAATCGAGCCGTGACTGAATGGCTCTCCTGATATTGTTTTAAAAAGTCTCAAAACTAGTAAAAAACACAAAAGTAGTCTCACCGAAAAGCACATCCATACTAGTATGCAAACGAGTAAGATTAAATACTAAGAAAGGTACGACTAAAGACGATCAAAAGAAACAAAAAATAGTCAGAAAAGTAAGAGCTGCTGAAACTGGCTGCCACTCACACGGTGCTGGAAATGAAGTCTCCAGCCACACCTAAAGTGGCCAGCCACTCCTCCATCAACCACCATATATAAAATAATAATAATACCAAACAATCTTTCTGAAAATAATGTTTATTCTGTTCTTCTTATTCTAACTTTATTATTCTGAAATGGTAGAAAGTAATAAGTGGAAGAAACCCTTCTTTGAGCAGGTGTTCAAACAGAATGTGGACAAACACTGTGTGTGTGTGTGTGTGTGTGTGTGTGTGTGTGTGTGTGTGTGTGTGTGTGTGTGTGTGTGTGTGTGAGAGAAGAGAAAAAATTGCATGAGGTTTCCGTCTTGCTTCCTTTCATGGTTTAACACTCTTGTTGTGTTGGGCGTCTTCTTTTTTCTTCCAGGAACAGCTTTTAGTTCTCACATAGTACAACCGAGTCAGTGAGCTCAGTATAAACACAGACCCAACAGTGAGTGTGTGAAGTTGTTCCTGAAGAAGAGATGAAGATGCTGCTCTCGGCTCTGATTCTGCTCACGCTGTCTGGTAGGAAACATCATCTCACTCTTCGACAGAATTATTGTTCAGAGTTGTAATTGTTTGCTGATTGATGTTGCAGTGTGTACGCTCAGTTATTGGATTATACACTTCCACAAACACATTATACTGGATCATATTAGTCAACATTAGATTCTGATCTGATCTGATTATTAACATCATTGTAATTGCTCAGGTCCTGAGCTCTCAGTGCGCTGTTAGGATCAAGATCATGGTTTACATTTCGTTACTCTTTTGCCCAAATAGAACCCACCTTTCCATTCACATAATGAACAGAGTCAGTGTGAGTGCAACACAAAAACACATTACACACAGACAGAGAACACAACAGCAGGTTCTTTAAAAAGTAAACACACGACTCCTGCTGTACATCAGAAAACACTGAGCCTCACGGAGCTGGACTACATTTCACACAGTTTACCCTGTGCTGATGGAACCATTTCTATCATCATGGGAGGATTATGTCAGTTTCTTTTTCTCAGAGGTAATACTAAGATAAAAACATTTAATGAGGAGTCATCTTTATGTCATGTCAAAAAGTACAAAGAGACACATGAGACTTAAGATAAGTCAATTTTATTTGTATCGCAGTTTTAACAATAGACATTGTCGCAAAGCAGCTTTACAGAAACATATAGATTTTAAATCTATGAATTTATAAATTTATCCCTAATGATCAAACCTGAGGTGACAGTAGCAAAAAAAACCAACAACTCCTTCAGACAACATGAGGAGGAAACATTGAGAGGAACCAGATTCAAAAGGGAACCCATCCTCATCTGGGTGATTTATAAATAACTCACTTCTACAACTGTGTCCTGTACGGTCACAAAGTCCAACCAGGAAATGTATTATAGTTTAACATGAAGTCTATTTTGCTGAAGTTATTGATGGAGACTTGAGTGCAAAACTAACCACAACTGCAGTCCTAAAGTTATCCTGGTGATTGTAGTCCTCAGGCATCATAACAAAACTAAGTGTCCAGAGCCGTCTTCTCAGTGTGCCTTGAGACTGTCCATAACGGGCCGTCCTCCACAGGAGTGAAGGATGAAAACCTCAGCCAGAAGTAGGGCATCAGGATGGATCAGGCAGGTCCAATAAAGGGTTGGGTGGAACATTTTGGAAAAGTATTCATGGATAAATAAGAATAAATGAGCTCCTTGTAAACAGCTGTACAGTATCATCATACACAGCATTCAGGATGATTTAACAAGATGATCTCACTCCAGGGCCGTGGCCTTAGACAGAGCTTTAGACACGTTTTTCTGTATTCTTTCTTTGTTCAAGAAGAATTGCAGGCAAATTATTGAGTGAAATCCAACCTAATAAGCAGCTCTTCACTTTTTGTTAAATAGTTAATAAATATGCATCATCATTTTGTATGTGTGTATTAACAGGATGTATAAATATACACAAAAATCTATATAGGATGTTTAGGGCAGCACGGTAGTGTAGTGTTTAGAACTGTCGTCTCACAGCAAGAAGGTTCTGGGTTCGAGCCCAGTGGCTGACAAGAGCCTTTCTGTGTGGAGTTTGCATGTTCTGTCTGTGTGGGTTTCCTCCGGGTGCTCCGGTTTCCCCCACAGTCCACCTGATACTGCAAAAATAAATAAATACCCCTTGAGAAACCTTTTGTAGCAATTTATTATTATTTTTTTTTTTTTTTTTGGGCGCAGGGGGGTGGGGGGTGGGTGTCAAATCATATTTTCAGCTGCCTGACGTGAACATACACTCTGCTATTACAGTCAAACTCGATACATTAATGTTCAAAAAATAAAACTCGAGGATCTGTTGTAAGACCGAAGAAAGAAAAACTTTATCTACATTTATTCAAACCATAGCAGGTAAATACATGAACATAGCAGGGGGAATGATCATTATCATCACTGCTACTGTGTTAATTAATAAAGTTAGAAAATCTAAAGATCAATAACAGCTTAAAAATCGGAAGAAAACTAATGACCTGCAGCATGCGCAAAAACTTTACACAGCATATATGTTACCTTGGACAGAAAAAGGCTCATCTAAATATTTATGATGCTAAAAATATCTTACTGCAAGGGGGAAAAAACAACCAATAAATTTCCTTCTTTCGCAAACACTTTTATCCAAAGCGAGTTACAGTTGAGCCGAGTAGATGAAGTTTAAAGAACTTGTTCAAGTGGCAGCTTGGCAGTGCCGGGATTTTATATCATTAAAAACTCCATGTGTTAAATGGTAACCATCAACATCAGAATGTGACAGTTTTGGTTCTAAAGCCGAATTCAGACGGGATTAGTTTTCAGGACTTCAGTAATGTTGTCGGAGGACGTCTGTAGTGATTGTGAACAAAATCACACAGGGTAAGGGCTCTCTGTATGAATCACACAGATGGGCGTGTCTTCATGATGTATCCATGGTTGTTGCACTGAAAGTAGCCGGTTACACACATCTTATACATTTACTTTTCTGTAAAAGGATCGCCTTGTCCTTTATACAGTAAGTGCTTGTTGTAAGTGGGCGTGGTCACACAAGTTGCACTTGAGCATTAGTCGGTCACATGACTTTAACACACACACACACACACACACACACACACACACAGGGCCGCTGACAACTTTGGCTGGGCCTGGGACAAAATGCTCTGAATGGGCCCCCACTAACACCCCCCCCGGGCCAACCCACACACACACCCACCTCTCTTATCCCAGTCTCTACTCACTCCAACCCTTAAATGACAGGTATTCAAAAAGGTATTCCTAAACTCGTGGATAGTCTACTATAATCACGCGATTGGGGTGCTCTTGAAGGAGCAGCGATGGACGGGGGATTTCGGGGAGGGCTGGGGGTGAACATAGTATACTGTGCGTGCGTACTGTCCAGTGTGAAAAGCAGAGAAGAACACACCGCTCGAGAAACGGCGGGATATGATTGTGGGCTAATGTGAATATTCTTAGCCTCAATCAGATACAGTATATGAAACACAATGTTATTAAGCCGTTGTGGTTATGAAATGATTCAGTGCCCTGTGCGTTTGATATGGTGTTCAGTGTGACTTGCTCTCCCCTCGTTTGTAACATGAATTGCGTGCCGCGCGTGCCTTGGTTGGGGTTACTTTACGGGGCTGGAAAAAGTTGGCTGTGTCTTACCTGGCTCAGCTGCCCCACTGCCTTTGCTAGTACCTGCTGCATCATCCCAATCTTTTTTAAAATATTTATGCAGTGAGCTCCTGAGTCTCTTGGTTTCTTCCTCTCTTTTTCTCTTTTCTTTTCTTTTCTGTGCTCCTGACTTGTGCATGTTGGCAAATGGCACGCACGCTGATTGTCGAAGCACTATGATTGAACGATGTCTTTTTTTTCCCCTTAATCAAAGAGTCAGACCAAACCATTTTTGCATTAGGGGTGGTAGGGGGTTCTTGACGCCTTTTTCAAAGACAATAAAGGCAAAAGATCTAGAAATAATTTATTGAATGCAAATATAGCACATTTCTCCCCCAGATCAACACATTTTGAAATGAAATAAAATAATTTAATCGCAACTTCATGAGAGCCCAGTTCTGGGCCCCCCCATTCCTGGGCCCGGGACAACATACCCGTTTGTCCCCCCCTGTCGGCGGGCCTGCACACACACACACACACACACACACACACACACACACACACACACACACACACACACACGAAACTAAACCTGCCTGAAAGCATCCAAAGAAGAAAATGGAGCCTGTTTACTTAAAAACAAATTAAAATAAAAAGAAATCACAGGAATGTGTAGAAAACAAATTAATTTCAATTTTCTTCCAAACTGCATGTTTACAGTAAATACACTGACACTTCTTATGATATTAGCACGTCTTAAATCATAATGAGTTTCATGCTTGGGGGGAAAAATCCCAGGTCTTATGATGATAAGTAAATAAAACTCATCTGCACTGTGGGTGAATGAGGTGTGGAAACATCATCAGGCCTTTTTCACAGCGCTGTAGATCACAGAATCGTCCTCCTGCTGCTCAGTGTGGACTCGCCTGAAATTACACACCGTCCTGTTTATCAGCTACAGATTCGGCATGTTAGACTGCTTTGACTCGACACTGTGTGGTTTGTCACTGACGCATTTACATTTAAAGATAAGAGATGCTGGTACGATTTATAGCTGTGATAACATAAGTGTGAACAGGAAGTGACTTGTTTCACAGATGATCAAGAGCATTAATAGTACAACCCCAATTCCAAAAAAGTTGGGACACTGTGTAAAACATAAATAAAAACAGAATGTGGAGATTTGCAAATCACGGAAACCCTATATTTCACTGAAAACAGTACAAAGAAAACATTTTAAATGGTGAAACTGAATATCTGCTCATTTTGAATTTGATGTCAGCAACATGTTTCAGAAAAGTTGGGACAGGGGAAACAAAAGACTGAAAAGTTGTGTAATGATGAAAAAAAAACGAATTAGGTTAATTGGCAACATGATGATTTCATACCCGATCTTCTTACCAACATAATTGGTAAGATGATTGGGTATAAAAAGAGCATCCCAGAGAAGCAGAGTCTCTCAGAAGTAAAGATGGGGAGGGGTTCACCACTCTGTGAAAGATTCTGTGGCCAATTTCAGGCATTTCAGGGAATGCCTTCCTTCTTTCAGCAAGACAATGCCAAACCGCTTTCTGCACATATGAAAACTGCATGGCTCTGTAGTAAAAGAGTCTGGGTGCTAAACTGGTCTGCTGCAGTCCAGACCTGTCTCCCATTTAAAACATTTGGTGCAATATGAAGTGCAACATACAACAAAGGAGACCCCGAACTGTTGAGCAACTGAAATTGTATATCAGGCGAGAATGGGACAAAATTTCTCTTTCAAAACAACAGTAATTGGTCTCTTCAGACCCCAAACATTTTACAATGTTGTTAAAAGTAGAGGTGATGCACGAAAGCGGTAAACACGCCCCTGTCCCAACTTTTCTGAAACATGTTGCTGACATCAAATTTAAAATGATCAGATATTTTTCAAAAAACAATAACATTTCTCAGTTTCACTATTTGATATGTTTTCTTTGTACCATTTTCAATGAAATATCCGGTTTCCATGATTTGCAAATCTTCACATTCTGTTTTTATTTATAGTTTACACAGTGTCCCAACTTTTTTGGAATTGGGGTTGTAATTATAAACGAATGAAAAGTACAACATGTTCTTTAATAAAGAAAAATTGTCATAATTGGAAAATAAGAGGAATAAAACATGCCATTATTGATCAACTTGCTATAAAAGCCCAACACAGTGTGTTTTATTTCATATTTATTTGCTAATTAGTGGATGAACACAGATAACGCACACTGTTTTTACAATTCTCCTTTAGTGTCGATTTAATCTGCCTCTGTTTACATCACATGGCCGCCAGAAATTTTGGGCCCCATGAAATATTAGAATTTTGGGCCCCCCAACTTTGCCCACCCTCGTCACAATTGCACTATTGTCATTATTTGACTTTTGATAGCCCATGGACCTTGAGTTTGTGACTTTGTTATTACATTTTATGTATTAACCTACCAGGGACTAGATGAAAACTGGTCAGTGACTAATTCTGGTGCATTTACAATCACAAATGAAAATTCAAGATTTTGCCACATGCCTTCTTGTGCTAGGACAATTGGTAGTGAAATGTGTGATGTGACTGCTAAGCAACACTTTAATCTAGCAAACTGTTAGCAACACTTTAATCTAGCAAACTGTATATGGCGCTCGCTCATGAAAAACTTCAATCCTAAAGCATTTATGGGTTGTATTGCTGCTTACCTCCTTCTCCAAAGGGGGGTTCAGTGGTTTGGTAGGGCGGAGGCCCCCCTGAGGCTGAATCTGTGCATATTTAGGGCACCCCATTAGTTATGAAACTGGTTATTAGCACTAGTTATTAGCACCAGCATAATGTAATATTTCATCTTGTTTATCACACAAGTCAGTTCAGTTATTAAAATGGAAAAAATGTCACTGTACAAACTGTAAAAGTGTTCTCTTGATAGGCTAATCCAACCACGTTCATACTGTTCATTTACCATTCGCTAATATTTTGAACACACATGTGAGCGATAGCTACCTTTCTTTGGGAAAAACTGAGTGACCAGTCGCCTGCCTCTCCGGTCCCTCTCAGCTTTCAGCTGCCTTTCTTTACGTTTTTGACAGCCACTCTTCATATTTAGCGATCATAGACTGTACGCACTCCACTGCTGGCTGGCTGGCTGCTGCACCGCGACACAGCAGCAAGTAGCGTTGCACTGATCAGCACACAGATTTAACGCATCGCGCTTCTACCAGAACTGGACCGTACCATTTCGCAAATGGGGGAGGGTTAAATGACAATATGTTGAAGAACTCAACAAATAGACAACTTTGTTCAATTAGCTCATTTTACCAGATGGAATATTGCATTGTTGTTATTTCAAAAGTCTTATTAAAATCATTAAAAGCATATTATCAGCCCCTTAAAGGGCCCCATGGCAGTGCTGGGCCCCTAGAATTGTTCTAACCTTTCCCCCCCTGGCGGCGCCCATGCATGGTACTTCTGAACCAATTAATTAGTGGAAATATTTGATTTTCATGCTTACTGTTTGGGTGATCCTTTGGGTTTGATGCCCACAGATGCATAAGTCACTCCTCCTTCATCTAACACTTCATCAGACTGAGGAACTTGGTTTAGCTGTGCTGTGACCTGAGACCTTAGAGAGAGAGAGAGAGAGAGAGAGAGAGAGAGAACAAACATAATGTATGTCTTTACAATTCTATATTACTCAGTTAGAGCTGGGTGAAATGACAAAAATATCGTATCGCCACTCTCAAAGACATTTCTGAGACACAATATGTAACATGATCTCCAGGTTTGTACACAAACTGCAACACAAATATTGATTTATATCATCATATGGCCCCGCCCTCTCAATTAAAGATCAGTTTC
Source organism: Neoarius graeffei (assembly GCF_027579695.1). NCBI lineage: Eukaryota > Metazoa > Chordata > Actinopteri > Siluriformes > Ariidae > Neoarius > Neoarius graeffei. The sequence goes on from NC_083587.1 coordinate 66,093,257, forward strand.
CCATGACACATTAAACTGTATTTTTATATCCACTGTATGCTGTGTTTTTTTTACCCTTTGGTTGTTGGTTTGATTTGGACAGACGCGTAAGTTACTTCCTCCTTCTTCAACGTTTCTTCATCAGGAGCTTGAGGAACGTAAGGAACAATACTGTGTGTGTTAAATACTGCAGTAAATCATAGAACAGATTATCAACACGTGTTAGCAGCGAAAAATCTACACGTGAGACTAAATACTGAGACTCAATTAAAGCCTAAGAACATATCATAATGAGGGGTGCCAATAATTGTGGAGGGCGCTGTACATCAACATCCTGATAGCGATCAGTTAAATAAGAGCTGAGCCAGGAGAGGGCCGTTCCCTTAACTCCCACAACATTTTCTAGTCTATCCAGAAGAATGGAATGATCAATGGTATCAAATGCTGCACTAAGGTCAAGCAACACAAGCAGCGAGACACAGCCCTGATCAGACGCCAACAGTAGGTCGTTTACTACTTTAACCAGAGCTGTCTCTGTGCTGTGATGAGGTCTAAATCCTGACTGATACATTTCATGGATGTTATTCCTATGTAAATATGAGCATAACTGCTGTGCCACAGCTTTTTCTAGGATCTTGGAGATAAAGGGGAGGTTTGATATCGGCCGATAATTGGACAGCTGACAGGGATCAAGGTCAGGTTTTTTAATCAGGGGTTTGATAACTGCTAGTGTAAAGGATTTGGGTACATAGCCAATCGTGAGAGAATAATTTATTATTTTTAGAAGCACAAGTTGAGGATTTTGATGCGGAGATTAATGAAAGTAATTTAATTTCTCTAAGGGGAGTAAAACATTCTAATTGCTGATCTGATACAGTTATATTGTTAACTACAGCTAACACACACACACACACACCTTGTTTTCCATCACATCCAATCTTAGTTGACTGCAGCAGCACATTTCTGGTTCCTGGAAAACACAGATTCTCATCTCATCTCATTATCTCTAGCCGCTTTATCCTGTTCTACAGGGTCGCAGGCAAGCTGGAGCCTATCCGAGCTGACTACGGGCGAAACGCGGGGTTCACCCTGGACAAGTCGCCAGGTCATCACAGGGCTGACACATAGACACAGACAACCATTCACACTCACACCTACGCTCAATTTAGAGTCACCAGTTAACCTAACCTGCATGTCTTTGGACTGTGGGGGAAACCGGAGCACCCGGAGGAAACCCACGCGGACACGGGGAGAACATGCAAACTCCGCACAGAAAGGCCCTCGCCGGCCCCGGGGCTCGAACCCGGACCATCTTGCTGTGAGGCGACAGCGCTAACCACTACACCACCGTGCCGCCCCTCAAAGAAATGTAAGGATATAAAATGATAAATACTGGATCATATTAGTCAACATTAGATTCTGATCTGATCTGATTATTAACATCATTGTAATTGCTCAGGTCCTGAGAGAGAGAGAGAGAGAGAGAATAAAAAGACAAAAGTGTTAACAATCTTTATGCCGTAATTTTGCTTCTTTATGAAATATTTTTTGATGGAGTTAAAAGTCATGTAGTAAATTAAAACACAGTACAGACAGAGACATAACACTGAGTGTCTAATCACTGTGAGCTGATGACTGAAATCAACACTTTCAACACACACTGCAAAAAGCATCGACAAAATCACTGAGATAAAGAAACATCCATTAACTAAGAATTTTATGCATAGGATAATCATCGAGTAAACTCAGAGCAGGTGTGCAGGATCAGAAGTCCCGTGTGTGTGTGTGTGAGATGATGAGCGTTGCAGTCTGGGGCGGCTGTAGTGTGCTCTAGGAAGCGTAGTCCAGAAGCGTAGATCAGACTCGAGGTCAGATGTTGATTCTGGCGCTGAGCTGACAGTCCCCCATTTATCCCCAAATCCAGAAGCCTCTGCAAGAACAAGTGAGTCTGCATGATGTTAAAATCTGCACTAAAATCAAGAACTCAGATCTTTGCTTAAGCCTCAGGCTGCTGCAGCTGGCTGGTAACCATGTTAACCAGAGTCTGGGTGGTGTCCTCTGTCCCTCTCCGTGGCTTATAACCAAACTGTAGTGGGTTCAAACCCTCTGTAAGAGATGAAATGAGATGATGGCTGAAAACACTTTCCATACATACGGCCAGTATTGAGGTTTCGGGCCACAGGATGAAAATCATTCAGTTCTTTCGGCCTGGCCCACTTTAGAGCATTTTCAACTCTTAACTGATTTTTAAAGCATGGGACACCACAGACATAACGACAGATTTAACCAATTTTTAAGGTTTTAATCACAAGAACCCACACACCAGGTGATTCAATCGAGAAGCAGGAACACACACCTGGTGATTATACTGAACGTTTTTGTCACAGTGCAGGCAATTACAGACAAAATTGCAGGGGAGAGCGGGTGCGTCGCAAACTGATGAACAAATCCAAATCGTAAGACGAGAATCAGAGTCAGGTTCGTGCCAAGGGTCAGTCGATGTACAAATGGAGCGTCACAGGTAAACAACAGTCTCAGAGTCAGTAATAAACATAGTGAGGGTCAGAATAACTAGAGTCAGGGCAAAACGACAAATGGCTGCGTATGATCAGGTGCAGGGACACAGAACGATACTTCTCAAAGTGCTGGCGTGTTTGGCGTGCTTATATAGGGAGTTGGATTGAGAACAGGTGTACTCCCAGTCAGTACTCGGGAGAGGGAGGGCGCTGTGGTGCTTGGGAGTTGTAGTCCATGGCGGCCATGTTTGAAGGCTGCCATGAACTTGTGCTGTCACTGAGAGATTTCAGAATGCCGATTCCGGGGACTTGGGGTCCCACAGAAACTCACCCTGAAAAGTTTGAAGCATTGGAGCGGCTGAACAAAAAACAAAGGTGGAGCAAAACAGAAATATAAGAGTGCAGCGCGTGCTCTCCTCACTGGGAACAACAATGACACTTGGGAAGAAACGCTGTGTGAAGAAACACGCCCTTTTTGCAGTGTGAGCTGGAGGTGAGCCAGTGCAAGCTGCTGCTACAAGCTCACGTTGTTGTGCACACGGCTGGAGGGGAGAGTGAAACCCAAGGTCATTAGAAATGTTATTTTTATAGATCCTCCGACCTTCCACTGCCTTGGAGCTGCTGTGATAAACATGACGCTTCCTGGTCAGCTAACTTTCTGCTCAATGTTTCATCCCTGATCCTTTCACACTACACGATTTTTAATTGTAAATATTAAACATTTGATATTTACGATTCTAAATCAGGGAGCCTCTGATTTGGTCGTGACCTTAAGATTATGTCTGTAAACCCCTCAGACTGCAGAGTTATTCAGGCAGATAATCACTTCTGACCAGCTTCGATTCAGGAACGCCCCCGTGATTATCAGAAGGGGCAAATCGGACCCAAACTCAGCCGGATTATCCTGTAGTGTGAGCCCAGCCTTAGCTCCTGACTTTTTAGGCAGTGGTCTTATTACTGACAGTCTGTAAGTGTCTGGCACTGTCTGTGTTTTTAATAAGAACTGAAACAGTCTTGTTAAAACACCCTTTAGATGGAACATCGCTTTAAAACACGGCCACATGGCCCATTCGGACCTGGTGCTTTGGGAGGTTTAATCTGTCCAAGGCAGCTCCGGACCTCCTCCTCTGTTAGCTGGATTCTGGGACTCATGGGGACGCTGGCACAAGTAAAATTCATCTCATTTCTAAAGTCTGTGGTGTCAAAAATCCAAACCATTTTATATTTTAAATTAACAGTATTTTGATGAAGCTGTGCACACTGTTGTTCCTCCTCCACCAAACATTAGATGATACCATGGGGGGGGGGGGGGGGGGGGGGGGTAACACAGACATGAGAGCACATGAAACCATCATTTATAAAATAATAATAAACATAAATCTTTATGAATATAATTATTATTATACTGACATATTAGAAAATAGTAAGTGGAAGAAACCCTTCTATGAGCAGGTATTCAAACTGAATGTTCTGTAAGAATTGGAGACAAGTGTGTGTGTGTGTGTGTGTGTGTGTGTGTGTGTGTGTGTGTGTGTGTGTGTGTGTGTGTGTGTGTGTGTGAAGGGAAAATATTGCATGAGGCCTCTGTCTTTCTTCCTCTAATGGTTTAACACTCTTGTGGTCTTGTAGCCAGATTGTGCAGCATCTTTTTTTTCTCTTCAGTAACAGCTTTTAGTTCTCATGACCGAGTCCGTGAGCTCAGTGAGTGTGTGAAGTTGTTCCTGAAGAAGAGATGAAGATGCTGCTCATTACATTTATTCACTGACCTTCCTTTAGTGGCTATTAACCCAACGTGCTCATGTTAATGCTATAGGAGATTATTACTGTGGCTTAACCACTGATTGGATGATCAAGCTAACAACTTAATTTACAGTGCAGTGTCGTTTTATTTAAATATTTCATAGGTTACCATTATTGCCACTGAAAATGAGACGAGTAATGAATGTAATTTTGTTCTGCAAAGAGCTCAGTGAATTTTTAAGTCCACTAGACAGCTAGTGCGCCAGCTAGGTGAAGATGCATGCTAATAACTAGCTTGTTCACTCCTGAGGTCTGATCTCAACATGCCCAGATGCAGCCTCAGGATTAGGAAACCCTCCCTCAACCCCCTCCCAGTTGTAGCAGAAGGAGGTGAGCAGTATTTTGTTGATAATATATTTACAGAGCAATCTGTGAATAAAGGGCTTTGGGGTTAAGGCTCATGCAGACTGATTTTTAGTATTTATGCTGCATTAACCATGTGAGCAGCTAGCTATAGCAAGCAAGTACTATTTTAGCTGATAACATTCATATCGACATTCCAATAATCAGGGGCGCTTTATCAACACCCGTGGCCCAGGGGCTACTGGGTTTTTTGAGGCCCCTCATAGGCTACCTGTCAACCCTACCCTTACCATTGGCCAGGAAAACACTCTTATTTTATTTGCAATACATGTCAAGCATTTACAGTGTAAGCGCGTAATTAGCCTAGAAGCCTACGATGGGTTACGTTTGGTTACGTATCACTCTTCGACAGAATTATTGTTCAGAGTTGTAATTGTTTGCTGATTGATGTTGCAGTGTGTACGCTCAGTTATTGGATTATACACTTCCACAAACACATTATACTGGATCATATTAGTCAACATTAGATTCTGATCTGATCTGATTATTAACATCATTGTAATTGCTCAGGTCCAGAGCTCTCAGTGCGCTGTTAGGATCAAGATCATGGTTTACATTTCGTTACTCTTTTGCCCAAATAGAACCCACCTTTCCATTCACATAATGAACAGAGTCAGTGTGAGTGCAACACAAAAACACATTACACACAGACAGAGAACACAACAGCAGGTTCTTTAAAAAGTAAACACACGACTCCTGCTGTACATCAGAAAACACTGAGCCTCACGGAGCTGGACTACATTTCACACAGTTTACCCTGTGCTGATGGAACCATTTCTATCATCATGGGAGGATTATGTCAGTTTCTTTTCCCCAGAGGTAATACTAAGATAAAAACATTTAATGAGGAGTCATCTTTATGTCATCTTTATGTCGTGTTTTGCTTCATTTGGAAGCATCATTGTTTTTGATGGCAGTAAAATCATAAAAAGCTAAAAGAATATTTTCAAATAGAATTGTGTGTGTTGAAGGAGCGTCAGAAGAAATAGAAACATCACTGCTTCTGAACTTTAGCTTTTGAAAAAGTGTAAAGAGACACATGAGACTTAAGACTGGCGTGGATTTGGGGGGGGGGGGGGGGGGCACCCAGTGATCCCCTACAGTCCCAAAAAAATAATTTTAGTATTGCAGATATCGAGATATGCCCACTGTTTTTTTATTTAATTCATAAGGTTTTAAAAAATAAACAAAATAAATCATTATTTGGGATTGAGCTGAAGAGTTTATGGTATAAATTTATATTGACAGTGGTGCTTGAAAGTTTGTGAATCCTTTAGAATTTTCTATATTTCTGCATAAATATGACCTAAAACATCATCAGATTTTCACACAAGTCCTAAAAGTAGATAAAGAGAACCCAGTTAAACAAATGAGACAAAAAATATTATACTTGGTCATTTATTTATTGAGGAAAATGATCCAATATTACATATCTGTGAGTGGCAAAAGTATGTGAACCTCTGCTTTCAATATCTGGTGTGACCCCCTTGTGCAGCAATAACTGCAACTAAACGTTTCCAGTAACTGTTGATCAGTCCTGCACACCGGCTTGGAGGAATTTTAGCCTGTTCCTCCGCACAGAACAGCTTCAACTCTGGGATGTTGGTGGGTTTCCTCACATGAACTGCTCGCTTCAGGTCCTTCCACAACATTTCCATTGGATTAAGGTCAGGACTTTGACTTGGCCATTCCAAAACATTAACTTTATTCTTCTTTAACCATTCTTTGGTAGAATGACTTGTGTGCTTAGGGTCGTTGTCTTGCTGCATGACCCACCTTCTCTTGAGATTCAGTTCATGGACAGATGTCCTGACATTTTCCTTTAGAATTCGCTGGTATAATTCAGAATTCATTGTTCCATCAATGATGGCAAGCCGTCCTGGCCCAGATGCAGCAAAACAGGTCCAAACCATGATACCACCACCACCATGTTTCACAGATGGGATAAGGTTCTTATGCTGGAATGTAGCATTTTCTTTTCTCCAACCATAATGCTTTTCATTTAAACCAAAAAGTTCTATTTTGGTCTCATCCATCCACAAAACATGTTTCCAATAGCATTCTGGCTTGTCCACGTGATCTTTAGCAAACTGCACATGAGCAGCAATGTTCTTTTTGGAGAGCATTGGCTTTCTCCTTGCAACCCTGCCATGCACACTATTGTTGTTCAGTGTTCTCCTGATGGTGGGCTCATGAACATTAACATTAGCCAACGTGAGAGAGGCCTTCAGTTGCTTAGAAGTTACCCTGGGGTCCTTTGTGACCTCGCCGACTATTACATGCCTTGCTCTGTGGATTGGTGGAGTCCAAATTCTTTAGAAGTGGTTTTGTAACCTTTTCCAGCCTGATGAGCATCAACAACGCTTTTTCTGAGGTCCTCAGGAATCTCCTCTGTTCGTGCCATGATACACTTCCACATACATGTGTTGTGAAGATCATACTTTGATAGATCCCTGTTCTTTAAATAAAACAGGGTGCCCACTCACACCTGATTGTCATTCCATTGATTTAAAACACCTGACTCTAATTTCACCTTCAAATTAACTGCTAATCCTAGAGGTTCACATACTTTTGCCACTCACAGATATGTAATATTGGATCATTTTCCTCAATAAATACAGTGGGGCAAAAAAGTATTTACTCAGCCACCAATTGTGCAAGTTCTCCAACTTAAAAAGATGAGAGAGGCCTGTAATTTTCATCATAGGTCCACTTCAACTATGAGAGACAGAATGGGGGGAAAGAATCCAGGAAATCACATTGTAGGATTTTTAATGAATTAATTGGTAAATTCCTCGCTAAAATAAGTATTTGGTCACCTACAAACAAGCAAGATTTCTGACTCTCACAGACCTGAAACTTCTTCTTTAAGAGGCTCCTCTGTCCTCCACTTGTTACCTGTATTAATGGCACCTGTTTGAACTCGTTATCAGTATAAAAGACACCTGTCCACAACCTCAAACAGTCACACTCCAAACTCCACTATGGCCAAGACCAAAGAGCTGTCAAAGGACACCAGAAACAAAATTGTAGACCTGCACCAGGCTGGGAAGACTGAATCTGCAATAGGTAAGCAGCTTGGTGTGAAGAAATCAACTGTGGGAGCAATTATTAGAAAATGGAAGACATACAAGACCACTGATAATCTCCCTCGATCTGGGGCTCCATGCAAGATCTCACCCCGTGGGGTCAAAATGATCACAAGAACGGTGAGCAAAAATCCCAGAACCACACGGGGGGACCTAGTGAATGACCTGCAGAGAGCTGGGACCAAAGTAACAAAGGCTACCATCAGTAACACACTACGCCACCATGGACTCAAACCTGCAGTGCCAGACGTGTCCCCCTGCTTAAGTCAGTACATGTCCAGGCCCGTCTGAAGTAGGGATCGACCGATATGTTTTTTTCAGGGCCGATACCGATACCGATTATTATGGAATTGGGATGCCGATAACCGATATGTGCAACCGATAAATGTAAACATTATAATTCACATGAAATTAAACATAGCACACACTGACACAGACCTTCACATCCATGAAATGTATGTTTAATTGTAAAATTGAACATGAAATTTTGTGCAGGGAGATGCCAGCAGCATTTGTACAATAAAGTCAAACATTAGTTAGAATAAAATGAGAAATAAAATAATAATAAAATAAATATTCACCAATAAAAAAATAAATCACTCCCTACTATATTAGGCCAAAAAAAAAAAAATGTGTGTGTTTCCGGTTACCCGACCGACCCTAATCCGTACCGCCCGACCCTAAACTTTTTTTCGTTTTTTTCCCAGTCGTGACTTTTACATATAACCCAACCGCGTGAACCGGAAGTTTTTGTCACTCACTGGGAAAATCAGGGCTTTCCACAAGCGCCGGCCATACAGCCGACTACACAATTAAGTCCAGCCAGCTACTTTAATGACTTATTTTTGTAGCCCACAGGCTCTAAATATTAATTTTCGATTTTAATAAAATTAAATGTTTATCTAACGGACTGACAATAATGTCAAACTGAACCGCACTCATTTAAGTTGTGATTCGCGCTGTTTGTACCGATAATAACCACAAATTCCCCGCAGACTTCGTTGATCAGGGGAGAGTAACTCATCCGCGGCCCCGACATGCGGTGTGTGCGCGCGCACTCGGCGGAGGCAGTAGTGTGTCGGGGCTGTCGGAGGGAACAGAAGCAGAGATAACACTTATTTTGTCTTTCACCTAGAGACATGATTCAAACTTTAAAACGGAGACAAAATTCTCCTGTGTGGATCTGGCATTCAACTTTTTTGCTGGGTTCTATACTTTTTGATCAGTCACAGATCAAACCCCATGAGCAACTCTGGAGAAATTCAGGCTTTATAATGGGTGTCTATTGCGTTATTTAGAGTGTAGGCAGCTTGAAAAAAAAAGCTCTAACTTTCTCATTTAAACTGTTTTCTCAGCCACAATTTTCACTCTACACACACAATTTTCTCAAAAGTTGTAGTCACACATTGTGTGAATCAAGACAAGTGTCTACCTGAGCGATAGGATTTACAGTTTTGAATGAGAAGCCTGAGAGTAAGGAGAGGACAGCTGCACTCTCCCATAGACTCACATTATAAACCTGGCAGCGCTTTTACTGCAAAATCAGAAAAGTCACTTGTTTTTAACTCACTCTAGTGTCCACATTTTTTACACTAGGGACAAAAAAATTACATTAATGTGTTCATGGGAGCCTTGTAGCACTCAATGTGAAAGAATTTTGTGAATAGCTCCTTCCGTTTCCGTGTAAATCAGCGTTGTTCGAGGAGAGGGAACTCTGAGAAAAAGCGCTCTTTGCTTGTTATATTGTGTCTTTTCCCTGCACCGTTACCAAGGCGACAAGCTGCACTCAGGGAGCAGAGAGGGGCGGGGCTGCTCTCTCTCTCTCATGGTGTATTGAGCTGTAATATTTACAGAAAAATTCATGTTAAAAGGTGTCTCATGCTGCATCAGATTCGTCAGAAGGTGGTAACTCAGGTGACCTGCAAAGAAATTCATTATATTTTGTGAAATTATTCCTGTCTAAATATAGGTTATGGCAGCCATCTTGAAAAAAAAATTCAAAAATAAAAAGCCTGCCGGCGGCACGGTGGTGTAGTGGTTAGCGCTGTCGCCTCACAGCAAGAAGGTCCTGGGTTCGAGCCCCGTGGCCGGCGAGGGCCTTTCTGTGTGGAGTTTGCATGTTCTCCCCGTGTCCGCGTGGGTTTCCTCCGGGTGCTCCGGTTTCCCCCACAGTCCAAAGACATGCAGGTTAGGTTAACTGGTGACTCTAAATTGACCGTAGGTGTGAATGGTCTGTGTCTATGTGTCAGCCCTGTGATGACCTGGCGACTTGTCCAGGGTGTACCCCGCCTTTCGCCCGTAGTCAGCTGGGATAGGCTCCAGCTTGCCTGCGACCCTGTAGAAGGATAAAGCGGCGAGAGATAATGAGAATGGGATGAGAAAAAGCCTGCCTACCGACCCTAGTTTTGAAATCTACGTAACCGGAAACACACATATATTTTTTTTGGCCTTACAGCTCACCATTTTCAGTGGAAAATAAATGAAAATACACTCTGGATTCTTTTACACTAAGAACTAAGTAAGACTTACCAACTTCAAGTAGTTTTTAAATAACAAATCAAGTGTAGGGAGCTGCCTGCAGCATTTTTTAAAAAGTAAAATCAAACATTCAGTAAAGTAGGCTATCACTCCCTATTAGGAGCGGCTGCTCCTTTAAGAGTATATCGCTTTCCGAATCAGAAGTGCTAGCGAGGAGAATCACTTGCGCAAGAATTATAAATACTAGTCACACCTGGCTTGTTTAAATGTTCAAATAGCGCTTTATAAAGTTACCTAACATATACAAGTGCAATGCGCTTTTTGAGCACGAGTCACGTCATGAAGTTTACTCATCACCATAACAAACAGCCTTCTGTAGGCTAGGCTTGCGCTAGCCTACAGAACACAAACACTACGTTTTATTTCGTCTTCCCCCGACCACCTCTCTGTATGGCTGTCATTCTACTGTTCGAGTAGAACTACTGACACATTCACAACGTTTCCAGACGGGGATTTAAAAATGACTGCAGCCTACGTTATGCTGTTTCAGCGAGACTAGTTGGTTGTAGGCTAATTCAAGTGCTTCCTTCCGTAAGCTAAGTTTGCCTGGCTACACAGATGCAAATGGACAATTTTAACGAGTAGTAGATGAAGAATGTAAGCATATAATGATGTTGTGCTTTTGCAACTTGTGTGTTTGTGACTTATTGCGGGAAAAGCAGCGTCCTTACCTTGATACGGGCGCCTTGAAACAGTTCAGAGTGTTTAGCTGCGCGTGTTGATTGGCTATATCTCTTGTGCCAAACAAATCAGATGTTGTGGTGGGCGGGACCGTGTTCTTGAACTCAGAGAGGCGAGTGCAGGAAAGGACGTGCAGTGACAGTCGCGTTAGGAACGAAATGGCTGCAAAAAGGCATGTTATCGGCATATCGGTGGAAATTATGGCCGATACCGATAACCCTAAAAATGCAGAATATCGGTCCGATATATCGGCCAGGCCGATTATCGGTCGACCCCTAGTCTGAAGTTTGCTAGAGAGCATTTGGATGATCCAGAAGAGGATTGGGAGAATGTCATATGGTCAGATGAAACCAAAATAGAACTTTTTGGTAAAAACTCAACTTGTCGTGTTTGGAGGAGAAAGAATGCTGAGTTGCATCCAAAGAACACCATACCTACTGTGAAGCATGGGGGTGGAAACATCATGCTTTGGGGCTGTTTTTCTGCAAAGGGACCAGGACGACTGATCCGTGTAAAGGAAAGAATGAATGGGGCCATGTATCGTGAGATTTTGAGTGAAAACCTCCTTCCATCAGCAAGGGCATTGAAGATGAAATGTGGCTGGGTCTTTCAGCATGACAATGATCCCAAACACACCGCCCGGGCAACGAAGGAGTGGCTTCGTAAGAAGCATTTCAAGGTCCTGGAGTGGCCTAGCCAGTCTCCAGATCTCAAGCCCATAGAAAATCTTTGGAGGGAGTTGAAAGTCCATGTTGCCCAGCGACAGCCCCAAAACATCACTGCTCTAGAGGAGATCTGCATGGAGGAATGGGCCAAAATACCAGCAACAGTGTGTGAAAACCTTGTGAAGACTTAGAGAAAACGTTTGACCTCTGTCATTGCCAACAAAGGGTATATAACAAAGTATTGAGACGAACTTTTGTTATTGACCAAATACTTATTTTCCACCATAATTTGCAAATAAATTCTTTAAAAATCAGACAATGTGATTTTCTGGATTTTTTTTTCTCATTCTGTCTCTCATAGTTGAAGTGTACCTATGATGAAAATTACAGGCCTCTCTCATCTTTTTAAGTGGGAGAACTTGCACAATTGGTGACTGACTAAATACTTTTTTGCCCCACTGTAAATGACCAAGTATAATATTTTTGTCTCATTTGTTTAACTGGGTTCTCTTTATCTACTTTTAGGACTTGTGTGAAAATCTGATGATGTTTTCGGTCATATTTATGCAGAAATACAGAAAATTCTAAAGGGTTCACAAACTTTCAAGCACCACTGTAATAGTAGATCCTAGCTTAGGGTTTTTCGCTCGTGACATGAATGCAGTGGTCAGCAAGCTGGGCGAGTCCTGTTGGATTTTAACAGGGCGCGGGAACTTCATGCATCGACCTAATAACATACTGTATTCCCGGACTGCACTGTAGACTCCATGTAAAGGGTGTGTGCCATCCGACTGTGTTTATCATTAACACGCATGTTCACAAGCCAAAATACTGCATCAGGCTTACTGTGTACATACACACACACACACACACACACACACACACACACACACACACACACACACACACACACACACACGTGTCGGCTGTCCGACTCCTGCTTGTATTCATTAATAGGGTCTCCCTGTACTCACTAAACCCTGCATACAGGTGTGCTTGAAAGTTTGTGAACCCTTTAGAATTTTCTATATTTCTTATAAATATGACCGAAAACATCAACAGATTTTCACACAAGTCCTAAAAGTAGATAAAGAGAACCCAGTAAAACACATGAGAGAAAAATATTATACTTGGTAATTTATTTATTGAGGAAAATGATCCAATATTACATATCTGTGAGTGGCAAAAGTATGTGAACCTTTGCTTTCATACAGTGTGTGTACATGGGACACGGGCCATTTTGGGGCGGAGTCTCACTTTGATTTTTATGACAGCGGCTGGATAGATCTGTGAGAGATGTTGATTTTTGCAACGACTCTGAAGAAAATCTGTTTGAAATCCCCTGAGTCTTGGGAACTAAGACTTATTATAGAACTTGTTCACATGTAACTCACACAATCAGTGTATCGTTCTCTCAGTCTGTTAGACTCAGGAGCTCAGACTGCAGTTACTGACTGTGGATTATAGACATGCAGCTCCTGCAGTCTGTGTTTATAGTTCTCTCGGTATGAAGCTCTGTCTTAAGTGGCCCCTGGCAGTCCCTCAGTGTCCCTGGGTATATTCACTGCCTTATCTGTACATTGAATGTCCTGAGCAGGAGCTCAGACTGCAGTTACTAAAACAGTAATAATTTATTGACAGAAGGTGTTTTGTGGTCAGTGTTCTACACTGTAGTGTGTCATGTGGTAAAAGCGTTATATGACAATGGAACTTTCATAAATATGACCAAATATCAGTTGTAATTATGTTCTACACATATACCTGCAACCAGTGTCACCGTGTGTGTGTGTGGGGGGAGTTAGGACAATTCTAAGGGCCCAGCATTGACCAGGGGCCCTCAGAGGACAATATTAATATTATTACCATGTGTAGGTTAATTTAACGAAAATATTTTAAAAAAAATTTTGTCCCTTAAAATGAACAAATACAACAACCTTCTGGTTTGGATTTCCATTTTCCACAAAATTATTACAATAGACGGACTTTATTTTTCACTCCTCTCCCTATTCATTACATGCTACAGTCTTGTGTAGGCGGAGCCAGAGCGTGACACCGCATTAGGTTTGTTGCTTTCCAATCCAGCGCTCATGTTAGCTGTACATGATAGAAGCAGAGTTGATGGTGAATTGACACCATCATGAAGAAGTCGAGTTACCAGAAACGTAAAGAGAGGCAGCACAAAGCTGAGAGAGAGAAAAACGAGCCGACAGTTAGTCACTCAGATCTTCTGAAGAAAGCTGGCCTATACATTTATTCACTGACCTTCCTTTAGTGGCTATTAACCCAACGTGCTAATGTTAATGCTATAGGAGATTATTACTGTGGCTTAACCACTGCTTGGATGATCAAGCTAACAACTTAATTTACAGTGCAGTGTTGTTTTATTTAAATATTTCATAGGTTACCGTTATTGCCACTGAAAATGAGACGAGTAATGAATGTAATTTTGTTCTGCAAAGAGCTCAGTGAATTTATAAGTCCACTAGACAGCTAGTGCGCCAGCTAGGTGAAGATGCATGCTAATAACTAGCTTGTTCACTCCTGAGGTCTGATCTCAACATGCCCAGATGCAGCCTCAGGATTAGGAAACCCTCCCTCAACCCCCTCCCAGTTGTAGCTGAAGGAGGTGAGCAGTATTTTGTTGATAATATATTTACAGAGCAATCTGTGAATAAAGGGCTTTGGGGTTAAGGCTCATGCAGACTGATTTTTAGTATTTATGCTGCATTAGCCATGTGAGCAGCTAGCTATAGCAAGCAAGTACTATTTTAGCTGATAACATTCATATAGACATTCCAATAATGAAATGCACAAAAACTGGCTAAGATTGTGAGATCGCTTGATTTAAAATGTAAAGTGAATAATGCCATTGGCACGTTTATGATCAGCCTTTTAAGATATTTCTTTCCGTTTATGATCAACTAATGTTACTAACCAAGCATGCAGCTCATTCCATCCAAACGTTAGTAACACATACACACAGTTCTCACTAACACTGTATTAGTACGATTATATGACGGATCCTGAATTACGCACAACAAAGCCCATAAGGCATAAATACTGACACCTAGTGGTGTAAAGTAAAATCAGGGGATAAACAAGGTCTGTGTCTTCTGTGATCAGTTCAGTCGAGGTGTTCAGATCCAGTGGGTCGGTACTGGTGTTTGACAAACTCAGACTTTTGAATTCATGTGTGTGTGTGTGTGTGTGTGTGTGTGTGTGTGTGTAAGAAAATTACACTAATAACACTTCCTCTGGATAAACTAAGGGTTTTTTTCTTTCTTTTTTTTGGGGGGGGGGGGTTGGAATATTATTTTCTTTCATAGGGCCCAAATTTTCCAGCAGCGCCCCTGCCTGCAACTCTGACAATATCATTTTCATCTCATCTCATTATCTCTAGCTGCTTTATCCTGTTCTACAGGGTCACAGGCAAGCTGGAGCCTATCCCAGCTGACTACAGGCGAAAGGCGGGGTACACCCTGGACAAGTCGCCAGGTCATCACAGGGCTGACACATAGACACAGACAACCATTCACACTCACATTCACACCTACGCTCAATTTAGAGTCACCAGTTAACCTAACCTGCATGTCTTTGGACTGTGGGGGAAACCGGAGCACCCGGAGGAAACCCACGCGGACACGGGGAGAACATGCAAACTCCACAAGAAAGGCCCTCGCCGGCCACGGGGCTCGAACCCGGACCCTCTTGCTGTGAGGCGACAGCGCTAACCACTACAACACCGTGCCACCCCATATCATTTTCAGTGACAAATAAAATGTTTTGAAAGTTCTGAGTTTTAAAACATATTTTTGAGATGGTAATTTTATTTAAGAGGTTTCATTTACAACATGTCTCTGACAGCTCAAAATGCATCTCTGGGTATTTAAAAATTGCAGAGCTTCCGTGGGCCTCTGGCGGCCCCCAGACCCCCAGCCTTACTGGGTTGATGCCGCCCCCCCTTCACAATTTCCTGGATCCGCCCCTGTAAGATAAGTCAGTTTCAACGTAGACTGACTTTCAGATTTTTCAAGGGTAGGCCAGAAAAAGAATTTTTCCCGACACCCAATTATTTTTGTTTAGTGACCAAAAGCTACTGAATTTGAATCACAGACTTCCAATTTTATTAGCTTTTTAAAAATAGAACAATTAATGAATTTGGGGCCATGTGGCTGTAAATTCTCCGCTATTTTTTCCTGCTTCACCATGACCCAATTCAATATACTACATCATGCATCACGTGGCGGGCTTTCCCCGTTCGCACAAGGCATTGAGGGATACAAATTTGAAACAGGAGAGAAAAATGGAGGACGTGAGTGTGCGAATGAAACGTGAAAGAGCGACTACAATAACAGAAAGTGAGAAGAAAAGACGTTATGTTATATACGAAGGAAAGGAAACGCAGGACCAAACTAATAAATATCGGCGCTCAGCGAGCACCTCGGTGTGATCAGCTGTTCGTTTAGCGACAGAATGATGGAACTGTCAGTGCACCACCATGCCGCCCATATTTTAAAGTAATGATGGATATTGTTTCTCTTTATTTACTTGAGCGGTTCTTGACATAATATGGATTACTGCAGTTGTGGAATCGGGCTATTTACTGTATTTTTATTATTTACTGTTTGATCTCTAATGCATTAAGAAGGAAAGAAACTTGTCCACTAATTAACTTTTGACTTTCACATGGTGTGGGGGATTCGGAAAACCCACCTGACCCCCTCTGACTACGGCCTTGTACAGATATAAAGGTGTATTGTGTTCAGTGCAGTAATGAGAAATATCTGATGAACACACAACATATAAAACAATCCATCAGCAAAACTTTATCAATGTCTTTTAATCTGCATTTATTTCTCTACACAGGTGTTCTCACTCAGGACAAAAGTCGTTGGTCTGTGAAATATCCTGATAATCCAATCTGTGCTGTGAGAGGATTCAGTGTCTCCATTCCCTGCAGTTATTATTATGATCCAACATCAAATCCCAATATTCAGGTGACACAAAAGCTTTGGTGCTCACTGAACTCAAACACAGATGTTTGTTTAAACCCTCCATACGTTTATGACAGCTCATCAAACACCAACTCAGACTTTGAGTACGCTGGAGACGACAAATCAAACTGCACTTTATTAATCCACAATCTACAGTTCAGTTATTCTGGAGAGTACAGATTCAGATTTATAACTGATAATCCTGATGGCAGATGGACAGGTTTTCCTGGAGCGACTCTACAAGTTGCAGGTAAATTTTAATGATTAAAATAAAAATCCAAATGATTCATGATCTGTATAATTGACTTTCCTCACCTATAGGAATACATTAAATCATTTTGTGGAAATCTTTCTCTTTTGAACAGTGAAAGTAAATTTAACTCCAGCTTTAATTTTTATCAAGAAATCTCATGTAGTTGATGTTTATTATTCAGTAAAACATTTTCATCAGTGAGAGAAATCCTGATTCACTGACGTGGAGTCTTTCCTGCTCTCTGGAAAAGATTTAAAGGTGTCACTAATCAGGCTCAGTGGAAACGGGACCCTTAAACAAGGAGACTCGTTAAATCTGACGTGTGATGTGACGTGTACACACAGTTCCTCACAGTTCATGTGGTCGAAGAACAACAAGCTCTTACCTGAATCAGGACCCGTTCTTCACTTTCCTGCTCTAACCGTGAGGGATTCTGGGAATTACACCTGCACTTGGAAAACCAACGTGACATCAGGATCTGAAACGATCAGCCTTCACGTCGAGGGTGGGTCCATCTGCTCACAACATTCCTGAACATCTCGAATGATTCCTGAAGGAAATGAAGTGACTTGTGTTCAGTCAAATATCCATGTGTTAAATAATGTAAGTTCTTTTTCTACAGGCGAAAATCAGTGGAAAATCTGGATCATTGTTTTGGTGATAGTGGGAGTGATTTTGATCGGTTTAGCCATTGGAGCTGTGATTTACAAGAGGCGGTAAAACTCTGCTTGTTTATTTTTTTTTACACAATACAATAAGTTTTATTTTAAACTCTCACAATTTCCTGATGAAACCATCATCTCACTCACAATCTGTAATGCCAAAAAGTTTAAAACAGAAATTAACATTTGTATTTTGTGGTTTTTAAACAGTTTTCTGTGTGATTGCAGGTTTGTCAGCACTGAGCAGCAGAAGGAGGATGATTGTGCTATCTACGCTAACATACAGCAACAGAATAATTCTCCAGTCTATGCTAATGTACAGCTATAGCTCTCTATGCAATAACAATGAGCTGATCAGAGTTTCACACCTCGTTCACTTCATTCATGTCTTCTGTTTGTGAATTTCCCCTTTGAACTGAAAAAGACAAACATGATACAGCCTTCACGCTTGCTGTGTTTTGCATTTGAACTAAATTTTATAATGTCATAAATAAAGGTTGGTTAAGATGTTTATGAGCTGCTGATACTTATTGACTGTGTAAGGAATAAAGTATTCGGAGTATTCAAAGTTTTCATGTTTTTATAGGAAAGTAATCAATGCCAGGGTGGTGTGATGTATCCAATGCAACGCAGAAATTAAATTAAACTAGATAGAGACTGACTAAAGTCACAGTAATTTCTGCTAGCTGTTACAAACTGAGATGTCTGGTCACTGTACCCTATAAATCCAGAATGGTAAGAGATAGAGAATGATGCTTCATGAGGAAAAGTTGCACCCTGCCACCCTGGAAAAAAAACTGACTGAAAAAATCATGAAAATTGACAGAGTTATAAGTGATTGAAAATAATCCCGTTTTTCATGGATCATTCCAGACCAGTGATCTGGATTGGCACCAGAAGTCACAGCAACGTAATTCAGCCCAGAGGTATTCTTCATGTGAATCTGGTGATGATTGGCTGAAAACTAAGGGAGACACAGTGTCCTAAAAAATGTTAGGAGAATAATAATAGAGGAGCGGCACGGTGGTGTAGTGGTTAGCACTGTTGCCTCCCAGCAAGAAGGTCCTGGGTTCGAGCCCCGTGGCCGGCGAGGGCCTTTCTGTGTGGAGTTTGCATGTTCTCCCCGTGTCTGTGTGGGTTTCCTCTGGGTGCTCCAGTTTCCCCCACAGTCCAAAGACATGCAGGTTAGGATAATTGGTGGCTCTAAATTGACCAGAAGTGTGAATGGTTGTGTGTCTCTGTTACCCCTTTTCCACCAAATCAGTTCCAGGGCTGGTGCTCGTTCAACTTGCGAGCCAGCTGAGAACCAGTTTGCTTTTCCATAGCTCGGGGTGCTAAGGGGAGCCATGTCATTACGTCGCTGTATACGTCAGTTACGCTGCTGCGTTTGCATAAACCTTGGCGCAAACATTGAAGTAACAACAACACGGAGAAGAAGAAGCAGCAACAAAAACAACAACAATAATGGATGATTTCCCATTTGTACAGCTGCTGCTTCTCTTCACTTAAAAATGGCGACCTTTCGCTGTCTTGCTATTGTTGTTGGTCTTAACAACGCCGCCCCCCGCTGACGTAAGCGGTTCTTTCCTCTGGCCCAGCAAAGAGTTGGTGCTAGCCTGGAGCCATTTTTTCTGGCCTCAGGGCCAGTTCTTTGTCAGTGGAAACAGAAAACCCGGTTCCAAACTAAGCGCTGGCCCCAAACCAGCCCTGGAACTGCTTTGGTGGAAAAGGGGCATGAGTGTCAGCCCTGCGATGACCTGGCGACTTGTCCAGGGTGAACCCCGTCTCTCGCCCATAGTCAGCTGGGATAGGCTCCAGCTTGCCTGTGACCCTGCACAGGATAAGCGGCTACAGATAATGGATGGATGGGTTAACAATATACTATTATAAGTTACGTCAACGTGGTTTCTCTCTCTGCCTTGGGATTCTGACATTTCTGCTTAATATTTTATCATGATTGAGGAACAGAGACAGATGCAAGTGCAGAAAACTTTTATTTACGCAGGACATTCAAAGCAATAAAATCACCCTGGTGTGAAAATACAACAGTAGAAGTGAGGAACACTTCTGGAAAATAAAAACAAACACAAGACACACTTAGAGAAGCCAGGGTTTAAATAACACGAGTAATAAGTGATAGCAGGTGTGTGTGTGTGTGTGTGTGTGTGTGTGTATAATGCTGTCTATAAGCAGGGTGTGTGAATTTTAGAGTCATGCTGGTATACTCGAGCAAGTCAGCAGACATGGAGGTCCCTCTGTATAAACAAAATTTGTTATAAATAGTCTTTGTTTGAACAAAATATATGTTCTGAAATAGGAAGAGAACTCTCTCAGCAGAGCTGTGATGCAGCTTGACTCCTGCCATGTTGCTAACTAGCTAATGTCTCACCTTGGCAATGTCACACACCGCTGTGATCTCATTGAGGTGTACGCTCACACAGTGTTCATGTTTGAGGTCTTTTAATGATCATCACATGATTCTGATGTGGAATACTCCTCTGTACATGATGCATTATTACCTTTACTGCACAGATGGCGGACAACTCCATATAAATGCCCATGTTTGGAACGGGATGTCCAACAAGATCATATATGATGTCAAATGTCCACATATTTGTCCATACAGTGCATTTCTGAATCAAAATGTATTTTTAATAAGGTGTGAGTGTGCATGCACGCATGTGCAAAAGATAATGCATGAGGCCCCTGCTCATCTTCCTGCCTATATGGTTTAACACTCTTGGTGTCTGTAGCTATATTAGTTTGATTCTTTTCATCCAGGAAGTACTCTTAGTTCTCACCTATCATGACCGAGTCAGTGAGCTCAGTATAAACACAGACCCAACAGCGAGTGTGTGAAGTTGTTGCTGAAGAAGAGATGAAGATGCTGCTCTCGGCTCTGATTCTGCTCACGCTGTCTGGTAGGAAACATCATCTCACTCTTCGACAGAATTATTGTTCAGAGTTGTAATTGTTTGCTGATTGATGTTGCAGTGTGTACGCTCAGTTATTGGATTATACACTTCCACAAACACATTATACTGGATCATATTAGTCAACATTAGATTTCCATCTGATGAAAGATTTCTAATGATTATTTTAAGTAAGTTTTGGTTTTATTGGGTCACTAAGATAATTAATATAGATATATCTTTAGGCACTGCCTAAAAACAGAGCTCCTGATGAGTGTACAATGTACAGTACATGTAAGTGGTGTCACTCATTATTCATGTTTCGGGCAGAGCCGTCAGCCTAGGAAGATGTATTTATGTTACAGACGCTCGCTGCTGTGTTTATATTCACCATGTGCCTCCGTCAGAGGTTTAGCAGGGTATGTTATAAAACGTTGCTGTCTGTCATTCCGATATGTCATTCAGGCACAATGTAAAGTTTGTGTGTGCTGTTTATTGAGTGTGTTTTGTGTTTGGTGCATTGCTTGAACTGTGGTTTAGCACAAGGCTTTGGGCGGAGCAAGGTGTGTAACATTCAGAGCATAGTCTGTGAACATTACTCTGCAAAACTGTGTATTCGTTTACAACCATGTTACATGAATTGGTTTTGTTTTCTTTAGTTTCATGGTGTACGGTGTTTGATGTCTGGTGTTTGATGCTATACTCGTGTTCAAGAGGAATAAAATGCATATGCACCCATCAGAGACGCTCTGCTGTTGATCATAATGTCAAGGGCTGCGCCAGTGTTCGTAAATAATCCCATGTTAATTTTTAAAAAGCAAGTTAAAAATAAGAGCTAGATAAAAACCCATCTATCTTAGAGAAATAAAGACACAAATTTCATTGTCTAGTGGTCTAGTGTCTGAGATACATTGCCTTGCACTTACGATCAGGTTCCCTGTGGTGGTACACATACACTAGCGTTCAAAAGTTTGGGGTCACTTTGAAATGTCCTTATTTTTGAAAGAAAAGCACTGTTCTTTTCAATGAAGATCACTTTAAACTAATCAGAAATCCACTCTATACATTGCTAATGTGGTAAATGACTATTCTAGCTGCAAATGTCTGGTTTTTGGTGCAATATCTCCATAGGTGTATAGAGGCCCATTTCCAGCAACTCTCACTCCAGTGTTCTAATGGTACAATGTGTTTGCTCATTGCCTCAGAAGGCTAATGGATGATTAGAAAACCCTTGTACAATCATGTTAGCACAGCTGAAAACAGTTGAGCTCTTTAGAGAAGCTATAAAACTGACCTTCCTTTGAGCAGATTGAGTTTCTGGAGCATCACATTTGTGGGGTCGATTAAATGCTCAAAATGGCCAGAAAAATGTCTTGACTATATTTTCTATTCATTTTACAACTTATGGTGGGAAATAAAAGTGTGACTTTTCATGGAAAACACAAAATTGTCTGGGTGACCCCAAACTTTTGAACGGTAGTGTACAAAGTTTGTATGGTTGCAAAAGCCATCAAAAATCAGGTTGATGCATTACAATATTCTCTTAAGTATGGAGCTTCATCAATAAAATACAAAACAATCTTAGTTCATTATCATCATGAAAATTGCTCAGGTCCTGGGCTCTCAGTGTACTGTTAGATCAAAATTCTAACAGAGTCTAATTGATATTGTCACAAAACAACTTTACAGAAAATTATAAATTCCAGATATAAATCTGTTTTATAAATTTATTCCTAATGAGTAAGCCAGAGGTGATGGTGGCAAGAAAAAAATCTCCCTGAGAGACATGAGGAAGAAACCTTCTGGGTGACATCAAATCATGTGATTATAGACCAAAAATAGATAGCACAAAACACAAGCACACACGAGATTCCTGCTGTACATCTAACCTCTGACCTTTAATCAACTGAAAGATGGAAAAGACTGATAAAATCATTTAAGGAATAGGTCAGGTGTCCCTGACAGAGTTCGTATTAAGATGAAGGTACGTTGAAGAGTCATGTTTTGCTTCTTTTGGAAGGTGTTTTTGATAGTAGTAAACTCAAAGAATAATTTGTGGCAGATCACAGAATCCAGGGACACATGTCTGCCCGGGGGCATTTTGAGTTACTGACAGATTCAGAAAGTACAGTTTCTAAGCTTTCCAATGATGCCTTCCATGTGGAGATCTGACAATATTTGAAGAATGTGTGGCCTTTTGAAAGTGTATACTTCTTAAAACAGAAAAGGGAGAAAATCGCCCTCAAAGTTTTCCATCTCAGCTACTCTGGGTGTAGGGCGGGCACATAATGGTGCTCATCTGCATGACATTAAGGAAAGCCCTACCCCCTACGAGCTAGCACGATACTACTTTCATGTAAACAAAGATTACCACGTCAATTTTCCTTCCATGCAAAGTGTGCCCAAAACAATTATGAAGTACAAAAATAAGTCCTAAAGTATACTTTAACGTTTTGTGGTTGAAAAATTACTCACACCGTAAGAAAGAAAGATAGCACGATGATGACACAACTAACACAACACTAGTTTCATGTAAAGCCTCGGTCACAACCGGCCGTACAGTACGCGCCCCTACGGCCGGTCTACACGCAAAAAACGCAAGAAACACACGGAGAGCGCGCATGAAACGCACGAGAGCGTGCGTGTGATGTGCTGATTTTCGAGCCGCAGACCGGCCGCAGAGGTTCTTTGTCATGTCAAAAAAACTCTACAGGCGCTTACGTTTTTTTCAGGTTGCAAGACAAACTTACAGCCAACGCGCGTCTTTCTCCATGAACAACAACAAAAAAAATGCAGCGATTTGGGAAACGCCAAAAATCACATGGCCAAAAAATCGTATGTCCGGTTGTGACCTAGGCTTAACCAAACCACAACACTCTCCGTTACATGCAAAAATAACCACACAGCCTTAGATTAATAAACTTACCCCATCAGAAAGAGAAACGGCGCCTTGCACACACCAATGCCTCCGATGGAATGTAATCCTAGAACGGTCCGTGTATCATCCAATCATTCAAGTATTCCATTCAATCTGGAAAACGAGGTTGCGGGGTTTTTTTTGCTAGAAATGGTTATCTCTGATGTAAATACTGAGTGTCTGTTTGCTTCACGGTGTTTGCTCCTCTGCGCTCTGTTTAGTAACTCATTCCATAGTGAAATCACACGCCTGTATGCAGTTAAGTAGCCATGCGCTCAGCCCGTATCATACAGCTGATTCGCGAAAAAAAACAACAAAAGACTTACAGTGGTGCTTGAAAGTTTGTGAACCCTTTAGAATTTTCTCTATTTCTGCATAAATATGACCTAAAACATCATCAGATTTTCACACAAGTCCTAAAAGTAGATAAATATAACCCAGTTAAACAAATGAGACAAAAATATTATACTTGGTCATTTATTTATTGAGGAAAATGATCCAATATTACATATCTGTGAGTGGCAAAAGTATGTGAACCTCTAGGATTAGCAGTTAATTTAAAGGTGAAATTAGAGTCAGGTGTTTTCAATCAATGGGATGACAATCAGGTGTGAGTGGGCACCCTGTTTTATTTACAGAACAGGGATCTATCAAAGTCTGATCTTCACAACACATGTTTGTGGAAGTGTATCATGGCACGAACAAAGGAGATTTCTGAGGACCTCAGAAAAAGCGTTGTTGATCCTCATCAGGCTGGAAAAGGTTACAAAACCATCTCTAAAGAGTTTGGACTCCACCAATCTACAGTCAGACAGATTGTGTACAAATGGAGGAAATATAGTTAGTTTTTTTTTTCTTTTTTATCAGACATCTAATTTTGGGGTTTGTTTACCTGACATGTTTCGACGTACAACTTCCGTCTTCCTCAGAGTGTCACCGGATGTTATTGGTGACGCATCTTTTATCAGCTGCTGTTTCTGACCGACCTGTCAAACCAGACAGGAAGGCCACGCCTTCAGAAACAGCAGCTGATAAAAGATGCGTCACCAATAACATCCGGTGACACTCTGAGGAAGACGGAAGTTGTACGTCGAAACATGTCAGGTAAACAAACCCCAAAATTAGATGTGTGATAAAAAAGAAAAAAAAAACTAACTATATTTAATATAAGACATAATGAACATAATCGAAAGAAATGGAGGAAATACAAGGCCATTGTTACCCTCCCCAGGAGTGGTCGACCAGCAAAGATCACTCCAAAAGCAAGGCATGTAATAGTTGGTGAGGTCACAAAAGACCCCAGGGTAACTTCTAAGCAACTGAAGGCCACTCTCACATTGGCTAATGTTAAGGTTCATGAGTCCACCATCAGGAGAACACTGAACAACAATGGTGTGCATGACAGGGTTGCAAGGGGAAAGCCACTGCTCTCCAAAAAGAACACTGCTGCTCATCTGCAGTTTGCTAAAGATCACGTGGACAAGCCAGAAGGTTATTGGGAAAATGTTTTGTGGATGGATGAGACTGAAATAGAACATTTTGGTTTAAATGAGAAGCGTTATGTTTGGAGAAAGGAAAGCACTGCATTCCAGCATCAGAACCTTATCCCATCTGTGAAACATGGTGGTGGTAGTATCATGGTTTGGGCCTGTTTTACTGCATCTGGGCCAGGACGACTTGCCATCATTGATGGAACAATGAATTCTGAATTATACCAGCAAATTCTAAAGGAAAATGTCATGATATCTGTCCATGAAGTGAATCTCAAGAGAAGGTGGATCATGCAGCAAGACAACAACCCTAAGCACACAAGTCATTCTACCAAAGAATGGTTAAAGAGGGATAAAGTTAATGTTTTGGAATGGCCAAGTCAAAGTCCTGACCTTAATCCAATCAAAATGTTGTGGAAGGACCTGAAGTGAGCAGTTCATGTGAAGAAACCCACCAACATCCCAGAGTTGAAGCTGTTCTGTACGGAGGAATGGGCTAAAATTCTTCCAAGCCGGTGTGCAGGACTGATCAACAGTTACCGCAAACGTTTAGTTGCAGTTATTGCTGCACAAGGGGGTCACACCAGATACTGAAAGCAAAGGTTCACATACTTTTGCCACTCACAGATATGTAATATTGGATCATTTTCCTCAATAAATAAATGACCAAGTATAATATTTTTGTCTCATTTGTTTAACTGGGTTCTCTTTATCAACTTTTAGGACTTGTGTGAAAATCTGATGATGTTTTAGGTCATATTTATGCAGAAATATAGAAAATTCTAAGGGGTTCACAAACTTTCAAGCACCACTGTAAATCATCATGTGAATGGCCCATATGGTAATTTACCCACACCCCCCAGCAGGCTACAGTCCTGACAAAAACGAGACAATTTGCAACAAAAAATGTATGCTTTTCCAACAAAACAATCTATTATCTGAAATACTGATTGCATTCTTCAAGATCTCAATTTGCACATGATGGAAAAAAACAAAAATCACAAATTTCGAAAAAAAATGCTCCTTTTGCGATTATCTCGGATTCATTTCGGCCGACATGTGTCCCTGGATTCGGTGAGGGGTCACATTTTTAAAACATAACCCAAACTCAAAAAAAAAAAGTTGGGATGGTAATATTGAAATTAAACCTGAAAACAATGATTTGTAAATAATCTTTGACCTGTATTGCACTCAAAACAATACAACAGCACATTATTTGTTTTACATCATGCATTTTACTGTTTTTTTCCCCCAAAATAAACACATTTAAATTTTGATTCTTGCAACATATTTAAAAAAAGTTGGGATGGTAAAGCATTTACCATGTTATAATGTTTATAATATTTCCATTCCTTCTCACAACACTTAAAAGATGTTTATGGACTGAAGACTCCAAGTGATGAAGTGTTTCAGGTGTTATTTTTGTCCCGTTCTTAGTGTAAACAGGTCTTAAGGTGTGTAACAGTTCGGGGTCGTCACTGTCATATTTTTCATTTCTAAATTCTCCACACATTCTCTATTGGGGACAGGGGGGGACACGCCCTCTTCTTCCACAGCCACGGCTTTGTAATGTGAGCAGAACGTGGTTTTGCATTGTCTTGTTGAAATCTGCCTGGAAAAGACGTCGTCTTGAAGGCAACAGATGTCGCTGCAAACTCTCAGTGTACTTTTCTGCATTAATGCTCCCTCACAGAAGTGTAAGTTACCTTTGTCAAGGGCACTGACCCAACCCCATACCATGATACACCCTGGCTTTTGGACTGGTTCTTGGTAACAGTCTGGACGGTCCTTTCCCTCTTTGGTCCGGAGCACACAGCATCCATTTCTTACAAAAAAAGACCTGGTATAAAGATTCATCTGACCACAATACACATTTCCACTGTGTGATAGTCCATCCCAGACGCCTCTGAGTGCAGAGAAGTCAATGGTGCTTCTGAACACAGTTAACGTAAGGCTTCCTTTTTGTACAGTAAAGTTTTAAGTGGTGTTTGTGGATGTCAAGTCAAGTCATTTGTATAGCGCTTTTAACAATAAACATTGTAGCAAAGCAGCTTTACAGAATTTGAATGACTTAAAACGAGCTAATGTGGCTGTAACTCCATATTGAAGTCATGAACAAAGGTTTGCCAAAGTAATCCCAATCTCATGTGGTTTTATCAGCTATAGATGAATGATGGTTCTTGATACAGTGCCGTCTGAGGGATCAGAGATCCCGGGGGTTCAGATTAGGCTTGTGGCCTTGCCCTTTATGCATTGAAATTCCTCCAGATTCCTTAAATCATTTAATGATGTTATGCACCACCAGGCCCGGCCCTTACCAATTTGACACCCTAGGCAAGATTTTAGGTGGCGCCCCCTCCCCAACACCAGTTAAAGCCACTGATAGTGTATCGAACAAGAAATGGAATAGCTTTGTCTTAAAACATTCTTTTATTTAAACAAAAAAATTGCACGTTCAAAATACTTAATTAAAGGCATTAAATAAAGAAATTGCACATTCAAAATATTTAATACTGAATTAAAGAAACAAATACAAAATATGAACTGAATATATGAAACATAATATAAATGGCTTACATAAAGTATTACATTTACAGTACTCCCAAAATAAAAAATGTAAACAAGTGTTGTAATTCGTAAATGCAATATAAATAAGGCATTGCACAAAATAAGAGATTAAAGAAACCAGTGTGCATGAAAAATACAAGGATTTAAATAAAAATAAAAAAATATAAAATTGTGATATTAAAAAGACCTCTAGTGGTGTTTTTTGGTACTGCCTTCAACTTCAACAGTAGTCTAGCATATGTAAAACCTGGTCGGACGAGAGGGGGCGCCTTGGGAAAGTAACAGGTCTATTAATAATAATAATAATAATAATAATAATAATAATTATTATTATTATTATTATTATTATTATTATTATTATTTACTGAATTCCTCACCACCCGCTCGGTGAGTTGCTTTTGTGTCTTCTTCCTTTACAGGAGAGAAAGTGTGCCATTTATGCTATTTGTAAAGAGAACACATCTGAGTGCTTGTTTCGTTTCCCTGCAGTCTTGACGCACTGAGATTGTTTCTTGTTTTCAACGCGTTTATTATATTTTCCTCCAGGAAGCTCTTCGCAACATGCTTGCTTGAATGAGCTGCTAAACTGTCATTTTAATGAGAACACAGATCAACAAAGCAACTTTGTTTTATTTAAAAAAACAAACAAACGTGCCAGGCACCATTGGAATATCTCGCTGCGAAACGTGTTCGGTGCATAAAAGACCTTTACTTCAGCCCAGACTGCTCAACGACACCGACAGACTGCTCCAAGTGCAGCCAGATTCAAAACAAGCAACAGATCTATGTCAGTTATCTACGTTATGCAAAAACACTCTTTAGCCAACAACACTTAGGCTATTACATGGCCGAAACAGAGAATAGCCGCGGATGCGCACTTGCGCGCCCGAAGACACACGATAGACAGGGCGAACCACTGGTGAGCGCTTATTGTTTGTTTGGGTTCATTTTGCCTGCGACGAAATACAAGTCAAAGTAAATTTAGAAATCACTGCTTGCTTTTTTAATTTGTATTTCCCATATGATAGAAATATGTTTGGAATGCTTGAAACTGGTACAGGCTGGTCTGATTGCTACTCGTTTTGGTTAGTTAAATCCTTAAGATCACACATTCTGCTCTCTGTTTAATGAAGGTTATGTTGAGCAGTAATGTCTTTCTTTTTTTCATAAGATTATGATCCTGATGGGTGATGTAATGGTACAAAGTACCAAAGATAAGATAAAGAGTTGGGTGGAACATTTTGAAAACGTATTAAATGATAAATATGGATCCATCTGTCAGGAATATATTACCCATCAGCCCCATGATCACGCACACCTGAGCTACATTGAGGTTTAAGAATACAAGTTCTGACACTTGTAGCACTCTTTAGCATCTGTTGTATTCATTTTGCGTTCCTGCGTGTTTTGTGTTATACCTGGAGCTTGTTATTCGAGTCCATGTTAGAATAGAATAGAATAGAATAGAATAGAATAGTCCTGAGGTGCATGTGCTGTGTGTAAGGTGCACAGTCCTGAGGTGAGGTGAGTGAGATGAATGTGTTGTGTTTCACATTATGGAGTGAGGTATTGCACATTATAAAAGTATTGCACAGATTGCACAGTATTGTTAGTGTTTGTTTTTGTGTTTCACCTATTAAATCATATCTGCACTTGCATCAGCCTCTGACTCCTGAACCTAACACCATACAGTGGGGCAAAAAAGTATTTAGTCAGTCACCAATTGTGCAAGTTCTCCCACTTAAAAAGATGAGAGAGGCCTGTAATTTTCATCATAGGTACACTTCAACTATGAGAGACAAAATGAAAAAAAAAAATCCAGAAAATCACATTGTCAGATTTTTAAAGAATTTATTTGCAAATTATGGTGGAAAATAAGTATTTGGTCAATAACAAAAGTTCATCTCAATACTTTGTTATATCCCCTTTGTTGGCAATGACAGAGGTCAAACGTTTTCTGTAAGTCTTCACAAGGTTTCCACACACTGTTGCTGGTATTTTGGCCCATTCCTCCATGCAGATCTCCTCTAGAGCAGTGATGTTTTGGGGCTGTCGCTGGGCAACACGGACTTTCAACTCCCTCCAAAGATTTTCTATGGGGTTGAGATCTGGAGACTGGCTAGGCCACTCCAGGACCTTGAAATGCTTCTTACGAAGCCACTCCTTCGTTGCCCGGGCGGTGTGTTTGGGATCATTGTCATGCTGAAAGACCCAGCCACGTTTCATCTTCAATGCCCTTGCTGATGGAAGGAGGTTTTCACTCAAAATCTCACGATACATGGCCCCATTCATTCTTTCCTTTACACGGATCAGTCGTCCTGGTCCCTCTGCAGAAAAACAGCTCCAAAGCATGATTGTAGCAGTTCGGATGGGTGGGTGGAGCACAGAAGGACGGCAGGCCAGAACTGAGTTCACAAAACCCGTTTATTATAGCTTTTCAGCTTTCCTTCACTCACTCACTCACTCACTCACTCACTCACTCACACATCTGTTGTGGTCAGGTTGGGGAGAGAGCCCGCTCCGCTCTCGCTCTCTTCCTTAAATAGGGCGCGGTCACTGGGGAAGACACACAAACACATTAATCAACCTCAGGTGCAGTGATTCTGCCACTTACCTTCCCTGATTCTGCCCTCCGGTCACAGACTGACGCTTGACCACGCCCCCACTGCCACATACCCCCACCGCCCGACTCAGGCCGGGCAGCCGTCCGGCCTGCAGCCAACTCCCCCCCCCCCCTTGATGGGAGAGGAAGTCCGCCACGACCATCTGCGCCCCTGGCCTGTGGACCACCTTGAAGTTAAAGGGTTGGAATGCCAGATACCAACGGGTGATCTGCGTGTTGGCATCCTTCATGTGGTGGAGCCACTGGAGGGGCGCGTGGTCTGAACAGAGGGTGAAAGGGCACCCCAGCAGGTAGTAACGGAGGGCGAGGACCGCCCACTTGATGGCCAGGCTCTCCTTCTCTATGGTGCTGTAGCGCCCCTCACGCACTGACAGCTTACGACTTATGTACAGCACTGGGTGATCCTCCCCCTCCCCCTCCTGGGACAAAACAGCCCCCAGCCCTCTGTCCGACACGTCCATCTGCAACGTAAAGGGGAGAGAAAAGTCAGGGGAGTGTAACAGTGGCCCCCCACACAGTGCAGCCTTTACCTCAGAAAAAGCCCGCTAGCATTGCTCTGTCCACTGGACCGGATCTGGTGCCCCCTTTTTAGTGAGATCAGTCAGTGGGCTGGTGACGTCCGAATAATTAGGTATAAACCTACGATAATGGCCAGCCAGCCCCAGGAACTGTCTCACCCCCTTTTTGGTCTTGGGCCTCGGGCAGGCCACAATCGCTGCCGTCTTATTAATTTGGGGACGCACCTGCCCAGTGCCCAAGTGGAAGCCCAGATACCATACTTCCACCTGCCCAATCGCACATTTCTTTGGGTTGGCTGTGAGACCTGCTCACCTCAGCGACCTGAGGACGGCCCTCAGGTGTTGTAGGTGCCGCGGCCAGTCATTATTATAAATAATGATGTCGTCAAGGCACGCGGCCGCATAGGTGGCATGGGGGCGGAGGACCCTATCCATCAGCCGCTGAAACGTAGCGGGCACCCCAAACAGCCCAAAAGGAAGTGTGATAAACTGGTGTAAGCCGAACAGTGTGGAAAAGGCCGTTTTTTCTTGGGATAATGGAGTCAAGGGGATCTGCCAATAACCCTTCGTCAAATCCAGTGTCGAGTAAAAACGAGCCGTGCCTAGTCGATCGAGCAACTCATCAATACGAGGCATTGGGTACGCGTCGAATTTAGACACCGCGTTGACTTTTCTATAGTCGACACAGAACCGGATCGACCTGTCGGCCTTGGGTACCAAGACCACCGGGCTGCTCCAGTTGCTGTGGGACTCCTCGACGATGCCCATTTCGAGCATGGCCTCGAGTTCTTCCGGAATCACTTTTTTCTTGTGTTCGGGTAGCCTGTAAGGGCGGCTACGCACTACCAACCCCGGGGGCGTCTCAATGTGGTGCTCTGTGAGGTTGGTGTGGCCGGGCAGGGGCAAGAACACGTCCGAAAATTCGGTCTGCAACTGGGCAACCTCCGCGAGTTGGGTCGGGGAGAGGTGGTATCCACAGGGGACTGGAGAGGTACGCGATGCCAATGCTCCCTTTTGAACCTCCGGCCCCAGCTCCGCCTTCTCCGGAACCACCGACACCAATGCCACGGGGACCTCCTCATTCCAGAGTTTGAGCAGATTGAGATGGTAAATCTATAGTGCCCCACCCCTGTCCATTCGCCTCACCTCGTAGTCGATGTCCCCGACCCGCCGTGTGACCTCAAAGGGTCCTTGCCACTTGATGACCAATTTGGAGCTCGATGTGGGCAACAGTACGAGTACTTTATCTCCCGGTGTGAACTCCCTAAGGTGCGTACCCTTGTCGTACAGGTGGGTTTGCCGTTCTTGGGCCTGCTGCAAATTCTCCTGGGTTAGGTGTGTGAGTGTGTGGAGTTTTGCGCACAAGTCCATAACGTATTGAATTTCATTTATACTTGGTGAAGGTCCCTCCTCCCAATTTTCTCGCAGCACATCTAAAATGCAGCGCAGCTTATGCCCATATAACAATTCAAATGGGGAGAACCCCTTGGAGGCTTGTGGGACCTCTCGCACTGAAAACAAGGGTTCGAGCCATTTATCCCAATTACATGCGTCCTCACTTACGAATTTCCTAATTATATTTTTGAGGGTGCGATTGAATCGTTCGACTAAACCGTCCGTTTGTGGGTGATAAATGCTGGTGCGGATCAGCTTAATACCCAACAACCTATACGGTGCGTTCAGTGTTCGTGACATAAACGTGGTGCCTTGATCAGTCAGAATCTCTTTCGAGATTCCAACTCGGGAGATAACGCAGAAGAGCGCTTCAGCAATACTGCGTGCTGAGATATTGCGAAGAGGCACTGCTTCCGGGTATCGCGTTGCATAGTCCACTAGAACTAATATAAAGCGGTACCCTCGTGCTGACCGATCTAATGGCCCGACGAGATCCATCCCAATTCTTTTGAACGGGGTCTCGATTAATGGTAGAGGGCACAAAGGCGCTTTTGGAATGGCCACTGGATTTACTAACTGGCATTCGCGGCACGCCGTACACCACCTACGGACATCGCTGCAAATCCCTGGCCAATAGAACCAGGCCATTATTCGGGCTAGTGTTTTATCCTGCCCCAAGTGTCCAGCCATGGGATTAAAGTGAGCTGCCTGGAATACCAATTCCCAGCGGCTCTTCAGAATCAAAAGCTGCGTGACTTGCTCTTTAGTTTGAGTGTCCTGCGTCACTCGGTATAATCTATCCTTCATAATCGCGAAGTAGGGGAAGGACGGGGTGGCGTTTGGCTGGAGTGTTTGACCATCGATTACTCTCACTTGGTCAAACGCATGCCGCAGAGTCTCGTCTCGCGACTGCTCTAATGGAAAATCCGCGAGGGATTCCCCGAGAGAGAGAGAGGAGGAGCCGGCGGCTCCTCACTCTGATGCGGAGCTGACGTAGACGGCTCTGTGACAGCTGCTCCCACCAACGCGACACCAGGACCTCCCCTTATTAAACTATGGCAGGACCCACTCTTTACTGGGTGACTCATCAATGCCCCAAATCCCGTCCAATCCATCCCCAAAATTATTGAGTGGGTAAGGCGAGGATTAACCGCCGACTTCACTATAAATTTTTCCCCTCGAAAAAAATGTGGACCGACACTAAAGGGTAGCTGTGAACATCCCCGTGCACACACAACACCTTCACCAATTGTGCTCCCCCCAATGCCTCGTCTTGCACCAGGTTTTGGTGGATTGAGGTCTGATTACAACCAGAATCCACCAATGCCTGATATGTATCCCCTTGGATACTCACCGGCATGTGATATGCTCTGGCCTGATCGAGGGCGGCTCCTGGCACATCGGCGATCTGAACCACCGGGCCCACCTCCCTGACTGAGCACTGCTGTTGGAGGTGGCCCGGCTCCCTGCAGTGCCAGGAAACTGGCCCGGGCTTCCTCTCTGCACTGGTGCTCTGGGGCTCACTCACCTGAGGGAGGGGAGAGACAGACACAGAAGGGAGAAACGGGAGGGCACCGCGGGTGCGGTGGGCCGGCTGGGGTGAGGCCGGCCCCTGCCTCCGCGGTGGGGGAACGGGGTGAGGATGAGACACAGGAGGAGAGGGAGAGAGAGAGGGAGAGAGAGAGGAGAGGGGAGAAGAGGTTGTCTGCTGTCCTGCCGTCGAGACAGCCGCCAAATGGGACTCCGCCAGCTCGATTGCCTGATCCAGCGAAGCTGGGCGGTGGCACTGGACCCACTCTGCCGCTCCGGCTGGTAGACGCGCGATGAACTACTCCAGTGCCACCTGGTCGATGATCCCCTCGGCGTCGCGGTTGTCGGCCCTCAACCACTGCCCGCAGGTGTCCCGGAGTTGCTGGCCAAACACGAACGGTCGGCCGACTTCCTCCAAGCGCAAAGCGTGGAAGCACTGCCATTGTTGCTCGGGGGTGTGCCCCACATGCTGGAGGATGGCCCAGTGAAGGTCCGCATAGGCCAGCCGGCGGTCGGTGGGGAGCTGTAGCGCGGCCAGCTGCGCCTCTCCCGTTAGCAGGGGGAGGAGGCACGCCATGCACTGTTCCATCGGCCACCCCGAGGTCTCTGCCACCTGCTCAAAGAACGTGAGGAAGGCCTCGGGGTCGTCCTGCAGGCCCATCTTTGTCAGGGTGAAGGGGGACGGCCCCGCGGCGGTGGACCCCACCGACGTGAGGAGGTGCCGGAACGCCTGTCGCTCTTCCTGCTGAGCCAGCACCAGGGCCTTGAACTGCTGTTCCTGTTCCTTCCGGAGGGTGACTAGTGCCTGGTGCTACCTTTGCTGGGCCGTGGCGAGGGCGTGGACCAGCTCAGCGAATGGGGAGGACTCCATGGGGCTGTTCTGCTTCGGCGCTCCAAATCCCGGGTTTCGGCACCACTGTAGCAGTTCGGATGGGTGGGTGGAGCACAGAAGGACGGCAGGCCAGAACTGAGTTCACAAAACCCATTTATTATAGATTTTCAGCTTGCTTTTCAGCTTTCTTTCACTCACTCACTCACTCACTCACTCACTCACTCACTCATACATCTGTTGTGGTCAGGTTGGGGAGAGAGCCCGCTCTGCTCTCGCTCTCTTCCTTAAATAGGGCACGGTCACTGGGGAAGACACACAAACACATTAAATCAACCTCAGGTGCAGTGATTCTGCCACTTACCTTCCCTGACTCCGCCCTCCGGTCACAGACCGACGCTTGACCACGCTCCCACTGCCACAATGATGTTTCTACCCCCATGCTTCACAGTAGGTATGATGTTCTTTGGATGCAATTCAGCATTCTTTCTCCTCCAAACACAAGTTGAGTTTTTACCAAAAAGTTCTATTTTGGTTTCATCTGACCATATGACATTCTCCCAATCCTCTTCTGGATCATCCAAATGCTCTCTAGCAAACTTCAGACAGGCCTGGACATGTACTGGCTTAAGCAGGGGGACACGTCTGGCACTGCAGGATTTGAGTCCCTGGCGGCGTAGTGTGTTACTGATGGTAGCCATTGTTACTTTGGTCCCAGCTCTCTGCAGGTCATTCACTAGGTCCCCCCGTGTGGTTCTGGGATTTTTGCTCACTGTTCTTGTGATCATTTTGACCCCACGGGGTGAGATCTTGCATGGAGCATCAGATTGAGGGAGATTATCAGTGGCCTTGTATGTCTTCCATTTTCTAATAATTGCTCCCACAGTTGATTTCTTCACACCAAGCTGCTTACCTATTGCAGATTCAGTTTTCCCAGCCTGGTGCAGGTCTACAATTTTGTTTCTGGTGTCCTCTGACAGCTCTTTGGTCTTGGCCATAGTGGAGTTTGGAGTGTGACTGTTTGAGGTTGTGGACAGGTGTCTTTTATACTGATAACGAGTTCAAACAGGTGCCTTAATACAGGTAACGAGTGGAGGACAGAGGAGCCTCTTAAAGAAGTTGTTTCAGGTCTGTGAGAGCCAGAAATCTTGCTTGTTTGTAGGTGACCAAATACTTATTTTAGCGAGGAATTTACCAATTAATTCATTAAAAATCCTACAATGTGATTTCCTGGATTCTTTCCCCCCATTCTGTCTCTCATAGTTGAAGTGTACCTATGATGAAAATTACAGGCCTCTCTCATCTTTTAAAGTGGGAGAACTTGCACAATTGGTGGCTGACTAAATAATTTTTTGCCCCACTGTATGTAAACATGAAAAACATCAAAAACAACTGCATATTGAAATCTATTGTGTATTTTTGTGATCATCTGCAGTTATTTACTTGTTTTTAGACGTTACTGTTACTTAGGCCCTGATAAATTAAAAAAACATAGAACTGGAGAAGGTGTACTTTCTATTTTCCATTACTGAATAAGATAAACACATATGAACTTGAAAACAAGCAACATATAAAACAATATATCAGTATAACTTCATCAGTCTCCTTTATAACCCATTTATTTCTCTACACAGGTGTTCTCACTCAGGACGGTGGTTGGTCTGTGAAATATCCTGATAATCCGATCTGTGCTGTGAGAGGATTCAGTGTCTCCATTCCCTGTAGTTATTCTTATCCAACATCAAATCCCAATATTCAGATGACACAAAAGCTTTGGTGCTCACTGAACTCAAACACAGATTTCTGTTTAAACCCTCCGTATGTTTATGACAGCTCATCAAACACCAGCTCAGACTTTGAGTACGCTGGAGACGACAAATCAAACTGCACTTTATTAATCCACAATCTACAGTTCAGTTATTCTGGAGAGTACAGATTCAGATTTATAACTGATAATCCTGATGGCAGATACACAGGTGTTCCTGGAGTGACTCTACAAGTTGCAGGTAAATTTTAATGGTTAAAACAAAGATACAAATTATTTATTATCTGCATTATTTTTCTCAGCTGTAGGAAAAAATGCACATTTTTATTTTTTGCAGCTATGAACTGTAAACCTGACAAAATTGTTTTAGCAGGAAATTTCATGTAGCTGATGTTTATTATTCAGTAAAACATTTTTATCAGTGTGAGAAATCCTGATTCACTGACGTGGAGTCTTTCCTGCTCTCTGGAAAAGATTTAAAGGTGTCACTAATCAGGCTCAGTGGAAACGGGACCGTTAAACAAGGAGACTCGTTAAATCTGACGTGTGATGTGAACTGCACACACAGTTCCTCACAGTTCATGTGGTCGAAGAACAACAAGCTCTTACCTGAATCAGGACCCGTTCTTCACTTTCCTGCTCTAACCGTGAGGGATTCTGGGAATTACACCTGCACTTGGAAAACCAACGAGGCCTCAGGACCTGAAACGATCAGCCTTCACGTCGAGGGTGGGTCCATCTGCTCACAACATTCCTGAACATCTCGAATGATTCCTGAAGGAAATGAAGTGACTTGTGTTCAGTTTAATATTCAATAAATGTTAAATACTGTTGTGTTTAACAGGTGAAAATCCTGATCAGTGGTTAATCTGGATCATTGTCTCGGTGTCAGTTGGAGTGATTTTCATCGTCTCAGTCATCGTAGGAGCTGTGATTTACATCAGGAGGTAAAGATCTACATATTTTTATGCAACACAATCTATCCAGTCTAAATAAACTGTCTCTCACTTAAAGCATATGATTTTGTCACAAATTGCAATTTTAACTGTTATTTAAAAATCAACAGCAACTAATGTGTAGTTTGTGCCTCATGACCAGGTTTCTGAGCGATTGCAGGAGTGTCCACACTGAGCAGCAGAAGAAGGAGGACGCTGCTGATATCTACGTTAACGTCCAAGAGAACGAGGATGGTGCTAATATCTATGCTAACGTCCAGAAGGAGGAGGACGGTGATGGTATCTATGCTAATGTGTAACAGCAAAGAGCTGATCACAGTTTCACACTTCACACTCAGCTTAAAGTCTTCGACTTGTGAATTTCCTCTGTGAGCTGAAAAAGAACGTTACACAGCACATACACTTCCTGTGTGTAGCACTTGAGCTTAATTTTATGACTGACAGCTTCATTATTTATTACATTTATTGCCATTTCAGCCATGGAGTAATTTCTGAATTGGGTTTAGAAGCAATTCTTAATTACTTTAACTTTCTTTAAGATTTCTATACAATTCTTTAATTTTTTAGAAATGTACTCCAACTAAATAATAAGAATAATAGCTTTATTTATAAATATTCTGTATATTCTGTACCCTGCATCTGACATTACCAAGCCTTTAGGATTGCATGGAATATCTGGCCATGTCTCTATTTTCCTGACCACGCCCTGTCTAACCTCTAATATACTGTTTGTGCCTCATCTGACCATTGCCTGTTTTTCTCTCACATTATTTTTTGGAACCATTTATTAGCATGCAGTTAATAAAGAGCTTCCTGCATTTACATCCATCTACCTCCCTTACATGACAAATATTACATTCAAATAAAGGAAAAGATAAACTAAGATATAAAGAAGGGAAGTAAAAACTGTAAGAGTAAATATAATTGTGAAGATATAAAGAAACCAAATTAAAAATCAAGAGCATCTACAAATACTGAACTAGAAAAATATGTTTTTAAATGAGACTTAAAAATGGCTACAGGATCAGCTGACCTACAGTAATGCTTGGCGGTACAATATATTGTTCCAAAGTCAAGGCGCATCAGAGAGAAATCTTTATCATCTTTGCTCTTTAGTCTTAACCTAATCTCTTCCTTGGTTTGACTGTCCTGCGTCACTCAACATAGTCCATCCTTAATAATACAGAAATATGGGAAGGAAAGCACAACGTTAGGTTGGAGGATTTGACCATCAATTACTTTCACTTGGCCAAAAGCATGTCTCAGACTCCTCACGCATCTGCTCCAATAGGAAATCCCCGAAAGGATTCCCCAGAGAGAGAGGAGAGTTCTCCCCTCTCTCCATGTCATCATGATGTGGAGCTGACATGGACAGCCCTGGGACCGCCTCCCCAGCTAATGTTGCGGCAGGATTCCTGTGACGTACTACTGTAGGACCCACCCACAACCAACTGTTTCATTAAGCCTCACTCACAACCCGCCGTAAGTGTTTGGACACACACGGGTCACAGGGTTTGGTAGTTTGCAGCCGTGCTGCAGGGTCGCGGTGAACCCGGGGGAAAGTTTGGAGGAGGAGTACGGGCAAAGTACTGGCCAAGTACAGGTTGCACATCTGACTTCCTCAAAGCGTGGGAAAAATTGCGCCGTTAGCCCGTGGAAAGCGTATATCTGACACACGTGATCAGCGTGTATAGCGTGTGTGAGACTTGCATTTTATCAGTTTTCTGCGCTACGAGTTCGGGCTGCACTTGTGAAGCGTGTGTGACGCATGTGATTAGCACGTTACAAACATTCATAACTTGTGTGTGATGCAAGCCAGGAGTGGGAATAAAACCAGCATGTCTGCATCTGTCTTTCGACTGAAGAACATTGGATATTTTGTGGGAAAAATGAAAAAATTTTCAGTTTAAAAGTTTAGAAAATGGGACCCAAGAAGAAGCGAGCAAAAGGGAAGTGACCCAGCCTGAAACAGCAGAGGGGGAGAAGGAGGAAGAGTTTGATGATGATGGTAGCATCATCATCAGGCAAGCCCTGCACGGACAGGGAGGAGTTTGCCTTCAAGCTGGCAGAAGGCACAGCACCCCGCCAGAGGTATTTCCACAGGTAAATACACATGCTTTAAACATTTATTTCAGTATTTACCTGTATATGCTTATGTAGTAATTAATATTATATATTCTGATTTTCATGTATGTTTCAGCTAACGACACCCAGAAGTGAGGACACTGCAATCCCATCATCGCTGTCAGGCCATTGTGCCATGCTCAGTGATGAAGACAAGGACATCCCGACACCCCGTCCCACCACTCAGCAGGAGCAGAACAACAGCTCGGAGTCAAAGTGTGTTTCAGTGCTCAAACTGTTGGGCTATTTAGTTGGGATTTTTTACAGTGTAATAAAATGTATTATTCCCTTATACTCCATCCATCCATCATCTGTAGCCACTTTATCCTGTTCTACAGGGTCGCAGGCGAGCTGGAACCTATCCCAGCTGACTACGGGCGAAAGGCGGGGTACACCCTGGACAAGTCGCCAGGTCATCACAGGGCTGACACATAGACACAGACAACCATTCACACTCACATTCACACCTACAGTCAATTTAGAGTCACCAGTTAACCTAACCTGCGTGTCTTTAGACTGTGGGGGAAACCGGAGCACCCGGAGGAAACCCACGCAGACACGGGGAGAACATGCAAACTCCGCACAGAAAGGCCCTCATAGGCTGCTGGGCTTGAACCCAGGACCTTCTTGCTGTGAGGTGACAGTGCTAACCACTACACCACCGTGCCGCTCGCCCTTATGCTCATGTTTTATTATTTGATGTTTGTATGGTAAATTAATATACTCAAATAAAAACAGCAAATGAGGTGGTCTTCTACAATGCTACACGATCGGTTGATTGGTTCCTCCCCAATATATGGTCTTGCCCCTCGTGTCGTGTGCAGGCCGTGTGCGCTGCGTGCAGATTGCGTGTGCTGCGTGCACACCACACATAGTGGTAGAAAGTGAGATGTACTTCTGTCTTGCGTGCTGCACAAATAGCAAGTGTGGAATACTTGTGTGGTATTTCTGAGGCACGTCACTCATACAATGACCGTGCATCACTCATGAGTCTTACTGTCATCACAAAGCCCCTACTAGCCGCGCTGCTGACTTGGTTCAGGTGTACAAAAGGAATACGGGTCCTGTACGTAGTGTATGCGCTCTTGATTTGTCACAAGACCCATAGACAGGGGCGCCGCCAGAAATTTTGGGCCCCATGAAAGATTAGAATTTTGGGCCCCCCAACTTTGCCCACCCTTGTCACAATTGCACTATTGTCATTATTTGACTTTTGATAGCCCATGGACCTTGAGTTTGTGACTTTGTTATTACATTTTATGTATTAACCAATGGTTGAAACCAATGGTTTAGAACGTGTGAACATTCCACACACGTAACCATGTCAAACACTTGACTGGTGTCCGTTATTAGTGTAACGGGTTTATTTTTTTCCACTTGCCATTGTGTGTAGTGGTGGGGAAATTCTGCGCTGGCCCTTTAAGAGCGCAGGTAGTTATGGGAACGAGCAGGGGCGCAGATAGGATTTTTGAACTGGGGGGGGGGGGGACTGAGTTGTCAGCAAATGATTCCATTTTGTGTATGTGTGTGTGTATATATATATATATATATATACATACACACTACTGTTCAAAAGTTTGGGGTCACTGTGAAATGTCCTTATTTTTGAAAGAAAAGCACTGTTCTTTTCAATGAAGATCACTTTAAACTAATCAGAAATCCACTCTATACATTGCTAATGTGGTAAATGACTATTCTAGCTGCAAATGTCTGGTTTTTGGTGCAATATCTCCATAGGTGTATAGAGGCCCATTTCCAGCAACTCTCACTCCAGTGTTCTAATGGTACAATGTGTTTGCTCATTGCCTCAGAAGGCTAATGGATGATTAGAAAACCCTTGTACAATCATGTTAGCACAGCTGAAAACAGTTGAGCTCTTTAGAGAAGCTATAAAACTGACCTTCCTTTGAGCAGATTGAGTTTCTGGAGCATCACATTTGTGGGGTCGATTAAATGCTCAAAATGGCCAGAAAAATGTCTTGACTATATTTTCTATTCGTTTTACAACTTATGGTGGGAAATAAAAGTGTGACTTTTCATGGAAAACATAAAATTGTCTGGGTGAACCCAAACTTTTGAACGGTAGTGTGTATACATGTTATTTCACCTCCCTCACTGTCATCACCAGGAACTACCTGCAGGCCAGGACAATGATAACATTTTAACATAGCCTATGGAAATCCAAAGTTTACACATTATCATCACGCACAGAAATTGCAAAACTAGTTTTAAAACCGCTAAGTTCCAACTGTTAACCATAGCGAGAGGCTGGGCTACGTGTGTGTGTAAAGTGTAAACCAGTGCATCCTGACTTTCTAACTATGCCTGTGTGTTGCGTGAGCGGCAGTCAGTCAACAACTCTTCGCAAAGTTTCCTTATGAAACAATATGCTCGCTGAAATTATGGCAGGGAACGCCAGATTAAACATTAAAACTGCCTTCTGAGCACTGTATCTACAGGCTGCCACCGAAAGAAGGAGGCTACCAGAAAGGCTTCTCTACTCCGTACGATTTTACTTTCACTACGACGTTACTTTGAACAGACTATCAAAAAATTGCAAGGTGATATGATAAAGTAAGGCACAGTT
Organism: Neoarius graeffei; assembly: GCF_027579695.1. NCBI lineage: Eukaryota > Metazoa > Chordata > Actinopteri > Siluriformes > Ariidae > Neoarius > Neoarius graeffei. The sequence continues at coordinate 66,135,011 of NC_083587.1, forward strand.
TACTTACAGTCGTTGGTTTTTTTTTTTTTTGAAAAAACGATGCAATTGTTTTCTGCCTTTTGGCACCCTTCATCATGCCGTGTTGGGGTCCTGAACTAGGAGGCGCTGTCCCCGATATGCCTGTCAAACTTGTAACCATAGCAACCAAGCTCGAGCTCGCAACCTGTGCAATCTGCGCAGGTGCAGCTATGTCTGTACTGCTGTGCACCTCAATAAACCGAATGGTAATTATTAGTCTTTTGATTTTTCCGTGAGGTTTGCCTTATGCAAAGAAATAAGACAGCATAGACGTTTTTTCCTCCCTATAAGTGGGGGGGACCGAACGAGGTGAATTTAAATCTGGGTGGAACGAATCCCCCCCATCCCCCCCTCTATCTGCGCCCGTGGGAACGAGGCGCTGGCCTCTTTCAGTTCGTTTTGGAAATGTAAGCGCCAATGCCACTGGATGTTTGCAGCCCGTCCTCAGCAGTGCATTTGTGTCTCATTTCTTCAGAATAAAAAGACTGGTGAACAACACAACGCAACGTCTGTTACATTAGTAACACTTTAATCTAGCAAACTGTATATGGCGCTCGCTCATTAAACACTTCAATCCTAAAGCATTTATGGGTTGTATTGCTGCTTACCTCCTTCTCCAAAGGGGGGTTCAGTGGTTTGGTAGGGCGGAGGCCCCCCTGAGGCTGAATCTGTGCATATTTACGGCATCCCATTAGTTATGAAACTGGTTATTTTGAACACACATGTGAGCGATAGCTACCTTTCTTTGGGGAAAAACTGAGTGACGAGTTGCCTGCCTCTCCGGTCCCCCTCAGCTTTCAGCTGCCTTTCTTTACGTTTTTGACAGCCACTCTTCATATTTAGCGATCATAGACTGTACACACTCCACTGCTGGCTGGCTGCTGCACCGCTACACAGCAGCAAGTAGCGTTGCACTGATCAGCACACAGATTTAACGCATCGCGCTTCTACCAGAACTGGACCGTACCATTTCGCAAAAGGGGGAGGGTTAAATGACTATGTTGAAGAACTCAAGAAATAGACAACCTTGTTCAATTAGCTCATTTTACCAGATGGAATATTGCATTGTTGTTATTTCAAAAGTCTTATTAAAATCATCAAAAGCATATTATCAGCCCCTTAAAGGGCCCCATGGCAGTGCTGGGCCCCTAGAATTGTTCTAACCTTTCCCCCCCTGGCGGCGCCCATGCCCATAGAACTTGCATGTGCAGGACCGAAAGTCTCCACGGGCAGTCTGCGACCTTCTATGGCGCTGAACACACACAAGTGTGGTGCAAGTCTCAAGCACGGTTTTGCCAATTTTTTTTTTTTTTACTGTAGGCCGCCCGTAGCAGCACATACGGTGGGTTGTGAGTGAGGCTTTATTCCAACAGCTCAGGAAATGAAGAGAAAATGAAAACTGTTCAGAGGTTCAGGTTTCCACCACTGGATGGCGATATTGTTCTTTGCAGCAGACCTCAAGACATTTCCTGTCTCTGAAATGACATGAACATCTCTCTCTCTCTCATCTGTAGCCACTTTATCCTGTTCTACAGGGTCGTAGGCAAGCTGGATCCTATCCCAGCTGACTACGGGCGAAAGGCGGGGTACACCCTGGACAAGTCGCCAGGTCATCACAGGGCTGACACATAGACACAGACAACCATTCACACTCACACCTACAGTCAATTTAGAGTCACCAGTTAACCTAACCTGCATGTCTTTGGACTGTGGGGGAAACCGGAGCACCCGGAGGAAACCCACGCGGACACGGGGAGAACATGCAAACTCCGCACAGAAAGGCCCTCGCCAGCCATGGGGCTCGAACCCAGAACCTTCTTGCTGTGAGGCGACAGCACTAACCACTACACCACCGTGCCGCCCTAACATGAACATACACTGCTATTACAGACAAACTTTATACGTTTATGTTCTAAAAAAAAAAACAAGAGGATCTGTTGTAAGAGCGAACAAACAACTTTATCAACATTTATTCAAACCATAGCAGGTAAATACATGAACATAGCAGGAGGAATGATCATTATCATCACTGCTACTGTGTTAATTAATAAAGATAAAAAATCTAAAGATCAATAGCAGCTTAAAAACTGGAAGAAAACTAATGACCTGCAGCAATGACCTGTTCCCTTGGACAGAAAAAGGCTCATCAAAATATTTATTATGCAAAAAAAAAAAAGGCTTTTTATTATGGAAAAAACCCCAATAAATTTCCTTCTTTCGCAAACACTTTTATCCAAAGCGAGTTACAGTTGAGCCGAGTAGATGAAGTTTAAAGAACTTGTTCAAGTGGCAGCTTGGCAGTGCCGGGATTTTATATCATTAAAAACTCCATGTGTTAAATGGTAACCATCAACATCAGAATGTGACAGTTTTGGTTCTAAAGCCGAATTCAGACGGGATTAGTTTTCAGGACTTCAGTAATGTTGTCGGAGGACGTCTGTAGTGATTGTGAACAAAATCACACAGGGTAAGGGCTCTCTGTATGAATCACACAGATGGGCATGTCTTCATGATGTATCCATGGTTGTTGCACTGAAAGTAGCCGGTTACACACATCTTATACATTTACTTTTCTGTAAAAGGATCGCCTTGTCCTTTATACAGTAAGTGCTTGTTGTAAATGGGCGTGGTCACACAAGTTGTAGTTGAGCATTAGTAAGTCACATGACTTTAACACACACACACACACACACATCTACATGTTTAACTAAACCTGCCTGAAAGCATCCGAAGAAGAAAACGAAGCCTGTTTACTCAAAAACAACATAAATTACAATAAAGAAATCACAAGAATGTGTAGAAAACAAATTCATTTCAATTTTCTTCCAAACTGCATGTTTACAGTAAATACACTGACACTTCTTATGATATTAGCACGTCTTAAATCATAATGAGTTTCATGCTTGGGGGGAAAAATCCCAGGTCTTATGATGATAAGTAAATAAAACTCATCTGCGCTGTGGGTGAATGAGGTGTGAAAACATCATCAGGCCTTTTTCACAGCGCTGTAGATCACAGAATCGTCCTCCTGCTGCTCAGTGTGGACTCGCCTGAAATTACACACAGTCCTGTTTATCAGCTACAGATTCGGCATGTTAGACTGCTTTTACTCGACACTGTGTGGTTTCTCACTGACACATTTACATTTAAAGATAAGAGAAGGTGAAGTGATTTATAGCTGTGATAACGTAAGTGAGAACAGGAACTGACTTGTTTCACAGATGATCAAGAGCATTAAAAGTAATTATAAACAAATAAAAAGTACGTTCTTTAAAAAAAAGAAAACAGTCGTAATTGGAAAATAAGAGAAATAAAACATGCCATTATTGATCCATTTGCTACAGTGGGGAAAAAAAGTATTTAGTCAGCCACCAATTGTGCAAGTTCTCCCACTTAAAAAGATGAGAGAGGCCTGTAATTTTCATCATAGGTACACTTCAACTATGAGAGACAGAATGGGGGGAAAGAATCCAGGAAATCACATTGTAGGATTTTTAATGAATTAATTGGTAAATTCCTCGGTAAAATAAGTATTTGGTCACCTACAAACAAGCAAGATTTCTGGCTCTCACAGACCTGTAACAACTTCTTTAGGAAGCTCCTCTGTCCTCCACTCATTACCTGTATTAATATGGCACCTGTTTGAACTCGTTATCAGTATAAAAGACACCTGTCCACAACCTCAAACAGTCACACTCCAAACTCCACTATGGCCAAGACCAAAGAGCTGTCAAAGGACACCAGAAACAAAATTGTAGACCTGCACCAGGCTGGGAAGACTGAATCTGCAATAGGTAAGCAGCTTGGTGTGAAGAAATCAACTGTGGGAGCAATTATTAGAAAATGGAAGACATACAAGGCCACTGATAATCTCCCTCGATCTGGGGCTCCATGCAAGATCTCACCCCGTGGGATCAAAATGATCACAAGAACGGTAAGCAAAAATCCCAGAACCACACGGGGGGACCTAGTGAATAACCTGCAGAGAGCTGGGACCAAAGTAACAAAGGCTACCATCAGTAACACACTACGCCACCAGGGACTCAAATCCTGCAGTACCAGACGTGTCCCCCTGCTTAAGCCAGTACATGTCCAGGCCCGTCTGAAGTTTGCTAGAGAGCATTTGGATGATCCAGAAGAGGATTGGGATAATGTCATATGGTCAGATGAAACCAAAATAGAACTTTTTGGTAAAAACTCAACTTGTGTTTGTAGGAGAAAGGCGTTGCATCCAAAGAACACCATACCTACTGTGAAGCATGGGGGTGGAAACATCATGCTTTGGGGCTGTTTTTCTGCAAAGGGACCAGGACGACTGATCCGTGTAAAGGAAAGAATGAATGGGGCCATGTATCGTGAGATTTTGAGTGAAAACCTCCTTCCATCAGCAAGGGCATTGAAGATGAAATGTGGCTGGGTCTTTCAGCATGACAATGATCCCAAACACACCGCCCGGGCAACGAAGGAGTGGCTTCGTAAGAAGCATTTCAAGGTCCTGGAGTGGCCTAGCCAGTCTCCAGATCTCAACCCCATAGAAAATCTTTGGAGGGAGTTGAAAGTCCGTGTTGCCCAGCGACAGCCCCAAAACATCACTGCTCTAGAGGAGATCTGCATGGAGGAATGGGCCAAAATACCAGCAACAGTGTGTGAAAACCTTGTGAAGACTTACAGAAAATGTTTGACCTCTGTCATTGCCAACAAAGGGTATATAACAAAGTATTGAGATGAACTTTTGTTATTGACCAAATACTTATTTTCCACCATAATTTGCAAATAAATTCTTTAAAAATCAGACAATGTGATTTTCTGGATTTTTTTTCTCATTTTGTCTCTCACAGTTGAGGTATACCTATGATGAAAATTACAGGCCTCTTTATCTTTTTAAGTGGGAGAACTTGCACAATTGGTGATTGACTAAATACTTTTTTGCCCCACTTTATAAAAGCCCAACACAGTGCGTTTTATTTCATATTTATTTGCTAATTAGTGGATGAACACATAACACACACTGTTTTTACAATTCTCCTTTAGTGTCGATTTAATCTGCCTCTGTTTACATCACATGATACTTCTGAACCAATTAATTAGTGGAAATTTTTGATTTTCATGCTTACTGTTTGGGTGATCCTTTGGGTTTGATGCCTACAGATGCCTAAGTCACTCCTTCATCTAACACTTCATCAGACTGAGGAACTTGGTTTAGCTGCACTGTGACCTGAGACCTTGGAGAGAGAGAGAGAACAAAGACATAATGTATGTCTTTACAATTCTATATTACTCTCAGAGCTGGGTGAAATGACAAAAATATTGTATCGCCATTCTCAAAGACTGAGACTATGAGAATTCTATGAGACACAATATGTAACATGATCTACAGGTTTGTACACAAACTGCAACACAAATATTGATTTATATCATCATATGGCCTCACCCGCTCCACCCACCTGCTCAAAGTCCTACAGTGGTGCCGAAACCCGGGAAAGGAGCACAGAGGAGAACAGCCCCATGGAGTCCTCCCCCTTCGTAGATCTGATCCATGCCCTCGCCACGGCCCAACAGAGCCACCACCAGGCGCTGGCCGCCCTCCGAAAGGAGCAAGCGCAACGGTTCGAGGCCCTGGTGCTGGCGCAACAGGAAGATCGTCAGGCATTCTGGCACCACCTCCACCGCCGTGGGCCCTCCCCACCTCACCCTAACGAAGATGGGCCTGCACGATGACCCCAAGGCCTTCCTAGCACTCTTCGAGCAAGCAGCAGAGGCCTGGTGCTGGCCAGTGGAACAGCGCGCGGCACGCCTCCTCCCCCTGCTAATGGGCGAGGCACAGCTGGCCGTGCTACAGCTCCCCGCCGAGAGTCGGCTGGTCTACGCAGACCTGTGCTGGGCCGTCCTCCAGCGTGTGGGGCGCACCCCAGACCAACAACGCCAGAGCTTCCGCGTTCTATGCCTAGAGGAGGTCGGCCGGCCGTTCGCATTTGGCCAGCAACTCCAGGACGCCTGCCGGTGGTGGCTGAGGGCTGACAACCACGACACCGAGGGAATTGTCGATCTGGTGGTACTGGAGCAGTTCATCGCCCAACTTCCCGAAGGGACTGCGGAGTGGGTCCAGTGCCACCACCCGGCGTCGCTGGATCAGGCCATCGAGTTGGCGGAGGATCATCTGGTGGCTGTTCCAATGGCAGGATCGCATATCTCCTCTTCTCCTCTCTCTCCCCCTCCCCTTCTGTGTCTTGTCCTTGCCCTGTTCCCCCACCACGGAGGTGGGGGCCGGCTCCACCCCGGCCTGCCTGCCACACCTGCGATGCCTTCCCGTTTCCCACTTCCATGTCTGTCTCCCCCCCCCCCCCCCCCCCAGGTGACTGAGCCCCAGAGAGCCGGTGCAGAGAGAGAGCCCGGGCCGGTTTGCTGGTGCTGCGGGGAGCCGGGGCACCTCCAACATCAGTACTCGGCAATGGAGGTGGGCGCGGTGGTCCGGATCCCCGACGCACTAGGAGCCGCCCTCAATCGGGCCGGAGCGTATCGCATACCGGTGAGTGTCCAAGGGGATACGTATCAGGCTTTGGTGGACTCCGGCTGTAATTTTATTTATTTATTTATTTGGTTTATTTTGTCAGGGACCATGTGCAAAGTATATTTATTACAAGAGTAAAAAGATGACCTGCACCAGATTATAGCTTAGAAGCTAGTTTCCATCTGCAGTCCCTGGGCAGGTGAAAAAACAGAAAAGACAATAAAATAAGAACAGCCACTCAGGCACGCACGCACACACACACACACACTTAAAATTAAAAAAGGTTATTGTCATATGCAAAATGTCAGGCACAAAGTGAGTACAAAAACTGAAGTTAGTGCTGACAAAACTGATTACTTAAAAGCCATTTTTTTCACTTCACGTGAAAAGGTATAAAAATTTGTAATGTTTTTTAGATGAGTGGGAAGAGTATTCCATTGTTTAGTTGCTCTAAAAGAAAAGGCAGATTGTGCAAATGTTGTGAGCCAACTTGGGAAACTACAGTTTCTCCTGGAGGTAGATCTGGTGGCTCTGCCAATATGTTCAGAGCAGGGTTGGATGAAAGTTCTCAGAGGTGGTGGAGCAGTATTATGAATAATTTTATGCATAAGGCGCATGTCAGAATACAGAATGAGGTTGTCAAAACTGAGTAAATTATACTTGTCTAGTATGGCACAATGATGAAATTGAGAAGGACGTTTGTCCAGGACTTTAAGAGCTTGTTTGTAAAGTGATGTAATGGATTTCAAGACAGTCTTGTTTGCCTGAGACCAGCTTGACATACAGTAATGTAAATGAGACATTATCATAGCATTCACATAGGTCTTAGCAGCATCAACAATTCGTGAATTACAAATGTGTCTGAAATTTGCTATACTGTATTTCACAGTGTTGCCCATTTTTTTTTAAGTGTTTCTTAAAGGTAAGTGTGGAGTCTAAAGTCACTCCCAAATATTTAAACTCATCAACATTTTTTAACTGCTTTCCGCTTGCGTATATATTTGGTACAGAATTTAGTTTATATCTGCTTTTAAAAAACATGGTGACAGTTTTATCAGTATTTAGTGTAAGACAAATCAGACCTCAATCCACCAAAGCCTGGTGCAAGACGAGGCATTGGGGGGAGCACAATTGGTGAAGGTGTTGTGTGCACACGGGGATGTTTACAACTACCCTTTAGTGTCGGTCCACATTCTATTTCGAGGGGAAAAATTTAGTGTAAAGGCGGCAGTTAATCTTCACCTAACCCACTCGATAATTTTGGGGACTGATTGGCCAGGATTTTGGGAGTTAATGACTCATTTAGTGAAGAATGGGTCCTGCCGTAGTTCAGAAGGGGGAGGTCCCGGTGTGGCATTGGCGGGGGCAGCTGTCACAGAGCCGTCTACATCATCTCCACGTCAGAGTGAGGAGCAGCAGGCTCCTCCTCACCTCTCGGGGGGGAATCCCTCGCAGATTTCCCGTTAGAGCAGTCATGAGATGAGACTCTGCGGCATGCGTTTGACCAAGTGAGAGTAATCGATGGTCAAACACTCCAGCCAAACGTCACCCCGTCCTTCCCCTATTTTTCCATTATGAAGGATAGGTTATACCGAGTGACGCAGGACACTCAGACTAAGGAGCCGATCACACAACTTTTGATCCCAAAGAGCTGCCGGGAATTGGTATTCCAGGCGGCTCACTTTAATCCCATGGCTGGACACTTGGGGCAGGATAAGACACTAGCCCGAATAATGGCCCGGTTCTATTGGCCAGGGATTCGCGGCGATGTCCGTAGGTGGTGTACGGCGTGCCGTGAATGCCAGTTAGTAAATCCAGTGGCCATTCCAAAAGCGCCTTTGCGCCCTCTACCATTAATCGAGACCCTGTTCAAAAGAATTGGGATGGATCTCGTCGGGCCATTAGATCGGTCAACACGAGCGTATTGCTTTATTTTAGTTCTGGTGGACTATGCAACATGATACCCGGGAGCAGTGCCTCTTCACAATATCTCAGCACGTAGTATTGCAGAAGCACTCTTCCATGTCATCTCCCGAGTCGGAATCCCCAAAGAGATTCTGACTGATCAAGGCACTTTGTTTATGTCACGCACACTGCGTGAACTGTATGGGTTACTGGGAATTAAGCAGATCCGCACCAGCAATTATCACTCACAAACAGACGGTTTAGTTGAACGGTTCAATCACACTCTCAAGAATATAATTAAAAAGTTTGTACGCGAGGACGCATGCAATTGGGATAAATGTCTCGAACCCCTGCTTTTCGCAGTGCAAGAGGTCCCACAAGCCTCCCCGGGGTTCTCCCCGTTCAAATTATTATATGGGCATAAGCCGCGCGGCATCCTAGATGTACTGCGGGAAAATTGGGAGGAGGGACCTTCACCAAGCAAAAATGAAATTCAATACGTTATTGACCTGCGTGCAAAACTCCACACACACACACACACACACACACACACACACACACACACACACACACACACACACACATCTAACCCAGGAGAATTTGCAGCAGGTCCAAGAACGGCAAATCCGCCTGTACGACAGGGGTACATACCTTAGGGAGTTTGCACCGGGAGATGAAGTACTCGTACTGTTGCCCACGTCGAGCTCCAAATTGATCACCAAGTGGCAAGGACCCTTTGAGGTCACCCGGCAAGTCTGGGATGTTGACTATGAGGTGAGGCGAATGGACAGGGGTTGGGTGCTACAGATTTACCACCTCAATCTGCTTAAACTCTGGAACGAGGAGGTCCCCGTGGCGTTGGTGTCGGTGGTTCCGGAGAAGGCGGAGCTGGGGCCGGAGGTTCAAAAGGGAACATTGACATTGCTTACCTCTCCGGTCCCCTGTGGAGACCACCTCTCCCCGACCCAACTCACGGAGGTTGCTCAGTTGCAGACTGAATTTTCGGATGTGTTCTTGCCCCTGCCCGGCCGCACTCGCCTCATTGGACACCACATTGAGATGCCCCCCGGGGGTGGTAGTGCGCAGCCGCCCTTACAGGCTGCCCGAACACAAGAAAAAGGTGGTTTGGAAGAACTCGAGGCCATGCTCGAAATGGGCATCATCGAGGAGTCCCACAGTGACTGGAGCAGCCTGGTGGTCTTGGTTCCCAAGGCCGACGGGTCGGTCCGGTTCTGTGTGGACTATAGAAAAGTTAATGCGGTGTCTAAATTCGATGCGTACCCAATGCCTCGTATTGACTAGTTGCTGGATCGACTAGGCACGGCTTGCTTTTATTCGACACTGGATTTGACAAAGGGTTATTGGCAGATCCCCTTGACTCCACTAGCCTGAGAAAAAATGGCCTTTTCCACACCGTTTGGCTTACACCAATTTGTCACACTTCCTTTTGGGCTGTTTAGGGCGCCTGCTACGTTCCAGCGGCTTATAGACAGGGTCCTCTGCCCCCACGCCACCTACGCGGCCGCATACTTGGACAACATCATAATCGATAGTAATGACTGGCCGCGGCATCTGCAACACCTGAGGGCCGTCCTTAGGTCACTGAGGTGAGCGGGTCTCACCGCCAACCCGAAGAAGTGTGCGATTGGGCGGGTGGAATTACGGTATCTGGGCTTCCACTTGGGCAATGGGCAGGTGCGTCCCCAAATTAATAAGACAGCAGCGATTGCGGCCTGCCCAAGGCCCAAGACCAAAAAGGGGGTGAAACAGTTCCTGGGGCTGGCTGCCTACTATCGTAGGTTTATACCTAACTATTCGGACGTCACCAGCCCACTGACTGATCTCACTAAAAAGGGGGCACCAGATCCGGTCCAGTGGATGGAGCAATGCCAGTGGGCTTTCTCTGAGGTGAAGGCTGCACTGTGTGGGGGGGCCACTGTTATACTCCCCTGACTTTTCTCTCCCATTTATGTTGCAGACGGACGCGTCGGACAGAGGGCTGGGGGCTGTTCTGTCCCAGGAGGTGGAGGGGGAGGATCGCCCCGTGCTGTACATCAGCAGAAAGCTGTCGGTGCATGAGGGGCGCTACAGCACCATAGAGAAAGAGTGCCTAGCCATCAAGTGGGCGGTCCTCGCCCTCCGCTACTACCTGCTGGGACGCCCTTTCACCCTGTGTTCGGACCACGCGCCCCTCCAGTGGCTCCACCACATGAAGGATGCCAACGCGTGGATCACCCGTTGGTATCTGGCACTCCAGGGGCCGCATTACAGAAAGTTCCTAACTTGAGAATCTCATCTTATCTGTCTAGTTCCCGTGGCAACGGCACTTTAGGATCATATTTAGGAAAAGGCTATTACAGAACAGCCGTTCCTAACTCTGTTGTCCTATCCTATCTCAAGTTAAGAAAAGTGTATTACAGAAGCATCCTAACTTCTAAAAAAACAAAAAATTCTTAAATACCCGTCCTAACTTTAGGATATCCCCACCGCTGTCCTAACTGTCATTTTTACTGTATAAATCAGCTAGTAGTCTACCTGATTGATGTGGGCATTTAAAGATAACTTTATTAACTGTGTTCATTCTGAGCATATTAGCCTATATTATATTATATTAGGCTATATATTGGCCATTATATTTTCTATTTCATACAATTACAATAATATTGTTTATATTTATTTATCATCTGATACTGACAGTCCTCGAGCAATCAATGAAGTCGCTGGGACTACCGAAAAGAGACAGTTCTTACCTTCATAGTTTACGGGGCTGACAAGACCCAAGACGCGCGTCTCCGCGGGTGTTAACGGAGTTGCTGAGGCCGAACCACCTCCCGTTTTCCTTTGCTCCTTCCCAACCATGACAGCCTTTTTTTAGGTTTGGCTAGTTAGGGTGCTGACTTTTTTTTTTTTAACTGCCTCGGCGTCCCGGTGCACACCAGACACCGCTGACACGGCACTGGCTATCCTCTGCCATTCCCTTTCCCTTGATTCTTTAGTTAACAAAGAACTAAATCTCCCAAACAATATATCCTTGGACCCCTCCACTAACGCTACTAACGTTTCAGTTTCAATTTCAAAGCCCGTCGTTGTTTGTCCATACTGTTTACGTCTCTTGCTGTCTCGTGTCAAGTCGTCACTTGTAGCAGGGTATTGTTTCTGTTGTAGCAGCTAGCCAGAGATCACTGGACGTTACTTCACGAGACACGGTGTAGCTTTCGTTGCTAGGTAACAGACATTAAAGGCGATCATAGATGTTTCAATCGGTTATTTAGGAATCCTAACTCGAGATAAGATAAGAATCCTAAATGAAGTTAGGATTTGCTTCTGTAATACCAAACTGAAAAGAATCCTATCTCACAGCTGTCCCATCTTAACTTTTGACTTAAGATAGGAACTTTCTGTAATGCCGTCCCTGCCCTTTAACTTCAAGGTGATCCACAGGCCGGGGGCGCAGATGGTTGTGGCGGACTTCCTCTCCTGTCGGGGGGGGGGGGGGGGGGGGGAGTCGGCTGCAGGCTGGATGGCTGCCCGGCCTGAGTCGGGCGGTGGGGGTATGTGGCAGTGGGGGCGTGGTCAAGCGTCGGTCTGTGACCGGAGGGCGGAGTCAGGGAAGGTACGTGGCAGAATCACTGCACCTGATGTCAATTAACCTGTGTTTGTGTGTCTTCCCAAGTGACTGCCCCCTATAGAAGTATAGAGAGAGCAGAGGAAGGGAGCTCTCTCCCCTACCAGATGACTGATATGTGTGTGTGTGTGTGTGTGTGTGTGTGTGTGTGTGTGTGAGAGAGAGACTGGGAGATTGTAAGCTGAAAAGCTGCAAATAAAGAGTTTTTTTGGAACTCATTTCTGGCCTGCCATACTTCTGTGCTCCACCCACCCGCTCAAAGGCCTACATGCACCTCTTCAGATAAAGACAGATATCTTCGTAAGCATGAGTTTGATTTAATTGAAAATTTATATTTTAATAATAATAATAATAATAATAATAATAATATGTAGAAGGACTCTCAGTAACACACAGACTTTGTGAAGTGTACACTCTGTACCCTGTGTCTAATGTTACCAAGCCTTGCATTCTGTGTCACTTTTCTGGTTTTGACCCTGCTTGTGTTTCTGGACTGCGAGTATTGTATCCCTCTGATATCCTGTCTGTGCCTCACTCCATCACTGCCTGGTTTTCGACTCTGCCTTTGTTTCCATTTTGGATCTGTTCACAAGGGTGTTTTCACTAAAATTCTTCCTGCACTTACATCCGTCTATCGCCCTTACATGACACAAACTGTTAACTGTCCAACCATTGAGTGGACTAATCTTACTTCTTCTTATGGTCCCGGTCAGTTCATGACGATGGAGGACTCTTGTTAGCCCTTTGGTGCCTCCTCCTGCGACGTTCTGCTGCCCGGGATTGGAGGCCATTTTCACAAAACTTCTTGCCAGAGTGGAGAGCGCATCTCCACTCATGCTGATCTTGCGTGGTCTTATACCAGTTTTTGCTATCAATCCCAAAAAGTCGCAGATCTTCTTTAATGCAGTCTTTCCACCATTTTCATGGGCGCCCCCTGTCGCGTTTACCCAGCTTGAGCTCCCCAAAAAGCAGTTGTTTGGGTATTCTGGAGTCGCTCATCCTTGAGACATGGCCCAACCAGCAAAGTCTGTTATTACGAAGCATGGTCTCGATGGTAGTGGAGTTGGCACATTCTAAAATCTCCTGGTTTGTCACACGCTGCCACCATTTGACATTCATTATTTGTCGAAGCGATCTTTGGTGGAATACTTCTAGTCTTCGGTTGTGACGTGCCAACATTGGCCACGTTTCGGATCCATAGAGGAGTGAGGGTAGAACAATGGCTTTATATACAGTCAGTTTGGTAGACAGGGTAAGCCACCTTCTGTTGAAGCACCTAGTTCAAAGTGCACTAAATGCAGCTGCACCGCAGCATACTCATCGCTGAATTTCAGAGCCGAGGCTTGTATCGTCAGACAGATTGCCTCCAAGGTATGTAAATGTTCGGGCGTGTTTTTAGCTGAGACCCATCGATGGTGATGATGGGTGGTTGGTCACACTGAATGTGCATTACTTCTGTCTTAGGCTTGCTGATTGTCAGACCCCAGGCCCTGCAAGACTTATTCAATGCTGAGACTCCTTCCTGTAAGGACTCAGCAGTTCTGGTAGCCAATGCAGTGTCACCCTCATAAAGAAAGTTGCTGAGTCTTGAAGTCACTGTTGACTTAGCTTTGAGTCTCTGAAGATTTAAAAGCCTGCCGTCAAGCTTGTGTTTTATCTTCATACCGAACTCCCTGATGGATTTATGGGCGTGTTGGAGGACAAACGAGAAGAAGAGGATAAACAGTGTGGGAGCTAGGATGCATCCTTGACAAGGGCCATTTTTACATTGAAAGATTCAGTGAATTCTCCACCAACCAGTACTCTCGCTTCCATACCGTCATGAAAGCTTTGGATGATGTTAACTATTTTGGGAGGGATTCCGATCTTCTGCAGTAGTGCCCACATAAGGGGTCTGCTAACCATGTCAAAAGCCTTTACTAAGTCCATGAAGACCAAGTGCAGTTCATGATGTTCTCGGCACTTTTCCAAAAGCTGCTGGATAGCAAACATCATATCACTAGTCGCACGGCCACCTCTAAAGCCACACTGTGCCTCGGGGAGGTGTTTCTCAATACAAGGCCACACCCTGTCCAAGATGACGCAAGCAAATAGCTTGCCAATGACAGATAGAAGTGTGATCCCGTGGTAGTTACTGTAGTTAAAGTAGCATTGCTTCTTGAAGATGGTGATGTTACCGTTTTTCAGATCTTGAGGCACCCTCTCCTCCTCCCAGATGGAAAGGAGGAGGTCCTGGAGTTCCGTGAGAAGGGCTGGTCTGCCTGCTTTGAGGACCTCTGCAGGAATACTGTCTGGGCCAGGGGCCTTGTTGTTAGCCAGATGGTCGAGGGCTAACTTAACGTCCTCGATGGTTGGGGGTATTGCGAGTTCGCCGAGTGGTTCTTCCTGTGTTCTTATCGAGGACACTAGTATTTGCTGTTCCAGGTTAATTCAGTAGATCGCTGAAATGCTGTTTCCAGTGAGCCAACATGCCCTCTTTTTCCATCAGCTGGTTGCCTTGGTCATCATTGATGGGACAGATGCGGCTTTGGTGCCGCTGGTATACAAATTTGACTGATTGGAAGAATGATCTAGAGTCATGCCTTTCTGCATGCTGCTCAACTTCTTTGGCGCAATCCAGCCACCACTGGTTTTGAAGATGGCGGAGCTCCTTTTGGCAGATGTTTCTGGCTTGTCTATAGTGTTCTCTCTTTTCCTGGGTGTCACTGCCGAGGACAGCTTGGAAAGCAGCTTGCTTTTGGTGCAGGAGGTTCATAATGGTGGGGTTATTTTCATTGAACCAGTCCTGGTGGTTGCGCTTTTGGAAGCCGACGGTGATCTTAGCACTGGCATATAGATTATCACGAAGATTCTCCCACTACTCCTCAAGGGACTGGTTTTCAGCACGGTTACTTGGTAGGCTTTGACAAATGGTCTCTCATAACTGTTCAGCTATAGCTGGGTCTTTTCAATTTGCTTACACTGAAACGCTTTGGCAAGTTGCTCTTCCATTTTTGCACTGATAGACGGAAACAAAGATTAAGGCGAGCACACACCATTTTATGGTCAGTCCAGCAGTCAGCACTGCGGTGAACTCTTGAATCTGTGATATCACTCTTGTAATGTTGTCTAACAATAATATAGTCGATGAGATGCCATCTTTTAGATCTTGGATGCTGCCATGTTCCCTTGTGAATATCCGCATGAGAAAAGAGTGTGTTGGTAATGCAAAGGCCAAAACAGGTGCACAAATCAAGCAACAAGGTGCCCTGTTCGTTCATGTCACCAAGACCGTGGTGGTCGATCACATTTGGCCAAGCTTCCAAGTCTGTTCCTACATGAGCATTGAAATCACCAAGTAGGAAAATTCTGTCAAGTCTGGGAGTTGATGTTAATACTTCTGACAACTGGCCATAAAACAGAGCTTTCTCTTCGGGTGGTCTTTTGAAGGTTGTAGCATATATGCTTTTAACTGTGGCAATGAATTTGTCCAGTTTAATTCTAATGCTCATCACCCTGGGGCTAATTCCCTTCCAGCTTATCACAAGGGGGCAGAGGATATTATTAATGGCAATGGCGACTCCTTCAAGCTTTGTATCATCGGGTGGTCTTCCTGAGTGAAGGAAGGTGTAGTCTCCTTCGACAAATTCGCCTTCTCTGGGTATCCGATATTCACTGAGACAGGCAGTGTCAATACTAAGGCACTTGAGCTCCAAGGCTACTAAAGCTAATCGGCGCTCTGGGGCCTGGCATTTGGTAGAAGTTGCATTGGACATAGTCCGGACATTCCAACAAGCTAATTTAACTTGTTGGGGATTCTTGCGAGCAGATCTGGGCTGATCGGGGCTGCGGGGTCCACGGGGCTTTACCTGGGGTCTGCCGTGTTTGCTGTTATGCTGCACAGATCCATGACGCAGGTGTTGGTGATGTGATTGCTTATGTGGGTCCGTAGCGGATTATGTACCACTGCAAGGGGTTGCTAACCCCATTGTAGTGAGCAAGTAGGCTGCCCTCTTCTGTACTTGCATTCCACAATGAGCAGGTTTTGGAGTGGATTCATAACAAAACACAAAATCACCAGGCCTGGGTCAGAGAGGCTGAGTGGACTAATAAAACTGTTTTAATTAATTTTATATGAAACTGTCGTGAATATTTTCTGTAAAATGTGTTAGTAAATAATCCCATGTCATTTTTTAAAAAGCAAATTAAAAATAAGTGCTGGATAAAAGCTCATCTATCTTATGGAAATAAAGATACAAATTGTCAAGTGTTGAGATACGCTGCCTTGCACTTTCACAGCTGTCCCTGTGGTGGGACACGATCATATGTACATCGTACAGTCACAAAAGCCATCAAAAATCAGGTCGATACATTTCTTTTCAGTCTGGGGCTCTGCTATAAATGTTTCTGTATGATGATAAACTGCTCATTTCTAAAAGTTAGAGTGGATTTAAATTGATCCTGCGCTATAAATTGATTAATACTTCCCTCTAGTGGCTGGAGACTGAAACTCTACTGAAGCTGTATATTGACTATCTGGAGACGTTGTCATTTTTCTGACTGATATTAATAATTGTTTGACCTGCAGTCCGATCCTGCAAGTCCCCTGATGAAGTGGAAAAGAATTAGAAGTAGAAATAGAAGTAGAAAATGTTTCTGGATCCTAATGTCAGTCAGATTCATTAGCTGGAACCCCGTGGTGTAACTCACAGGCAAAGAGAACCATATTAAACCATCTTACTCATCTCAAAGCACATATTTGTCTGTTACCAGAGACACAGCTTTTACAATCCGACAACACAAAATTAATAAAAACCTCAGTTTACACTCAAGTCTACTCTGCTTTCTGTGGTTAAAAAAAAGAAACAAAAAAAGCAGGCAAAATAATTTCATTTTCCACATATAAAAAGAACAAACAATTGAACATGAACTGAAAGAAAACAAACACATTTATATTCTTCTAATCCTTCCGACCAAATTGACAGAACTCAGAAAAGCAAAATTCCCTCTTGAAGACATACTTAACAAAAAAATTCTAATCCAAAAATCCAGACATAATTTCGAATTTAGTAACAAGTCCTCACCCCAACTCCCCTCCTTAACCATACACAAACATATCATGCAACAAACATGTCCTTGTAAACTCAAACACAAAAATATCCTTCTGTGCAAACAGATGATTATCTATCTATCTATCTATCTATCTATCTATCTATCTATCTATCTAATCTCATTATCTCTACCCGCTTTATCCTGTTCTACAGGGTCGCAGGCAAGCTGGAGCCTATCCCAGCTGACTACGGGCGAAAGGCGGGGTACACCCTGGACAAGTCACCAGGTCATCACAGGGCTGACACATAGACACAGACAACCATTCACATTCACACCTACGGTCAATTTAGAGTCACCAGTTAACCTAACCTGCATGTCTTTGGACTGTGGGGGAAACCGGAGCACCCGGAGGAAACCCCCGCGGACATGGGGAGAACATGCAAACTCCGCAAAGAAAGGCCCTCGCCGTCCACGGGGCTCGAACCCGGACCTTCTTGCTGTGAGGCGACAGCGCTAACCACTACACCACCATGCCATGTGGTGACCGGCTTGGAAACCTCTTCATCGGTGTCTCACAGTGTCAGTAAAACTGCTGAGAATGCTCTGACTACAAATATGGACATCTTGAACTACAATCCCCAAGATTCACAGCATCCTCTGTCTCCCAATTACTGATTACAGCTGACATGCATTTTCCTAAATCACCACGCTCCCTACTTAAGCCACTTTCCTACACTACTCCAGTGCAAAGTATAGTTCTGCTCTCTCAGTACATACCAAATCTTATTTCTGATTGGCTCTCGATTTCTGACTCTTTGCTATGTCTTTCACGTTTTCGCTGTTTGTCTTCCCTCTACCACGTTGTTCGCCGATCGCCTGACCCTTACTAATTTACCAACCATTTTTCCAGTCTCTTGTTTTGGCTTTGTTGACAGTTTGCATCTTGCCTTCATCTGCACATACATCCATAAGTGCTTGCATTCTGACAGGATACTTCGCCACCATGGATGTAGTGAAAGAAGTGAAACGGACTGCTCTTTAATGCCCAGGGATGCCTTCTGGGAGAACATCAGCAGTTTCTCACGTATGAGCAGTTTGTCACTCAATTCAAGAGGGTATTTGACCATGAACCTGAGGGAATTGAAGTAGGAGAGAGCCTTCTCACCATTTCCCAAGGTTCCGCCCTGGACTTCAGGACACTGGCGGCCTCCAGTGGGTGGAATGATCCAGCTTTGAAGGCAGTTTTTCATCAATGCTCTGTGTCCCGAGATTCTCAGTGAGTTTGCCTGCAAAGATGAACAGTGTACTCTGGACTCACTCATCAACATAGCCATTCACCTGGATCATCTATTGACACACTGCCCCTCCATTCAGGAAAATGTTCAACTGGTTCAGTCATCTGACAGCGATTCACCCCTGGAGATGTCATGTACAGTGGTGCTTGAAAGTTTGTGAATCCTTTAGAATTTTCTATATTTCTGCATAAATATGACCTAAAACATCATCAGGTTTTCACACGTCTTAAAAGTAGATAAAAAGAACCCAGTTAAACAAATGAGACAAAAATATTATCCTTGGTAATTTATTTATTGAAGAAAATTATCCAATATTACATATCTGTGAGTGGCAAAAGTATGTGAACCTCTAGGATTAGCAGTTAATTTGAAGGTGAAACTAGTCAGGTGTTTTCAATCAATGGGATGACAATCAGGTGTGAGTGGGCACCCTGTTTTATTTAAAGAACAGGAATCTATCAAAGTCTGATCTTCACAACACATGTTTGTGGAAGTGTATCATGGCATGAACAAAGGAGGTTTCTGAGGACCTCAGAAAAGCGTTGTTGATGCTCATCAGGCTGGAAAAGGTGACAAAAACAACTCTAAAGAATTTGGACTCCACCAATCCACAGTCAGACAGACTGTGTACAAATGGAGGAAATTCAAGACCATTGTTACCCTCCCCAGGAGTGGTCAACCAACAAAGATCACTCCAAGAGCAAGGTGTGTAATAGTCGGCAAGGTCACAAAGGACCCCAGGGTAACTTCTAAGCAACTGAAGGCCTCTCTCACATTGGCTAATGTTAATGTTCATGAGTCCACCATCAGGAGAACACTGAACAACAATGGTGTGCATGGCAGGGTTGCAAGGAGAAAGCCACTGCTCTCCAAAAAGAACATTGCTGCTCATCTGCAGTTTGCTAAAGATCACCTGGACAAGGCAGAAGGCTACTGGAAAAATGTTTTGTGGACGGATGAGACCAAAATGTAACTTTTTGGTTTAAATGAGAATCATTATTTTTGGAGAAAGGAAAACACTGCATTCCAGCATAAGAACCTTATCCCATCTGTGAAACATAGTGGTGGTACAGTAGTATCATGGTTTGGGCCTGTTTTGCTGCATCTGGGCCAGGAAGGCTTGTCATCATTGATGGAACAATGAATTCTGAATTATACCAGTAAATTCTAAAAGGAAAATATGTCAGGACATCTGTCCATGAACTGACTCTCAAGAGAAGGTGGGTAATGAAGCAAGACAACAACCCTAAGCACACAAGTTGTTCTACCAAAGAATGGTTAAAGAAGAATAAAGTTAATGTTTTGGAATGGCTAAGTCAATGTCATGACCTTAATCCAATGGAAATGTTGTGGAAGGACCTGAAGCGAGCAGTTCATGTGAGGAAACCCACCAAGATCCCAGAGTTGAAGCTGTTCTGTACAGAGGAATGGGCTAAAATTCCTCCAAGCTGGTGTGCAGGTAGTCTGACTAACGCAACTTCAAAGCTCTGCGAGCATAAGTTTGCAACAGGCCCCCGTGTTGCGTCACACTTAGGATAGGCGGGCCCAGGCTAGTGTGCAGGACTGATCACAGTGACCGGAAATGTTTAATTGCAGTTATTGCTGCACAAGGGAGTCACACCAGATACTGAAAGCAAAGGTTCACATACTTTTGCCACTCACAGATATGTAATATGGGAACATTTTCCTCAATAAATAAATGACCAAGTATAATATTTTTGCCTCATTTGTTTAACTGGGTTCTCTTTATCTACTTTTAGGACTTGTGTAAAAAATCTGATGATGTTTTAGGTCATATTTATGCAGAAATATAGAAAATTCTAAAGGGTTCACAAACTTTCAAGCATCACTGTACCTGGCTGACATGTTCCGAATGTCTCCAGAGGAAACAGGAGGACTTATGCTTTTACTGTGGGAGTGCCGAGCACCAGCTCAGGCAGTGTCACATCCATCCGTCTCATGCAGCTCCCACAGCAGGTCCAGCACGTAATGAGTCCAACACGAACTTTCAATTCTAAAATCATTTAAGGTTCCTGTACTGTTAAAGTTGGCAAACTCCACACATATCCTTTCTGCTTTTATCGATTCAGGGGCAGAGGGAAACTTTCAGTGACTCAGTTAACCAGCAGTTCAACCTGCCAACAACCCCTCTCCAAAGTGCACTCAGCATGCGAGCTATTGACGGAGGACCCATATGAGAGGGTCTTGTCACTAGGTGCACCACCCCCCTTCACATCCATGTGGGAGAGTTGCATTCAGAGTTCATCTCCCTCTACGTCACCTCTATTGAGAACCACAGTATCATTCTTGGTTACCCTTGGCTGCAGCTTCACAACCCTTTGATCTCCTAATAAGGTCAAGAAATACTCCAGTGGTCACCCACCTGCTTCCAGGGTTGCATCGCTCAACCCCAAGTCAGCGTTTCATCTACCTCAGTAGAAAGTCCACAACCGGATTCCCTTGACAACGTCCCAGAATGTTATCTGGACCTCAAGGAAGTATTCAGCAAGGGAAAAGCCTGTGGGTTACCACCTCATCGTCCCTACGACTGCGTGATCAACTTACTGCCACATATGGCACCACCTCAAGGCCATATCTACCCACTCTCCCAGAAGGAGCACGCAGCTATGGAAGAATATATTCAGGAGGCCCTCAAGCAAGGTTACATTCATCCTTCCAGATCTCCAGCTTCGGCGGGTTTCTTCTTTGTGGAAAAATGGGGTGGTGGTCTCCAGCCATGCATTGACTATAGAGGACTTAATCAGGTTTCTGTAAAGTATCCATATCCACTTCCTCTGGTCCCGGCAGCCTTGGAGCAACTCGGGTCAGCTAAAATCTTTTCTAAGCTCGACTTACGCAGAGCCTATAATCTCATAAGAATCAAAAGGGGTGATGAGTGGAAAACCACCTTCAGCACTACTGCTGGCCATTTTGAATACCGGGTAATACCGTATGGCCTTTCTTCAGTGCCCAGTGTGTTCCAGTGCCTGATTAATGATGTCTTACAGGACATGCTAGGCAAACACACCATAGCGTACATTGACGATATCCCCATCTACTCCCCAGATGAAACAACCCATGAGGGTCATGGAGACCAGTTCTCAATTGCTCGCTCAAGAACCACCTCTATGTCAAAGCAGAAAAATGTGAGTTCCATCAGAAATGTATCTCCTCCTTAGGCTATGTCATTAGTGCTGAGGGGGTTAGCATGGACTCTTCCAAGGTCTCAGCAGCCCACTCCCAAGTCCATCAAGGACCTCCAATGTTTCATGGGTTTCGCAAACTTCTATTGCTGTTTCATTAGGGGTTTCAGCACAATTGCTGCTCCCTTAACTGCCCTGCTCAAGAAGGGATCCAAGTGACTCCAGTGGAACCCCACGGCAGAAGAAGCCTTCAGTTGTCTGAAGCAAGCTTTCACCTCCGCTTCAGTGTTTCAGCACCTTGATCCTTCAAAGGCATTCATCCTTGAGGTAGATGCATCTGATACCAGAGTAGGTGCCATTTTGTCACAATGTTTTGGGGAGAAATTGAAAACTCATCCTATAGCCTTTTCCAAAAAACTCTCGCCTGCAGAGAGAAATTATGATGTGGGGAACAGAGAGCTGCTTGCCATAAAATTAGCCCTTGAAGAGTGGCAACACTGGGAGCAACTCATCCATTTATCATCCTCACGGATCAAAAGAACCTGGAGTACCTCAGGAAAGCTAAGAGATTAAACCCTTGTTAGGCCAGGTGGGCTCTTTTCTTTACACATTTTGACTTCACCATATCATCCCGTCCAGGCTGTAAGAACACCAAAACCGATGCACTATCTTGAGTCTTTGCCCAGCCTCATCAGGAGTCAGTCACACACTCAATTCTTCCACAGCAATGCTTTGTACAGTCTATCACCTGGGACCTCAATAAGGAAATAAGTGAGTGACTCACAATCTCAGACTCAACTCCACAATCTTCCACCGGGACTACTGTATGTACCAAGTCGCCTCAGAGGCAGACTCATCACTTGGGCTCATGCATCTCCCGCCACTGGACACCCCAACAGCCAATGCACCCATCAGTTGTTGAGAAACAAGTATTGGTGGTAGAGCATGATCACAGATATCAACCACTTCATCTCTTCATGGTCTGTTTGTGCCCAAGCTAAAGTTCCAAGAACCCCGCCAGCAGGCAAGCTCTGTCCCCTGCCTGGTCCCACATAGCCATCGATTTCATCACTGACCTCCCCCCTCTCAAGGCAATACCACCATTATGGTAACCATCGACCACTTCACCAAAGCCCCTAAACTCATCCCGTTACCTGGCATCCCCACAACATATCAAACAGCAGAACTACTATTCCAGCATGTCTTCAGATATTATGGCCTCCCTGAGGACATTATCAGCGATTGGGGCCCTCAGTTCATCTCACACTTTTGGACATGCTTCATAGAAAGACTGGGGGTGTCAGTGAAGTCTCATGTCCAGGTATCATCCCCAGTCAAATGGCCAAGTAGAAAGAGTGAATCAAGAAATTGGCTGCTTCTTAAGGATTTTTTGCATGCGTAACCAGGGGGACTGGGCACGATTCCTCCTGTGGGCCAAGTATGCACAGAATTCCTTGAAACAGTCCACAACTCAGTTGACACCATTTCAGTGCATACCCGGCTACCAACCACCTTTGTTCCCCTGGGACGATGTGCCCAGCCACGTACAAGCAGTAGAAGATTGGTTTTCACACAGCCAGACAATATGGGAAGAGGTCCACCAATGTCTAAAAACCGTCAATGCCTGGTATAAGGAGTATGCTGATAAATGTCGGGCAAACAATCCAGACTTTTCTCCAGGTAACAGAGTACGGGTGGCAACAAGGAACCCAACACCTGTAAAAAGCTCCAACCATGATACATCGGACCATTCAAGATCATTCATCACATAAACGAGGTCTCATACTGTCTGGAACTCCCCCTTCACAGCAGGTTAGCACCCACATTTCGTGTCTCCAGTCTGAAACCTGCTGTCCCAGGGCCCCTTGCTGAGAATGCACCAGTATAGGAGCGCTCAGTTCTTGACATAGAGGGTGAACCTGTCTACCAGGTAAAACAAGATCCTCAACTCAAGATGAAGAGGGGGACAAATTGAATACCTGGTTGAGTGAGAGGGGTACAGTCCTGAAGAACAGAGCTGGGTCACCGCCAAGGACATTCTAGACCCACTCATCAAGCAAGAATTCCACACTCTACATCCCAACAAGCCAGCGCCCAGAGGGAGGGGGCATCCCAGGAAGAATGGGGGGGGGGTTCTGTCAGTAAATGGGCTGAGAACACTTTGACTAAAGACCCGGACACCTTGAACTACAATCCCGAAGTTTCACAGCACCCTCTGTCTCCTGATTACTGAATTCAGCTGACACTCATTTCCCTAATCGCCGCTCTCCCCATTTAAGCTTCTCACACATGCCACTTCAGTGTGAAGTATTGTCCTGCTCCATTCACTTCATACCAAGCCTTGTTTATTCTGACTGCTTCTCAATTTCTGACTCTTTGCTTACTCTTTCACGTTTTTACCTTTTGTCTTCTCTCTACCATGTTGTTCGCCAATCGCCCGACCCTCGCTTGTTACTGACCACGATTCCTGTCCCTCGCTTTGGCTTTGTTTACAGTTTGCTTCACGCCTTCTTCTGCACATACATCTGAAAGTGCCTGCACTCTGACACTGAGCAGCTATGCAACAACATTTATTGTTTAATCTAGCAGTTTGAATGAATGTTGCAGGTCAGGCTGGATGGCGCTGCCTCCAGGCACAGTTGGCAAAATTCTGAAATTCAAAGCAGGACAAGAATCACCATGGTTGTTGAAACATGAAATATGGCTGTTCAAACAATGCAATTATCCAACACAGAGGACCATGTGAGGCACGTCATGACTTTTAATAATGGAACTGAGGAGCGCCCTTGTTATTAATGTTTATAGCTGCTGCCTCATTGTCACACAAAAAAGGATTTGCTTCTTGACCAGCTTTTAACCCCACAGAAGATGAACTACATGATTGAGTTGGTTCCATTAGTGCAGTGGAAGAAGTGTCAGCTGACAAGGATGACAATTCTTTTGGCCATGCATCAGCAAACTGCAACAGTGCAAACAGTTCCTCGAGGGAAGCTCTGACTGGAGCTGCGATGCTATTTATTAACACGATTTCCAGGAGCCTGGGCGCAGGCCATTTGTTAATCCTGGGAGCAGAAGACTCCTACTTGCCAAATGAGAGCTCTGGCGAATGGAAATGGTGCTCTCTTGCAAAATGGCTTGCAGAGGAAGCAGTAAAGGTAGGCAGGTTAAAGCAGCTTAAATAAGGTGCTCTATGAGAGATTTGCCAATAGAATGCACAGAAGGGAATCAACTGAGCTGACAGCTGATGTGGGTTGGCTTGAGACTAGCTGCAGTCAGCTGATGTAGCTTGGATTGAGGGCTGAGCTTGGCTTCGTGGCCTGCCAGAACTACGCTACACTTGATTTGTGAAGATATAAAGAAAATAACAGCATCTACAAACATTGATCAATAAAAATGCATTTTTAAATGAGATTTAAAAATGATAGAAAACTTTATCATCTTCTGTCTTTGGTCTGGACTTTGGAGCAGCAGGAAAGCCTCAGTCAGATGATCGTACAGGTCTTGCTGTTTGATAGGGTGCTAATAATTCAGATGGATATTCTGCAGCCAAACCCTATAAAGCTTTAAAAGTAATCAATAAAAATTTTAATAAATCCTGAATTTAACGGGTAGTCAGTGAAGTCAAGGCAAGACTGGGGTAATATTCTCACCAACCCTTGATCGTGCAAGTCGTCTGACTGCAGCGTTCTGTACCAACTGGAGACGAGCAACAGAAGAGCTGTTCAGTATCGTAAATAAAACTTTACAGTAGTCCAGGGGAGATAGAATAAAAGCATGTGTGACTTGTTCTGTGTCTTCAAAGGACAAAGATGATCTGATTGAATTTACTAAATAAATCAAATCAGTGTAAATACAAATAATTGTAAATACAATAAAAATACATGGATGTCACAAGAAAGTGAAAACACTTATTTCCATTGTGGACCTTCAATATCTTTCAGTTGATAAAAGCCCAGTTGTACCAGTTTATTAACAGGAGGTTCCCTTCAATTCCAAGATACTGGTTCAATATTATTTGCCAATGAACCCAAGACCTGCTTCACATGAGCAGTATTCTGTTGTGGGCCAAAGACTAAAATTACTGAACACTTAATTACTTAACTCTATTTTGTCAATGTTAAGCTGAAGAAAGTTATTGGACATCCAATTTCTCACATCATTAATACAGGATAAAGAATTGATGTGTTCACCACATTATTGGGATCCAGAGACAGTTAGAGGTGTAAATCATCAGCGTAACAGTGGAAGTTAATGTTGTATCCCCGGATGACATGTCCGAGAGGTAACATGCATAGGGAAAGTAAAATCGGACCTAAACTTGTGCCTTGAAGTACCCCATGTGTAAATGCGGAGGAGGAGGAAACCTCCTTACCAACAGCAAAAGTCCTGTTAGATAAGTATGAGTTAAACAAGGCCAGTGCTGTTCCTGATATTCCCACCCACTATTCTAATCTACTGCTCATTATGGCATGACCGATCATCTCAAATGCAGCACTTAAGTCAAGGAGAATTAACAGACATATTCCCACCATCTTCATTCATTAAAATGTCATTTGTAATCCCGAGGAGTGCCATTTCTGTACTGTGTTTATTTCTGAAACTAGACTGAAATTTCTCAGAAATATTATTGTCCTCAACTCCCTCCAGTATTACATTACAGGCATTTAGCAGATGCTCTTATCCAGAGTGACTTACAACATACCCAGAGCAGCCTGGGGAGCAGTCGGGGGTTTGTTGCCTTGCTCAAGGGCACTACAGCCATTTCTGCAGATCCAGAGAATTGAACCAGTGACTTTTTGTTCCTAAAGTGGCTTCCCTAACCTTTAAGCTATGGCTTCCCCCATGGTTGAACTTTCTGAACAATTTCAATCCTATTGGGGTTTTATTTTAGGGTCTCCAACTTGTTTCACATTCAAGTTCTCAAACAATAAAATTGTGTTCCTTAAGTTCTAAAGCACATGAATTTTTATTTTTCAGAAGGATGAAGGTTAAAACACATTAATGAATTCACATCCACAGTAGCCTGATGAACCAGATACTTTATTCCAACAGATCAGTAAATGAAGAGAAAATGAAAACTATACACTGTTCAGAGGTTCAGGTTTCCACCAATGGATGGCGATATTGTTCTTTGCAGCAGACCTCAAGACATTTCCGGTCTCTGAAGACATAGACGGCTGCATTTATGAAAAAAACAAAACAAAAAAACAAAAAACCCCACCCTACCCTAAAAAAAAAAAAGTGCTAAAGGTTTTTCAATGTTTTTTTATAGTATCAGGTGTGCTTAATAACATACCAAAAGTATCCCACAGTCTGACCACTGGAAAAGTATAATTTTCAAAATGGCATCCATGATGGCCACCAAATCCTTAAAATGCCCTTTACTCCTCATTAGTCATCCTAAACAAGTAATTTTGGTGCCAAACCCCAATGTTTTGTGGATCTAGGAATCCAGTTAGCATATTTAAACTATAATGACGTAATTGTTTTCACACATTCATGAACCTACTTGGTGCATTAGGCCCACTGATGGAAGGCACAGGACTCAGGAACATTATGGCAGTTGTCCATGATGAAAATGCCATCCAGCATATGATGACTGGAAAATCAGTGCAAAGGGCTTTCCGTGGACATCTGCTGGTGGACAGATGTCTCAATCACCTAGTGGTGTCAGATCTGCTGGAGGAAAACCCACAGTTCAAGTCATTGGTGGACCAGGCAGGAGCAACGTACTCATCCTTGGTGGCAAAAGAAATGACTTTGGAGAGTGCTGTAGCATCGTATATGTTGATCCAAATCAAAAATGATTGACACAAAGAAGGCAGAACTTAGCACAAGGTCAAATACCAGTAAGCTGTGGGTAAACTATCAGAAAATGCTGCAGACTGCCCGAGCGATGTTCAAAGCGGCCATATTGGTCTGTCATCTTGGATTTCACAATTATAAATCACTTCATCATAATTTAAATATGCTAATTGGATTCCTAGATCCCCAAAACATGGGGTTTGGCACCAAAATTACTTGTTGAGGATGGATAATATATCTCATTATCTCTAGCCGCTTTATCCTGTTCTACAGGGTCACAGGCAAGCTGGAGCCTATCCCAGCTGACTACGGGTGAAAGGCAGGGTACACCCTGGACAAGTCGCCAGGTCATCACAGGGCCGACACATAGACACAGACAGCCATTCACACTCACATTCACACCTACGCTCAATTTAGAGTCACCAGTTAACCTAACCTGCATGTCTTTGGACTGTGGGGGAAACCGGAGCACCCGGAGGAAACCCACGCGGACACGGGGAGAACATGCAAACTCCGCACAGAAAGGCCCTCGCCGGCCACGGGGCTCGAACCCGGACCTTCTTGCTGTGAGGCGACAGCGCTAACCACTACACCACCGTGCCGCCCCTGGATAATAGGATAAAGCAGCTAGAGATAATGAGATGATCTATCTCTCTCTCCCTTTTATATATTTATATATATATATATATATATATATATATATATATATATATATATATATATATATATATATATATATACACACACACACACACACAAAGACTCAAGGCCCACAATGCAGACATTACATACAACAAAAACATTACATAAATATTTAAAAAAGGAAGAACAAAAAAGCTAAAAAAAAAGGCTCAATGTTCCCAGATCTTAACAGTGCTACGACCTGGATCTGTCATCAGAACAATTCTCATTTGTAGAGCGGTCCAGCCTGCTCAGAAACTTAAAGGTGAGGTTCCTCAACAGTGCCATAAACGTGGTTAGTCCCAGTTTACAGAAAAGGTCACTGGCTCTAGTGCTCCTTGGTTTTTTCAGGAGTATCCTAAGACAGTCATTATATGCCACCTTACTAATGAAGGAGTAAAGGGCGTTTTAAGGATTTGGTGGCCATCTTGGATGCCATCTTGAAAATTACACCTTTCCAGTGGTCAGACTGTGGTAGACTTTTGGTATGTTACTAAGCACACCTGATACTGCAAAAAATACTGATAAGAAACCTTTTGTAGCATTTTTTTTGGGTGGGTGTCAAATCATATTTTCAGCTGCCTAACATGAACATACACTCTGCTATTACAGTCAAACTTGATACATTTACATTCAAAAAATAAAACTAGAGGGTCTGTTGTGAGACCGAACAAACAAATCACTTTATCTACATTTATTCAAACCATAGCAGGTAAATACATGAACATAGCAGGGGGAATGATCATTATCATCACTGCTACTGTGTTAATTAATAAAGTTAGAAAATCTAAAGATCAATAACAGCTTAAAAATAGGAAGAAAACTAATGACCTGCAGCATGCGCAAAAACTTTACACAGCATATATGTTACCTTGGACAGAAAAAGGCTCATCTAAATATTTATGATGCTAAAAATAGCTTACTGCAAGGGGGAAAAAAACAACCAATAAATTTCCTTCTTTCGCAAACACTTTTATCCAAAGCGAGTTACAGTTGAGCCGAGTAGATGAAGTTTAAAGAACTTGTTCAAGTGGCAGCTTGGCAGTGCCGGGATTTTATATCATTAAAAACTCCATGTGTTAAATGGTAACCATCAACATCAGAATGTGACAGTTTTGGTTCTAAAGCCGAATTCAGATGGGATTAGTTTTCAGGACTTCAGTAATGTTGTCGGAGGACGTCTGTAGTGATTGTGAACAAAATCACACAGGGTAAGGGCTCTCTGTATGAATCACACAGATGGGCGTGTCTTCATGATGTATCCATGGTTGTTGCACTAAAAGTAGCCGGTTACACACATCTTATACATTTACTTTTCTGTAAAAGGATCGCCTTGTCCTTTATACAGTAAGTGCTTGTTGTAAGTGGGCGTGGTCACACAAGTTGTACTTGAGCATTAGTTGGTCACATGACTAACACACACACATGAAACTAAATCTGCCTGAAAGCATCCAAAGAAGAAAATGGAGCCTGTTTACTCAAAAACAAACAAACAAACAAAAAAAAAGAAATCACAAGAATGTGTAGAAAACAAATTCATTTCAATTTTCTTCCAAACTGCATGTTTACAGTAAATACACTGACACTTCTTATGATATTAGCACGTCTTAAATCATAATGAGTTTCATGCTTGGGGGGAAAAATCCCAGGTCTTATGATGATAAGTAAATAAAACTCATCTGCGCTGTGGGTGAATGAGGTGTGGAAACATCATCAGGCCTTTTTCACAGCGCTGTAGATCACAGAATCGTCCTCCTGCTGCTCAGTGTGGACTCGCCTGAAATTACACACAGTCCTGTTTTCAGCTACAGATTCGGCATGTTAGACTGCTTTTACTCGACACTGTGTGGTTTCTCACTGACACATTTACATTTAAAGATATAAGAGAGGCTGATGTGATTCATACAGTGGCTATAAAAAGTATACACACCCCGTTAAAATGACATTTTTCTGATGTAAAAAAATGAGACCATGATAAATAATTTCAAAACTTTCTCTACCTTTAATGTGACCTATAACGTGTACAATTCAATTGAAAAACAAACAAATCTGTTTGGGGAAAAAACATAAAAAAAGTACAATAAGCTGGTTGCATAAGTGTGCACACCCTAAAACTAATACTTTGTTGAAGCACCTTTTGATTTAATTACAGCATTCAGTCTTTTTGGGTTCACACCTGCCATCAATTAAAATGACTCTGATTAACCCCAAATAAAAGTTCAGCTTTCCTAGTAAGATTTTCCTGACATTTACTCAGTTGCATCCTCCAGCAAAAGCCAGGGTTCACAGAGAGCTTACAACGTATCAAAGGGATCTTATTGTTGAAAGGTATCAGTCAGGAGAAGAGTACAAAAAAATCTTCCACGGCATTAGATATACCATGGAGCACAGTGAAGACAGTCATCAAGAAGTGGAGAAAATATGGGACAACAGTGACATCACCGAGAATTGGACGTCCCTCCAAAATTGATGAAAAGACAAGATGAAAACTGGTTAGGGAGGCTGCCAAGAGGCCGACAGCAACACTGAAGAAGCTGCAGGAATTTCTGGCAAGTACTGGTTGTGTACTACATGTGACAACAATCTCATGTATTCTCCATATGTCTGGACTATGGGGTAGGGTCGCAAGCTGGAAGCCTTTTCTTACAAAGAAAAATATCCAGGCCCGACTAAATTTTGCAGAAAAATGCATCAACTCTCCTAAAAGCATGTGGGAAAATGTGTTACTGTCTGATGAAATCAAGGTTGAACTTTTTGACCACAATTCCAAAAGGTACATTTGGTGCAAAAACAACACTGCACATCACCAAAAGAACACTACCGTGAAACATGGTGGTGGCAGGATCATGTTTTGGGGTTGTTTTTCTTCAGCTGGAACAGGGGCTTTAGTCAAGGTGGAGGGAATTATGACCAGTTCTAAATACCACTCAATTTTGGCCCAAAACCTTCAGGTGTCTGATAGAAAGCTGAAGATGAATTTCATATTTCAGCATGACAATGACCCCAAGCATACATCGAAATCAACAAAAGAATGGCTTCAGGAGACAAAAATTCAAGTTTTGGAATGGTCCAGCCAGAGCCCAGACCTAAATCCAATTGAAAGTCTGTGGGGAGACCTGAAGAGGGCTGTGCACAAGACATGCCCTCGCAATCTGACAGATTTGGAGCACTTTGACAAGGAAGAGTCGGCAAACATTGCCAAGTCCAGATGTGGCAGGCTGATAGACTCCGACCCCAAAAGACTGAATGCTGTAATTAAATCAAAAGGTGCTTCAACAAAGTATTAGTTTAAGGGTGTGCACACTTATGCAACCAGCTTATTGTCTGGTTTTTTTAATGTTTTCCCCCTAACAGATTTGTTTGTTTTTCAATTGAATTGAACAGTTTATAGGTCACATTAAAGGTGGGGAAAGTTTTGAAATTATTTATCATGGTTTTATTTTTTTACATCAGAAAAAACGATCATTTTAATGGGGTATGTACACTTTTCATATCCACTGTAGCTGCGATAACAAGTGTGAACAGGAACTGACTTGTTGTTTCACAAATGATCAAGAGCATTAATAGTACAACCCCAATTCCAAAAAAGTTGGGACACTGTGTAAAACAAATAAAAACAGAATGTGGAGATTTGCAAATCATTGAAACCCTATATTTCATTGAAAATAGTACAAAGACAACATATCAAATGATGAAAGTGAGAAATTTTATTTCTTTATATGCTCATTTTGAATTTGATGTCAGCAACACATTTCAGAAAAGTTGGGACGGGGCAACAAAAGACTGAAAAGTTGTTTAATGCTAAAAAAAACTAATTAGGTTAATTGGCAACAGGTCAGTAAGATCATTGGGTATAAAAAGAACATCCCAGAGAGGCAGAGTCTCTCAGAAGTATAGATGGGGAGGGGTTCACTGCTCTGTGAAAGACTGCATGGGCAAACATTGCAACAATTTAAGAATAATGTTCCTCAATGTAAAACTGCAAAGAATTTGGGGATCACATAATCTATGGTCCATAATATCATTAAAAGATTCAGAGAACCTGGAGAAATCTCTGTATGCAAGAGACAAGGCTGAAAACTGACATTGGATGCTTGTGATCTTCAGGCCCTCAGGAGACACTGCATTAAAAGCAGACGCGTGTCTGTAGTGGAAATCACTGTATGGGCTCAGGAACACCTCAGAAAACCATCGTCTGTGAAAACACTTCATTACTGCATCCACAAATGCAAGTTAAAACCAGATATAAACAATATCCAGAAACACCGCCACCTTCTCTGGGCCCGAGCTCTTTTATGATGGACTGAGAAGTGGAAAACTGTCCAGAGGTCTGACGAGTCAAAAGTAGAAATTCTTTTTAGAAATCATGGACACCACATCCTCCAGGCTTAAGAGGAGAGGGACCATCCAGCTTGTTATCGGTGCACAGTTCAAAAGCCAGCATCTGTGATGGTATGGGGGGCATTAATGCACATGACATGGGTAGCTTGTACATCTGGTAAGGCATCATTGATGCTGAGTGACAGAAACATGTTTCAGAGCAATATACTGCCATCCAGACAAAATCTTTTTCAGGGAAGACCTTCCTTCTTTCAGCAAGACAATGGCAAACCGCTTTCTGCACATATTAAAACTGCATGGCTCTGTAGTAAAAGAGTCTGGGTGCTAAACTGGTCTGCTGCAGTCCAGACCTGTCTCCCATTTAAAACATTTGGTGCAATATGAAGTGCAACATACAACAAAGGAGACCCCGAACTGTTGAGCAACTGAAATTGTATATCAGGCGAGAATGGGACAAAATTTCTCTTTCAAAACAACAGCAATTGGTTTCTTCAGATCCCAGATGTTTACAGTGTTGTTAAAAGTAGAGGTGATGCAAGACACTGGTAAACACGCCCCTGTCCCAACTTTTTTTGAAACATGCTACTGACATCAAATTCAAAAGGTGTGTATATTTTTCAAAAAAAAAAACAAACCAACATTTCTCAGTTTCACTATTTGATATGTTTTCTTTGTACCATTTTCAATGAAATATCCGGTTTCCATGATTTGCAAATCTTCACGTTCTGTTTTTATTTATAGTTTACACAGTGTCCCAACTTTTTTGGAACTGGGGTTGTAATTATAAACGAATTAAAACTACAACATGTTCTTTAATAAAGAAAAAATTGTCATAATTGGAAAATAAGAGGAATAAAACATGCCATTATTGATCAATTTGCTATAAAAGCCCAACACAGTGTGTTTTATTTCATATTTATTTGCTAATTAGTGGATTAACACAGATAACACGCACTGTTTTTACAATTCTCCTTTAGTGTCGATTTAATCTGCCTCTGTTTACATCACATGGTACTTCTGAACCAATTAATTAGTGGAAATATTTGATTTTCATGCTTACTGTTTGGGTGATCCTTTGGGTTTGATGCCCACAGATGCATAAGTCACTCCTCCTTCATCTAACACTTCATCAGACTGAGGAACTTGGTTTAGCTGTGCTGTGACCTGAGACCTTAGAGAGAGAGAGAGAGAACAAACATAATGTATGTCTTTACAATTCTATATTACTCAGTTAGAGCTGGGTGAAATGACAAAAATATCGTATCGCCATTCTCAAAGACATTTCTGAGACACAATATGTAACATGATCTACAGGTTTGTACTCAAACTGCAACACAAATATTGATTTATATCATCATATGGCCCCGCCCTCTCAATTAAAGATCAGTTTCCCATGACACATTAAACTGTATTTTTATATCCACTGTATGCTGTATTTTTTTTACCCTTTGGTTGTTGGTTTGATTTGGACAGACGCATAAGTTACTTCCTCCTTCTTCAACGTTTCTTCATCAGGAGCTTGAGGAACTTGGTTTAACTGTGCCTTTGTCTGTAAAATCACAATGCATCCATCATCAGTTCTCATGTGCAGCAGTGTGAGAAAATCACCAGCACTTTATTTCTCCAGTTTAAGTCTGTTGATGTTCAGTAGATGATCGACTCGTCCCCAGTCCTGTCAGAATTTCAGCTCCAGTTCAGGTAACATCAGCGGATCCCATTTTAGACGTGGTGTTAAACGTCAGATAAAGATCATCTGAAACTCATGTTGAGGATCATGTTGAGTTCATCTGCTGCTTCATGATCTATGGACATGCTTCACGGTCTACATCAGATGTTTTCATACTTTTTCCCCCATGAGACCCACTTCTCAGTTTTTGAGAACTTGTTCATCGTCACCCAACAAAACCAAACTAAAGACTTGAACGAGTTCAGAGTTTACGTATAAAACCAGGCCAGGTTATCCCATCTGCCCAGGGCTTCAACTGTCTGTTATTAACTGTGGAATTAAATATAATCAAATCAAATGGAACCACATGACAAAAGAGTCTTATAATACAGCAGACGTGAAAACCCTGAAGAAAAATAATGCCATAAAAACGTCACAATAAATAAACAGTGTGAGCTAGAACACGGAGAACCCTAAACTGTGCTGTACTGAGTTCCTCATTTCCTATTAAGATCATCTCTTCAGAAAACAAAGGAGACTGAAGTTATGTAAAGAGTATTAAATGCATATTTTCATATTTTCTTTTCTTTATTTTTCCAAAATTGTATATTTTATAGTAATCCCTTATAAATTATTCTTCAGTGTGCTGTGAGGAAGTTCACTGAAATAAACGTGTTTCTTCACACGGGAACTAAAGTATATTTAATTGTCTTATGAATTTAAATTGTATTATTTAAAATAATGCTAAATAATAACTTTTAGTACAATTACACGAGTGTAGCAACAATTGCGTCTCCACATTATCTTCTTACATCTAAATGGGTATGACTTAAATTGTTTGACAAAAAGCACTAAAAGCACAGCTAAATTAATTTAAGGTATATTTTAAAAATAACTGAATAAACTGAAGTGTATTTCAATTATAATTGTCATAAGTTACTCCAAAATAAAACAGTTGTAAGTATAAAGTTTGAACACTTGACGTCTGTACTACGCTTTTTAACAGCTCACTTAAAAGCACATTTCTTTGAAAAGGTCATACCTGTGTTTTCTCTCCACTTTCCTGCCCGTTTTCTTCTAGAGCTTTACATTTCCTCCTAATAGAATCAGGAAAACACTCAGTGCACATGGACATGCTCTAGAATACACACTGTGATCTCACACATCTCATTTACAAAGAGTAAGGAACAATACTGTGTGTGTTAAATACTGCAGTAAATCACAGAACAGATTATCAACACGTGTTAGCAGCGAAAAATCTACACGTGAGACTAAACACTGAGACTCGATTAAAGTCCAACACAGGATGTGTGTATGATTTTTAGCTATGTGTAGATTGTACTAGATGGAAATATGTAGAGTTTTACCTCCTGATGTAAATCACAGCTCCTACGATGACTGAGACGGTGAAAATCACTCCACCTGACACCGAGACAATGATCCAGATTAACCACTGATCAGGATTTTCACCTGTTAAAAACAACAGTATTTAACATTTATTGAATATTAAACTGAACACAAGTCACTTAATTTCCTTCAGGAATCATTCGAGATGTTCAGGAATGTTGTGAGCAGATGGACCCACCCTTGACGTGAAGGCTGATCGTTTCAGATCCTGAGGCCTCGTTGGTTTTCCAAGTGCAGGTGTAACTCCCAGAATCCCTCACGGTTAGAGCAGGAAAGTGAAGAACGGGTCCTGATTCAGGTAAGAGCTCGTTGTTCTTAGACCACATGAACTGTGAGGAACTGTGTGTGCAGTTCACATCACACGTCAGATTTAACGAGTCTCCTTGTTTAAGGGTCCCGTTTCCACTGAGCCTGATTAGTGACACCTTTAAATCTTTTCCAGAGAGCAGGAAAGACTCCACGTCAGTGAATCAGGATTTCTCTCACTGATAAAAATGTTTTACTGAATAATAAACATCAGCTACATGAGATTTCTTGATAAAAATTAAAGCTGGAGTTAAATTTACTTTCACTGTTCAAAAGAGAAAGATTTCCACAAAATGATTTAATGTATTCCTATAGGTGAGGAAAGTCAATTATACAGATCATGAATCATTTGGATTTTTATTTTAATCATTAAAATTTACCTGCAACTTGTAGAGTCGCTCCAGGACAACCTGTCCATCTGTCATCAGGATTAGCAGTTATAAATCTGAATCTGTACTTTCCAGAATAACTGAACTGTAGATTGTGGATTAATAAAGTGCAGTTTGATTTGTCGTCTCCAGCGTACTCAAAGTCTGAGCTGGTGTTTGATGAGCTGTCATAAACATACGGAGGGTTTACACAGAAATCTGTGTTTGAGTTCGGTGAGCACCAAAGCTTTGTCTTCAACTGAATATTGGGATTTGCGTTTGGATCATAATAATAACTGCAGGGAATGGAGACACTGAATCCTCTCA
Organism: Neoarius graeffei; assembly: GCF_027579695.1. Lineage (NCBI taxonomy): Eukaryota > Metazoa > Chordata > Actinopteri > Siluriformes > Ariidae > Neoarius > Neoarius graeffei. Next base: position 66,171,437 of record NC_083587.1, read on the forward strand.
CAGCACAGATCGGATTATCAGGATATTTCACACCCAGATCCCTGTTGTCAGTCTGAATAACTGTGTAGAGAAATAAATGGAGAATAAAAGTTATTCATAAAGTTTTGCTGATGGATTGTTTTGTATGTTGTGTGTTCATCAGATATTTCTCATTACTGCACTGAACACAATACACCTGGGTCTTTCAGCAAGATAATGACCTTAAACATGTGGCCAAATCTGCACAAAAATGGTTCACCAGACACAAAATCAAGCTCCTCCCATGGCCATCTCAGTCCCCAGACCTCAACCCAATTGAAAACCTGTGGGGTGAGCTGAAGAGGAGAGTGCATAGGAGAGGATCCAGGACTCTGGAAGATTTAGAGAGATTGTGCAAAGAGGAATGGTCGAAGATCCCTCTCTCTGTATTCTCCCATCTTGTGAAATGTTATCGGAGAAGAGTAAGTGCTGTCTTGTTGGCCAAAGAGTTTGGACAAAGTATTAACATCAGGGTGCCAATAATTGTGGCATACATGATTTCATGTAAAATAATTATTTCTTAATGTGGGATTTTTTTCCCACTGAATAAATGCACTTGAATTAAAGGTTGGATTTTTCTCTTTTTTTGCATTGCTTTCAGTGCCAATAATTGTGGAGGGGGCTGTACATCAACATACTGATAGCGATCAGTTAAATAAGAGCTGAGCCAGGAGAGGGCCGTTCCCTTAACTCCCACAACATTTTCTAGTCTATCCAGATGAATGGAATGATCAATGGTATCAAATGCTGCACTAAGGTCAAGCAACACAAGCAGCGAGACACAGCCCTGATCAGACGCCAACAGTAGGTCGTTTACTACTTTAACCAGAGCTGTCTCTGCGCTGTGATGAGGTCTAAATCCTGACTGATACATTTCATGGATGTTATTCCTATGTAAATATGAGCATAACTGCTGTGCCACAGCTTTTTCTAGGATCTTGGAGATAAAGGGGAGGTTTGATATCGGCCGATAATTGAACAGCTGACAGGGATCAAGGTCAGGTTTTTTAATCAGGGGTTTGATAACTGCTAGTGTAAAGGATTTGGGTACATAGCCAATCGTGAGAGAATAATTAATTATTTTTAGAAGCACAAGTTGAGGATTTTGATGCGGAGATTAATGAAAGTAATTCAATTTCTCTAAGGGGAGTAAAACATTCTAATTGCTGATCTGATACAGTTATATTGTTAACTACAGTGAACACACACACACACACATACACACACACACACACACACACACACACACACACACACACACACACACACACACCTTGTTTTCCATCACATGTAATCTTAGTTGACTGCAGCAGCACATTTCTGGTTCCTGGAAAACACAGATTGATGTTGATATTAATATTGTGTGGCAAAACAATAAAACTATTTTATCCCTCTATGTGACTAATATGCCAAAGGCTGGCTCTGGGACGGTCGGCTGGCTGCTTCTGCGTAGGCTACATGTAGCATTAAAACATAGGATTAAATGATATCAGGGCAACTATTGGTGTCTACATGAACACAGTGTTGTTGATCTGTTTAATAAACTTAGTTGGGGCAAATAGACCTCCACTGTAGATATTCATTAAACCACTGGAACTTTAGAGTTCGCCTGGCTCACTAATCACACAGACCCTATGCTGTAAACTCAACAGAACCAGGCTACACGGAGCGGTTTCTGGACATCGACATAATTCAACAGGTTACACTGTTGATACAGTCGATATACACACCCACGCTCGATGACTTAACATCTGTTTTCATCCTGAAACATCCAACAATAGTGGATTGTTGATTTTTTTAAGTCATCTTCCAATCTGTTCCGAATGTTCTTCTTCTGTTGGTGTTTACCGCTTGCCCCGTGTCTCCCCTGTCCGTCTTCAGATGCTGCAAGTCAAGTCCTGATTTGTTTGAGCTATAAACCCAAGTGATCGGGCCAAACGAAGCCACTGTCCACGAGCACCTCCAGGACCCACACCTTCTGGCGGAGAGCTCCTGCACCTGCAGTGATTAGGCCCAAATACTTTATTATTATTATTATTATTATTATTATTATTATTGTTAATAATAATAATAATAATAATAATAATAATAATAATAATAATAATAATCCTGCCCCTGTGGTGCTCGAGCTCGAACAATCACAACAACTGGATTTCAGGTGAAATTTTCTCATCTCCATTAAATTAAACTTCTAGACCTTTAAAAGCAAAGTGAAGAACTGATTATTAGGTTGGATTTCACTCACTATATTGTCTGCAAGTCTTCTTGAAAAAGAAAGAATGCAAAAAAAAATTCTAAAGCTCTTTCAGATGCCACGGCCCTGGAGTGAGATAATCTTGTTAATAATCCTGAATGCTGGGTCTGACGATACTGTACAGCTGATTGGACTTTGTGACCAGACAGGACAAGGGGCGGATTGGAAGTTGTCTTCCAATCTGTTCTGAATGTTCTTCTTCTGTAGGCGGTTACCAACATTTTGTATGTGCACTGTGCAGTACTCAAGTATGTCCCCCCCACCACCACCACGTCAAAGTCGCTGTATTGCTGAGTGCATCTTCAACAAGATAAAGGACTTCCACTTCATCAGACTGTCTATAAAATCCAGAGCCACATTTTATTTCTAAACTGAGCAGTTTCTTCCTGTAGATGTCTGTTAGCTTGATACTGCTCGCTAACACAGACTACACAGGCTACACAGAGCAGCTAGTTTGTGGTATTAATCATGAGAAGCTGCTGATCCTCGCTACAGTTTACGCGTTAACTCACTGACTATCGATGCACTTATCCACCTCAAGTGTTTTCATTTATTTTTAAAGAATGGAACAAAGACTCAGTAAAGATGTGCATTTTGTGCTGAAGAGAACGGGAGATGTGGTTTCTTCTGTTAACAGGTTGCACTCTGTCTCTAGTACGAGTTCATATCAAGTGTAAAGAACTGTACAGGCCATGTATAGAACAAAACCCAGGATACTTTAGCGAGATTGTGCTGCTATAATGATGAAGCTCTCTGGTAATCTACTTCTGAAGCGCATGTGTGAGTTCGGTTCCATCAGACTATCTGTGGTCGCGTGCACACACACTAAAACAGGTCACAGAATGGAAATAAGACCCACCCCATCCAACCAGCTGGCTCCGCCCCTGCTGTATATCTGTATCTATTTATACCGCTATACATTTATCCATTTATGGATGTGTATATATAAATAAGTAAACCAGGAGATATTGAATAAATAAACTGTACAGGTGTACTGTATGTATCTGTATACAGTATATTTATTTACGAACAGTATCATTTTATATCCTTACAGTCCTTTGATCACATTTTATATTTCTTTCCACATTTATACATGTTCCAGCGGCTAAAGACACTCAGTGTTGTGTCTCTGTCTGGACTGTGTTTTAATTTACTACATGACTTAAGTCCATCAAAAAAAAAAAATTCATAAAGAAGCAAAATTACAGCAATAAAGCTTTTTAACACTTTTGTCTTTGTATTCTCTCTCTCTCTCTCTCTCTCTGGACCTGAGCAATTACAATGATGTTAATAATCAGATCAGATCAGAATCTAATGTTGACTAATATGATCCAGTATAATGTGTTTGTGGAAGTGTATAATCCAATAACTGAGCGTACACACTGCAACATCAATCAGCAAACAATTACAACTCTGAACAATAATTCTGTCGAAGAGTGAGATGATGTTTCCTACCAGACAGCGTGAGCAGAATCAGAGACGAGAGCAGCATCTTCATCTCTTCTTCAGGAACAACTTCACACACTCACTGTTGGGTCTGTGTTTATAGTGAGATGAGCTCAAGATGTGAGAACTAGAAGCTGCTTCTGGAAAAAAAAAAGACACAGTTTGGCTACAAAACCACAAGAGTGTCAAACGATTAGAGGAAGAAGGACTGAGGCCTCATGCAGCATTTTGTCCCCAAACACATTTGCAAATTCACGAGTCTAAACTCTGACCAATAATAAATTTACACCATGTTCACATTCAGGTTGAGTAAACCTGCAGTTTTTCTTCACACTTCAAATTTTCTACTATTTCAGAATTATTATAATAATGTTAGAATAACAACAGCATTAAATAAACACATTCAGGTTTACACAGCAACCACAAACAGTGTGAATAGAATAGAATAAATCTTTATTGTTCCACCAGATGTGGAAATCTGTCTTTGGTGTCACAGACATACCAACATTAACCAACAAGAAAACATTAAATTACAGCCATAAAACACACAGACATACAGTGGGGCAAAAAAGTATTTAGTCAGTCACCAATTGTGCAAGTTCTCCCACTTAAAAAGATGAGAGAGGCCTGTAATTTTCATCATAGGTAGACTTCAACTATGAGAAACAAAATGAGAAAAAAAAATCCAGAAAATCACATTGTCTGATTTTTAAAGAATTTATTTGCAAATTATGGTGGAAAATGAGTATTTGGTCAATAACAAAAGTTCATCTCAATACTTTGTTATATACCCTTTGTTGGCAATGACAGAGGTCAAACGTTTTCTGTAAGTCTTCACAAGGTTTTCACACACTGTTGCTGGTATTTTGGCCCATTCCTCCATGCAGATCTCCTCGAGAGCAGTGATGTTTTGGGGCTGTCGCTGGGCAACACGGACTTTCAACTCCCTCCAAAGATTTTCTATGCGGTTGAGATCTGGAGACTGGCTAGGCCACTCCAGGACCTTGAAATGCTTCTTATGAAGCCACTCCTTCGTTGCCCGGGCGGTGTGTTTGGGATCATTGTCATGCTGAAAGACCCAGCCACGTTTCATCTTCAATGCCCTTGCTGATGGAAGGAGATTTTCACTCAAAATCTCACGATACATGGCCCCATTCATTCTTTCCTTTACACGGATCAGTCATCCTGGTCCCTTTGCAGAAAAACAGACCCATAGCATGATGTTTCCACCCCCATGCTTCACAGTAGGTATGGTGTTCTTTGGATGCAACTCAGCATTCTTTCTCCTCCAAACACGATAAGTTGAGTTTTTACTAAAAAGTTCTATTTTGGTTTCATCTGACCATATGACATTCTCCCAATCCTCTTCTGGATCATCCAAATGCTCTCTAGCAAACTTCAGACGGGCCTGGACATGTACTGGCTTAAGCAGGGGGACACGTCTGGCACTGCAAGATTTGAGTCCCTGGCGGCGTATTGTGTTACTGATGGTAGCCTTTGTTACTTTGGTCCCAGCTCTCTGCAGGTCATTCACTAGGTCCCCCTGTGTGGTTCTGGGATTTTTGCTCACTGTTCTTGTGATCATTTTGACCCCACGGGGTGAGATCTTGCGTGGAGCCCCAGATCGAGGGAGATTATCAGTGGTCTTGTATGTCTTCCATTTTCTAATAATTGCTCCCACAGTTGATTTCTTCACACCAAGCTGCTTACCTATTGCAGATTCAGTCTTCCCAGCCTGGTGCAGGTCTACAATTTTGTTTCTGGTGTCCTTTGACAGCTCTTTGGTCTTGGCCATAGTGGAGTTTGGAGTGTGACTGTTTGAGGTTGTGGACAGGTGTCTTTTATACTGATAACGAGTTCAAACAGGTGCCATATTAATACAGGTAATGAGTGGAGGACAGAGGAGCCTCTTAAAGAAGTTACCGTACAGGTCTGTGAGAGCCAGAAATCTTGCTTGTTTGTAGGTGACCAAATACTTATTTTACCGAGGAATTTACCAATTAATTCATTAAAAATCCTACAATGTGATTTCCTGGATTCTTTCCCCCCATTCTGTCTCTCATAGTTGAAGTGTACCTATGATGAAAATTACAGGCCTCTCTCATCTTTTAAAGTGGGAGAACTTGCACAATTGGTGACTGACTAAATACTTTTTTGCCCCACTGTATAAACTACTTCAACACAACATTCTGAAGTGAACACTGCAGTTTATTAATAAGATTTAAATTCTTAACAGTATTTTGATGAAGCTGTGCACACTGTTGTTCTCACACTGAATAATAACAGCTTTAAATAAACACATCCGGTTTTACACAGCAACCACAAACATTCTGAACGAAGTGAACACTGCAGTTTATTAATAAGATTTATTGCTCTGGGGATAAAAGATGATTATTTTTTATGTCAAGCTCTATTTCCCAGGGATGCGCTGTACCATCAGCCATAAGGAAGCAACTCAAACTCATCCTCTGCTGTTATTACTGACTTCCTGTGTACTGCCATGTTCGAATATCCATATTACAGAATATTCAGATTTTTTTGCTGGCAGGCTAACTCAGAGTGAAAATAACAGATGTGATAAAACACAGCCCTGTGGGGCCCCTGGATTTAACCCCTCCATCCCCCCCCCCACACACACACACACAGACTGTATCAGCCAGACTTATTCTCACCACAAAACTGCAGCTTTGTCCTTGTATTAGACAGTGAATGAAATCAGACACTAATGACGCACACATGTGGACTATTTCTCAATTTGCCCCCCCACTGGCCCAGGATGCCTACAGTAACTTGAAATCAATCACTGTGTCAGCTGTTAAGTGCACCTCTTCAGATAAAGACAAATATCATCATAAGCATGAGTTTGATTTAATTGAAAATTGTATATTTTATTATTAAATTCATTATATTGTTGTTTTTATATGAAGTAGCAGGACCAAACAAAGTTCTAGCTGATGACTGAAATCAACACTTTCAACACACACTGCAAAAAGCATCGACAAAATCACTGAGATAAAGAAACATCCATTAACTAAGAATTTTATGCATAGAATAATCATCGAGTAAACTCAGAGCAGGTGTGCAGGATCAGAAGTCCCGTGTGTGTGTGTGTGTGTGTGTGTGATGATGAGCGTTGCAGTCTGGGGCGGCTGTAGTGCGCTCTGGGAAGCGTAGTCCGGAAGCGTAGATCAGACTCGAGGTCAGATGTTGATTCTGGCGCTGAGCTGACAGTCCCCCATTTATCCCCAAATCCAGACGCCTCTGCAAGAACAAGTGAGTCTGCATGATGTTAAAATCTGCACTAAAATCAAGAACTCAAACCTTTGCTTAAGCCTCAGGCTGCTGCAGCTGGCTGGTAACCATGTTAACCAGAGTCCGGGTGGTGTCCTCTGTCCCTCTCCGTGGCTTATAACCAAACTGTAGTGGGTTCAAACCCTCTGTAAGAGATGAAATGAGATGATGGCTGAAAACACTTTCCATACATACGGCCAGTATTGAGGTTTCGGGCCACAGGATGAAAATCATTCAGTTCTTTCGGCCTGGTCCACTTTAGAGCATTTTCAACTCTTAACTGATTTTTAAAGCATGGGACACCACAGACATAACGACAGATTTAACCGATTTTTAAGGTTTTAATCACAAGAACCCACACACCAGGTGATTCAATCGAGAAGCAGGAACACACACCTGGTGATTATACTGAACGTTTTTGTCACAGTGCAGGCAATTACAGACAAAATTGCAGGGGAGAGCAGGTGCGTCGCAAACTGGTGAACAAATCCAAATCGTAAGACGAGAATCAGAGTCAGGTTCGTGCCAAGGGTCAGTCGATGTACAAACGGAGCGTCACAGGTAAACAACAGTCTCAGAGTCAGTAATAAACATAGTGAGGGTCAGAATAACTAGAGTCAGGCCAAAACGACAAATGGCTGCATATGATCAGGTGCAGGGACACAGAACGATACTTCTCAAAGTGCTGGCGTGTTTGGCGTGCTTATATAGGGAGTTGGATTGAGAACAGGTGTACTCCCAGTCAGTACTCGGGAGAGGGAGGGCGCTGTGGTGCTTGGGAGTTGTAGTCCATGGCGGCCATGTTTGAAGGCTGCCATGAACTTGTGCTGTCACTGAGAGATTTCAGAATGCCGATTCCGGGGACTTGGGGTCCCACAGAAACTCACCCTGAAAAGTTTGAAACACTTGGAGCGGCTGAACAAAAAACAAAGGTGGAGCAAAACAGAAATATAAGAGTGCAGCGCGTGCTCTCCTCACTGGGAACAACAATGACACTTGGGAAGAAACGCTGTGTGAAGAAACACGCCCTTTTTGCAGTGTGAGCTGGAGGTGAGCCAGTGCAAGCTGCTGCTACAAGCTCACGTTGTTGTGCACACGGCTGGAGGGGAGAGTGAAACCCAAGGTCATTAGAAATGTTATTTTTATAGATCCTCCGACCTTCCACTGCCTTGGAGCTGCTGTGATAAACATGATGCTTCCTGGTCAGCTAACTTTCTGCTCAATGTTTCATCCCTGATCCTTTCACACTACACGATTTTTAATTGTAAATATTAAACATTTGATATTTACGATTCTAAATCAGGGAGCCTCTGATTTGGTCGTGACCTTAAGATTATGTCTGTAAACTCCTCAGACTGCAGAGTTATTCAGGCAGATAATCACTTCTGACCAGCTTCGATTCAGGAACGCCCCCGTGATTATCAGAAGGGGCAAATCGGACCCAAACTCGGCCGGATTATCCTGTCGTGTGAGCCCAGCCTTAGCTCCTGACTTTTTAGGCAGTGGTCTTATTACTGACAGTCTGTAAGTGTCTGGCACTGTCTGTGATTTTAATAAGAACTGAAACAGTCTTGTTAAAACACCCTTTAGATGGAACACCGCTTTAAAACACGGCCACATGGCCCATTCGGACCTGGTGCTTTGGGAGGTTTAATCTGTCCAAGGCAGCTCCGGACCTCCTCCTCTGTTAGCTGGATTCTGGTACTCATGGGGACGCTGGCACAAGTAAAATTCATCTCATTTCTAAAGTCTGTGGTGTCAAAAATCCAAACCATTTTATATTTTAAATTCTTAACAGTATTTTGATGAAGCTGTGCACACTGTTGTTCCTCCTCCACCAAACATTAGATGATACCATGGAGAGAGAGAGAGAGAGAGAGAGAGAGAGAGAGAGAGAGAGAGAGCGGGGGGGGGGGTAACACAGACATGAGAGCACATGAAACCATCATTTATAAAATAATAATAAAAATAAATCATTATGAATATAATTATTATTATACTCAAATATTAGAAAATAGTAAGTGGAAGAAACCCTTCTATGAGCAGGTATTCAAACTGAATGTTCTGTAAGAATTGGAGACGTGTGTGTGTGTGTGTGTGTGTGTGTGTGTGTGTGTGTGTGTGTGTGTGTGTGAAGGGAAAATATTGCACGAGGCCTCTGTCTTTCTTCCTCTAATGGTTTAACACTCTTGTGGTCTTGTAGCCAGATTGTGCAGCATCTTTTTTTTCTCTTCAGTAACAGCTTTTAGTTCTCATGACCGAGTCCGTGAGCTCAGTGAGTGTGTGAAGTTGTTCCTGAAGAAGAGATGAAGATGCTGCTCATTACATTTATTCACTGACCTTCCTTTAGTGGCTATTAACCCAACGTGCTAATGTTAATGCTATAGGAGATTATTACTGTGGCTTAACCACTGCTTGGATGATCAAGCTAACAACTTAATTTACAGTGCAGTGTCGTTTTATTTAAATATTTCATAGGTTACCATTATTGCCACTGAAAATGAGATGAGTAATGAATGTAATTTTGTTCTGCAAAGAGCTCAGTGAATTTTTAAGTCCACTAGACAGCTAGTGCGCCAGCTAGGTGAAGATGCATGCTAATAACTAGCTTGTTCACTCCTGAGGTCTGATCTCAACATGCCCAGATGCAGCCTCAGGATTAGGAAACCCTCCCTCAACCCCCTCCCAGTTGTAGCAGAAGGAGGTGAGCAGTATTTTGTTGATAATATATTTACAGAGCAATCTGTGAATAAAGGGCTTTGGGGTTAAGGCTCATGCAGACTGATTTTTAGTATTTATGCTGCATTAACCATGTGAGCAGCTAGCTATAGCAAGCAAGTACTATTTAGCTGATAACATTCATATCGACATTCCAATAATCAGGGGCGCTTTATCAACACCCGTGGCCCAGGGGCTACTGGGTTTTTTGAGGCCCCTCATAGGCTACCTGTCAACCCTACCCTTACCATTGGCCAGGAAAACACTCTTATTTTATTTGCAATACATGTCAAGCATTTACAGTGTAAGCGCGTAATTAGCCTAGAAGCCTACGATGGGTTACGTTTGGTTACGTATCACTCTTCGACAGAATTATTGTTCAGAGTTGTAATTGTTTGCTGATTGATGTTGCAGTGTGTACGCTCAGTTATTGGATTATACACTTCCACAAACACATTATACTGGATCATATTAGTCAACATTAGATTCTGATCTGATCTGATTATTAACATCATTGTAATTGCTCAGGTAACATTTCGTTACTCTTTTGCCCAAATAGAACCCACCTTTCCATTCACATAATGAACAGAGTCAGTGTGAGTGCAACACAAAAACACATTACACACAGACAGAGAACACAACAGCAGGTTCTTTAAAAAGTAAACACACGACTCCTGCTGTACATCAGAAAACACTGAGCCTCACGGAGCTGGACTACATTTCACACAGTTTACCCTGTGCTGATGGAACCATTTCTATCATCATGGGAGGATTATGTCAGTTTCTTTTTCCCAGAGGTAATACTAAGATAAAAACATTTAATGAGGAGTCATCTTTATGTCATCTTTATGTCGTGTTTTGCTTCATTTGGAAGCATCATTGTTTTTGATGGCAGTAAAATCATAAAAAGCTAAAAGAATATTTTCAAATAGAATTGTGTGTGTTGAAGGAGAGTCAGAAGAAATAGAAACATCACTGCTTCTGAACTTTAGCTTTTGAAAAAGTGTAAAGAGACACATGAGACTTAAGACTGGCGTGGATTTGGGGGGGGGCACCCAGTGATCCCCTACAGTCCCAAAAAAATAATTTTAGTATTGCAGATATCGAGATATGCCCACTGGTTTTTTTATTTAATTCATAAGGTTTTAAAAAATAAACAAAATAAATCATTATTTGGGATTGAGCTGAAGAGTTTATGGTATAAATTTATATTGACAGTGGTGTTTGAAAGTTTGTGAATCCTTTAGAATTTTCTATATTTCTGCATAAATATGACCTAAAACATCATCAGATTTTCACACAAGTCCTAAAAGTAGATAAAGAGAACCCAGTTAAACAAATGAGACAAAAAATATTATACTTGGTCATTTATTTATTGAGGAAAATGATCCAATATTACATACCTGTGAGTGGCAAAAGTATGTGAACCTCTGCTTTCAGTATCTGGTGTGACCCCCTTGTGCAGCAATAACTGCAACTAAACGTTTCCAGTAACTGTTGATCAGTCCTGCACACTGGCTTGGAGGAATTTTAGCCCGTTCCTCCGTACAGAACAGCTTCAACTCTGGGATGTTGGTGGGTTTCCTCACATGAACTGCTCGCTTCAGGTCCTTCCACAACATTTCCATTGGATTAAGGTCAGGACTTTGACTTGGCCATTCCAAAACATTAACTTTATTCTTCTTTAACCATTCTTTGGTAGAATGACTTGTGTGCTTAGGGTCGTTGTCTTGCTGCATGACCCACCTTCTCTTGAGATTCAGTTCATGGACAGATGTCCTGACATTTTCCTTTAGAATTCGCTGGTATAATTCAGAATTCATTGTTCCATCAATGATGGCAAGCCGTCCTGGCCCAGATGCAGCAAAACAGGTCCAAACCATGATACCACCACCACCATGTTTCACAGATGGGATAAGGTTCTTATGCTGGAATGTAGCATTTTCTTTTCTCCAACCATAATGCTTTTCATTTAAACCAAAAAGTTCTATTTTGGTCTCATCCATCCACAAAACATGTTTCCAATAGCATTCTGGCTTGTCCACGTGATCTTTAGCAAACTGCACATGAGCAGCAATGTTCTTTTTGGAGAGCAGTGGCTTTCTCCTTGCAACCCTGCCATGCACACTATTGTTGTTCAGTGTTCTCCTGATGGTGGGCTCATGAACATTAACATTAGCCAACGTGAGAGAGGCCTTCAGTTGCTTAGAAGTTACCCTGGGGTCCTTTGTGACCTCGCTGACTATTACACGCCTTGCTCTGTGGATTGGTGGAGTCCAAATTCTTTAGAAGTGGTTTTGTAACCTTTTCCAGCCTGATGAGCATCAACAACGCTTTTTCTGAGGTCCTCAGGAATCTCCTCTGTTCGTGCCATGATACACTTCCACATACATGTGTTGTGAAGATCATACTTTGATAGATCCCTGTTCTTTAAATAAAACAGGGTGCCCACTCACCCCTGATTGTCATCCCATTGATTTAAAACACCTGACTCTAATTTCACCTTCAAATTAACTGCTAATCCTAGAGGTTCACATACTTTTGCCACTCACAGATATGTAATATTGGATCATTTTCCTCAATAAATACAGTGGGGCAAAAAAGTATTTACTCAGCCACCAATTGTGCATTTTCTCCAACTTAAAAAGATGAGAGAGGCCTGTAATTTTCATCATAGGTCCACTTCAACTATGAGAGACAGAATGGGGGGAAAGAATCCACGAAATCACATTGTAGGATTTTTAATGAATTAATTGGTAAATTCCTCGCTAAAATAAGTATTTGGTCACCTACAAACAAGCAAGATTTCTGACTCTCACAGACCTGAAACTTCTTCTTTAAGAGGCTCCTCTGTCCTCCACTTGTTACCTGTATTAATGGCACCTGTTTGAACTCGTTATCAGTATAAAAGACACCTGTCCACAACCTCAAACAGTCACACTCCAAACTCCACTATGACCAAGACCAAAGAGCTGTCAAAGGACACCAGAAACAAAATTGTAGACCTGCACCAGGCTGGGAAGACTGAATCTGCAATAGGTAAGCAGCTTGGTGTGAAGAAATCAACTGTGGGAGCAATTATTAGAAAATGGAAGACATACAAGACCACTGATAATCTCCCTCGATCTGGGGCTCCACGCAAGATCTCACCCCGTGGGGTCAAAATGATCACAAGAACGGTGAGCAAAAATCCCAGAACCACACGGGGGGACCTAGTGAATGACCTGCAGAGAGCTGGGACCAAAGTAACAAAGGCTACCATCAGTAACACACTACGCCACCATGGACTCAAACCTGCAGTGCCAGACGTGTCCCCCTGCTTAAGTCAGTACATGTCCAGGCCCGTCTGAAGTAGGGATCGACCGATATGTTTTTTTCAGGGCCGATACCGATACCGATTATTATGGAATTGGGATGCCGATAACCGATATGTGCAACCGATAAATGTAAACATTATAATTCACATGAAATTAAACATAGCACACACTGACACAGACCTTCACATCCATGAAATGTATGTTTAATTCTAAAATTGAACATGAAATTTTGTGCAGGGAGATGCCAGCAGCATTTGTACAATAAAGTCAAACATTAGTTAGAATAAAATGAGAAATAAAATAATAATAAAATAAATATTCACCAATAAAAAAATAAATCACTCCCTACTATATTAGGCCAAAAAAAAAAAAGTGTGTGTTTCCGGTTACCCGACCGACCCTAATCCGTACCGCCCGACCCTAAACTTTTTTTCGTTTTTTTCCCAGTCGTGACTTTTACATATAACCCAACCGCGTGAACCGGAAGTTTTTGTCACTCACTGGGAAAATCAGGGCTTTCCACAAGCGCCGGCCATACAGCCGACTACACAATTAAGTCCAGCCAGCTACTTTAATGACTTATTTTTGTAGCCCACAGGCTCTAAATATTAATTTTCGATTTTAATAAAATTAAATGTTTATCTAACGGACTGACAATAATGTCAAACTGAACCGCACTCATTTAAGTTGTGATTCGCGCTGTTTGTACCGATAATAACCACAAATTCCCCGCAGACTTCGTTGATCAGGGGAGAGTAACTCATCCGCGGCCCCGACATGCGGTGTGCGCGCACTCGGCGGAGGCAGTAGTGTGTCGGGGCCGTCGGAGGGAACAGAAGCAGAGATAACGCTTATTTTGTCTTTCACCTAGAGACATGATTCAAACTTTAAAACGGAGACAAAATTCTCCTGTGTGGATCTGGCATTCAACTTTTTTGCTGGGTTCTATACTTTTTGATCAGTCACAGATCAAACCCCATGAGCAACTCTGGAGAAACTCAGGCTTTATAATGGGTGTCTATTGTGTTATTTAGAGTGTAGGCAGCTTGAAAAAAAAAGCTCTAACTTTCTCATTTAAACTGTTTTCTCAGCCACAATTTTCACTCTACACACACAATTTTCTCAAAAGTTGTAGTCACACATTGTGTGAATCAAGACAAGTGTCTACCTGAGCGATAGGATTTACAGTTTTTGAATGAGAAGCCTGAGAGTAAGGAGAGGACAGCTGCACTCTCCCATAGACTCACATTATAAACCTGGCAGCGCTTTTACTGCAAAATCAGAAAAGTCACTTGTTTTTAACTCACTCTAGTGTCCACATTTTTTACACTAGGGACAAAAAAAATTACATTAATGTGTTCATGGGAGCCTTGTAGCACTCAATGTGAAAGAATTTTGTGAATAGCTCCTTCCGTTTCCGTGTAAATCAGCGTTGTTCGAGGAGAGGGAACTCTGAGAAAAAGCGCTCTTTGCTTGTTATATTGTGTCTTTTCCCTGCACCGTTACCAAGGCGACAAGCTGCACTCAGGGAGCAGAGAGGGGCGGGGCTGCTCTCTCTCTCTCATGGTGTATTGAGCTGTAATATTTACAGAAAAATTCATGTTAAAAGGTGTCTCATGCTGCATCAGATTCATCAGAAGGTGGTAACTCAGGTGACCTGCAAAGAAATTCATTATATTTTGTGAAATTATTCCTGTCTAAATATAGGTTATGGCAGCCATCTTGAAAAAAAAATTCAAAAAAAAAAAGCCTGCCTACTAGGGTTGCCACCTGTGTCTGACAAAAATCCTGGACATTTCGACCATCCAATCGACCTTTTTGCTTGTAAGCAACGGCGCCCTTCACACATCTAACCCAAGACAAAAATCGCCCTTCTACGCTGAAATTGTATTGCTCTAATTAGTAAAAATGACGCTTTTGCTAGTTATTTGTTTAGTTAATTGCTTTACATAATATAGCAGGTCTTCATTATTTTGGTTTATTTCCAACACTTTTTGGTTGTGGACACCTGGGGGCAGTACTGGGCACAGGTAAAAGGGGAATACATAATTAAATTGTTTGTTTGCTTATGTGGAATAAAAATAAATCTAATTTTTCATTGTATCTGAGAATACCTGAATGTAAGGTGTAGTGTCCAACAGCTTACCTGATTGCTTAGAGTGTGGTGTGTGCTTTGCTTGTGCTTGCCTGTGCCTCTGCTGCTCTTGGCTAAACAAATACATAGGAGGACATATAACTGGGCACATACAGTACATACAGGAGTAGGCAGATAAGACTATTTGGATTTCATTTAATTCACCCAAACCTTACCTAATCTTCCATTTATATTCGGTGTTTTTCTTTGCTGCTGCTATGAGTCCTGGCTGATTTTCAATGAATGTCTTGAACTCAGTACAGGACAACTGAAAGTTTAGCCTGACTTGAAGCTCAGCCTTCACCATTGCAACAGAGAGTCTGTTTCTTTTATCAGTCCAAGCATCCTCCATTGCCCCTTTTCCACCAAAGCAGTTCCAGGGCTGGTTTGGGGCCAGTGCTTAGTTTGGAACCGGGTTTTCTGTTTCCACTGACAAAGAACTGGCTCTGGGGCCAGAAAAACCGGTTCCAGGCTAGCACCAACTCTCTGCTGGGCCAGAGGAAAGAACCGCTTACGTCAGCGGGGGGGCGGAGTTGTTAAGACCAACAACAATAACAAGACCGCGAAAGATCGCCATTTTTAAGCGACGAGAAGCAGCAGCTGTACAAACGCGAAGTCAGCCATTATTATTATTATTGTTGTTGTTGCTGCTGCTGCTTCTTCCGTGTTTTTGCTTTGATATTCGCGCCAAGGTTTATGCAAACGTAGCGCCGTAACTGACGTATACAGCGACGTAAGTGACGTAAACAGCGACGTAATGACGTATTCAGCGACGTAATGACGTGGCTCCGCCTAGCACGGCGAGCTCGGAAAAGCAAACTGGTTCTCAGCTGGCTCGCAAGTTGAAATACACATTTTGCCCATTATGTACAAAAAACCGGGACATTCAGTGTCCCGGATTTTTATTTTTTTTTTCCGGGACAGACCATGAAAATCCGGGACAATCAGGAAAAACCGGGACAGGTGGCAACACTACTGCCTACCGACCCTAGTTTTGAAATCTACGTAACCGGAAACACACATATATTTTTTTTGGCCTTACAGCTCACCATTTTCAGTGGAAAATAAATGAAAATACACTCTGGATTCTTTTACACTAAGAACTAAGTAAGACTTACCAACTTCAAGTAGTTTTTAAATAACAAATCAAGTGTAGGGAGCTGCCCGCAGCATTTTTTAAAAAGTAAAATCAAACATTCAGTAAAGTAGGCTATCACTCCCTATTAGGAGCGGCTGCTCCTTTAAGAGTATATCGCTTTCCGAATCAGAAGTGCTAGCGAGGAGAATCACTTGTGCAAGAATTATAAATACTAGTCACACCTGGCTTGTTTAAATGTTCAAATAGCGCTTTATAAAGTTACCTAACATATACAAGTGCAATGCGCTTTTTGAGCACGAGTCACGTCATGAAGTTTACTCATCACCATAACAAACAGCCTTCTGTAGGCGAGGCTTGCGCTAGCCTACAGAACACAAACACTACGTTTTATTTCGTCTTCCCCCGACCACCTCTCTGTATGGCTGTCATTCTACTGTTCGAGTAGAACTACTGACACATTCACAACGTTTCCAGACGGGGATTTAAAAATGACTGCAGTCTACGTTATGCTGTTTCAGCGAGACTAGTTGGTTGTAGGCTAATTCAAGTGCTTCCTTCCGTAAGCTAAGTTTGCCTGGCTACACAGATGCAAATGGACAATTTTAACGAGTAGTAGATGAAGAATGTAAGCATATAATGATGTTGTGCTTTTGCAACTTGTGCGTTTGTGACTTATTGCGGGAAAAGCAGCGTCCTTACCTTGATACGGGCGCCTTGAAACAGTTCAGAGTGTTTAGCTGCGCGTGTTGATTGGCTATATCTCTTGTGCCAAACAAATCAGATGTTGTGGTGGGCGGGACCGTGTTCTTGAACTCAGAGAGGCGAGTGCAGGAAAGGACGTGCAGTGACAGTCGCGTTAGGAACGAAATGGCTGCAAAAAGGCATGTTATCGGCATATCGGTGGAAATTATGGCCGATACCGATAACCCTAAAAATGCAGAATATCGGCCCGATATATCGGCCAGGCCGATTATCGGTCGACCCCTAGTCTGAAGTTTGCTAGAGAGCATTTGGATGATCCAGAAGAGGATTGGGAGAATGTCATATGGTCAGATGAAACCAAAATAGAACTTTTTGGTAAAAACTCAACTTGTCGTGTTTGGAGGAGAAAGAATGCTGAGTTGCATCCAAAGAACACCATACCTACTGTGAAGCATGGGGGTGGAAACATCATGCTTTGGGGCTGTTTTTCTGCAAAGGGACCAGGACGACTGATCCGTGTAAAGGAAAGAATGAATGGGGCCATGTATCGTGAGATTTTGAGTGAAAACCTCCTTCCATCAGCAAGGGCATTGAAGATGAAATGTGGCTGGGTCTTTCAGCATGACAATGATCCCAAACACACCACCCGGGCAACGAAGGAGTGGCTTCGTAAGAAGCATTTCAAGGTCCTGGAGTGGCCTAGCCAGTCTCCAGATCTCAAGCCCATAGAAAATCTTTGGAGGGAGTTGAAAGTCCATGTTGCCCAGCGACAGCCCCAAAACATCACTGCTCTAGAGGAGATCTGCATGGAGGAATGGGCCAAAATACCAGCAACAGTGTGTGAAAACCTTGTGAAGACTTACAGAAAACGTTTGACCTCTGTCATTGCCAACAAAGGGTATATAACAAAGTATTGAGATGAACTTTTGTTATTGACCAAATACTTATTTTCCACCATAATTTGCAAATAAATTCTTTAAAAATCAGACAATGTGATTTTCTGGATTTTTTTTTTCTCATTCTGTCTCTCATAGTTGAAGTGTACCTATGATGAAAATTACAGGCCTCTCTCATCTTTTTAAGTGGGAGAACTTGCACAATTGGTGACTGACAATACTTTTTTGCCCCACTGTAAATGACCAAGTATAATATTTTTGTCTCATTTGTTTAACTGGGTTCTCTTTATCTACTTTTAGGACTTGTGTGAAAATCTGATGATGTTTTCGGTCATATTTATGCAGAAATACAGAAAATTCTAAAGGGTTCACAAACTTTCAAGCACCACTGTAATAGTAGATCCTAGCTTAGGGTTTTTCGCTCGTGACACGAATGCAGTGGTCAGCAAGCTGGGCGAGTCCTGTTGGATTTTAACAGGGCGTGGGAACTTCATGCATCGACATAATAACATACTGTATTCCCGGACTGCACTGTAGACTCCATGTAAAGGGTGTGTGCCATCCGACTGTGTTTATCATTAACACGCATGTTCACAAGCCAAAATACTGCATCAGGCTTACACACACACACACACACACACACACACACACACACACACACACGTGTCGGCTGTCCAACTCCTGCTTGTATTCATTAATAGGGTCTCCCTGTACTCACTAAACCCTGCATACAGGTGTGCTTGAAAGTTTGTGAACCCTTTAGAATTTTCTATATTTCTTATAAATATGACCGAAAACATCTACAGATTTTCACACAAGTCCTAAAAGTAGATAAAGAGAACCCAGTAAAACACATGAGAGAAAAATATTATACTTGGTCATTTATTTATTGAGGAAAATGATCCAATATTACATATCTGTGAGTGGCAAAAGTATGTGAACCTTTGCTTTTATACACTGTGTGTACATGGGACACGTGCCATTTTGGGGCGGAGTCTCACTTTGATTTTTACGACAGCGGCTGGATAGATCTGTGAGAGATGTTGATTTTTGCAACGACTCTGAAGAAAATCTGTTTGAAATCCCCTGAGTCTTGGGAACTAAGACTTATTATAGAACTTGTTCACATGTAACTCACACAATCAGTGTATCGTTCTCTCAGTCTGTTAGACTCAGGAGCTCAGACTGCAGTTACTGACTGTGGATTATAGACATGCAGCTCCTGCAGTCTGTGTTTATAGTTCTCTCGGTATGAAGCTCTGTCTTAAGTGGCCCCTGACAGTCCCTCAGTGTCCCTGGGTATATTCACTGCCTTATCTGTACATTGAATGTCCTGAGCAGGAGCTCAGACTGCAGTTACTAAAACAGTAATAATTTATTGACAGAAGGTGTTTTGTGGTCAGTGTTCTACACTGTAGTGTGTCATGTGGTAAAAGCGTTATATGACAATGGAACTTTCATAAATATGACCATATATCAGTTGTAATTATGTTCTACACATATACCTGCAACCTGTGGCACCGTGTGTGTGTGTGTGTGTGTGGGGGGGGGGGAGTTAGGACAATTCTAAGGGCCCAGCATTGACCAGGGGCCCTCAGAGGACAATATTAATATTATTACCATGTGTAGGTTAATTTAACAAAAATATTTTAAAAAAAAATTGTCCCTTAAAATGAACAAATACAACAACCTTCTGGTTTGGATTTCCATTTTCCACAAAATTATTACAATAGACGGACTTTATTTTTCACTCCTCTCCCTATTCATTACATGCTACAGTCTTGTGTAGGCGGAGCCAGAGCGTGACACCGCATTAGGTTTGTTGCTTTCCAATCCAGCGCTCATGTTAGCTGTACATGATAGAAGCAGAGTTGATGGTGAATTGACACCATCATGAAGAAGTCGAGTTACCAGAAACGTAAAGAGAGGCAGCACAAAGCTGAGAGAGACAAAAACAGGCTGAAAGTTAGTCACTCAGATCTTCCGAAGAAAGCTGGCCTATACATTTATTCACTGACCTTCCTTTAGTGGCTATTAACCCAACGTGCTAATGTTAATGCTATAGGAGATTATTACTGTGGCTTAACCACTGCTTGGATGATCAAGCTAACAACTTAATTTACAGTGCAGTGTCGTTTTATTTAAATATTTCATAGGTTACCGTTATTGCCACTGAAAATGAGATGAGTAATGAATGTAATTTTGTTCTGCAAAGAGCTCAGTGAATTTTTAAGTCCACTAGACAGCTAGTGCGCCAGCTAGGTGAAGATGCATGCTAATAACTAGCTTGTTCACTCCTGAGGTCTGATCTCAACATGCCCAGATGCAGCCTCAGGATTAGGAAACCCTCCCTCAACCCCCTCCCAGTTGTAGCAGAAGGAGGTGAGCAGTATTTTGTTGATAATATATTTACAGAGCAATCTGTGAATAAAGGGCTTTGGGGTTAAGGCTCATGCAGACTGATTTTTAGTATTTATGCTGCATTAACCATGTGAGCAGCTAGCTATAGCAAGCAAGTACTATTTTAGCTGATAACATTCATATAGACATTCCAATAATGAAATGCACAAAAACTGGCTAAGATTGTGAGATCGCTTGATTTAAAATGTAAAGCGAATAATGCCATTGGCACGTTTATGATCAGCCTTTTAAGATATTTGTTTCCGTTTATGATCAACTAATGTTACTAACCAAGCATGCAGCTCATTCCATCCAAACGTTAGTAACACATACACACAGTTCTCACTAACACTGTATTAGTACGATTATATGACGGATCCTGAATTACGCACAACAAAGCCCATAAGGCATAAATACTGACACCTAGTGGTGTAAAGTAAAATCCGGGGATAAACAAGGTCTGTGTCTTCTGTGATCAGTTCAGTCGAGGTGTTCAGATCCAGTGGGTCGGTCCTGGTGTTTGACAAACTCGGACTTTTGAATTCATGTGTGTGTGTGTGTGTGTGTGTGTTAGAAAATTACACGAATAACACTTCCTCTGGATAAACTAAGGTTTTTTCTTTCTTTTTTTTTTGGGGGGGGGTTGGAATATTATATTCTTTCATAGGGCCCAACATTTCCAGCAGCGCCCCTGCCTGGAACTCTGACAATATCATTTTCAGTGACAAATAAAATGTTTTGAAAGTTCTGAGTTTTAAAACATATTTTTGAGATGGTAATTTTATTGAAGAGGTTTCATTTACAACATGTCTCTGACAGCTCAAAATGCATCTCTGGGTATTTAAAAATTGCAGAGCTTCCGTGGGCCTCTGGCGGCCCCCAGACCCCCAGCCTTACTGGGTTGATGCCGCCCCCCCCCCCCCCCCCCCTTCACAATTTCCTGGATCCGCCCCTGTAAGATAAGTCAGTTTAAAGGTAGACTGACTTTCAGGTTTTTCAAGTGTAGGCCATAAAAAGAATTTTCCCCAACACCCAATTATTTTTGTTTAGTGACCAAAAGCTACTGAATTTGAATCACAGACTTCCAATTTTATTAGCTTTTTAAAAATAGAACAATTAATGAATTTGGGGCCATGTGGCTGTAAATTCTCCGCTATTTTTTCCTGCTTCACCATGACCCAATTCAATATACTACATCATGCATCACATGGTGGGCTTTCCCCGTTCGCACAAGGCATTGTGGGATACAAATTTGAAACAGGAGAGAAAAATGGAGGACGTGAGTGTGCGAATGAAATGTGAAAGAGCGACTACAGTAACAGAAAGTGAGAAGAAAAGACATTATGTTATATACGAAGGAAAGGAAATGCAGGACCAAACTAATAAATATCGGCGCTCAGCGAGCACCTCGGTGTGATCAGCTGTTCGTTTAGCGACAGAATGATGGAACTGTCAGTGCACCACCATGCCGCCCATATTTTAAAGTAATGATGGATATTGTTTCTCTTTATTTACTTGAGCGGTTCTTGACATAATATGGATTACTGCAGTTGTGGAATCGGGCTATTTACTGTATTTTTATTATTTACTGTTTGATCTCTAATGCATTAAGAAGGAAAGAAACCTGTCCACTAATTAACTTTTGACTTTCACATGGTGTGGGGGATTCAGAAAACGCATCTGACCCCCTCTGACTACGGCCTTGTACAGATATAAAGGTGTATTGTGTTCAGTGCAGTAATGAGAAATATCTGATGAACACACAACATATAAAACAATCCATCAGCAAAACTTCATCAATGTCTTTTAATCTGCATTTATTTCTCTACACAGGTGTTCTCACTCAGGACAAAAGTCGTTGGTCTGTGAAATATCCTGATAATCCGATCTGTGCTGTGAGAGGATTCAGTGTCTCCATTCCCTGCAGTTATTATTATGATCCAACATCAAATCCCAATATTCAGGTGACACAAAAGCTTTGGTGCTCACTGAACTCAAACACAGGCAGGTGTGTAAAGTTCCTCCGTATGTTTATGACAGCTCATCAAACACCAACTCAGACTTTGAGTACGCTGAAGACGACAAATCAAACTG
The DNA here is from genome assembly GCF_027579695.1 of Neoarius graeffei. Lineage (NCBI taxonomy): Eukaryota > Metazoa > Chordata > Actinopteri > Siluriformes > Ariidae > Neoarius > Neoarius graeffei. The sequence continues at coordinate 66,193,806 of NC_083587.1, forward strand.
CACTTTATTAATCCACAATCTACAGTTCAGTTATTCTGGAGAGTACAGATTCAGATTTATAACTGCTAATCCTGATGACAGATGGACAGGTGTTCCTGGAGCGACTCTACAAATTGCAGGTAAATTTTAATGATTAAAATAAAAATCCAAATGATTCCTGATCTGTATAATTGACTTTCCTCACCTATAGGAATACATTAAATCATTTTGTGGAAATCTTTCTCTTTTGAACAGTGAAAGTAAATTTAACTCCAGCTTTAATTTTTATTAAGAAATCTCATGTAGCTGATGTTTATTATTCAGTAAAACATTTTTATCAGTGAGAGAAATCCTGATTCACTGACGTGGAGTCTTTCCTGCTCTCTGGAAAAGATTTAAAGGTGTCACTAATCAGGCTCAGTGGAAACGGGACCCTTAAACAAGGAGACTCGTTAAATCTGACGTGTGATGTGAACTGCACACACAGTTCCTCACAGTTCATGTGGTCTAAGAACAACGAGCTCTTACCTGAATCAGGACCCGTTCTTCACTTTCCTGCTCTAACCGTGAGGGATTCTGGGAATTACACCTGCACTTGGAAAACCAACGAGGCCTCAGAATCTGAAACGATCAGCCTTCACGTTGAGGGTGGGTCCATCTGCTCACAACATTCCTGAACATCTCGAATGATTCCTGAAGGAAATGAAGTGACTTGTGTTCAGTTTAATATTCAATAAATGTTAAATACTGTTGTTTTTAACAGGTGAAAATCCTGATCAGTGGTTAATCTGGATCATTGTCTCGGTGTCAGTTGGAGTGATTTTCATCGTCTCAGTCATCGTAGGAGCTGTGATTTACATCAGGAGGTAAAACTACATATTTTTATGCAACACAATCTATCCAGTCAAAGGAAAGAAAGAAAGCAAGCAAAGAAAGAACTGTCTCTCACTTAAAGCATATGATTTTTCACAAATTGCAATTTTAACTGTCCATTTAACAATTAACAGCAACTAATGTGTAGTTTGTGCCTCATGACCAGGTTTCTGAGCGATTGCAGGAGTGTCCACACTGAGCAACAGAAGAAGGAGGACGCTGCTGATATCTACGTTAACGTCCAAGAGAACGAGGATGGTGCTAATATCTACGCGAATGTCCAGAAGGAGGAGGACGGTGATGATATCTATACTAATGTGTAACAGCAAAGAGCTGATCACTGTTTCACACTTCACACTCAGCTTCAAGTCTTCGACTTGTGAATTTCCTCTGTGAGCTGAAAAAGAACGTTACACAGCACATACACTTCCTGTGTGTAGCACTTGAGCTTAATTTTATGACAGACAACTTCACTATTTATTACATTTATTGCCATTTCAGCCATGGAGTAATTTCTGAAATTGGTTTGTCTTGATTTCTATAACTTTCTATAAGATTTATATATGCTTCTTTAATTTTTTTGAGAATGTACTCCAACTAAAAATAAAATTATAATAATTTTATTTATAAATATTCTGTATATTTGTCAGGCTTCCGGGCTCACCCTCTTTCTGCCCCAACACTCAGGACTCCATTTCCCATAATCCCCCTCACACACCAGTCACTACCACGTGCACTCCGTCAGCCAACCCAGAACCACTTCCTAGGATTGCTTCCCCCGAGTTCTAATCACCATCACCTGTACCTTTTTGTTTGCATTTGTATTTATAGCCCTTTGTCTGTCTTGTTCGTTGCACAGTATTGCCTCTACTTTTCGTGAGCCTACTGAGCGTTATTGTACTGATTGTTTACCTGTGTATGACCCTGTTCACCTTCCGCTTTTTCCCTTTTCGCCTAGCCCTTGTGTTTATATTGCCCGTGTCTACTGATTCTCGGGTCTTGTACTATTGCCGGTTTCCTGACCACAATCTGTCTAGCCCTCGTTCCTGTGTTGGATCTCTCGGTATTGACCTGGTCTGGTTTTTGTACATTGTCTTTGATTTCACTGTTCTCATTAAAACCCTGAGTTCATTTACAATCCGTGAGCGTCTGGTCTGTCACAGCCGTGTTACAATATTCTGTACCCTGCGTCTGACATTACCAAGCCTTTATAGTATTGTATGTCTGGCTTCGACTCTGTTTCTGTTTTCCTGACCACGCCCTGTCTAAACTCTGATATACTGTCCGAGCCTCGCCTGACCATTGCCTGTTTTTCCTCACACTGCTTTTGACTGATGATATGGAACTGATTGCTAGTGTGCAGTTAATAAAGCTCTTCCTGCACTTACATCTGTTTACCTCCATTACATTATAAATATTATATTCAAATAAAGGAAAAGATAAAAAACTAAGATATAAAGAAAGTAAAAATTGTCAGACTAAATAAATACAATTCTGTCAGAGCCACTTTCATCAAGGAACATTATTTACATTGCAATATTTGTAACAAGTTGTATTTGGTGGGTGGCTCTGTTCTGGGACATCCCTGCCCTACCATGCGCATACGTGGAAAGCCTTAGGGCAGGGAGAGCACACCTCCCTGCAATACCATGTGCCTACATGGAAAGGCTAAAGCAGGGAGAGCCACAGCAAAACCCCCCAAATCCACCACGCCAGGCAGACCTCCCTGGCCGTCCATGCTTTCACTGAAGAGCCAGCCTGGGGAGCTTGCTGACTATAAAATAGGAAGCAAATTAAACCAAGATGAAATACCGTGAGACGAGTTGAAGCTTCACAGATTGCTCATTGGAGTAAAATAGCAAGTAGGTTATACAGAGAGCCTGAGCATCTATGCAATAACATTTGTTTAATCTAGCGCAGTTTGAATGAACGGGGCAGGTCAGGCTGGACGGCGCTGCCTCCAGGTAGAGTTGGCAAAATTTTGCAAGTCAAAGCAGGAAAAGAATCACCATGGTTGTTCTCATCTCATCTCATTATCTCTAGCTGCTTTATCCTGTTCTACAGGGTTGCAGGCAAGCTGGAGCCTATCCCAGCTGACTACGGGTGAAAGGCGGGGTACACCCTGGACAAGTCGCCAGGTCATCACAGGCCCATGGTTGTTCAAGCCTGAAATATGTCTGTTCAAACGATGCAATTATCCAACACAGTGGACCATGTGAAGCATGTCATGAGCGCCCTTGTTATTGATGTTTATAGCTGCTGCCTCATTTTCACAAAAAAAGGATTTGCTTCTTGACCAGCATTTACCCCCCAGAAGATGAACTACATGATTGAGTTGGTTCCATTAGAGCAGTGGAAGAAGTGTCAGCTGACAAAGATGACAATTCTTTTGGCCATGCATCAGCAAACCGCAACAATGCAAGCAGTTCCTCGAGAGAAGCTCTGACTGGAGCCGCGATGCTATTTATTAACACGATTTCCAGGAGCCTGGGCGCAGGCCATTTGTTAATCCTGGGAGCAGAAGACTCCTACTTGCCCAATGAGAGCTCTGGCGAATGGAAATGGTGCTCTCTTGCAAAATGGCTTGCAGAGGAAGCAGCAAAGGTAGGCAGGTTAAAGAAGCTCAAATAAGGTGCTCTATGAGAGATTTGCCAATAGAATGCACAAAAGGGAATCAGCTGAGCTGACAGCTGATGTGGGTTGGCTTGAGACTAGCTGCAGTCAACTGATGTAGCTTGGATTGTGGGCTGAGCTTGGCTTCGTGGCCTGCCAGGACTACACTACGCTTGATTTGTGAAAATATAAAGAAACTAAGAGCATCTACAAACATTGATCAACAAAAATGCATTTTTAAACGAGACTTAAAAATGTCTACAAGATCAGCTGACCTAATGCTTGGACATAAACTATTCCAAAGTTAAGGAGCATCAGATAGAAAACTATCATTTTGGGTCTTTAGTCTGGACTTTGGAGCAGCAGGAAAGCTTGGGTCAGATGATCGTATAGGTCTTGCTGTTTGATAGGGTGCTAATAATTCAGATGAATATTCTGGAGCCAAACCCTATAAAGCTTTGAACGCGATCAATAAAAATTTTAAATAAATCCTGAATTTAACTGGTATCCAGTGACGTCAAGCCAAGACTGGGGTAATATTCTCATCAACCCTTGATCTTGTAAGTCGTCTGACTGCAGCGTTCTGTACCAACTGGAGACGAGCAACAGAAGAGCTGTTCAGTGTTGTAAATAAAACTTTACAGTCGTCCAGGGGAGATGGAATAAAAGCATTTTTGACTTGTTCTGTGTCTTCAAAGGACGAAGATGATCTAACCTTCAATATCTTTCAATTGATAAAAGCCCAGTTGTACCAGTTTATTAACAGGAGGTTCCCTTCAATTCCAAGATACTGGTTCAATATTATTTGCCAATGAACCCAAGACCTGCTTCACATGAGCAGTATTCTGTTGTGGGCCAAAGAGTAAAATTACTTAACACTTAATTACTTAACTTTATTTTCTTAATATTAAGCTGAAGAGTTATCGGACATCCAAATTCTCACATCATTAATATAGGATAAAAATTGAGTGTGTTCACCACATTATTGGGATCCAGAGATAGTTAGAGGTGTAAATCATCAGCGTAACAGTGGAAGTTAATGTTTTACACCACATGACATTTCCAAAAGGGAACATATATAGGGAAAATAAAATTGGACCTAAACTTGTGCCTTGATGTACCCCACCTGTAAATGTGGAGGAGGAGGAAACCTCCTTATCAACAGCAAAAGTAAAAGTTCTGTTTGATAATATCAGTTAAACCAGGCCACTGCTGTTCCTGCTATTCCCACCCACTGTTTTAATCTACTGATCATTATGGGATAATCGATCATCTCAAATGTAGCACTTAAGTCAAGGAGAATTAGCACAGACATATTCCCACCATCTTCATTCATCTCATCTCATTATCTGTAGCCGCTTTATCCTGTTCTACGGGGTCGCAGGCAAGCTGGAGCCTATCCCAGCTGACTACGGGCGAAAGGCAGGGTACACCCTGGACAAGTCGCCAGGTCATCACAGGGCTGACACATAGACACAGACAACCATTCACACTCACATTCACACCTACGCTCAATTTAGAGTCACCAGTTAACCTAACCTGCATGTCTTTGGACTGTGGGGGAAACCGGAGCACCCAGAGGAAACCCACGTGGACACGGGGAGAACATGCAAACTCCACACAGAAAGGCCCTCGCCGGCCACGGGGCTCGAACCCAGACCTTCTTGCTGTGAGGCGACAGCGCTAACCACTACACCACCGTGCCGCCCATCTTCATTCATTACAATGTCATTTGTAATCCCAAGGAGTGCCGTTTCTGTACCGTGTTTATTTCTGAAACTCCCTCCAGTATTACATTACAGGCATTTAGCAGATGCTCTTATCCAGAGTGACTTACAACATACCCAGAGCAACCTGGGGAGCAGTCGGGGGTTTGTTGCCTTGGTCAAGGACACTACAGCCATTTCTGTGGATCCAGGGAATCGAACCAATGACTTTTTGTTCCTAAAGTGGCTTCTCTAACCTTTAAGCTATAGCTTCCCCCATGGCTGAACTTTCTGAACAATTTCAATCCTGTTGGGGTTTTATTTTAGGGTCTCCAACTTGTTTCACATTCAAGTTCTAGAACAATAAGATTGTGTTCGTTAAGTTCTAAAGCATATGAATTTTTATTTTTCAGAAGGATGAAGGTTAAAACACATTAATGAATTCACATCCACAGTAGCCTGATGAATCAGATACTTTATTCCAACAGCTCAGTAAATTAAGAGAAAATGAAAACTGTACACTGTTCAGAGGTTCAGGTTTTCACCAATGGATGGCGATATTGTTCATTGCAGCAGACCTCAAGACATTTCCTGTCTCTGAAGACATAGCCGGCTGCATTTATGAAAAAAAAAAAAGCCTTACCCGAAATTTTACACACATAGACACACACACACACACACACACACACACACACACACACACACACACATATATAAAAAAGGTTTTTCAATGTTTTTTTGTAGTATCAAGTGTGCTTAAAGCAGATATGCTGAGCCTTTAATTTTTAACTAAATTTCTGAGTGGATAGTATCTCCATCGTTGACTCTTGTATGCTGCATAAATGGGAATTAATAATATATATTTTTGAGAGTTAAAATCGACCACAAAGTTGTGATTGGAGCTGCCCCGCTGAGCCAGCCAGCCCTGAATGCATGACATCACAGCAGAAACCGGTTTTAAGGCCGAGGCCTTTTACGGCTATAGACCAAAGTCATATAAATAAAAATTTATGGTGAAAGTAAGAAATTGCGTTACCAACTTGCTCAACTAAGACTGATTTGACTTCACTGATTGTGGGTTGACTCTCATTAAAACAAGATAGGTGTTATAACTTATGCAACATACATGTACATGCATTTTCACTGATAAAACGTAAAAGGCTAATTAAATAATCAGATGAACTAAGACAATCACATTCTGAAGCAAATTAAATAATCTTATACTGGTAACTTAAACACACAATACAAGTTACATGTATTAATCTAAATGAAGGTAAACATGTTTTTTTATCCAAATGAGAGTCAGAGCTTACCCGTCTGTGTTCTCACTTCTTGAAGGCCAATTGTTTTTGAAACAATCTGACTTTCAGTTGTTTGTTCAGTTCTCCGTTCATTCGCTTCTTCCACGTAAGGGCGAGATGGCAGCAATATCCAATTTAGAAATAAGACGGCTGGTCCACTCATTCCCTTTTCTTCATACTGAGTACTCCGCCATTACTGCTAGGCTCAGGCAATTACTAAAACCCAGGATGGAACGGGACGTCACTGGTTTTAGTAACAACTGCAGGGAGGTCACTGCCCGAGCGATATGTCCCGTCCCGGGTTTTATCAACAACCCTCAGCTCACTCTGGGAGGACTGATGTAACTGAACTCACTTTCCTTTTTAAATAAATAAATACTTTCCTTTTCTTGTAGTTTTATTTAATTGTTGGTACTGCACCCTCTTTCAATCCGGGCTTAAAGCCAATGCTCCTCAACAGATCAGAGGTCTTGTACAAGTCTTCAGTAAAATGTGCAGAGCAGAGGAGAGACAACCCCCCCCACACACACACTCTTCTTGGGATGTCCTCTCCCGCTTGGTGCAAGTTTGTCAGGGTGCTGGGTGTGAAATTCCTGTGTCAACAGGGGGTCCAGAATTTCTTTAGCTTCCACCCAACTACTGGGTCCATACTCTGATCCATAACCTACCCACTCTACCAGGTATTCCAACTGTCCTCTTCTCCTTCTAGAATCAAGGATTCTCTTTACCTGGTAGATGGGTTCTCCCTCAAGACTCAGAGGCTGGTGTTCCTGGACAAGAGCATTCTCAGCAAGTGGACCATCAATAGTGGGTTTCAGACATGACACATGGAATGTAGGAGCTATGCGACTGTGTGGTGGGAGCTCTAGTCTGTAGGAGACCTCATTGACGCATTGTAGCACCTTGTATGGGCCGACATAGCATGCCTTGTATTTCTTGTATGAATTGGGTTCCTTGAGGTCACATGTGAAGACCCATACTCTGTCACCTGGTGAAAATTCTGGATTGTTACCTTGGTGTTTGTCAGTATACTCTTTGTACTTGTCGTTCACCACCTCAATATGCTAGTGAACCTCCTCCCATACTGCTTGGCTTCTGGAGAACCAATCCTCCACAACTTGTACCTGTGCTGGTGAGTCATCCCATGGTAACAGGGGTGGTTCGTAGCCAAGTATGCACTGGAAAGGTGTTAACTGTGTAACTGAGTGCTTGAGTGAGTTTTGTGCACACTCGGCCCATGGGATGAAGTGAGACCAGTCCCCCTGGTTCCTCATGCAGAAGATTCTTAAGAAATAACCAATCTCCTGGTTGGCTCATTCCACCTGGCGGTTGGACTGTGGATGGTATCCAGACGTGAGGCTTACTGAAACTCCAAGACATTCCATGAAACAAGTCCCTAGTCATGATATGAACTGGGGACCGCAGTCACTGACAGTATTCTTCGGGATACCAAAGTATCTGAATCTGAAAAGCAGTAGGAATGCCTGGTAAGGGAATGAGTCTCAGGGCCTTCAAAAATCAGTCCACAGTAACCATGATGGTTGTATTACCCTGAGATGGTGGTAGGTCAGCGATAAAGTCAATGGCCAGGTGGGACCATGGTCTCTGAGGTACAGGGAAGGTACACAGCTTACCAGAGGGAGGGGTTCATGGAACCTTTGCCTGGGTGCATTCGGAGCAGGAGGCAATGAAGTGGTTGATTTTGGTTCGTATCTTCTCCCACCGGTACTTACTCCTTAGCATTTGGTAAGTTCTTTGATTACTAGGGTGACCTGTGGCAGGAGATGCATGTGCCCATGTGATGAGTTTACTTTGAAGGGGCTTGGGGACATATAGCGGGTCAGGAGGACAGCCCTCTGGGCGCTTTCAAGGTTGGGAGGCTCTTATCTCTTTATCCAGGTCCCAGGTGATTGTCTGAATGAAGCATTCTGGTGCAAGAACTGAATGAGGTTCGGGGTTATGAGGTGCTGGGCTGAAGGTTCAGGACAGATCATCTGCCTTAGTGTTCTTTGACCCAGGACAAAAGGAGATCATGAAATCAAATCTTGTGAAGAAGAAAGCCCATCAGCCTTGACATGGGTTCAATGTCTTTGCCTTTTTGAGATATTCTAAGTTGTTGTGGTCAGTTAGTATCATGAAGGGGTGTGTAGCTCCCTCTAACCAGTGCCTCCATTCCTTGAGGGTGAGCTTGATGGCTAGTAGCTCATGATTCCTGACATCATAGTTCCTCTCAGCTGATGAGAGCTTTTTGAAAAGAAATCCACAGGGTGAAGCTTGGGTTTCTCGCCAAAGAGCTGGGATAATACTCCTCCCACTCCAGTCTCTGAGGCATCTACCTCGACTCTGAATGGCTTGGTTGGGTCAGGATGTTGCAGGATTGGAGCTGAGGTGAATGCAGAACTTGAGTCAGCAGAAGGCTTCCTCAGCTTCAGGGTTCCAGTGAAGACGTTTGAGTCCCTTCTTAAACAAGGTGGTTAAGGGATCCACAATGATGCTAAAACCTCTGATAAAGCATCGGAAGAAGTTAATGAAACCTAGAAAACGTTGAAGTTCCTTCACAGATGTAGGTACTGGCCAAGACGTGACGGCAGACACCTTGGAGGAATCCATGCTAACTCCGACTGCACTGATGATGTACCCCAGAAACGAAGTCTGACATAAATGGAATTCACATTTCTCAGCTTTAATGTAGAGGTGATTACTGAGTAGACACTTAAGAACTGACCTGACATGTTCCAGGTGACTTGCTTCATCAGGAGAGTAGAGCAGGATGTCGTCGATGTATGCGATTACAAACTTCCCCAGCATGTCCCAGAGCACATCGTTTATTAGGCATTGGAAGATGCTTGTTGCTGAAGAAAGGCCATATGGCATGACCCGGTACTCAAAATGGCCGGCGGTGGTGCTGAAAGCAGTCTTCCATTCGTCACCCCCTCGGATTCTGATTAGGTTGTACGCACTGTGCAGGTCATGTTTAGAAAAGATTCTTGCAGAACATAGTTGTTAATGCAGAGGGAACCAGTGGAAGAGGATATGGGTACTTTACAGATATTTGGTTTAGTCCTCTGAAGTCAATGCAAGGTCGAAGGCCTCCTCCCTTCTTCTCCACAAAGAAGAATCTTGCAGAGGCAGTGACTTGGAGGGACAAATGTAACCCTGTTTGAGTGCTTCCTGGATGTACTCCTCCATGGCAGCTTGTTCCTTCTGGGAAAGAGGGTAGATGTGGCTGTGTGGAGGTGATATACATGGGCAGAGATCGATGGCGCAATCGTAAAGATGATGTGGTGGTAGGCCACAAGCCTTATCCTTACTAAAAACCTCCTTCAGGTCAGAATAACATTCAGGTACATTTTCCAGTGAATCTGGTTGAGCACTTTCGACAGAAGTATCATTGCTGCATCTGGCCACTCGGATGGGCCGAGCTGTGGCAGTGTGTGGGCTGGTGAAGCTGGGCACCAATGTATGGCAGATTCAGTCCAGACCTTTGATTTACAATGAATGTTCCAATCTTAATAGGCCCCACAAGCACTGTACACCTGCTGCAGAGCCATGGTGCTAATATCCAACAATGCACAGCTCAGGTCCAGATCTCTTCCCACACAGCAAAATTCTCAGAGTTAATTTCCCAGTGTTAAGCAAAAGTGTTAAAATATAGAGTTGAAATGACACTGTAAAAAGTTGATTTAACTGTGAAGGAGTCAATTGTATATTTAGGAAGTGTTAAATTAATACTGCAGAGATTGGGACAAAATAAACACCAGCATTGTGTTAAAATTGATTCTCTCAGAGTTGATTTAACACTATAAAATTTGCTGTGCACTTAATGTCTCAGCATGGGTACCTGTCAACAGGGGAATAAAATGCTCCTGGAAGAGGGTGCTAATGCCTGGAGGACCAACTGTGCCCCACATACTGTGGACCACCTGGCAGCTGCAGGTGCTCATGGCCAGAGTGACACTGAACTGCTGGAGAGGTGGCCTGAGGTAGTTACAGTGCAGGGTGGGGACAAAGCTGCACACTGGTGCTGGCTCCACCCTTACACAACATGTTGCCTGTGTGGTCCTGTCTGGGGTGCTGGGTGCAGCATTGTGTGCCCGTCAGTGGTTCCCGTATCTGCATTGGGCGCCTGCCTGCTTCACCGGTGGCTGGGGGATGATGGGGTTTTGCGCTCTCTCTCTCTCTTGCTCTCCTTTTGCATCACGATCATTGTATCAGTATTACAAGGGGTTTTTTTTATCTGTTTTTTGGTTTATCTTTCCTGCTTTTTGTCTTTTTTGTCATTGCTTTTTTTAATTTATATTATCTCTGATTTTATATCCAGTTATTTCTTGTCCTGTTTGTCATTCCTGTAGCCTGGGGGTAGAGGGAAAAAGGAAAGGGAAAAAGGAAAGGGGGGAGGAGGGCTAAACGATGGTTACTTTGAAGAATCTACACTGTAAAAAATGATGGGCTGATTTTAATTAAAATATTTCATACATGTCAACCTTTAGTTACCCATGCCCTTACAAAACCTGTACTTTTCCCTTACATACACCCATGAGCCTTTATACACGAGAAAAAATTCCAATCTATCATCCAAAGCACTGATTACTTTCTTCTACATTATACACTCCTATTGTAATAGGCACATTTAGCACACTGCATCAAGTTAAAGGGATCAAATAAGCATGTACTGAATAAAAAGAAATTTTAGCTCCCAGAGAAAACAGCTGAATTAAAAAGGACTATATGTACAATCAAGTAAACAATTATCTACTAAAGAGAATGACTGAACTATAAACTTAATTATTTAATATACTTTGTATCAGTAATACCAGAATTATTGATGTAAATTTTGCAAATAAAATGTATTAATATTAAATAGTTCATAAAAATTACACTGTTGTAATAGTTGATATCCTGCCACCTTGTGTTGGGTTTGTATATTACGCAATATACCCAGAATGCTGTTCAATTATTTTCTATCTCAATAAAGATGGCTGCTTACTCAGCATAAACTTGAACATAATGACCCCGAAATTTGAACATTGCGGCCAATAGAAGGGGATAACTCGGTAAAAATGTGTGCGTAATGTTTTGCAAAGGGGTATGTAGACTCTCTATTGTGTCTTTGAGCCGAATATCCTGCTAGACATCTTCGGACGAGTCAACCATGGCCCAGCACTACAAACCTCAGACCCAAGTCGGCTGGAATTCCAGAGACGTTTATAGTCAATATCGCATGTGGCGCAAAGAAGTCGAGCGAATTGTTAATGGCCCCCTCCATGAGGAATATGATGAAGTTTAGCTAAACCATGTATTTATATGGGCAGGAGTTGTTTGATGAAACCGACTACGCAGATCTAGATCTCACGGCTCAAAACCTTAGAGATCAAGCCGCTCATTTGGAAAAGACACTGGAAGATGCTACAGTCACGATTAATAATAGCATGGGAAGAACAGATGACAGGGAGTTGCGGGAACAGAATTTATTCTCGGAAACGCAAGAATCCGAGCTTGAAAATCAAAGTTCAAATACTGATTTTGAGTTGAGTTTGATGGAATCGCGTTATGCTAATTCATCAATTACAAGTATTCAAGATTTGCATACGATCATTGCTGTGCAGCAAATCCCAGGAGATAGTTCCAAACAGACGATACAACAACAGAGCCAGACAATACAGCAAAGCGAGGATAATTGTCCAGCATATGGCTGCATTCCTGAATTCATTGGCGCCTGTAAACCAACAACAATCAGATGGGGGAAACGGAGTAATGGAAGCGAGATTGTTTTACAAACCTCAGTCATAACTGATGCTTATAATGAAATTGCGACCTGGAGGAAAAATGTGTTTCTTGTCCCCTACGGTAGAATAGGGAGAGATTTTATAGATCAAATTACGTCGCATATTAATGACTGGAATAATGGTTCTGATTGTCAGCATATCTCATTAAAAGCCGCATTTGTGCTCCTTTCTGTAGGCCTTCAAAAGCCTAGCCCTAAATCGAAAGCCAAAGAACATCAAGATCTGTTGTCAAAGCGTCTTATTCAGTGGAAGAACGGTGAAATTAACAAATTGGTGCGAGAAGGTCAAATTATTCAAGGTCGAATAGGAAAGCTAAAATCCTTAGATCCTCCTGATAAATCTAAAGTGTTCGCCAAACTCGTGCTCAAGGGTCAAATCAACTCAGCACTGCGCTTCTTGAGCGGAAGTAGCAGTGGTGGTGTACTACCGCTGACCGATGAAGTAATGGCGCAATTACAGACAAAACACCCTAGTCCTCAACCAGCTAAATTGGGCTCACTCCTGTTTGGGCCGATTGATGATGAGCTTCCTGAATCATTGTACTCAGGAATTAACGGCGAAATGGTCAGACAAGCAGCGCTAAGAACGAAGGGTTCAGGGGGTCCCTGTGGTGTGGATGCAAATGGATTCAGACGAATGCTCACTTGCAAATCGTTCAAACAATCATCGACGAAGTTATGTGAGGCGATCGCTATAATGACTAAGACTCTATGCAATCAATTTATCGATCCTGCGACAATAGAGGCCTTAGTGGCAAGTCGACTCATCCCTCTGGATAAAGGGGAGGGTGCTGTATGACCGGTAGGAGTGGGTGAGGTGATAAGGAGGATATGCGGGAAGTGTGTCATGAATATAGCCAAGAAGGACGTTGTCGAGGCAAGTGGTTCATTACAGTTATGTGCTGGACAGAAATCAGGGCGCGAAGCTGCAATACATGCTATGCATAGGATTTTTGAAGCAGATGACACTGATGCAGTTCTATTGATAGATGCGTCCAATGCATTTAATTCCCTCAATAGGGCTGCAGCGCTACACAACATTCATGTTCTCTGCCCTATCCTTGCAGTGTACTCTATCAACACCTATCGGCAGTCGGCCAGGCTATTTGTCACTGGTGGCAAAGAGATCATATCGGCTGAAAGAACTACTCAAGGCGACCCCCTTTCCATGGCGTTATACGCTCTCAGCATCCAACCATTGATCACAAGCCTACAAGCCACGTCTGGTGCAAAACAATGCTGGTTTGCAGACGATGCTGGCACTACCTCTGAGATTAAACAATGGTGGGATGCTCTGAACTCACTTGGTCCCGATTTCGGATATTTTCTGAATGCCAAAAAGTGTTGGATTATAGCAAAACCAGATAAGGAGGTATTCGTTAGGGAAGTTTTCAAAGACTCAGTCATCAACGTGACAGTTGAAGGGCAGAAGCATCTTGGAGCTGTGATAGGATCACGAGAATTTCTCGAGAGCTATGTATGCGAGAAAGTTGATAACTGGGTCAGTGAAGTGGCTCAGTTGGCTGAGTTTGCGCGAGCTCAACCGCAGGCCAGCTATGCCGCATATACGTTCGGCTTGAAACATCGCTGGACTTATTTTCTCAGAACTCTTCCTGATATCCAAGACCTTCTTGAGCCACTTGAAGAGGCCATTGCTCATGTACTCATACCAGCAATCGTAGAGCGCAAGTGTAGCCAACTGGATAGGGACATTATAGCATTACCAGTTCGATTAGGGGGCCTAGGCATGGCTAACCCTTGTCGCGAAGCAGCACGTGAACATGCCTCGTCTAACAAAGTGACCTCTCCTCTCGTAGAGCAGATCACGAATCAGCTGCACCAGCTGCCAGAGGAATCTCTTGTGAATTCACTCCATCATGCCGTTAAGAGCGAGAAAACAAAGGAACTTGCAGATACTGCAGAGAGCCTAAAACATAATGCGCCACGGAAGACCCAACGAGCTTTAGAACTTGCACAAGAAAAAGGTTCCTCGTTATGGCTTACTGTCCTTCCTCTTCAAGAACTAGGCTTTGATCTCAACAAGAGAGAGTTTCGTGATGCCATTAAGCTGCGTTACGATTGGCCATTTGACGATATTCCATCAACCTGTGTGTGCGGCGAAACCTTTATAGTAGACCACGCGATGATCTGCAAACGGGGAGGCTTCGTCATTCAATGTCACAATGAGCTAAGAGATCTAGAAGCTGATCTTCTGAGCATGGTGTGTAGTGACGTCGAAATCGAACCAGTTCTTCAGGATATCTCTGGGGAACAGCTTAACAGAGGATCCAATAAAGCTCAAGATGCAAGGCTGGACATTCACGCACGCGGTTTCTGGGGTCCCCAAAGCTCGGCATTTTTTGATGTGAGGGTTTGCCACCCTAATGCCGAGTCCGATAGAGACAAGGAAATACAGCAAGTTTATCGCATCCATGAAACCGACAAGAAGCGACTGTATTCAAGGAGAGTGTTGGATGTCGAGCATGGTTCATTTACGCCACTTATATTTGCAACGACAGGAGGAATGGGGGACGAATGCCATAGGTATCACTGTCGATTGGCTGAACTGATAGCAGCAAAGAAAGGGGAACAATATGCGCAGACAATTTCATGGATAAGGGCAAAAACATCTTTTGCACTCCTCCGATCAGCCCTGGTCTGTTTGAGAGGCACGAGAGTCAAATGACGAACCCCACTTGATCTCATCAGCTATGATTTTGATGTTGCAGTCGCAGAGGGAGCTCTTTAGATGGACTTTTGATTTTTAGAGTATATAGACCGAACTTTTATTCTTTTTGTAATACAAATCAATATTTATTATTTATTATGAGCATTTTTGTAAATTCAATAGGCAAAGTTTTATTATTATTATTCTTGTAATTAGATTTTTTATTGTTATTAATAAAAATTGTCACACCAAAAAAAAAAAAATTTATATGGGCAGGTGCGCATGTTGAACGACTTGTTGAAGCTAAGCAAGCTGAAGACCCTGACTATAAAGTAACCATGGTGGAAGAGCTGCTCAAATGCCTTGATGAAATCCTCACACACTCAACACACTTTCGCGAGGCCAGAGAGGACTTTTACAATGCAAAGCAGAACGTTGGTGAGAATACTACAGCATTTTACAGTTGCATTATTGAACTGCACAAACAAGCTGACTTTCCCGTGGGCTCCAATTTTCTCATTGTTGACAAACTAATTCATGGCTGCACTAATGTTGAATGCAAATGCAAGCTAATGACTAAGGATAAAACAGTTACAGTAAAAATGTGCTTGGAGATGTTACGGCAATATGAGTCTGTGGATGTAACAATGCAGCGTTTCACTGAGACACCAGTGCATGCAACGTACTCGCACGATCCATCTCGGAGATCCCAGCAATGGGGAGGTAAGCCGAAAACGAAGCTCCCAGCAACCGATCCCCGTGCTGCCAAGTGTGAGTTCAAGCCTGCAACAGCTGACTCAAGCAGGGAATGCAGATGGTGTGGTGGACAAACTCATACTCATGACAAATGCCCAGCTCAAGACGCTAAATGCAACTTCTGCAGAAAACCTGGTCACTTTGAAAAAGTGTGTAGGCTCAAAAGATCAGTCAAAACCACTAATGCAGTTCATGCAGACACTGAAATAAGTGCAGATGAAGATGCATGTGACCAGTATGACATAGGTACTGTTAGACCCACTAATATCAGTGCACGTGAAGCTATGGCTGATGTCACTTTCCACACCATGACTGACCATTGCTTACAAGGAAAGGTCGATACTGGTGCAATGACAACATGTATGCCGATTTCATTTTTGCCTAAACTGAATATCATGGAGTCTTCCTTACTTTCAGCCAACATCTGACTGTATAGTGTGACTGGAGCAAGTATACCAGTCTGTGGCAAAATCAAACCAAAAGTCACATGCAATGGCATCACCCGCAGTGTTGAAATTATCATCACAAATGTGGGTACAGAGCTCATACTTGGGCTTGAGTTTTGCAAGCAATTCAAACTTGTCAAGATATCTGATGTGTGCATTCAGAGAAACATTAATGTTGAGGCTGTACATGTCACAGAGGAGTCAGACGTGGACTATGTATCCCTACAAAAGAAATGGCGACGTCACTTACCCCTGGGAAAAGAGACCGGTGATCCCCTGGAGGATTTGAAGCACATATTTCCAGAAATATTCGATGGATCTGTCGGTTTGTTTGATGGCGAAGCAGAGTTGAAGTTGACACCAGGTGCTACACCTGTACAACTCCCCCCGCGTGCGGTCCCAGTGAATGTACTTCCCAGACTTAAGGATGAACTGGATCGTATGGAGGCAGAAGGAATCATATGTCCATGCCCAGAAACAACCAGCTGGGTTCACAACCTGGTGATAGTCGTCAAGAAGAATGGTGATATCCGGGTGTGCCTAGATCCCAAGAATTTAAACAAATGCTTAGTGCATAACATTCATTACACTGCTTCATGGGAAGATGCTAAAAACACATTCAAAATGGAAAATACTTCTCAACCCTGGATGCCAAAAGCGGCTACTGCACACAGAAGCTGAGCCCAGAAAATCAGCCATTGATCGCTTTCAACACCCCATTCAAGAAATATTGTTTCGTTCGCTTACCATCCGGCCTGTCTGTGTCATCAGAAATCTTCTGCGCCCAAATGGACAAAGCTCTTGGTGGAATCCCAGGCACATTTCCTTGCGCTGACGATGTCAAAATTCAGGGCTCAACGGAAGAGCGACATGACATCCACCTATGTACTGGAGACAGTGAGCCGAGCTAAGGCTGCTGGGATTAAGTTCAACCCAGACAAGTGCCAGGTGAAAAAGACACAAACTGAGTACTTTGGCAGAATCATTTCACCAGATGGCGTGGAACCTTGCCCCAAAAAGGTGAAAGCCATTCTACAGCTGAGCGCTCCAGAAAACAAACAGGAGCTACAGAGCTTCCTGTGGTTGGTCAACTTCATGTCTAACTTCATCCCAAATCTGGCCCAGAAAACTGTTAGCATGCATGGTCTCCTGAAAAAAGATGTTAGATACACCTGGACTGCTGAAATGCAAACTGAGTTTGAAAGTTTTAAAGCAGGGATATCACAAGCAATGAAGCTCACACACTTTGATCCTGCCAAGCAGGTGGTCATTGAGACAGATGCATCACTTAAAGGGCTTGGGGCAGTGCTCCTACAGGATGGATGCCCTGTGAAGTTCCTAAGCAAGTCACTGACAGCAACCGAGAGTGAGTATTCAAACATAGAAAGAGAACTCTTGGCAGTGCTTTTTGCATGTGAAAAGCTTCATGTGTATGTGTTTGGAAGATGTGTCGACATTCACACTGATCACAAACCACTGGAATCCATTTTCAGTAAGCCCATCAGTCTTGCTCCACCACGCCTACAAAGAATGCTTCTGAAACTCCGCACCTACGATGTTCATGTCAAATACGTCGGTGCAAAACATGTGCCTCTCGCTGACACATTGTCCAGGCTGGTCAAACCAGGTTCAGACCCAACAATTCCAGGCTTGGATGTCAGCATCACTCAGGTTCTCAAGATAAGGCATACCCCCCTGGCAAACTTGCAAGAGGAAACTAAGTGTGAGCTATCCTGGCCTATCTCGACACCCCAATCAGTACAGACCTACCATCACCAGCTGAGTTATTCTTCAACAGACGGATAAACACTCGGCTTGGTCAGCCACTTGCCTCCACTCACCTCACTGAGGAGCAAAAGCGCAACCTCACAGACAGAAGAGCAGCCCATCTGAAACCTCAGCACACCTCACAGGTATGCTATGCGCCACAGCAGCCTATCTGGTACACTGAGGACTGCACATCAGAGTGGAAAGCAGGCTACATAGACATAGCAGACAAACATCCAGACTCTTACTGGATCATCACAGAAACAAACAGTCGACTCAGGCGCAACCAGCATGATATCAAGGCTCGATATCCAGTCAGGCCACAACCAGCCGCTCGTTCACCCGAGTATGCAGATCTCAGCTTCCCTGACAGTGGTGATGATGCCCCACCTGACACCACTAACAGTGAGGTGACCAACCCGGTTGCCACCGAGTCAACTTCTCACACAGCAACACCTAATGACTGTCCTGTCAAAATATCAGTCCCCTCGAAGCCGGTGTCTCCAGAAAAACCATCACCGGTACCCAGGCGATCCGGATGGAAGACCACCTCTACAAAAGACCCCAACTTTTTATACACAGTGTACAAAGGCAGGTGCTGAGGACCTAGCCTTATAGTAAGACATGTCCTGGGACCTCTATCTTACATGTGTGTGTTGTTTACAATGTTTAAAAAAAAAGAAAGAAAAACTTGTATGTATTTTACAATCTGTTGGACAATACCTCACTTGTGGATATTTCAACATCATTCCCAGTTAGCCAAAACCAATGTGGAACACTATTTTTGTAATGTGTATTTCTTTTGTTCCCATTTAGTTACATTCAAGGTGGAACATTCTACTTTTGTACTGAATATTTTTTTATATATATTCTTATGATATTTGCATTGTTAGAAGTGCTCTAAAGGCACCACTTAAAAAGGGGCATGTTGTAATAGTTGATATCCTGCCACCTTGTGTTGGGTTTGTATATTAGGCAATATACCCAGAATGCTGTTCAATTATTTTCTATCTCAATAAAGATGGCTGCTTACTCAGCATAAACTTGAACATACACAAAGTTCTATTTGACAAGTGTTGACATCACCTACAATATTACATTATACCAAAGAAAATTACTTGAAATATAACAGCAATACTAAGTCAGTATGTTAATTAAAATAGTAGGTTACATGTAATAAATTATATATAATCATGTCAAACAGTAAATGAAGGTTAGGGCAATTCCATGTAAATGTCAACCTCACCATGCAAAAATAAAGCAACATGTAATACATCAAAACCACTCCCAGAGATCTCACCTTGGCCTGTATTTTACAGATGTGAATAAGTTGAACCAATTTGTAACCAACCTAATATGTCACTGTCAGTCTTTCTTTCTTATAATGTAAAACCCAAGCTAAAATCAACTTTGATCATGTACAATTCTATATTATTGCCACAAGCCACAGAAATGTATGCTAAAATCCACAAAACAGCAAAACAATAGCCATCCTAAATATTATTTAAGAACTTTGATAGTTTTAGCTGATATTTAGAGAGTTTTTCAAAGGGTTATGGTGGTTAAATTGCTGATTTTCTAAACATATGCCATGTCTATTTCAGACGCGTCACATCCATAATGGAATTTCGTCACATCCATAACGCTGACTTTTCCTTCCGAAACTCTGCATGAAGTACAAAACATTTTAAACAAAGATTTTTTAATATTCACCTTGGACCCCTCTATCAAATGGATATCTCCATGTCGACATTAGGTTTACAATTTCACAGAGTTTGATAAAAATGTACAGTCACCCAAGAAAAGTGATACTTTTTCTGTCACATCCATAACGCATCTTTTATTGGCATTTTCTGGCATGCCCTAGATGTACTATGGGAATTGTTCTTGTTCTATCACTTCTCCAGTATGGTACAGCCTTAAAATATGCAACACCTGTTTAAATACTGGGAGACAATAAAACATGCACTGGGTCATTTGTTGCCATTTTGAGTTCAAGTGTCACGTCCATAACGCTGGAATTGCTCGTTAGTAAAAGTTCCATTTGAGAAAAAAGTGTCGACACCACAAGCAGTGTTTGATCCAACTAAAGATGACCGAACCACATCAAGTATAACACACACGTACATACGACGTAGTGGTTAGGTAGTGGCTTGGTAATGTCAGGGAAATACGTCATAGTTATGTAGTAGGCACGTCCTAATACAGTGTCGTGCCAATACGTAACGACAACATAGTGGTAATATGTAACGACAACGTAGTGGTAATACCTAATGACAATGTAGTGGTAATACTTAACGACAATGTAGTGGTAATACGTAATGACAATGTAGTGGTAATACTGTATGTAATGACAACGTAGCGGTAATACGTAATGACAACGTAGTGGTAATACCTAAAGACAATGAAGTGGTAATACGTAATGACAATGTAGTGGTAATATGTAACGACAACATAGTGGTAAATACCTAACGACAACATAGTGGTAATACATAATGACAATGTAGTGGTAATCCGTAACGACAACGTAGTGGTCATACCTAACAACAACGTAGTGGTAATACGTAACGACAACATAGTGGTAATATGTAACAACAACGTAGTGGTAATACGTAACGGACACGTTATCTGGTGACCATCCAGTGATGTATGTCCTACTACATAGTCTACAAAGCTTTGGGATTATTAGATCTAATATAGCTATTTATTCAGTGCCTAAAAACAGAGTTACTGATGAGTTTATGAGCAAAATATTTACAAGGGCACAAAATCAACCTGAATAGAATATTACAGCACCATGAATAAACCAGTGAATTGTGTCATGTTTTTCACCTCAGTAAATCATTGCATTGTCTTGTGACAGTGAGACCAATAATGAGATACACATCGCAGTTACAATACATATTTATTCCTTTCTTTGACACTGCATGCCATGCACCAGAAACAACATCATGTTTATTATGGTGTGACTCTGCTGGGTGCCTGGTGGACAGCAGTGAACCAGCACTTTCACTTTGCAGCACTACTGTAGAGTTACCATCCAATATCACACTTCATACGTCAAGCAGTCATCTAGTTTCATCCATCATGTCCACACAGTTTGGAGCTCAGCGCAAGCAGTGCCATTAGGACTAATCCCCATGCACCTGTTCCTGATTAGAGCGCAATCACAGCACATATGTAGAAGAATTCTCAGTAACACACAGACTTTGTGAAGTGTACACACTGTACCCTGTGTCTAACATGACCAAGCCTTGTATTTTGTATCACTTTTCTGGTTTTGACCCTGTTTGTTTTTTTGGACTGTGAGTACTGTATTTCTCTGATATCCTGTCTGTGCCTCACTCCACCACTGCCTGTTTTTTGACTCTGCCTTTGTCTTCGTTTTGGATTTGTTTGCGAGTGCATATTCATATATACATCATACGGTCACAAAAGCCATCAAAAATCAGGTCAATGCATTTCTTTTCAGTCTGGGGCTCCACTATAAATATAGACTGCTCATTTCTCAAAGTTACAGTGGACTTAAATTGATTGACTGTGATAAATTGATTAATACTTCCCTCTAGTGGCTGAAGACTGAAGCTCTACTGAAGCTGTATATTGACTATCTGGAGATTTTCTGTAATTTTGCTGACTGATATTAATAATTGTTTGACCTGCAGTCCAATGCTGCAAGTCCCCTGATGAAGTAGAAAAGAAGTAGAAGTAGAAATAGAACTAAAAAATGTTTGTTATTAAATCATCATTTAGGAAGCAGAAAGTTAAGTCTTTGAATTTTCCCAGGTTCAACCAGATTATTTTAGATGTTTACTCTCTTGTTTATTGACGTGAAATATAAAACCCTATATGCAGTATTCAGTGATTGAAAGACTCCAAAACACACTGATTTGAGTAAAACTACTGCTGCTGTAATTCGCTTTCGTAAAATTATTCATTGAAAACGTTGAAGGATGAATCTTCAAGTCAAGCATTCTTGTTCTTGCAGAGTCAAAGCATCGAAGCAGGTCTGGGGTAGAGGTGACAGCATTTCTAGGGGTTTCTACACACATGCTCATTAACCAGGCAGTCACGCTGACCAGTTGGTGTCTCTGGGGTCCTCCTTTAGAAGGAGAACTCAGGAGAGCATCTCAGATGGCCTCACTTGGTTAAAAACTTCCAACTTTTGATATAAATTTCGAAGAACTCTGGAATGGTTCAGGTTTGGGATTAAACCGAAGACATATTTGAATTATTTTCACTTACACAATAAAAATATCAAATATTAATCATTAACTTTAAGCATTTACAAATGAGTTCCATAATTATTAGATTAAAGATATGTGAGTTGTGTTTATGTTGATAACACACTGATTGTTGTCTTGACTTTTAGATGATCACAGATGAACAATAATACACTGGTCCAGGTAATAATTCAATTCTGAGAAACATTTTCTCCTAAGAGAGGAGAAAATAACCCCTGGGGGTGAGGGGTTATGGGTGTGTGTGTGTGTGTGTGTGTGTGTGTGTGTGTGTGTGTGTGTGTGTGTGTGTGTGTGTGTGTGTAAGCCTCATTGATTCTTCTTGACTGTTATCCTTTACATTAAAGTGTGTGCTCAGATGATGATTTGAGCCAGAGAAGATCGTCAGGTTTTACATAAACTTGTGCAGTCCATGAAGGCTCAAGTTCACACTGTCGTTAAATCACAAGAAGGATAAAACAAATACTAAAATTCTGAAGTTCATGGAAACTTGTCACTCAAGTTTTGCTGATGTAATTTGTAATTGTGTGTGTGCATGCATGCATGTAAAAGAGGACTTTGCTCATCTTCCTGTTCTAATGGTATGAATACACTTCTGGTAGGTACATTAGGGAATCATTTTTAATCCAGGAAGTATGTTCAGTTCTCACAAATAACTGTATGAGCGAGTCCGTGAGCTCAGTATAAACACAGACCCAACAGTGAGTGTGTGAAGTTGTTCCT
Source organism: Neoarius graeffei (assembly GCF_027579695.1). NCBI lineage: Eukaryota > Metazoa > Chordata > Actinopteri > Siluriformes > Ariidae > Neoarius > Neoarius graeffei. Next base: position 66,216,664 of record NC_083587.1, read on the forward strand.
GAAGAAGAGATGAAGATGCTGCTCTCGGCTCTGATTCTGCTCACGCTGTCTGGTAGGAAACATCATCTCACTCTTCGACAGAATTATTGTTCAGAGTTGTAATTGTTTGCTGATTGATGTTGCAGTGTGTACGCTCAGTTATTGGATTATACACTTCCACAAACACATTATACTGGATCATATTAGTCAACATTAGATTCTGATCTGATCTGATTATTAACATCATTGTAATTGCTCAGGTCCTGAGAGAGAGAGAGAGAGAGAGAGAGAGAGAGAGAGAGAGAGAGAGAGAGAATACAAAAATATATAACACTTTAAGAGTTTTATGGAGAATTTTGAAAGTATTAATGAAGAAATATGATTCCACCTTCCTGGAACTGGTCTGTAATGTATTCTATTAAAGAAACAAACAAACAAACAAACAAACAAACATTGATGTGAAATTTTTACAACACATAATAAATGAGCTCCTTGTGAATAGCTGTACAGTATCCTCACACACAGCATTCAGGATTATTAACACGGTTAGATAACTCCAGGACTGTGGCCTTAACAATAGCTTTATACATGTTTCTGGAGGTTCATTTGTTTTTATTGTAGGTTTTTTCTCGAATAAAATTTGCATACAGATACACAGATACATCCAGTACACCTGTACAATTGATTTATTTATTCAATATCTGTTACTTATTTCTATATACACATCCATAAATGGATAAATGTATAGTGGTATAAATAGATACAGATATACAGCAGGGGCGGAGCCAGCTGGTTGGATGGGGTGGGTCTTTTTCCATCCTGTGACCTGTTTTAGTGTGTGTGCACGCGACCACAGATAGTCTGATGGAACCGAACTCACACATGCGCTTCAGAAGTAGATTACCAGAGAGCTTCATCATTATAGCAGCACAATCTCGCTAAAGTATCCTGTGTTTTGTTCTATACATGGCCTGTACAGTTCTTTACACTTGATATGAACTCGTACTAGAGACAGAGTGCAACCTGTTAACAGAAGAAACCACATCTCCCGTTCTCTTCAGCGCAAAATGCACATCTTTACTGAGTCTTTGTTCCATTCTTTAAAAATAAACAAGTGTTGCCAGGCAAAACAAACCTTGCCCGGCAGCACTTATGGCACTTTTATATCTCTCAATGGTAATATTTCTCAATCATCAGCTGTCAGGTTATAGCACTTTGAAAACCCATAACCTTCAGTTTGACCTTTCAAGGTCACTCAATATCATAGATCATGGTGCCAGATGAAGCCCATATGGCACTTCCTATAAGTTGATAATGGTAAATATCTCTCTACCATCAACAATTTTCAAGTTACAGCCCTCTGATAATCCGTGACCTTGAGTTTGACCTTTCAAGGTCACACAAGGTCAAAGATCATGGTGCCAAATGAAAGGCCATATGGGAGTTACTATATGCTCATAATAGTAAACATATGTTTATCGGCATCCGATTGAGTTATAATGTAAAATGTTATTTTGACTGAAAGGTTGACCTTTCTGGTGACCTTGACCTTCACCTTGACCTGATTACCCCCAAAATTTAATCAGGTAATCTACAGACCATTGCCCACCCACCCTGAAAATTTTGAAGTCAATCAGTGCAACCATCTAGACGCTAGATTGTTAACAGACAGACACACAAAAAAAACAGACGAACAAACCGCACTGATTACAATACCTCGCCCTGCTTACTCCATTGCACATGAGGTAATGAAAAGGCTTGAGGTCGATAAGTGCATTGATAGCCAGCAAGTTAACTCATAAACTGTAGTGAGGATCAGCAGCCTTCTCATGATTAATACCACAAACTAGCTGCTCTGTGTAGCCTGTGTTAGCGAGCAGTGTCAAGCTAACAGACATCTACAGGAAGAAACTGGTCACTTTAGAAATAAAATATATGGCTCTGGATTTTATATATCAGTAGTCCATCATGTCTGATGATGACCTCCATGTGCAATACTATCATCTCAGTCAGGATAGTTGTGGACTCACATGTTGCTGTAGAGCCCTAGGTAAGATTTACATGGTCGTCCACAGTGCCAGCAGTCAAACCATCCAGGCATGCCAGGTGTCGCTGCTGTTGCCTTTCTTCTTGTGCGGGCCTCAATAATGTTTTTGTGTCTGTTTTCAAATGTGAAATACACATGTGTAACCTATGTGTGCCAGGCAGTTCAGTTTAGTGCACGTTCCTCTAGCTGCCTAAGAAGGATGCCAGCATGTGTAACATTGATCTTGACACTGTGTTTGAATAATTAAAAGGATCTTCCTGTGTTTCTTTTGCTGTGGCAGAGTTCACTGTAAAGGAGCTACTTGAAGATTCTAGACTTATCTATTTGAATAACATGCCCTGTCCATCAGAGCTGTGCTTTTAAGATGGTGGCTTCAGTGCTTGCAGTTTCTGCTCTGTCCAGGATCTCAAGGTTTGTAATCTTATCTTGCCATTGTATGCCGAGGACTGCATGTAAGCTGAAGCACTCCAGCAGTTTGTGACTTCTGTACAAAGTCTAGGTCTCACAATCATAGAGCAAGCTAGGGATAACAACAGCCTTGTACACTTTCAGTTTGGTTGACAGATGGATGCTGTGCTGACTCAGTATTTGGGATCACAGCCTGCCAAGTGTCAAGTCAAGTTTATTTGTATAGCGCTTTTAACAATAAACAAACATTGTTGCAAAGCAGCTTTACAGAATTTGAACAACTTAAAACATGAGCTAATTTTATCCCTAATCTATCCCTAATGAGCAAGTCTGTGGCGATGGTGGCAAGTAAAATCTCCCTCAGACGACATGAGGAAGAAACCTCGAGAGGAACCAGACTCAAAAGGGAACCCACCCTCATTTGGGCAACAACAGACAGCATGACTATAACATTAACAGTTTGAACATGAAGTCAGTTTCGTTGATGTTATAAACTCTTCATTGTTGGAAACTTGAGTGCAAAACTGTTCATGACAACTGCAGTCATAAAGTTAGCAAGTCAACTGTAGTCCTCAGCCATAAAAGCATTACTGTAAGAATCCAGAGCATCCTCCAGGTGTGACTTTCAACTGTCCTCATGGGGCCGTCCTCAACAGGAACGATGCAATGAGACTTTGACCAGACACAGGGCACCAGGATGGATCAAGCAGGTCCGAGGAGCAGAAGACGTCAGCATCTCGATCCCAGGACCAACATGTAACTCAGAGGGACAGATTTGTGGGGGAGGGGGAGAGAGAGAGGGAGAGAAAACACAGGTTGTTAGGTATGCCCAATGTCAGCTGAATAAGTAGGAATAGTATACATATTGCACTGAGTACAAGCAGGGACTCCGGCAACTAACTATGACAGCATAACTAAAAGGGGAGAGCCAGAAGGTAACACAGGTATGAGGGAGCCCCAGGACATAAAGCAGCCAGCCACTACACCGTCAACAAACTCAAGTGAGCAAGCGATGGGGACTGACAGCATCCATAAGTGCTTGGCTTGCTTTGCAGATCCTGGCATTGATCTCCTTTGTCAAGGGAACCATCACTGGAGATAATACTGCCAAGGTATGTGAACTCCTCTACAATCTTTAGTTCTGTCCCCTCAATGGAAATGGATGGGCCAGGATCATATGAAAACCTACTGGAGACACAGTTTCATCAAACCAGTCCTGATGCACTCTCTTTTTTTTTTTTTTTGGTCCAAGCATCAGCAGGACCGCCTCCTTCACTCCTGTTTTAAACTGATCCCATTGCTGTGTCACACTCGCAGACAAGGTTCTGTGGGAACTCAGTCTGTCATCCAGGCTGGTTGCGAATTGTTTGCGCAGGTCCAGATGCTTCAGTTTCTCTGTGTTGAAAGATGGCCTGACAGGCTTGGATGACTTCTGATGGTTGGGGATGATCTGCAACATGAGGATTGATCTGACCAGACAGTGGTCAGTCCAGCACTCAGCTCCTCGCATGGCTCTGGTTACCATACAGTCTTTGATATTGCAGCTGCGGCAAATTACATAGTCAAGTAGATGCCATTGCTTGGACCTTGGGTGCATCCAAGTTCTTTTATACTTGTCTCCTTGTCTGAAGAGGGTGCTGGAAATGGTTAGTTAATTTTCACCACAGAGGCTTCGGAGCAGTAGACCACTGGTGTTCATTTCCCCTGTATTATGCAGGCCGAGCATGCCTTTCTAGTTTCTGTAGTCAGTGCTGACTCTAGCATTAAAGTTGCCCAAGAAGATGAGTTTGTCACAAGGTGATCAAGAGCCTTGTAGAAAGCATCCTTTGCTTTATTACTGCTGGTCAGGGTGGGGGCATAGGTACTGATAACTGTAACATGATATGCAGAGTTAAGGTGGAACCACAGTTTTATCAGACGTTCATTGATGGAGACAGGGAAGTATGGTAACTGGTTGAGAAGTGTCATCTTAATGGCCAGTCCCATTCCATGAATTCTATTCACATTTTGTGCCTTGCCTTTCCAGAACAAGGTGTAGCCGCCCTTGCAGATCATTCCCCTGCATGTCTGGTTTCACTCAGTGTGGCAATGTCTATTCTGTATTGGACCCATTTTCTTGCTATAAGGGCTGTTTTCCTCTCTGGTCTTGTAGATGTTTGCTTGTCCATTATTGTATGGACATTCCATGCACCAAGTTTTCTTTTTTGTAGGTTTCCTTGTTATTTGTTGATTTCAGCTACTGTGTGGGTAATACTGCCAGCCATGGCTAGCTAGCCAGTCGGGGTAGGGACAAGCAATGTTTGAGACACCTTTTCTAGTCTCTTCCCCTACCCTAAATAGGCTGCTCAGTCACCTGGGAGAACACCAAACTCCTCTGTCATCCTGGAGTCAGAGATAAAAGAGTGGCTATTGTCACCAGGCTGCCTGCATGCAGGGCTGAGACTGTAAATCCCAGTGGTCAACTCCACCTGTTGCTTCACCCCTTCCCCATCACCACAGGGCTTTGAAGATAGGAGAGCATGAGAGATTGCACATAGAAACTTGTGCAGGAAGTGATTATAGTGGGAAAGTCAATGCACAGAGGCAGTCCCACACTCTCGGCCTAGGAAGTCAAGTTCCATTGGTACGAAAGAGCCAACACAACCAGAGACTTCTTCGGCTGCAGTAGATTACCACAACGCCTGGAGCAGTGGCGGCTCCTGAAATTTTTTTCGGGGGGGGGGAATTTTCCCCCGTTATGTCTACACGGACCATAAATGTCCACAGGACTGAAGTAAATTGACCTAGGTAGCAAATCAATTGGCCGAACTTGTTTTTGCCTGGTAAATTCAGATATCAATACAGACAATATCTCTTCTCTCCACTAGGTGGGAACACTAAACAAGTTAAAGGTGGCAAACTAAGGTAGCCTAGTAAACTAGACCCACCCGCCTAGCGGCCAAAAATATTTTTGCCTATGAGTGGCAAATATTCACATTTAGTCTGGCTTGCCAGGCTAAAACTAAGGAAGATTCATTGTGAAGCCTTCAAAGCAAAACATTTGGCATCACAATCAATTAATATTACATTACTCATTTATTTTCTCATATTATTCCAGTATTCTATAATAAGTAGACACAAATTCTTAATTATAAACATATTCTAATTTCTTCAATTCTAAAGAATGCAATTAAAGTGGCAGGATATAAATCCAAAAAATGTTTATTTAAGTGTTGAAAAAGATGAAGAAAAGCATAACCATCAAACAAACATGTGCAGCTTAATTATGTGGGTTTTTTTTTATATGGAATTGCACCATTTTAACAACAAATAATTGTAAATAAATTCTGCAGTTTTTTCCCCAAGAATTCCTCCAGAAAGCCATGCCTTAAAAGGAAATTTAAAGTATTACAAGCATGTCAATGAACACAAAAGGCTTTAGTTATTTAGCTATATTCACACAAGGTTACACAAGGTTTTGTAGTCAGTGCAACTTGGCTTAACAAGTTGGAAAAAAGGTAAGGTGCTGCTGGCTCCAATGAACACATACCGTACAATATATAAAAACTGAAAATATGCTTAATTTACACCAAGTCAGAGAGAACTTGAGGCTACTGAAATATTCCAAGCATGGCAATGTTAAACTGCCATTGGTAAAACAAAAACATGGCAATGTTAAACTGCCATTGGTAACACACACACACACACAAAAACAACTTTTGCCTAGTAAATTCAAATATCAGATATCACTGTACCGTCTGCTGTGCTACTTCCAGGGTGGAAGAGAACACAAGGGTAGCAAAAAAGAGCATTGACTACATCACAGCCAGCTAGCCAAGTTTTCCGGTGGTACCAGTTCTTGTTAAAACCTCTTGAGTAGGTCTTCTCCCCCTTCGTAGACACTTGCTTGATGTTTAAATTCGGTCTAGGAGGTCCTAGCTGTTTGATTGCCATTTTCTCCTCATTGGTACGACGACTAAAGGGAACTTCTTTCAGAGATGCTATCGTATTGTTGCACTCAACACTCGCCGCCATCTTCATAGAATGTTCACACATTTCCCACACAAGTTCCGTTTTCCAGCCCAGTTCAAAACCCGCCAAAATGTGCTTAAAACCAATCTGGCAACACTTGCGCGGTGCAACAGGCGTATGACGTAAGCACGCTGCTTGTGCGAGCACATAAAACCTAATAGAAAATGCATTGGGAGCAGGATTTTCGAAAAAAACGTACATACCGTTACTGTCAATGGGAGATTTTGGGGCAAATCTGAACCTGACAGAAATCGCCTCAAAAGGGCGTGGCTACACCAGGCGTGACCTTAGCCTGATTGGACAATGACATTACTGTTGGTAGTAGGAGTAGATAAAAAAAAATCTCCCTCCCTGTTTGGGAGTGCTTTGCCCAAATCGCCCCTATTAACGAACCGCCAGTGGCCTGGAGTGTCTTGCCATGCCCTAAGCAGTCCACAATGCTATGCTGTTGCCACCTTCATGATGGTTGGAACTTCATGAGCCTGCTCCACTCAATCTGCCAATTCCAACCTTCACATGCAGGGATAGACATGTCCCACCTTCTGGCTCACCAGCAGGTTTGCGACCCAATCAGCTACCCTCACCTGGTTTAGCCTGCCTGCCAAAGTGGTTGCCCAGAGTGTGGCTGCTGTGCATGTTACAGCTTCATGGAGCTTCATAGAAACACAGGTGAGTGTTGGGTGCCAGGTGGGATCCAAAGCAGGATGAGCTACCCTTGAAAGGGTATGGCAAGTCCTCGCTGCAAAGGTACTCCCCTCCCTGTCCCCCCAGATTTTGTATACAGTCTAATTAAGTGGAAGTCCTTTATCTTGAAGATTTATTTGTTTAGGGCGGCACGGTGGTGTAGTGGTTAGCGCTGTTGCCTCACAGCAAGAAGGTCCTGGGTTCGAGCCCCGGGGCCGGCGAGGGCCTTTCTGTGCGGAGTTTGCATGTTCTCCCCGTGTCCGCGTGGGTTTCCTCCGGGTGCTCCGGTTTCCCCCACAGTCCAAAGACATGCAGGTTAGGTTAACTGGTGACTCTAAATTGACCGTAGGCGTGAATGTGAGTGTGAATGGTTGTCTGTGTCTATGTGTCAGCCCTGTGATGACCTGGCGACTTGTCCAGGGTGTACCCCGCCTTTCGCCCGTAGTCAGCTGGGATAGGCTCCAGCTCGCCTGCGACCCTGTAGAAGGATAAAGCGGCTAGAGATAATGAGATGAGATAATGAGATTTATTTGTTTATTTGTTTATTTGTTGGATCCCCATTAGCTGTGGCAATGCCACAGCTATTCTTCCTGGGGTCCACTATTCAATAAAAATCATCTCCACAAAATTATGTCATTAAAAGTTACAAATGAAGCTTAAACAAGACAATCAGAACAACAACAAACACATTACTATATATATGGAAACAAAAGACATTAAGTCACACAATTAATCTTACACAATTTACAATTAATATGTGAAAAAATATAAACCATCTTAACCATTATTCTTTCCTAAAAATATCTTAACTTGTTTTTTAAAAATGGCTTTAGAACTTATTTCAGTTATAAAAGTTGGCATCCTGTTCCATGCAGTGATTGCTCTGTATCCCACTGTCCGTTGTAGGGCATTAGTATTAGCACGAGGTACTACAAATGTCCCTGTCGTTGCAGACCTTGTATTATAGATATGGGTGTTAGAAGTTTTACAGAATATACTATATTGTTTCAGTGGGGTTTTATTGTAGCGCCCCGTTAGCTAACCTGCTATGCTTACGAGTGCGCTCCCCGAATCCATGTGCGGAGAGATCTCTCTCTCTCTCTCTCTCTCTCTCTCTCTCTCTCTCTAGTTTACCAATGCAATAGTTAGTTAAGTAATTTTGTTGAATGTGCCTTTACTTACTCAAGGTGACTACTCTTAAAATTTGCTGCTTTAAACAATACTGCAGGAATAGCACTCCTAGGTAAACATAATAAATGTTGTCTTTATATCTATTGTGTAAAGGTGTCTTCTCATATCCTGATGGCGGTCCCTACTATTATCACCTAGAAGGAGTTTTAAACCTTTTTTAAGGGACATGTACCATTTACCCTTTAAACTATGTATACAGTATAATACCATGCATGAATAGGTCAAATGAACTACACATATGCACCAAGCATAAATTTTAACTATTTACTTAAAGTAGTCGGAAAATATATACATCCAGCTCATAGGCTGCAACACAAATGAAATTGTTGTCTCTTAAATTCAGTTCAGTTCTGTTTCAAATCAGTTCAGTTAGTTGTAAATGGTAAATAAACTCAAATGTATCCACTACCAAAAACAAACAAAACTTTACTAAACCTTCTATTACTGCCGGCAGTTTACCTTAAGATAACCATGACATGAAACAAAATAAAATGGGTACCCAGCAAAAAAAAAAGTAGATGTCAGTTAGTGAACGATGCAGGCCTGTAACGTAGCTTGAGGGCGGAGAGGCCTTAACCAAAATGGCCGCTTCACGCCGTTGCGCATAAACAAAAAAGCTCACCCATGCAGCCGTTTTGCCGCCGTCTGCTTTGTGGTAGCCTCGCAATGCTGGAGAGGGTAAACGGACTCGTTGCCCCTGAAAACGATGACCCGCCTCCGGTCGGAATCCTCAGTCTGGTCGCTGCCGTAGCGCCGAGCTGGCCGCACGTCTCCAGTCTGCCTGAACGCGCGCGAGCTCCGTTCAGTATTAAACACTCACAATGTTCTACGCGGGAAGCTCTTGTCCCAAAGTTCCGCCAACTTGCGTGCAAACACTACTATGTCCGCATCGAATCAACGTTTATGACTCACAGTCCGGTTGTCACTAAACAGTTACCATGTAACTACAGAAATTAGTGTTTGACTAACTCTTTTGTTCACTCCTATCACAACCCAACTCTCTCCTTCTCTCCCCTGCTGCTCCTCCCGCCTCTCTCCACTTCCTCCTCCGGTCAACCTCCGACCCCCTACTCTGATTGGCCCATATGCCAGGTAAGTAATTTTTTAACAAACTTAATTCTTTTCACATACACACATTGTTTTTACAGTTTTAACACATTGACATTCCCATTTTAAACACAGGTCAAGTAAATAAAATAAAAATCAGAAATTAAAAATCCCCAAAATCCCAAAGGGCTACATTATTATTTAAAATTGCCCATGTTGAGATCAATAAAGAGGCCCTAAGTTTATCCTCAACTTTTAGCCAGTGTAAACAAGAGTGCATGTCCATGATGCTAGTGTACAGTGGGCATTTGAGAATTAGCCTTGCTGCCTTGTTCTGTACTACCTGAAGTTTGGCTAGATGTGTTCTCAGCAATACAGCAATATGGCATATAGAACCAGTCAGAAGTTCATACACACCTTCTAATTAAATCTCATCTCATCTCATTATCTCTCGCTGCTTTATCCTGTTCTACAGGGTCGCAGGCAAGCTGGAGCCTATCCCAGCTGACTACGGGCGAAAGGCGGGGTACACCCTGGACAAGTCGCCAGGTCATCACAGGGCTGACATAGACACAGATAACCATTCACACTCACATTCACACCTACGCTCAATTTAGAGTCACCAGTTAACCTAACCTGCATGTCTTTGGACTGTGGGGGAAACCGGAGCACCCGGAGGAAACCCATGCAGACACGGGGAGAACATGCAAACTCCACACAGAAAGGCCCTCGCCAGCCACCGGGCTCAAACCCGGACCTTCTTGCTGCGAGGCGACAGCGCTAACCACTACACCACCGTGCCGCCCATATTTTAAAGTAATGATGGATATTGTTTCTCTTTATTTACTTGAGCAGTTCTTGACATAATATAGATTACTGCAGTTGTGGAATCGGGCTATTTACTGTATTTTTATTATTTACTGTTTGATCTCTAATGCATTAGGAAGGAAAGAAACTTGTCCACTAATTAACTTTTGATTTTCACATAGTGTGGGGGATTCGGAAAACCCACCTGACCCCCTCTGACTACGGCCTTGTACAGATATAAAGGTGTATTGTGTTCAGTGCAGTAATGAGAAATATCTGATGAACACACAACATATAAAACAATCCATCAGCAAAACTTCATCAATGTCTTTTAATCTGCATTTATTTCTCTACACAGGTGTTCTCACTCAGGACAAAAGTCGTTGGTCTGTGAAATATCCTGATAATCCGATCTGTGCTGTGAGAGGATTCAGTGTCTCCATTCCCTGCAGTTATTATTATGATCCAACATCAAATCACAATATTCAGTTGAAAGAAAAGCTTTGGTGCTCACTGAACTCAAACACAGATTTGTGTAAAGTTCCTCCGTATGTTTATGACAGCTCATCAAACACCAGCTCAGACTTTGAGTACGCTGGAGACGACAAATCAAACTGCACTTTATTAATCCACAATCTACAGTTCAGTTATTCTGGAGAGTACAGATTCAGATTTATAACTGCTAATCCTGATGACAGATGGACAGGTGTTCCTGGAGCAACTCTACAAGTTGCAGGTAAATTTAAATGATTAAAATAAAAATCCAAATGATTCATGATCTGTATAATTGACTTTCCTCACCTATAGGAATACATTAAATCATTTTGTGGAAATCTTTCTCTTTTGAACAGTGAAAGTAAATTTAACTCCAGCTTTAATTTTTATCAAGAAATCTCATGTAGCTGATGTTTATTATTCAGTAAAACATTTTTATCAGTGAGAGAAATCCTGATTCACTGACGTGGAGTCTTTCCTGCTCTCTGGAAAAGATTTAAAGGTGTCACTAATCAGGCTCAGTGGAAACGGGACCCTTAAACAAGGAGACTCGTTAAATCTGACGTGTGATGTGAACTGCACGCACAGTTCCTCACAGTTCATGTGGTCTAAGAACAACGAGCTCTTACCTGAATCAGGACCCGTTCTTCACTTTCCTGCTCTAACCGTGAGGGATTCTGGGAATTACACCTGCACTTGGAAAACCAACGTGACATCAGGATCTGAAATGATCAGCCTTCACGTCAAGGGTGGGTCCATCTTCTCACAACATTCCTGAACATCTCGAATGATTCCTGAAGGAAATGAAGTGACTTGTGTTCAGTTTAATATTCAATAAATGTTAAATACTGTTGTTTTTACCAGGTGAAAATTCTAAAAATCCTGATCAGTGGTTAATCTGGATCATTGTCTTGGTGACAGTTGGAGTGATTTTCATTGTCTCAGTCATCGTAGGAGCTGTGATTTACATCAGGAGGTAAAACTCTACATATTTCCATCCAGTACAATTGACACAGAGCTAAAACACACACACACACACACACACACACACACACACACACACACACACACACACACACACACACACACACCCTGTGTTGGACTTTAATTGAGCCTCAGTATTTAGTGTCACGTGTAGATTTTTCGCTGCTAACATGTGTTGATAATCAAATCAAATCAAGTTTATTTGTATAGCGCTTTTAACAATAAACATTGTCGCAAAGCAGCTTTACAGAATTTGAACGACTTAAAACATGAGCTAATTTTATCCCTAATCTATCCCCAATGAGCAAGCCTGTGGCGACGGTGGCAAGGAAAAACTCCCTCAGACGACATGAGGAAGAAACCTCGAGAGGAACCAGACTCAAAAGGGAACCCATCCTCATTTGGGCAACAACAGACAGCCTGACTATAATATTAACAGTTTTAATAGGTATAACCCTCAACTGTCCTCATGGGGCCGTCCTTCACAGGAGCGGTGCGGTAAAACTCCGACCAGACACAGGGCACCAGGATGGATCAAGCAGGTCCGAGGGGCAGAAGAGGCCAGCATCTCAATCCCAGGATCAATATGTAACTCAGAGGGACAGATTTGGGGGGGGGGGGAAGAAAACACGTTGTTAGGTATGCCCTAAAAATGACAAGTATTAAATCTGTGTGGTAGGCTCGCAGAGACGAGAGTCTTTACATCAGGCATAAAACACAACAATGGCATGTTAATATGGTAAAATATATCATGACCTGCTCTGGCTGGATGCTTGATTGGGTGATGAGAGCACACTCCTCAGCAATGATGAGATGCAGATGGGACCCTTAGGGCTGGCCAAGACAATTCAGTTACATTTCACCGGGTCTGGGACATGCGACAGAATGTCTGACGGCCGATTCCCTGCAGGCTACGATAGCCAGTCGAGGTCTCCACCCTCTCCACCAAAAGATTTCCTGTTGACTCCATGTAACTCAGAGGGACAGATTTGGGGTGGGGGGGAGGGAAAGAAAACACAGGTGGTTAGGTATGCCCAATGTCACCTGAATAAGTAGGAACAGTATACATATTGCACCGAGTACAAGCAGGGACTCCGGCAACTAACTATGACAGCATAACTAAAAGGAGAGAGCCAGAAGGTAACACAGGCATGAGGGAGCCCCGGGACATAAAGCAGCAGCCACTACACCATCAACAAACTCGAGTGAGCAAGCGAGTGGGGACTGACAGCATCCATACATCCCAGTTTACCAAAACACTCTATGTCTGAGGACCCTCCAGATCTACTCCTTTACCTCATAAACACCATTAACAAAAGGCTTGACTAAACAGATATGTTTTCAGCCTAGACTTAAATGCTGAGACTGTGTCTGATTCCCGAACATTACTTGGAAGGCTGTTCCATAACAGTGGGGCTTTGTAAGAAAAGGCTCTGCCCCCTGATGTAGCCTTCACTATACGAGGTACCAGCAGATAGCCTGCACCTTTTGATCTAAGTAGGCATGGCGGGTCATAGAGGAGCAGAAGTTCACTCAGGTACTGTGGTGCGAGACCATTTAGTGCTTTAAAGGTCAATAGTAATATTTTATAATCAATACGAAATTTGATTGGGAGCCAATGCAGTGTGGATAAGACAGGCGTGATGTGGTCATATTTTCTAGTTCTAGTAAGGACTCTTGCTGCTGCATTTTGAACTAACTGGAGCTTGTTTATGCACTTATTGGAACATCCAGACAGTAAGGCATTACAATAATCCAACCTGGAGGTAACGAAAGCATGGAGTAGTTTTTCTGCATCATGCAATGACATTAAATTTCTTATCTTTGCAATATTTCTGAGATGAAAGAAAGCTATCCGGGTGATGTTATCAATGTGAGTTTCGAATGAAAGACTGGGGTCAATAATCACTCCGAGGTCTTTTACTGCTGCACGTGAAGAAACAGAAAGGCCATCTAGAGTGACTGAAAAATCAGAAAACTTACTTCTAGCTGTATGTGGTCCTAGCACAAGTACTTCAGTCTTGTCAGAGTTAAGCAGAAGGAAATTAATAAGCATCCAGTGTCTAATGTCCTTAACACATTCCTCAATTCTATTAAGCTGGTGTCTCTCATCAGGTTTTGCAGAGACATACAACTGTGTGTCATCAGCATAACAGTGGAAATTAATACAATGTTTACGAATAATATCGCCCAGAGGTAACATATATAGAGAAAAAAGCAGTGGACCCAAGACAGAACCTTGTGGAACACCAAACTTTACCTCAGTATGTCTAGAAATATCACCATTTATATCAACATACTGATAACGATCAGTTAGATAAGAGCTGAGCCAGGAGAGGGCCATTCCCTTAACTCCCACAACATTTTCTAGTCTATCCAGAAGAATGGAATGATCAATGGTATCAAATGCTGCACTAAGGTCAAGCAACACAAGCAGCAAGACACAGCCCTGATCAGACGCCAACAGTAGGTCGTTTACTACTTTAACCAGTGCTGTCTCTGTGCTGTGATGAGGTCTAAATCCTGACTGATACATTTCATGGATGTTATTCCTATGTAAATATGAGCATAACTGCTGTGCCACAGCTTTTTCAAGGATCTTGGAGATAAAGGGGAGGTTTGATATTGGCCGATAATTGGACAGCTGACAGGGATCAAGGTCAGGTTTTTTAATCAGGGGTTTGATAACTGCTAATTTAAAGGATTTGGGTACATAGCCAATCATAAGAGAAGAATTTATTATTTTTAGAAGCGGTTCAATTACTCCAGGCATTATCTGTTTGAATAGATGTGTCGGTAAGGGATCTAGTATGCAAGTTGAGGCTTTTGATGTAGAGATTAATGAAAGTAATTCAGTTTCTTTTAGGGGAGTAAAACATTCTAACTGATGATCTGATACAGTTATATTGTTAACTACAAGGTCACTTTCATTGTCTAACCTTAAATTAGTAGTTTGAATTTTTTGTCGGATATTCTCAATTTTGTCATTAAAAAAATTCATGAAGTCGTTGCTACTCCATACTGCAGGTGTGCATGTGTTGATAGTGGACTTATTCCTGGTTAATTTTGCTACAGTATTAAATAGGAATCTAGGATTATTTTTGTTATCTTCTATTAGGGAGGAGAAATATGTTGATCTCGCAGCACTAAGAGCTTTTCTATAGTTCAGGAAGCTCTCCTTCCAAGCTAATTTGAACACTACCAATTTTGTTTGACGCCATTTACGTTCCAATTTTCGAGTGGTCTGTTTTAATGTGCGAGTGTCATCATTATACCAGGGTGCTAATTTTTTGTCTCTGACCATTTTCCTTTTTAGAGGAGCTACATTATCTAAAGTATGGCGGAATGTTGACTCTAAGCATTCAGTTGCCTGATCAAGTTCTGCAGGGGCTGACAGTGACCCAATCAAAGTTGACAGCTCTGGGAGATCATTTATAAAGCTCTGTGCAGTAGTTGACGTGAAAGTACGTTTAATACAGTAGCGTGGTGAGGTGCATATATTATTACTCAGACATATTTTGAATGAGATGAGACAATGATCTGAGATAACTTCAGACTGTGGAAGTATGACTATATTGTCTACATTTAATCTGAATGTTAGTATTAGATCAAGGGTGTGACCACCATTATGGGTCGGTCCTATGACATTCTGCTTAATCCCGACTGAATCTAAGATGGACACAAATGCTGTTTTTAAAGGGTCTTCTGGGTTATCGAAGTGAATATTAAAATCTCCGACAACTAAAGCTTTGTCTAAGGAAATAACCAGATCTGAGATAAAATCTGCAAATTCAGAAAGAAACTCAGAATATGGCCCTGGGGGCCTGTAAATAATAAGCAATGGAATTAACTGGGTAGACTTATTTTTCGAGGCTACATAGATTATATGAGTATGAAGAACTTCAAATGTATTAAATTTATAACCAGGTTTGTGTGTTACACCTAGATAATCGTTATAAATAACCGCGACGCCTCCTCCTCTGCCAGTTAGATGAGGCTGGTGTATATAACTGTATCCAGGAGGACTCGCTTCATTTAATGCTATATATTCATTTGGCTTAATCCATGTTTCTGTTAAACACAGTACATTAAACTCCTGATCAGTAATGAGTTCATTAACCATTAGCGCTTTAGATGTAAGAGATCCAATATTTAATAGCCCCACCTTTAGATCAAAGGCGCTGGCAGCAGCTGTACAGTCAGTATGATCTAATTTTATATTGATTAGGTTACTGGAACAAGCTCTCTGAAAATTTCTACCTTTTTGTTGAGCTCGGGGAACAGACACAGTCTCGATGTAGTGGGCCCTGAGTGACGACTCTGTGCAGCTAGCAGACAGTCGGTTTAGCCTGTTCATCTGCTCCCTGGCCTTGGCTCTGGATTGTCAGAAATTAACTAGGCCTGTTCTGAGACTATGACCTATGCTGCAGGAAATGAGAGCAGCACCTTCCCGAGTGGGATGGATACCGTCCCGCCCTAACAGGCCAGCAGTGCCCTCAAAATTAGCCCAATTATCTATAAAGCCCACACTGTTTTCAGAGCACCACCTGGACAGCCAGCAGTTCAGCGACCATAACCTGCTGTAAGCTACATCGCCACGCCGCATTGGGATGGGGCCAGAGCATACTACAGCATCGGACATCGCCTTCGCTAATTTAAACACCTCTACAAAGTTACTCTTAGTAACCTCAGACTGACGAAGGCGTATATCATTAGCTCCTGCATGGATAACTATCTTTGAGAACCTATGCTTGCCTAGGACCCTAAGATTACCTGCTATGTCCGGCGCCCTGGCTCCCGGT
This sequence comes from Neoarius graeffei, assembly GCF_027579695.1. Taxonomy (NCBI): domain Eukaryota; kingdom Metazoa; phylum Chordata; class Actinopteri; order Siluriformes; family Ariidae; genus Neoarius; species Neoarius graeffei. The sequence continues at coordinate 66,233,119 of NC_083587.1, forward strand.
ATACACCTGACTAAAGCTGCTGGTGCCCCTAAAGGCTGAGCTAATTTCACGTGCCGTATGATAGAGTCCCCTATAACCAGAGCTCTTTCAGGTTTCTCAGTGGGTGCATCACTAAGGAGAGCAAACCTGTTCGACACGTGACGCGGAGAGGAGTGGTGCCCCCGTGGGCGAGCCTCAGCGGTAGCTTTGGCTCTACGCTTATGCCGCCGAGCCGTCACCCATTCGCCCTGCTGTAAGGGCTCTAATGCCGGAGTTGGGGGATTGCTAACTCCACCTAGGGCGTCCAGACTTTCCCTAACAGAAACTACACTGTTCTCATGCTCACTAACCTGCTCTAAAGCCTGGACACGCGCTTCTAGCACTGTAATCTTCTCCGTCAGAGAGCTAACTAATCTGCACTTATCACAAGTAAAGCTAATAGAGCTATCGCTAGTGACGGAGGAAGAATGACTAAACATCCTGCACTCAGCACACTGAACAGGCTGAAGGTGTGCCATGATGAAAAGATTCACATACTCTTAAATGAAGATCTGTTGATATTAAAGCAGATCAGATGGCCTCCGCTTGTGGACTTTACACAGGAGGAGAGAAAAAGAAAGCTTCCGGTCTCGGCGTTCTTCCGAAAAAAGAAAGAGAAAAAAACGGGAAAAAAAACGGAAAAAGGAAAGTGAAAGTGAAAAGTACAAAAATGAAAGCGACAGTACAATAAAAATGAAGAGGATACTGGAAATTTATTTGTAGAAAAAAAGTTAAAAAAGGATTAGTAATTAATGCCGGCACTCGCGGGAAAAAGGACTTGGCGCGAACAACTCAGGAAGCAGGAAGTGCGTAAACCAGGAAGTCAGAGTCCCTAAGATTACCTGAGATAGATAATCTGTTCTATGATTTACTGCAGGGGCGGCATGGTGGGGTAGTGGTTTACATTTCCTCCTAATAGAATCAATGTAGTGGTTACCGCTGTCGCCTCACAGCAAGAAGGTCCGGGTTCGAACCCCGTGGCCGGCGAGGGCCTTTCTGTGTGGAGTTTGCATGTTCTCCCTGTGTCCGTGTGTGTTTCCTCCGGGTGCTCCTGTTTCCCCCACAGTACAAAGACATGCAGGTTAGGTTAACTGGTGACTCTAAATTGACCGTAGGTGTGAATGTGAGTGTGAATGGTTGTCTGTGTCTATTGGCCCTTTTCCACTACCCTTTTTCAGCTCACTTCAGCTCGCTTCAGCTCACTTCAGCTCACTTCAGCCCGACACGGCTCGCGTTTCGACTACCAAAGAACAGCACGACTCGGCTCGCTTCAGCCCTGCTTAGCCCCTAAAACTCGCACCGTTTTGGAGTGGGGCTGAAGCGAGCCAAAGCGAGCCAAGTGAGGATGGGGGCGTGAGCAGACACTCCCCTGTGCACTGATTGGTGAGGAGGAGTGTCCTCACATGCCCACACACGCCCCGCGAGCATGCTAGGATCTGTAAACACCGTAAACCCGGAAGAAGAATAATTACGAATTACGAGAATTTCTGAAGCCTTATGCGCCTCGCCTCATCTATACGCTCTTGCCAGTATCTGTTGGCGTTGTCGGTGACAACAAGCCACAGAACCAAGACCAGCAACACTAACGACTCCATGTCCTCCATGTTTATTGTTTACTATTCGGGTCGTGAGACTACCGCTTAAAAGGTCACTGATGTCACTGTTTGCGCTGCTTAACGACATCACGTGACGTCCACCCACTTTTGCTAACTCCGCCCAATGTGTCTAACCACTTCCAGCCAGCACGGTTCAGCGCGGTTGTAGTCGAAATTCGACTCCAACAGCCCCACTCAGCTCGACTCAGCCCAACTCAGCACAGCACGGCTCAGCCCGACTCAGCCGCGTTTGTAGTGGAAAAGCGGCATATGTGTCAGCCCTGTGATGACCTGGCGACTTGTCCAGGGTGAACCCTGCCTTTCGCCCGTAGTCAGCTGGGATAGGCTCCAGCTTGCCTGCGACCCTGTAGAACAGGATAAAGCGGCTACAGATAATGAGATGAGATGAGATTTACTGCAGTATTTAACACACACAGTATTGTTCCTTACTCTTTGTAAATGAGATGTGTGAGATCACAGTGTGTATTCTAGAGCATGTCCATGTGCACTGAGTGTTTTCCTGATTCTATTAGGAGGAAATGTAAAGCTCCAGAAGAAAACGTGCAGGAAAGTGGAGAGAAAACACAGGTATGACCTTTTCAAAGAAATGTGCTTTTAAGTGAGCTGTTAAAAAGCGTAGTACAGACGTCAAGTGTTCAAACTTTATACTTACAAACTTTTGTATTTTGGAGTAACTTATGACAATTATAATTTAAATACACTTCAGTTTATTCAGTTATTTTTAAAATATACCTCCTTAAATTAATTTAGCTGCGCTTTGAGTGCTTTTTGTTGAACAATTTAAGTCATACCCAGTTAGGTGTAAGAAGATAATGTGGAGACGCAATTGTTGTTACACTTGTATAATTCTACTAAAAGTTATTATTCAGCATTATTTTAAATAATACAATTTAATTTGATAAGACAATTAAATATTCTTTAGTTCCCGTGTGAAGAAACAGGTTTATTTCAGTGAACTTCCTCACAGCACACTGAAGAATAATTTATAAGGGATTACTATACATCCATCCATTATCTGTAGCCGCATATCCTGTGCAGGGTCGCAGGCGAGCTGGAGCCTATCCCAGCTGACTATGGGCAAAAGGCGGGGTACACCCTGGACAAGTCGCAAGGTCATCACAGGGCTGATACATAGACACAGACAACCATTCACACTCACATTCACACCTACGGTCAATTTAGAGTCACTAGTTAACCTAACCTGCATGTCTTTGGACTGTGGGGGAAACCGGAGCACCCGGAGGAAACCCACGCGGACACGGGGAGAACATGCAAACTCCACACAGAAAGGCCCTCGCCGGCCACTTGGCTTGAACCCAGAAGCTTCCTGCTGTGAGGCGACAGTGCTAATCACCATGCCGCCCTTGCATTACTATAAAATATACAATTTTGGAAAAATAAAGAAAATATGAAAATACACATTTAATACTCTTTTTACATAACTTCAGTCTCCTTTGTTTTCTGAAGAGATGATCTTAATAGGAAATGAGGAACTCAGTACAGCACAGTTTAGGGTTCTCCGTGTTCTAGCTCACACTGTTTATTTTTTGTGATGTTTTTATGGCATTATTTTTCTTCAAGGATTTCACGTCTGCTGTATTATAAGACTCTTTTGTCAAGTGGTTCCATTTGATTTGATCGTATTTCATTCCACAGTTAATAATAGACAGTTGAAGCCCTGGGCAGATGGGATAACCTGGCCTGGTTTTATACGTAAACTCTGAACTCGTTCAAGTCTTTAGTTTGGTTTTGTTGGGTGACGATGAACAAGTTCTCAAAAACTGAGAAGTGGGTCTCATGGGGAAAAAAGTGTGAAAACATCTGATGTAGACCGTCATGAAGCAGCGAATGAACTCAACATGATCCTCAACATGAGTTTCAGATGATCTTTATCTGACGTTTAACACCACGTCTAAAATGGGATCCGCTGATGTTACCTGAATTGGAGCTGAAATTCTGACAGGACTGGGGACGAGTCGATCATCTACTGAACATCAACAGACTTAAACTGGAGAAATAAAGTGCTGGTGATTTTCTCACACTGCTGCACATGAGAACTGATGATGGATGCACTGTGTTTTTACAGACAAAGACACAGTTAAACCAAGTTCCTCAAGCTCCTGATGAAGAAACGTTGAAGAAGGAGGAAGTAACTTACGCATCTGTCGAAATCAAACCAACAACCAAAGGGTAAAAAAAAATACAGCATACAGTGGATATAAAAATACAGTTTGTGTCATGGGAAGTTGGTCTTTAATTGAGAGGGCGGGGCCATATGATATAAAATTGACAAATTAAGTCATGATTTGCTTTAATGAATAAATTAATTGAATAATTAATAAATGAAAGAAGAAATCACAAAATGCAGCTGATTTGATGGTAAAAATTTTGTATATAAACTTTTAAATTGTCTTTTCAGAACATTTTTGAAAGAAACATTACTCTACTGGAGGCAGTTTGTGTACAAACCTGTAGATCATGTTACATATTGTGTCTCTGAGAAATGTCTTTGAGAATGGCGATACAATATTTTTTGTCATTTCACCCAGCTCTGAGAGTAATATCCATCCATCCATTTCTGTAGCTGCTTATCCTGTTCTTACTATGGGTGAGAGGTGGGGTACACCCTGGACAAGTCGCCAGGTTATCTGAGAGTAATATAGAATTATAAAAACATACAGTACATTACGTTCATTTTCTTTCTTTTCTCTCTCTCTCTCTCTCTCTCTCTAAGGTCTCAGGTCACAGCACAGCTAAACCAAGTTCCTCAGTCTGATGAAGTGTTAGATGAAGGAGGAGTGACTTATGCATCTGTGGGCATCAAACCCAAAGGATCACCCAAACAGTAAGCATGAAAATCAAAAATTTCCACTAATTAATTGGTTCAGGGGCGGCACGGTGGTGTAGTGGTTAGCGCTGTCGCCTCACAGCAAGAAGGTCCGGGTTCGAGCCCCGTGGCCAGCGAGGGCCTTTCTGTGCGAGTTTGCATGTTCTCCCCGTGTCCGTGTGGGTTTCCTCCGGGTGCTCCGGTTTCCCCCACAGTCCAAAGACATGCAGGTTAGGTTAACTGGTGACTCTAAATTGACCGTAGGTGTGAATGTGAGTGTGAATGGTTGTCTGTGTCTATGTGTCAGCCCTGTGATGACCTGGCGACTTGTCCAGGGTGTACCCCGCCTTTCGCCCGTAGTCTGCTGTGATAGGCTCCAGCTTGCCTGCGACCCTGTAGGACAGGATAAAGCGGCTAGAGATAATGAGATGAGATAATTGGTTCAGAAGTACCATGTGATGTAAACAGAGGCAGATTAAATCGGCACTAAAGGAGAATTGTAAAAACAGTGTGTGTTATCTGTGTTCATCCACTAATTAGCAAATAAATATGAAATAAAACACACTGTGTTTGGCTTTTATAGCAAACTGATCAATAATGGCATGTTTTATTCCTCTTATTTTCCAATTATGACATTTTTTCTTTATTAAAGAACATTGTAATAGCTCTCTAACTTGTGGGAAACAGAGGAACTGGAAGCAGGCTTCAGAACAGGTGTATTCTTTTTATTTTTCACTTTTCAGTGACAACTAACATGCAAACATAAACGCACACACATGGGGTGATGCAGCTCTGTCTGTCTGTCTGTCTGTCTCTCTCTCTCTCTCATTCCGGACTGTCTGAAAGACAAACAGAGACACAGGTTAAGAGACACCCAGTAATTAGGCACAGGTGAACCTCATTACATGCTACCTGCTGGTTCAACCTGCCCCCTCACCGTTCACAGCCGACGCTCAACCACGCCCCCGCTGCCACATACCTCCACCACTCAACTCAGGCTGGAAAGCCGTTTGGCCTGCAGCTGACCTCCCCCCGGTGGAGGAGGTAATCTGCCACCACCATCTGTGCCCCCGGCCTGTGGACCACTTCGAATTTAACGGGCACAAGGGCCAGATATCAGCAAGTGATCCACGAGTTGGCATCATCCATGCGGTGGAGCCACTGGAGCAGGGTATGATCGGAAAAGAGGGTGAATGGGCATCCTAGCATGTAGTACCAGAGAGTGAGGACTGCCCACTTAATGGCCAGACACTCCTTTTCTATCAGGTTCAGATTACTTTATTGGTACCCATAGGTAAACTAGGTTTACAGTCTAAGAGGCAGGGCATCCTTTACACTCTATAGTCCACCACATAACACACAACACATAAAACATTAAACATATAAGACAGACAACAGAACATGGATACAGCTACAGTACATGACTGAATTGCTTTGCACATTGTGTGCAAATAACTCTACAGCTTGTTTAACAGAGTGATTGCAGCTGGAACAAAGCTGTTTTTAAATCTTGTGGTTCTTCAACCCGGGACTATTAACCTCCGTCCAGAGGGAAGATACTGGAATTCCCTATTCAAAGGGTGCAGACTATCTTCTAAGATAGCCATAGCTATCCGCTGTAGTTGTTTAGCATACAGGGATGTGGGGTACAGCTGAGACTCACCAGTCAGCTTACTTGACCATCTTACAATTTGATTGAGGTGATTCTTGTGCTTAACTGAAACACACCCAAACCATGACACTAAGGAGAAAGATATGATTGATTCGATAAAAACATGATAAAACAATGTCATCATGGTCCTGTCTATATGAAAATGAAACAATTTTCTTAGACAATTGTGGCAGCGGGGGCGTGGCCAAGTGCCGGTCTGTGACAGGAGGGTGGAGTCAGGGAAGGTAAGTGGCAGAATCACTACACCTGTTGTCAATTAACCTGTGTTTGTGTGTGTCCTCCCAGTGACCGCGCCCTATTTAAAGAGGGAGTGCAGAGAGCTCATCCCGGAACCAGACGCTGGTTGTGTGTTGGTGTGTGTCTGGATTCGAATTTGTTCACTGAAAAGTGTGGCAATAAAAACTGTAGTTTCAAACCTGATCTCTGTCCTGCTGTCCTCTGTGCTCCACCCCTTCGTGAGAACTGTTACAGTGGTGCCGAAACCCGGGACCTGGAGCACAGCAGCCTAACAGCCCTATGGAGTCCTCCCCGTTCGCCGAACTGGTCCACGCCCTCGCCACAGCCCAGCAAAGCCAGCACCAGGCGCTACTCACCCTCCGAAAGGAGCAAGAACAGCGGTTCGAGGCCCTGGTGTTGGCCCAACAAGAAGATCGACAAGCGTTCCAGCACCTCCTCGCATCGGCGGGGTCCACCAACGCTCCCACCACGGGCCCATCCCCCCTCACCCTAACAAAGATGGGCCCGCAGGACGACCCCGAGGCATTCATCACGCTCTTCAAGCAAGTCACGGAAACCTCGGGGTGGCCGATGGAGCAGCGCGCGGCACGCCTCCTCCACCTGCTAACGGGAGAGGCACAACTGGCCGCGCTACAGCTCCCCACCAACCACCGGCTGGCCTACACGGACCTTTGCCGGGCCATCCTCCAGCACGTGGGGTGCACCCCGGAACAGCAGCGGCAGCGCTTCCGTGCTTTGCGCTTGGAGGAAGTCGGCCGGCCATTCGCGTTTGGCCAGCATCTCCGGGATGCCTGCTGGTGGTGGTTGAGGGCCGACAACCGTGACGCCGAGGGGATCATTGACCAGGTGGTGCTGGAGCAATTCATTGCACGCTTGCCAGTGGGAACCACGGAGTGGGTCCAGTGCCACCGCCCGGTGTCGCTGGATCAGGCAGTTGAGCTGGCGGAGGACCATATGGCGGCTGTCCCGGTGGCAGGACAGCAGACAGCCTCTTCTCTTCTCTCCTCTTCTCTCTCTCTCTCTCTCTCTCTCTCTCTCCCTTTCCTCCTGTGTCTCGTCCTCGCCCCATTCCCCCACCGCGGAGGCGGGGGCCGGTGCCACCTGTGCAGGCCTGCTGCACCCACAGTGCCCTCCTGTTTCTCCCTTATGTGTCTGTCTCTCCCCCCCCCTCAGGTGAGTTTTCCCAGAACACTGATGAGGAGAGGAAGCCCGGGCCGGCTTGCTGGCGCTGCGGGGAGCCGGGCCACCTCCAACAACAGTGCATGGTCATGGAGGTGGGCACGGTGGTTCGGATCCCCGACGTGCCAGGAGCCTCCCTCGATCGGGCCGGAGCGTATCGCATACCGGTGAGTATTCAAGGGGATACATATCAGGCATTGGTGGATTTGGGTTGTAATCAGACCTCAATCCACCAAAGCCTGGTTCAAGACGAGGCATTGGGGGGAGCACAGGGGGTGAAGGTGTTGTGTGTGCACGGGGACGTTCACAGCTACCCTTTGGTGTCGGTCCACATTTTTTTCAGAGGGGAAAAATTTATAGTGAAGGCGGCGGTTAATCCTCGCCTTTCCCACTCTTTAATTTTGGGGACAGATTGGCTGGGATTTCGGGATTTAATGACACACTTAGTAAAGAGTGGGTCCTGCCATTTAACAGGGGGAGGTCCCGGTGTCGCTTTGGCGGGAGCAGCTGTCACAGAGTGGTCTATGTCATCTCCACGTCAGAGTGAGGAGCAGCAGGCTCCTCCTCTCTCTATTGGGGAATCCCTCGCAAATTTTCCATTAGAGCATTCGTGAGACGAGACTCTGCGGCATGCGTTTGACCAAGTGAGAGTAATCGATGGTCAACCGCTCCAGCCGAACGCCACCCCGTCCTTCCCCTACTTCGCGATTATGAAGGATAGGTTATACCGAGTGATGCAGGACACTCAAACTAAGGAGCGAGTCATGCAGCTTTTAATTCCAAAGAGCCGCTGGGAATTGGTATTCCAGGTGGCTCACTTTAATCCCATGGCTGGACACCTAGGGCAGGGTAAGACACTAGCCCGAATAATGGCCCGATTCTATTGGCCGGGGATTCGCGGCGATGTTCGTAGGTGGTGTACGGCATGCCGCGAATGCCAGTTAGTGAATCCAGCGGCCATTCCAAAAGCGCCTTTGCACCCTCTACCATTAATTGAGACCCCATTTGAAAGAGTTGGGATGGATCTCGTCCGGCCATTAGATCGGTCGACACGAGGGTACAGCTTTATATTAGTTCTGGTGGACTATGCAATGCGATACCCGGAAGCAGTTCCTCTGCGCAATATCTCAGCACGCAGTATTGCGGAGGTGCTCTTCCGTGTTATCTCCCTTGTTGGAATTCCGAAAGAGATTCTGACTGATCAAGGCACCACGTTTATGTCACGGACACTGCACGAACTGTATGGGTTATTGGGGATTAAGCCGATCCGCACCAGCGTGTATCACCCACAAACGGACGGTTTAGTGGAACGGTTCAACCGCACCCTCAAGAATATAATTAAAAAATTCGTAAGTGAGGACGCACGTAATTGGGATAAGTGGCTCGAGCCCTTGCTGTTTTCAGTGCGAGAGGTCCCCCAAGCCTCCACGGGGTTCTTCCCGTTAGAATTATTATATGGGCGTAAGCTGTGCGGCATTCTAGATGTGCTGCACGAAAATTGGGAGGAGGGACCTTCACAAAGCAAAAACGAAATTCGAATCCAGACACACACCAACACACAACCGGCGTCTGGTTCCGGGATGAGCTCTCTGCTCTCTGCTCTCCCTCTTTAAATAGGGCGCGATCACTGGGAAGACACACACAAACACAGGTTAATTGACAACAGGTGTAGTGATTCTGCCACTTACCTTCCCTGACTCCGCCCTCCTGTCACAGACTGGCACTTGGCCACGCCCCCGCTGCCACAACAATATAGACACTGTTGTCCTTTTTTACAGACAGCTTCGCAATTCTCCTGGAAATTTAATTTAGAATCAATAATTGTCCCTAGATATTTATAGGCAGTGTTGTGCATGAACGCATTCAAAAGAACGCGTTCACTGAACACGCTCATTTTTCCATGAACTTTGAACTGAATGCAACAACTTTGTAATGAAAGAACTTGAACGTGAATTCGTTCAAATTATGCGACATGAACGACAAACATGAAGATGAACGAAACATGAAACCTGATGAATCGAGTGGCACGTCTACTTGCAAGATATTTTACGTTCTACTACTTCACTGTCAGTTTGATGTTGTTGTCACTCACTGCCCTGAGGTGCCGCGTGTGTGCAATGCATCATGGATAACGTAGTGTGAAGCCGGAGATAGTGGATGGCTCTATGATTTGGCTCCATACGACGTTACCCATGATGCAGCAGAGCAGAGTAGGCGTAACCCAGCGTTCCCTAGCTACAGGCAGCAGACAGCGCGCACACCACAGCCGGCGCACACTCACAACAACCTGGCCAGTGAAAGTTCAAGTAGCGGCACGGAGAACACAGATGAGTACAATGCCAAATAATTTTAGAAATTTGATTGTTGTGTGCATACACAGATGTGTACTGAAGAATGAGGCTATCTGAAGTTTTCCTGTTTTGTATTTTGAGAAATAAAAAGCCCTTGAGCATGCATCCCTCTGTCTGGTCAATATGGTTGATATGGTCAATGCTGTTGATATGGATCTTAAAATAGCACTCCTTCAGTGTATATACATATTGGCAGTCATCTTTTTAGAAACACACACATTTATGAGGAAGTCTAGTTGTCGTTTATTAGAAGTTACTGTTAGTTGAAACTGAAAGCATTTTTTTGAAGTCATGTGTAACGTTTTGGTAGCAGTGGTTGAGTCAGTGAAGAAATCAAAATATTTTGTCCTTTTTTCCATATATAGTATGTACAATAACTTCCATTTTGTGTGATAGAATATAATATCTATAATATGTGAGTAGTTTTGAGCTAGAATGTAGCATATGATTTTAGTCTTTATTTTCATATCCCACCTAAAAGTAAAATGAACTGAACTTTGAACTAGTTCAGAATTAAAACTGCGAACTATGAATGTGAACAGTTCACTTTTAACATGTTTGAACTGAACTTGAACTAGTTCAAAAAAAGTGTGAACTTGCACAACACTGTTTATAGGATTCTACTTGTTCAACAAGTTGACTATTTATAATTGTGGCCTCATATCTTGGAGTTTTACCAAAATCAATATACATATCTTTTGTTTTAGATATGTTCGACTGAAGGTGTGACTCCTCACACCAGTGGACAAAGTCTTCAATTATTGGTCCATGGCCTTTGTCATTTTTATGGAGCAAGCTCACGATGACGGAATCGTCCGCATACTTAATCATGGTCCAATTTACATATTTGCTCTGACACGTTTGCATATAGAATAAACAGGAGGGATGAAAATACGCACCCCTGTGGTGAGCCTGTGAAAGAGCAGAGCTGACCAGACAGAACTTCGTTCACCCTTACTCTCTGTGTCCTGTTTGTTAAAAAATCCCAAATCCAACCAACAAGATTAAAGCTAAAACCAAATTGTTCAAGAAGGCAATTAGCTAAAATATGAGATTGAATTGTATTAAAAGCAGATGAAAAATCAATAAAAAGGATTTGTGCATGGGACCTACTTCCCTCAATGTGTTTAAAAAGCAGATGAAGCAGAGTGAGAGTGGCATCTACCACTCCCCTGCGTGGCCTGTAGGCAAATTGCATGGGATCCAATGCATGTTCAGTGATCCTTAAAATCTGTAACCTTACCAATTGTTCACAATTTTTCATTAAAATTGAAGAAAGAGCAACAGGTCTAAAATCATTAAGAGTTTTAGAACTACTACATTTAGGGACTGGAATCACTTTTTAATTGCCTTCTTGAACAGTATCCTTCCAGACCTTTGGTTGTGTCTGCAGGGATTTATTAAAAATATATATTATCTGGTCCATGACTTTTATTCATCTTTTTGTCCTATGAAAGACATTTTCAACATCTTTACATGTGGTGTTGAAATGCTGATTATCCTTGAGTTTATGTTGGAGTTCTTGAACCTCCTGGCTAAAATCAAACTCATCAAAATGGGTATAGAAATGATTAAAAGCATTGGCAAGCTCAGCATCAGATTTAAAACCCTCTAGATAGGCATGGCTACTGTTACTCTGATTCTGGATGCCCGCTATGGTTTTCATACAGGACCAGGCAGAGCCAAGGTTATTTTCAGCCATCCTATCTTCAAGTTTAGACTTATATCTTTGTTTTGCTTTAGTTATCTCGATTTAAAGCTCATTGGTGGCTGTACGTAAATCAAAGGCAGTTCTCTGCTTATGAGCCTGCCTTTTTTTCTGTATACCATCTATTATAGATCTATTCATCCATGGTTTATTATGAGGGTATATCTTAACTTGTTTACAGGGAATAATCATATCGCTACAAAAGGCCACATATGAACAAACAACATCAGTGATTTCATCCAAGTCATTACAAGATTCTTTAAAAATGTCCCAATCTGTGCAGTCGTAACACTCCTGAAGGCACATAACTGATTCTTCAGTCCATTCTTTTGCTTTCTTGGTTTGCACTTTTTCCCTTCTCAAAACAGTTTGATACATGGGGAGGAGTTGTATACAATTATGGTCTGCAGAGCCCAGCGGGGGGAGTGGCATCGATTTATAAGCATCCTTTACTGTGCCATAACAAAGGTCCAGTGTCTTTCCCCGCCTGGTAGGACAGGTGAAATACTGGTAGAAATCTCTGTGTCTTTTTCAGGGATACATGATTGAAATCACCTAAAATGAAGTTTGGCGTGTCTGGGGAGCATGACTGTAGTTTTTGCACTACGTCAGAAATCACAGTGCAAGCAATGGTGGTATTTGCCCTCAAGTGTATGTACACGACTGTTAGGAAAATTTGTGGAAACTCCTGTGGCAAATAAAATGGGTGTAGTGACACAGACAGGAGCTCAATATCAGGCAAACAGATTTTTCTCTAACAGTCACAGAAGTACAATAATGTCTATTAAAGTACACACATACCCAGCCCCCAAGTGTCTTCCCCATTTCACTGGCCTCCCAGTCCATCCGAACAGGTAATCCAAAGCCGTCAATCCACAGGTCTCGGTCCCGATCCCGGTTAAACAACCAGGTCTCCGTGAAGGCCAAGATGCAGTATTCCCTGAAGTCCTTCTGTAGCTGGACATTTCCCTGGAGTTCATCTACCTTGGTCCTAAGGGACTGCACATTCCCAATTATCGTCATGGGCAAAGGGATCCGTCTCATACACTGTTTTCTCAGTCGCAATCGGACGCCTCCACGTTTGCCCCGCTTCCTCTTTTTTCTCTGCCATGTCAAGGATCCAAGCCAGTGATCCTTTCGTATACATTCCGGTAAGTGTAACGTTACATCTGATACACTAGGCAGGTTCCCAGAGCACTTTGAGCAATTTGCATAATTTGCATAAATAGGCAATTAAACTGAGATTATCACAGGTGAATAGGCTAAAAAAATAATAATAGATATCACCATCAAACTTTCTCAGTTGATTACTTATGCTAACATGAGAAAAAAATGTATTGCATGTTTTTGTAATTTAATGTTTAAATATGCAAATGAGGCCATAAACCATCAAATATGCACTCATTTGCATACACACAAAATCATATTCATTGATGAAGCCCGAGTCAAAATTATTTTACTTAGGGTAAAAATGTATACTTGGGGGTATGATTTGGTGAAAAACGTTTAAGGAATCTGATCAGGTGGCAGTGTTTGGACTACTGTATGGATAGATTAAGGAGTGTTCCATGCAGAACAAGTATCCAGCATGCACAAACACACCCAAACTAACCCAAAAGAACAATAACACAATAACTATGTACATGAACTGCAAATGTGCAAACAAACTGTAAAATAACTATATATAGTATGCATGAACAACCACACCATCCCACTTAATAGCCTTCACCATCTTCATAATTTGTTTCTTCATTCCCTTCAGTCTCATCATCTTCATCTGTATGAACTGTGAATGGGTTGCAGCAGCCGACCTCATCCCCTTCACACTTGCAGTAGTCAGTGCAACTGATACTTGCAGCATGGCAGCTACAGTTTCCTTTACTACAGGCCTTCAATGTGCTGCAGCTACAGCTGGTGACATCAAGCAGCTGTACTGGAGCCACTGCCTGGATGGCAAGAGCAGGCATGATAACCCTTCCACCAACCTCCCATCCAAACTTAGTGATGTCTCTTGCTTCTACAGGTGGCTCTCTCTGACCTGCAGCCTTCCACAACATGACCTGAAGATGAGCACGCAGTATGTGTAGCATCAGGTTGGCATCAGTAGGAGGAAGCTTTTTAAGTTTAGGAGGCTTTTTGCTGCGACTGTAAATCTGGTAACGAGTGCTATTCATCGACTTGGCCTTCTTCTGCCCATACAGTGCGACAAAAAACTCAGTCCCAACATCTTTTAGGGCACTGTGAGTAGCATCAGGTTCACCAAGCACTGTATTGAGACCAGGGATAGAATTCCCTAGGATTACTTTCAGGGCAGATGTCTTGCCCTTTCCACAGGGATAGGAAGCAGTGTCGCATCCCGATAGTGCATGCATCCCCAGGAGACCTTGACACCTGTCACCCAATTCTCTGACAGTGGTATTTATATCCAGGATGGTGCCATTCCACTTCTCCATCTGCACTGTTGATTTGACATTGGCCTTCCAAGCCCAGTACACCAACAGAACAAATACATCAGTGTCATCACTCAGGATACGTATTATTGGAGCCCCTGCTTCAGCTGCATGGAGCATGTAGCTAACTAGGGTGATGTCAGCCTCTTCATGCTTCACAATGCAGTCTGTGTCATTCACAAACAAGATGTTATTAGTGGTGAGGTCAAAAGTGCACAGAAGGCATGATAGGTGTTATACCAACAAAATATGACCTTGTATCAGGGAAGTTAAAGATACTGCATGAATGACATTCATATCCATACAAGCAAATGATAAACAATTGCTTGCACTTTAATGAAACACTTACAGTATCCACTACAGTATATCTGGTAAGGCATTAATTTAGATTTTCCAACATACTGTAGATTCTTTACACTTAGATTACTTTATCCAGTCCAGATGGAATTGTCGATGTTAGGGGTATAGTCATTCACCATGGGAGAGAAAAGTGATCAAGTAGAGAGTCAAGTAGCAAGTGAATGTGTCAGTGTCTGGACTAAATATTTTACTGTCAAGTAAAAGCTAATTATGTAATACCATAGAACAATAACTAAGTAAAAGCTAAATGTGTAATACCATAGCAGAAAATCAGGATTGAGAGTCTGGAGAGGTCAGTGAAATGAGACTTTTATTCTCTTTCTCAACCCAGTCTCGGTTTTTAACATTTAATTAATGTCCTGAATTTGACAAGTCAGAGCTTTATTTTCCACTAGCAAGATCTAGGTGGATGCATGTGTATGGATGCTTATGATGACTGACACAAGCACAGAATGTAGGCTGTGGTAAAAAGTGTAGTTGGTGAACTGTGTTCTTTACAGATGTCTGGGAAAGTGGAGCTGAATTGTCAGAATCCTTTTTCTGGCGACTTTCGGCAGTTCTCTTTGTCTGACTTAGCCTTTATGGCTGTCTACTACTACTACTACTACTACTACTACTACTACTACTACTACTGTCTACTAGATTCCTCAAAAGGTTTTCACCAACTCAGACCCCCCAAGTACACATATTTACCCTTAGAAACCTTTTTTGACCCTGGCTTTATCAAATGAATTTAGTTTTGTTTGTATGCTAATTAGCATATTTTTGTTGATTTATGGCCTCATTTGCATATTTAAACATCAAATTACAAAAACATGCAATACATTTTTTTTCTCATCTTAATATGAGTAATCAACTGAGAGAGTTTCATGGTGATATCTATTATTTAAATTTTTTTGCCTATTCACTTGTAATAATCTCACATTAATCGCTATTTATGCTAATTATGCAAATTGCTCAAAGTGCAACTTTGGGCAACCAAGCTAAATTCCATCCAATAGGCCTATAGATGACATTTATGCAATAAAACTGTAGGGTACTCAACATTTCTGGGTTTACTATTGGGCCTATGGGGATCACGACTAGACTATCATGGATACTGAATATTTTTTGTATATTTATTGGTAATAGATTATTTTTAGCTTTGAACATTATTTGAGCTGTTTGATAATCCACAATGTCTGTAAATTTTAGTAATTTGGACTGTAAAAATAACGAGTTTGTGTGTTCCTGATAGCCAATGTTGTGAATGATCCATATTGATCTTTTCTGAATGATGGTTAGTGGCTGTAGCGATGTTTTGTAATTGTTGCCCCAAACCTCAGCGCAGTATTGAAAGTACGGTGAGACGAGGGAACAGTAAAGAGTGTGGAGTGATTTCTGATCCAGAACCTTTTTTGCTTTGTTTATTATTGCAATGCTTCTTGAGACTTTAGTTTGTATGTGTCTGATATGCGATTTCCAATTGATTCTGTCATCTATGGTTACCCCCAAAAATTTAATTTCGTGAACTCTTTCTATTTCAACTCCATCTACTTTTATTAGTACCTGTGTATTCAGTGTACAATTACCAAATAACATTATTTTTGTCTTGCTCAGATTTAGTGATAATCTGTTTCTATCGAACCATTTTTTTAGTTTGTTCATTTCTATAGTGATGTCCTTCTGTAATTTTTGTAAGTTATCCCAAGAATAGAAAATATTTGTGTCATCAGCAAACAACACAAAATGCAATACCTTAGTGACTTTACATATATCATTAATGTACAAAATGAAAAACTTAGGGCCCAACACAGACCCCTGGGGGACCCCGCAAGCAATGTCCAAACATGAAGAAACACAGTCACCCAATTTCACAAACTGCTGTCTCCCACTTAAATAACTTTTCACCCAATCCAGTACTATTCCCCTGATACCATATCTTTCCAATTTCTTGATTAATATTTCATGGTTGATTGTGTCAAAAGCTTTTTTTAAATCAATAAATACTCCAATAGCATATTGCTTGCGATCTATAGCATTTGTGATTTCTTCTATTGCCTCTATTATTGCCAATGATGTTGATCTGTTTGACCTAAACCCATACTGGTTCTCTGCAAGAATTTTGTGTTTTTCTAAAAATGTGTCCAATCTGTTGTTGAAGAGTTTTTCCAGTATTTTTGCGAATTGTGGAAGCAAGGAGACAGGTCTATAGTTTGTGAAATGATGTTTGTTTCCAGCCTTGAATAGAGGTATGACTTTATCTATTTTCATTTTATTTGGAAATGAACCGGTTTGAAATGATAAATTACAGATGTATGTATGTTAATGGCTTAGCAATGCCCTCAATGACCTTTTTTATCAGTGACATATTGATATCATTAAAGTCAGTGGACTGTTTGTTCTTACATTTTTTAACAATATTCAAAATTTCATTTTCATCTACTGCTTGAAGAAACAATGAGCAAGGATTTCTCTCTAATAACTGTTCATCATATGGACCTGAATCAGAGATTTTTCTTGTAAGGTCAGATCCAACACTTACAAAGAATTCATTAAAACTATTAGCCACATCTTTCATGTTATAATTTTCAATATCCTTATCAATGAAATACTTTGGCAGATTATTGTGTTTAGATCCATTTCTTATAATATTGTTTAGTATTTTCCATATTCCTTTAATGTTATTACATTTATATAATGTAATGTTACTTTGGCGGCACGGTGGTGTAGTGGTTAGTGCTGTCGCCTCACAGCAAGAAGGTCTGGGTTCGAGCCCCGTGGCCGGCGAGGGCCTGTCTGTGTGGAGTTTGCATGTTCTCCCTGTGTCCGCGTGGGTTTCCTCCGGGTGCTCCGGTTTCCCCCACAGTCCAAAGACATGCAGGTTAGGTTAACTGGTGACTCTAAATTGACCGTAGGTGTGAGTGTGAATGGTTGTCTGTGTCTGTGTGTCAACCCTGTGATGACCTGGCGACTTGTCCAGGGTGTACCCCGCCTTTCGCCCGTAGTCAGCTGGGATAGGCTCCTGCGACCCTGTAGAACAGGATAAAGTGGCTAGAGATAATGAGATGAAATAATGTTACTTTTTCATTTGTTTTTAATTACTTTTAATGCTCTTGATCATCTGTGAAACAATCAGTTCCTGTTCTCACTTGCATTATCACAGCTATAAATCACACCAGCTTATGTTGTATCTTTAAATGTAAATGTTTCAGTGAGAAACCACACAGTGTCGAGCAGTGGCGTGCACAGACATTTTGGGGGGCAAGTGCTCTGGGGGGAAAAAGGGCACTTTTTTGCGCATGTGGAACGCCTTATTATAAAAGTCTGAGATTTAACCCTCCTCTTGTGTTCGGGTCGCCACTGACCCGTTTTAGTTTTTAAAGGTGTAAAACAACACTTAATGTTAATTTATTACATCAAGGCTTTTTGACTTTGCCAGGAATCTCTAGTTGAACAAAATAGAAAAAGAAATTTTTGTTTTCCTAAATCTGAAAATGGTCTAGCAAAAAATATAATACTTACGGTATGTGCAGTTGTTTCTGTATGCGACGGGCTACTTCACGACAAAATTATTACAGCTTAGGCTTAGAGGGCAAACAATACATTTTCACTCGATTCATGTGTTACCTGGCTGGTGGGGCAGGGGAAGAGCTGACTGACTGCCCGATGTGTTGTCTGCGCTACGACAAGGCCGTGGCTTCCAGGACGCTATGCTGCTGCAACCTCACACTGAATGCATTGCACGCTTGTTCACGTGACAGAGCAAGAGAGACAGAGGTCCGGTGTGTGTGCGGAGGGGGCACACATCGGGACATTATTTTCACACACGCTTTTAATGCCGCGGCTTTTCTAAAAGATCATGTTGACATTGGCCTCAGTAAACTGTAAAAAAAAAAAATTCAAAAGGGCACTTTTTTGGACAAAGGGCAGAGGGGCAGGTGCTTGAGCACCACCTCGTGTCTATCTGTGCACGCCACTGGTGTTGAGTAAAATCAGTCTAACATGCCGAATCTGTAGCTGATAAACAGGACTGTGTGTAATTTCAGGCGAGTCCACACTGAGCAGCAGGAGGACGATTCTGTGATCTACAGCGCTGTGAAAAAGGCCTGATGATGTTTTCACACCTCATTCACCCACAGTGCAGATGAGTTTTTTTTTTTTCTTGTCATCATAAGACCTGGGATTTTTCCCCCAAGCATGAAACTCATTCTGATTTAACTCATTCCCTACGGCAAGCCGCTGACAGCGGCTCGGCGAATTTTCCCATTCCCTACGGAAAACTGGTACTATCAGCTTTGGTGACGTCATACGGAATTCCCTCGGAAACTCCCATAATAAAGCAGTATACGTGAATTTGACCAATCAGAGCTGTAGAGGACTGCACATAGACCACATTTGGATATTATAATTAGCAGGAAACCCGCGTAGGGAAGGTTTCTTATAGCAGGGATAGACTGCTATAATATTATTATAGTATTACAGTATAATATTATAATATAATATTATGACTGATGCTTGTGAAACCTACCTACTTCAGAATTATACAAAAATAATCCCATATTTAGAAAGGATAGGTTTCAAGGACTCGGTAAATGTATACTTTTCTACCTCTAAAATAATTTGTTATGGAGATAGAGACATTTAACTGAATGTACATATTAAATTCGTGATTTTCACAAAAAGTATTCCATCAAAACGTGACTGAAAAAATTGAAGTATTTCGTAAGGAATGAGTTAAGACTTGCTAATATCATAGAAAGTGTCAGTGTATTTGCTGTAAACCTCCAGTTTGGAAGGATACTGAAATTAATTTATTTTCTCCACCTTCTTGTGACTTCTTTATTGTAACTTCTTTATGTTGTTTGAATAAACAGGTTTCGTTTTCTTCTGAGGATGCTTTCAGACAGGTTTAGTTTCACATGTGGAGATATTCGGCTCTGGTAAAAATTAAGAGACCACTTCAATTTCATTTCATTCCAGTGTCTGTGCTGGAATTCCAACACAAGCACACCTCATTTTCCTTAATGAGGTACTGATTAGGTGAGCACCTGAACCAAATCTTATTTAATGAGGAAAAGTATAAAAACCACTGCTGTGGTCATCACTATCCTTTTGCAGTAAGACCAGTTTGGATGGCAAAAACAGTGCTAGTCATGCCTTATATTTAATTGGAATATAAAAATTCATCATGCCAAAAGAGTTAAAAAGAGAAGTTTTGAGAGAGAAAAAGAAGGGTTCAATTCTGGCTTTACTGGCAGAGGGATAGAGTGAGTGTCAGGTTCCTTCCATCCTCAAAATTTCAAAGATACTGTAGCAGTTAATAAGAACAAGGTCAAGCAGCAGACATTGGGGACAACAAAGTTACAGACTGGTAGAGTGTGAAAATGATTCTCCACTGACAAATGATGATTGTCAGCTCCTTCGAATGTCACTCAACAACCATAGGATGACATCAAGTGACCTACAAAAAGAATGACAAATGGCAGCTGGGGTTAAGTGCACAGAAAGGACAGTTCAAAACAAACTCCTTCAGGCAGGGCTGAAGTCACACAAAGCCAGAAAAAAAAGCCCTTCATCAGTGAGAAGCAAAGAAGATCCAGGCTGAGATTGGCTAAAGAACATACTGTAAGGATTGGATCATAAAGGACTGGAGTAAGGTAATCTCTGATGAGTCCAATTTTCAGCTTTTCCCATCATTGGGTTGTCTAATGGTTAGACAAAGACTTACAGAGGTCTGCAAGCCACAGTGTCTCGCACCCATTGTAAAATTTGGTGCAGGATCAGTAATGATCTGGGGGTGCTTCAGCAAGGCTGGAATGAGGCAGATTTTTGTTTGTGAAGGACACATGAATCAAATCACAAACAAGGTTATTCTGGAGGAAAATGTGCTTTGTTCTGCTCTGACAATGTTCTCTAACTCTGAGGATGAGGGTTTCCAGCAGGACAATGCTTCATACTATACAGCCAGGTCAGTCAAGGTGTGGATGGAGGACCACAAGATCAAGACCCTGTTATGGCCAGTCCAATCTCCAGAACTGAACCCCATTCAAAATGTCTAGAATGTGATCATGAGGAAAATGGATGGTTACAAGCCATCAAACAAGGCTGAGCTGAATGAATTTTTGCACCGGAGTGGCATAAAGTTACCCAAGAGCAACGTGAAAGACTGGTGGAGAGTATGCCAAGATGCATGAAAGCTGTGATAAAATGTCAGGGTTATTCCACCAAATATTGATTTCTGAACTCATCCTAAGTTCAAAAATTTGTATTGTGTTGTTTAAAATTGAATGTGATCTTGATTTATATGCATTATTCAAGGTCTGAAAATATTTCACCTTTTTTTTTTACCAGTTGTTATTTTCTATAATAAAATATTCTCTGTGACAATATTTTTATGTGGAATTTGGAGGAAATGTTAGTAGTTTATGGAATAAAACAAAAATATACATGTTTCTCAAACACATACAATGTCTTGGAAAAGTATTCATCCCTCTTGGTGTTTGTCCTGTTTTGTTGCATTACAAGCTGGAATTAAAATGGATTTTTGAGCGGTTAGCACTATTTGATTTACACAACATGCCTACAACTTTAACCCTTTGATGCAAAACATGGGTCAAAAGTGACCCGGCCGAGTTTTTATCTTCTATATCTTTGCAATAAATAAATTCCATCATTCAGTATTCAAGGTATTCCTCAATTAACTTGTTTTTGATCATCATACATCCTTATTTTATTTTTTCCTTTCTTACTTTTTGAATAAAAACACTTTTTGTATCACTACCTGTAGCAGTCCATGTAGGTGGGTGGAGAACAGAAGGACGGCAGGACAGAACGGATTTCACAAACTCCCTTTTATTCAGCTTTTCAGCGTTAAATATATGTTCCCACACACTCAGACACACGCACACACATCAGCCATCTGGTTGTGGAGAGAGAACTCCCTCTGCTCTCACTCTCTTTCCTTAAATAGGGCGCGGTCACTGGGAAGACACACAAACACATTAATTAACAACAGGTGTAGTGATTCTGCCACTTAACTTCCCCGACTCTGCCCTCCTGTCACAGACCGATGCTAGACCACGCCCCCGCTGCCACATACCCCCACCGCCCAACTCAGGCCGGGCAGCCGTCCGGCCCGCAGCCGACTCCCCCCCCCTTGACGGGAGAGGAAGTCCGCCACGACCATCTGTGCCCCCGGCCTGTGGATCACCTTGAAGTTAAAGGGTTGGAGTGCCAGATACCAACATGTGATCCGTGCATTGGCATCCTTCATGCAGTGGAGCCACTGGAGGGGTGTGTGGTCCGAACAGAGGGTGAAAGGGCATCCCAGCAGGTAGTACCGGAGGGCGAGGACCACCCACTTGATCGCCAGGCACTCCTTCTCAATGGTACTGTCGCGCCCCTCACGCACCGACAGCTTGCGACTAATGTACAAGACGGGGCGATCCTCCCCCTCCACCTGCTGGGACAAAACGGACCCCAGCCCTCTGTCTGACTCATCCGTCTGCAACATAAAGGGGAGAGAAAAGTCAGGGAAGTGTAAAAGTGGCCCCCCACACAGTGCAGCCTTAACCTTAGAAAAAGCCCGCTGGCATTGCTCCGTCCACTGGACCGGATCTGGTGCCCCCTTTTTAGTCAGATCAGTCAGTGGGCTGGTGACGTCCGAATAATTAGCTATAAACCTACAATAATCGCCAGCCAGCCCCAGGAACTGTCTCACCCCCTTTTTGGTCTTGGGCCTCGGGCAGGCTGCAATCGCTGCAGTCTTGTTAATTTGGGGATGCACCTGCCCGTTGCCCAAGTGGAAGCCCAGATACCGTACTTCCACCCGCCCAATCGCACACTTCTTCTGGTTGGCCGTGAGACCCGCTCGCCTCAGTGACCTAAGGACGGCCCTCAGGTGTTGTAGGTGCCGCGGCCAGTCATTACTATAAATAATGATATCGTCTAAGTATGCGGCCACATAGGTGGCATGGGAGTGGAGGACCCTGTCCATCAGCCGCTGAAATGTAGCAGGCACCCCAAGCAGCCCAAAAGGAAGTGTGAAGAATTGGTGTAAGCCGAACGGTGTGGAAAAGTCCGTTTTTTCCCGGGATAATGGAGTCAAGGGGATCTGCCAATAACCCTTTGTTAAATCCAGTGTCGAGTAAAAACGAGCCGTGCCTAGCCGATCGAGCAACTCATCAATACGAGGCATTGGGTACGCATCGAATTTAGACACCGCGTTGACTTTTCTATAGTCCACACAGAACCAGACTGACCCGTCGGCCTTGGGTACCAAGACCACCGGGCTGCTCCAGTCACTGTGGGACTCCTCGACGATGCCCATTTCGAGCATGGCCTCGAGTTCTTCCCGAACGACCTTTTTCTTGTGTTCGGGTAACCTGTAAGGGCAGCTACACACTACCACCCCCGGGGGCGTCTCAATGTGGTGCTCTATGAGGTTAGTGCGGCCGGGCGGGGTGAGAACACGTCCGAAAACTCGGTCTGCAACTGGGCAACCTCCGCGAGTTGGGTCAGGGAGAGGTGGTCTCCACAGGGGACCGGAGAGGGACGTGATGCTAATGTTCCTTTTTGAACCTCCGGCCCCAGCTCCGCCTTCTCCGGAACCACCGACACCAACGCCACGGGGACCTCTTCGTTCCAGAGTTTGAGTAGGTTGAGGTGGTAAATCTGTAGCGCCCCACCCCTGTCCGTTCGCTTCACCTCATAGTCGACGTCCCCGACTCGCCATGTGACCTCAAAGGGTCCTTGCCACTTGACGACTAATTTAGAGCTCGATGTGGGCAACAGTACGAGTACTTTCTTTCCCAGTGCAAACTCTCTAAGGCGCGTACCCTTGTCGTACAGGCGGGTTTGCCGTTCTTGGGCCTGCCGCAAATTCTCCTGGGTTAGGTGTGTGAGTGTGTGGAGTTTTGCGTGCAGGTCAATAACGTATTGAATTTCATTTTTGCTTGGTGAAGGTCCCTCCTCCCAATTTTCTCACAGCACATCTAAAATGCCGTGCGGCTTACGCCCATATAATAAATAATTCAAACGGGGAGAACCCCGTGGAGGCTTGGGGGACCTCTTGCACTGCAAAGAGCAAGGGTTCGAGCCATTTATCCCAGTTACGCGCGTCCTCACTTACAAATTTTTTAATTATGTTTTTAAGGGTGCGATTAAACCGTTCCACTAAACCGTCCGTTTGTGGGTGATACACGCTGGTGCGGATCGGCTTAATACCTAATAACCCATACAGTTCGTTCAGTGTTCGTGACATAAACAAGGTGCCTTGATCAGTCAGAATCTCTTTCGGGATTCCAACTCGGGAGATGATGCAGAAGAGCGCCTCCGTAATACTGCGTGCTGAGATATTGTGAAGAGGCACTGCTTCCGGGTATCGCGTTGCATAGTCCACCAGAACTAATATAAAGTGGTACCCTCGTGCTGACCGATCTAATGGCCCGACGAGATCCATCCCAATTTTTTCGAACGGGGTCTCGATTAACAGTAGAGGGCGCAAAGGTGCTTTTGGAATGGCCGCTGGATTTACTAACTGGCATTCGCGGCATGTCGTACACCACCTACAGACATCGCCGCGAATCCCCGGCCAATAAAATCGGGCCATTATTCGGGCTAGTGTTTTATCCTGCCCTAAGTGTCCAGCCATGGGATTAAAATGAGCCGCCTGGAATACCAATTCCTGGCGGCTCTTGGGAATTAAAAGCTGCGTGACTCGCTCTTTAGTTTGAGTGTCCTGTGTCACTCGGTATAATCTATCCTTCATAATTGCGAAGTAGTGGAAGGACGGGGTGGCGTTCGGCTGGAGCGTTTGACCATCGATTACTCTCACTTGGTCAAACGCATGCCGCAGAGTCTCGTCTCGTGACTGCTCTAATGGGAAATCCGCGAGGGATTCCCCAATAGAGAGAGGAGGAGCTGGCAGCTCTTCACTCTGACGCGGAGATGACGTAGACGGCTCTGTGACAGCTGCCCCCGCCAAAGCGACACCGGGACCTCCCCCTGTCAAATGGCAGGACCCACTATTTACTAGGCATGTCATTAAACCCCGAAATCCCGGCCAATCAGTCCCCAAAATTAAAGAGTGGGTAAGGCGAGGATTAACCGCCGCCTTCACTATAAATTTCTCCCCTCTGAAAATAATGTGGACCGACACCAAAGGGTAGCGGTGAACATCCCCGTGCACACACAACACCTTCACCCCTTGTGCTCCCCCCAATGCCTCGTCTTGAACCAGGCTTTGGCAAATTGAGGTCTGATTACAACCAGAATCCACCAACGCCTGATATGTAGCCCCTTGGATACTCACCGGTATGCGATACGCTCCGGCCCAATCGAGGGCAGCCTCTGGCACATCGGGGATCCGAACCACCGCGCCCACCTCCATCACCGTGCACTGCTGTTGAAGGTGGCCTGGCTCCCCGCATCGCCAGCAAACCGGCCCGGGCTTTCCCTCTGCACCGGTGATCTGGGGCTCACTCACCTGAGGTGGGGGAGAAACAGACACAGAAGGGAGAAACGGGAGGGCACTGCGGGTGCGGCGGGCCGGCTGGGGTGGTGCCGGCCCCCGCCTCCGCGGTGGGGGAACGGGGAGAGGACGGGACACAGGAGGAGGGGGAGAGAGAGAGAGAGAGAGAAGAGGAGAGAAGAGAAGATGCCATCTGCTGTCCTGCCGCCGGGACAGCTGCCAGATGATCCTCCGCCAGCTCGATTGCCTGATCCAGCGACGCCGGGCGGTGGCACTGGACCCACTCTGCGGTTCCCGCTGGTAAACGCGTGACGAACTGTTCCAGTACCACCTGGTCGATGAGTCCCTCGGCGTCGCAACTGTCAGCCCTCAACCACTGCCAGCAGGCGTCCCGGAGTTGCTGGCCAAACGCAAACGGCCGGCCGACTTCCTCCAAGCGCAGACTGTGGAAAAGCTGATGTTGTTGCTCCGGGGTGTGTCCCACCCGCTGGAGGACGGCCCAGCGAAGGTCCGCGTAGGCCAGCCGTCGGTCGGCGGGGAGCTGTAGCGCGGCCAGCTGCGCCTCTCCCGTTAGTAGGGGGAGGAGGCGCGCCGCGCGCTGTTCCACCGGCCACCCCGAGGTCTCTGCTACCTGCTCAAAGAGCGTGAAGAATGCCTCGGGGTCGTCCTACGGGCCCATCTTCGTGAGGGTGAGGGGGGAAGGGCCTGCGGCGGTGGAGATGGTGGACCCCGCCGATGCGAGGAGGTGCCGGAACGCCCGACGATCTTCCTGTTGCGCCAGCACCAGGGCCTCGAACCGTTGTTCTTGCTCCTTTCGGAGGGCGAGCAGAGCCTGGTGCTGGCTCTGTTGGGCCGTGGCGAGGGCGTGGATCAGGTCGGCGAAGGTGGAGGACTCCATGGGGCTGTTGTCTTCTGTGCTCAGGTCCCGGGTTTCGGCACCACTGTAGCAGTCCATGTAGGTGGGTGGAGCACAGAAGGACGGCAGGACAGAATGGATTTCACAAACTCTCTTTTATTCAGCTTTTCAGCGTTAAATATATGTTCCCACACACTCAGACACACGCACACACATCAGCCGTCTGGTTGTGGAGAGAGAACTCCCTCTGCTCTCGCTCTCTCTCCTTAAATAGGGCGCGGTCACTGGGAAGACACACAAACACATTAATTAACAACAGGTGTAGTGATTCTGCCACTTAACTTCCCCGACTCCGCCCTCCTGTCACAGACCGATGCTAGACCATGCCCCCGCTGCCACACTACCCTTCTAATGCACAACATGGGTCAAAAACAACCTGCATTCATTTTCCAGGTTATTTCATGTATGGCTGAGTGTTTCTATGATATACTTTTGAAATAAATTCATTTTGTCATTTACTTTTCCAAATATGCAGTAAATATCTTGTTTTTGTTTAGCACAAATCATCATTTTTATTTTTCCTTTCTTAAGTTATGAACAAGCACAGCTTTTGTAATTCTACATCAAGTTTACACACATGGGTCAGAAACGACCCACATGCATTTACTCCAGCGTTTGGTGGGAACTGTGAATTGTGCTTGTGTCCGACATTTCACAGTTCAGCACAGCGCCCTTTGCCCATCTAATACATGGAAGTAATGTTTTTCAATTGTTCTAACATTACCTTAGAAAAAAATTGATTATGTTTAGGTTACCTTGAGAGTGAGTAGATTACTTGTCAGAAAGTTATAAGTAATTACTATTAGCTACCGAGCTGTTGACATATTCTACTTTAGTTAGCTAATTTTATTGTAGTTGGCTTAGCTAACTACATCTCATCTCATCTCATTATCTCTAGCCGCTTTATCCTTCTACAGGGTCGCAGGCAAGCTGGAGCCTATCCCAGCTGACTACGGGCGAAAGGCGGGGTACACCCTGGACAAGTCGCCAAGTCATCACAGGGCTGACACATAGACACAGACAACCATTCACACTCACATTCACACCTACGGTCAATTTAGAGTCACCAGTTAACCTAACCTGCATGTCTTTGGACTGTGGGGGAAACCGGAGCACCCGGAGAAAACCCACGCGGACACGGGGAGAACATGCAAACTCCACACAGAAAGGCCCTCGCCGGCTACGGGGCTCGAAACCAGGACCTTCTTGCTGTGAGGCGACAGCGCTAACCACTACACCACTGTGCCGCCCCAGCTAACTACATAGTTAATAAATAAATAACTGGCCCCATTCACTGCTAAAGTAATTACTTGAATCAAATTATTATTATAGTATTAAGACATTTAATTTTAAATCACACTTGGATGACCTATGTGTAGTAATATAAAAAGTATTTTTGTTCATAAAGTCTCATCTCATCTCATTATCTCTAGCCGCTTTATCTTTCTACAGGGTCGCAGGCAAGCTGGAGCCTATCCCAGCTGACTACGGGCGAAAGGCGGGTACACCCTGGACAAGTCGCCAGGTCATCACAGGGCTGTTCATAAAGTAGGAAAGAAAAATTTAAATTAATGATTTGTGGTAATTAAAAACAAGATATTTAAAGAATACTTGGAATATTCAATCATAAAATAAATTGATTTCAAAAGATAGAGCAAAGAAAAACTCGGTCAGCATGAAATAACCTGGAAAATGAATGCGGGTCATTTTTGACCCATGTTGTGCATTAGAAGGGGTGTGCATATGTTTTGCATCAAAGGGTTAAAGGCACAAATTGTTTTTTTTTTGTTTGTTTTTTTAATTGTGACACCAACAAAAAATAAGATGAAAAAAAACCCAGAAACCTGCAGTGTGTGTAGCCGGTGCCAGTGGCGTGCACAGATTGACACAAGGTGGTGCTCAAGCACCTGCCCCTCTGCCCTCTGTCCAAAAAAGTGCCCTTTTGAATTTTTTTTTACACTTTACTGAGGCCAATGTTGACATGATCTTTTAGAAAAGCCGCGGCATTAAAAGCGTGTGTGAAAATAATGTCCCGATGTGTGCCCCCTCCGCACACACACCGGACCTCTGTCTCTCTTGCTCTGTCACGTGAACAAGCATGCAGTGCATTCAATATGAGGTTGCAGCAGCATAGCGTCCTGGAAGCCACGGCCTTGTCGTAGCGCAGACAACACATCGGGCAGTCAGTCAGCTCTTCCCCTGCCCCACCAGCCAGGTAACACATGAATCGAGTGAAAATGTATTGTTTGCCCTCTAAGCCCAAGCCGTAATTATTTTGTCGTGAAGTAGCCCGTCGCATACAGAAACAACTGCACATAAGTATTATATTTTTTGCTAGACCATTTTCAGATTTAGGAAAACAAAAATTTATTTTTCTATTTTGTTCAACTAGAGATTCCTGGCAAAGTCAAAAAGCCTTGATGTAATAAATTAACATTAAGTGGTTGTTTTACACCTTTAAAAATTAAAACGGGTCAGTGGCGACCCGAACACAAGAGGAGGGTTAAATCTCAGACTTTTATAATAAGGTGTTCCACATGCACAAAAAAGTGCCCTTTTTTCCCCCCAGAGCACTTGCCCCCCAAAATGTCTGTGCACGCCACTGGTCGGCGCACTCTGCACTTCGCCGACTACCTGCGTTGTGTTCTGGTGCTGACTGAAGACAGGAAGCTGACACTCTTTAATCTGTACAAATTCACATTAGAACAAAGATTCTGGTTTCTATCATCACATAATGAGTGAGCCTCTCTCTGTCTCGTAGAATGCAGACTCCGTACTATCTAATAGTATGTCAAAACCAGAAAATAAAATACAGAAGAATTATCATGGAAAATAAATACATCGCATTAGGCTCATGTGTAGCATCTGTATATGTATGTGTCATGTTGCATGTTATTTCTGTCATTAACTAATCACTTTTAGCTTTTACATTTAACATTATGCAACATGAAGTAAACCACCTTTGGCTAGCCAACACATACAGTAACATGCATGATGAAAAATGCACGTGCTTTACTTCTTGCTGCTCAGTGCCATTGAACATTAAACCATACAAGAAAACATTCCAATGAACACATTACATTTTAAACCTGGCATTGGGAGTACCAAAATATTTGTCATTCTTTAACCTGTTACATTCACCCCTCTTTAATTTCGCCAAAATCTTTAATGCGTAGAGGGTAAAAAATAAACAAAAGATACAAAACAAGGCTCATGTTCACTTGGTCCAAGATAACTCTGGGGACTTTCCCATACACAGCATATAAAGCTACTTAAAAAGTAAGTTGAAAGAAAACAGTAGTTGATCAGACTACTGCCTCTTCTAGTGAGTATGATGCCTTTTACACCATACAAAATCTTGGAACACTTTCCCTCCCATATGAACATCTCATTGCTCAAGTCAAACTACACATGATAAAGAAAAGTAATAAAGAAAAGTATATCACAGCACTTAAGTCTCTACTTTTCCTTCTATCTGAAATAGGGTGAGTAAAGACAGTGACCTTCTATTGACTCCTTCAACAAAACCCTTGGTGAGTGGTTTCTGCACCATGTTCTCTATCAGGCGATTAACTGCCTCAACAACCCTGCCAGTACATGTCCTGACTACCTGTGTCTCAGGCCCTTGTGCTTGTGTGGGTGTCTGACTATCAGTCATAGTAACAGGTGAGGTGACATTAGGGGTTTCGCCTAAGTCAGAAACATCAGTTGGGAAGTCAGAGTCAGTGTCGGTCATGTGTGAGGCAGGGGGCACACTGGAGCCAGGTAAGTTTTCCACAGGTGAGTCTTCCTTTTCGTCTTGACCTCTGACCTTGTCAGACTGGGTTCTGGTGGGTGTCAGTTGAGCAGAGTCTCTGGACAGAGAGGGGGCTGTCTCATTCTCCACCTTGGACTCATCAGCTTCTCCCATTGACTCACACACAGCCTCAGATGATGCATTTAACCACAAGCAGGTATGGTTCTCAGAAGAGTCTACTGCCAGGCCACTCAAAGCATCAACAGATGGAGGCTGGAACTCACTATCTACATCTGAGGCATCTTCATCCAGCTCCTCCCTGCTTTTTTCTGGGACAGGTAAGAAGCTCACATCCAACATCAGGTTCCAATGGACGACTTTGGTCTTTCCACTCTCATCCCCAACTTTGTAAACGTGAGTCTGAGGCTTCCGGTCTATGATGGTATACATGGTGGGCTCCCACTTGTCCGCTATCTTCCTCTTCCCTCTCTCCACTTTATTGGCCAGCAAGACTTGGTCGCCAATGTTCAAGTGGGTTCCACGGACTCTCTTGTCGTAGCTTGAGCTATGCCAGCAGCCACATGGAGGTTCGCAATCAGCTTTTCTGCATAGGTCTTATAATTCACCATGACTGGATCTTTCAGGACTTGTTTGAAGACCATATCTACTGGGAGTCTGGGGACTCGACCATACATCAAGTAGAATGGAGGATATCCAGTTGTTTCATGAATGGTGGCATTATAAGCAAAGGTCAAAGTCTGTATCTGTTGGGCCCAGTGTTGTTTGGCTGCTAGTGGTAGGGCACGCAACATACTGCCAAGCGTCCTATTGAACCTTTCAGTTTGCCCATTTCCCATGGGATGGTATGCTGTTGTGTGTGTTTTTGTAATCCCCGCGAGGCTGAGGAGTTCAGCAATGAGTTTACTTTCAAAATTGGCTCCCCGATCGGAATGTATTCGCTCTGGAAAACCATAGATGTAGAACACGTTATTCCATAATTTCTTTGCTATTTGCTTTGCAGTCTGGTTGATGCAGGGGAACGCATGAGCCAATTTTGTGAAGTGGTCTGTTATGACCAACATGTCAACATATCTTTGTTTACTGTCCTCAGCACTCCAAA
The DNA here is from genome assembly GCF_027579695.1 of Neoarius graeffei. Taxonomy (NCBI): domain Eukaryota; kingdom Metazoa; phylum Chordata; class Actinopteri; order Siluriformes; family Ariidae; genus Neoarius; species Neoarius graeffei. Next base: position 66,263,762 of record NC_083587.1, read on the forward strand.
AATCAATACACACCAGTTCCATGGGTGCCAAAGTGTGAATACTCTCCAAGGGAACCCAGGCAGCTGGTTCAGGGGTCTTCGCAAGGATACAGCGTTGGCAGCACTTCACATACTCCTTGATGTCTCTTCCCATCTGCGGCCAGAAGAAGCGCTATCGGGCGAAATGCGCTATTCTAGTTTGCCCTTGATGCCCAGCAAGATCATGCACACCAGCGAGAGCCTTGGCCTTCAAGCTAATAGGTAGCACAAACTGGTACCTCTTCTCTCCACTTAACCTTCCTCTAGTGTTCGGGTCGGCACCAACCTGTTTTTAGGTTTAGCATGCATAAAAGTACTACATAAATTTATTTATTGCATCAAGACTTTTTGACTTTGTCAGGAACTTCTATTTAAACAAAATAAAATCCAAAAAAAATTTTTTACTAAATTATAAAATGCTCTGGTGAAAATTGTGACCTTTGTGTTGTTAGGGTCAATTTCGACCCAGCTACAATATAAGATTATAAAACAATAATAAATGCCAAAACTGAAATCATAAACACACAATCAGCCAACAGCCTACAGCCAGCTCTTCCTCCAACCACTTGAGCTTCAGTCAGGGGCTTTTCTCTTTGCCTGTTTGACAGAACAAACAAAGACAGACATGTCCAGGCATGTAAGGCCAATTGAGTTTAGAGTTGGTGACTTGCAGAGTACACATCTCCAATTTACAGCATGCAACAATGAGAAGAGGACTGAATGTAAGCCAAGCTCTGGATCATATCTTTGCTGATAATGAGGCAGAGGACATAGAGCAGTATAGCAATGGAGATGAGCAGGTCTCTGAGGAGGAAGATGATGTGGTGTTTCAACTGGAAGACACAGACACATCTGATCAGTCTGATGAGGAGGTCACCGGTGCTGAAGCTGCTCCTGCTGAAACATTCAGATCCAAAAGTGGCAACATCTGTTGGAGCTCAGTACCTCCTGATGTACATGGCAGGACAGCTGCTGCAAATGTCATCAAAATGACCCCTGGGATCACAAGGTTTGCGGTGACGAGAGTGACATCAAGTCATGTTTTGATCTGTTTATGCCATTGTCACTAAAAAAATTCACAATTGCTATGACAAACCTTGAAGGAAAAAAAGTCCATGGCAACATGTGGAATGACATTGATGAGGAATGCCTGGATGCCTACATTGGTGTTCTTCTCCTTGCTGGAGTGTACAGATCCAGCAATGAGGCTACTGATAGTCTCTGGGATGCATCGACAGGCAGGAATATTTTCCGGGCAACAATGTCACTTCAGACCTTTCAAATGATATCAAAAGTCCTCAGATTTGACAACAGAGACACCAGAGCAAAATCTGACAAGCTTGCTCCCATCAGGGATGTCTGGGAGAGATGGGTGCAACTCCTTCCACTGATGTTCAACCCAGGGCCAGAGGTGACAATAGATGAATGTTTTCTCCCTTTCCATGGAAAATGCCCATTCTGGCAATACAGTACATGCCCAGTAAGCCAGGCAAATATGGCATAAAAATCTGGGCATGCCTGGATGCCTACCTTGGTGTTCTTCTCCTTGCTGGAGTGTACAGATCCAGCAATGAGGCCAGTGATAGTCAACAGAGAAAAAAAAAGACTTGTTTTTTGCCCTTTTCTTGAATTAAATATATATGGGTCGAAATTGACCCGAAACACCATAGATGTTACTATAGTTGATAATATTAAAATTAAAATCTTTTTTTTGAACATTTAAGAGATGTGATCTAATACCCCTCAGTAATAGTCAGGTAACAGAACAACCTTTTATTTGTTTACATTATTCTCTTGAGGTTCATTTGACCACTTTTTCATATTGAAAATGAGGGATATGCTGTTAAAAGAAAGGCCCAGGGGGCCACAACAAAAATATTAAAACCAATCTTTTCATGGATAAGGGAGCCTAACAAGGTATCCAAGAGGTAAGAAACAAATTGGATGATAAATAATTGTTTTTAGGGTATTTTATGGCTGATTTAAGACACGGGTCAAAACTGACCCGTTAACATAAGAGATAATAACAGAAAGCTAACACCAGAGGAAGGTTAATGGGTCTTTGGTTACCCTATATAGAACCCCATCCTGGACTTTTAGGTGGTGCTACTGCTTGCACAGTGTCTGGGCCGTAGGAGTTAACCCACTTCTCCCTCGCCTAGGTGGTGGCTCACCCCTCTGAACGAGCGGCAGGACCTCCTTGATAACCAGATCCATTTCCTGGCTTTGCCTAAGCTCACCGATGGAGAGAGCTGGAGGTGTGTCCTGTTCTGAGGGCACCACCTGGGGAAGAGCCATGAGAAACTGCATCGCTCTGATCTCTGCCCCCTTTTCCCACTCTATGCGAGCTTCACAGGCAGACCTCACATGTGAGGGTTCTTGATTGCCAGCCAGCCTGTCTTGAGTGACGTCTATGGTCGCACAACAGCCTGCATCTTCTGCCCGGAGACACTGGACCTTGCAATGGAAGACATCCTGGACTTTCTCCTCCTTTGTTCCCTCTGCTTCAGCCAAAAGACCTTCATACAGCTCACTGATCAACCTGTGGCTCACTGACTTGGCAAAAGGGTCTCTACTGAGGGCATCCGCCATGATGTTCTTTACCCCAGGGATGTGTTTGATACTGAATGTGTATGGGGAAAGCTTTGCCACCCACTGTTGTTCGCAAGCATCAAGTTTTGGCTTTGTCATTATATAAGTTAAATGATTATTGCCAGTCCACACTGTAAAAGTGTGGCCCTTCAACCAGTGACTGAATTTTTCACAAACACTCCATTTGAGCACCAAGAATTCTAGGCGGTGGGCAGGATACCTGTTTTGTGAGCCAGAGAGGGTCTTGCTCACAAAGGCGATCGGGCGTGCCTTTGTCTCCCCTTCTGGTATCTGCAACAGAACTGCCCCAAGGCCGTCGAGAGACGCATCAACGGACAGAACCAGGGGCTTAGAGAAGTCTGGATGGGTGAGGACCACACAGTTCAGGAGCTTCTCCTTGAGGCTGGTGAAAGCAGAGTCACAGTCAGGGGTCCAGTCTGCAGGTTTGAGCTTTCTGTAGACTCCTGGATTCTGAGTGTACTTTCTGGCCTTTCTTTGCCATTTCTGGCCAGCTGTGAGGGCGAACAGGGGTTTTGCGATGGAGGAGCAATGTGGTATGAAGTGCTGGTAATAAAATACCATTCCCAGGAATTACTTCACTCTGCGGACTGAAGGTGTGCAGCCATCATCTTCCATCAAAGCCCTCTTCGACATGTTGGCGATGACCTCAACCTTCTCTGGGTCATCTGCAACACCGTCACTGTCAACAATGTGTCCGAGGAACTTCACGGACCTCCTTACCAGATGGCACTTCTTCGGACTCAACTTCAGGTTGTGCTCCTGCAACCTCTGGAAAACAACTTCCAACCTGCTGAGGGCCTGCTGTTCATTGGGAGCAAAAATCAAGAGGTCATCTAAGTAGCACAAGAGACTGCTAAAGTTTAGATCACCAAATATGCTCAGCATCATCCTCATGAAGGACGCTAGACTGTTGCAAAGCCCCTGCGGCATTCTGTTATACTCATGCAGTGGTGTTGTGAAGGCAGTATATTTCTTGTCTTCCTCGTGCATGGACAGGTTATAAAAACCAGATGTGAGGTCCATGGTGCTGAAGACCACATTACCGCCAAGGGCAGCCAAGCAGTCCAATTGATGGGGCAAATGATCAATCCTTGATGGTTCTCGCATTCAGCCATTGAAGTCGGTGCATATACGAAGATTGCCATTTTTCTTCCAAACCATCACGAGTGGGGAAGCATATTCACTCATTGATTTCTGTACGATTCCCTGCTCTTCCATCTCGGTGAGAACTTGACGCAGCCTTTGATAGTGTGCTGGTGGCACTCTACGATACAGAAGATGAAATGGATGGTCGTCAGTGAGGCAGATTCTATGCACAAATCCCTTGGCTTATCCACAGTCTAGATTGTGCCTTGAGAAAACATCATGATACTTCTCAAGCAATGTCATGAGTTGGAGCTTGGTGGAGGGGCTCGCTTCACATTGGTCAATGTTGAAGTTTCCAAGACCAGACTTCTGCAGCCTGTCTTTCAGGTCAGTGCTGTCATCCTGCTTCACGTGAGTCACTTTAACAGAGCCATTATCACTCTGAGAGGAACCCTGGAACAGTGTGAGGTCTTCAGCCGCAACACAAGGAGAGGCATCCACCAGCTTGCTATTCTTTCTTAAGGTATGTGGTTTGTCGGAAATGTTGGTGATTTTCATGGGGATCCAGCCATCTCCCCATAGCGGTGTGACCACTCTCCCCACCATGATGCCCTGAGGCACACACCTGGAGGTGGTAGGCTCCACAATAACTGTGCTCCCAGATTACTTGGGCACATTACTTGGCAGTCTACCCCACAGTAGGTACTCTTGTTTGGGGAGGAGAGTCACTGCCTGGGTTAGCATCACTGTCCTGACCTTTTCCGGCACATCTTCACCCCTCCATCTTGTGAGGTTTAAATGGTGCAGCACATATTTCAGCATGTTGATGCCTACAATGATGTTATCTTTCTGGCCAGTGACCACAAGGACTGGGACTGTGCACTTCACCCCATACAGACTCAGTTCCATGTCATACATGCACTTAGGGCTCACCTGTACTCCTCCACAGCCAACAAGGATGATGCGCTGTGGAAGTTCCTGCTGTTGGGTCAGGATGCTATCTGATAGCAATCTCTGCTCTACCTCTTCACTTATCATGCAGGCCATTGACCCTGTATCAAGGAGCCCTTGTAACTGAGCACGGCCATTAACTGGCACTGGTGTGTGAAATAACTCACTGAACATCTCGATTGTGTGAATATTCTGAACAATTACTGTACAATTATCTGACATTGCTTTACAAACATTGACATACATCTCCTTTAATTCTTCACTTTCTTCAAGGGTCGATGCTTTAACGCTCACACATCCCCTCTCCGTATGTAAGCCATCTAGTTTAAACTTGCTCCACTTCTCTCCTGGTCAGGCCGTGCTTGGGCTGGCTGTGGCTGTGGTTGTGGATGGGTGTTAATTCTTGGCTGGCACTGTTGGCATTCCCTCTTCCAGTGGCCGGGCTTGTAACAGCCCATACAGAGGTTTGCCTGTCTACAGTGCACAGTAGCTGAGTGTTCAGCAGACTGACAGACTCTACATCTACTCTGAACAATGGCTACTGGCCCCCTGCTGGGTGGAGCGACTGCTGCTATCTGGACCTGCTGCTCCAGCACACGGTTCAACAAACCAATGAGAGACTGGACGCATATGCTCTCAGTCTGAGGAGAGGATGAAGGCCCCATTGACTTTGGGTAGCAGGTAAGATTGGTGGTGTTAGCAATGACTGTCTCTATTGCTGAAGTCTGAGCATGTGCACCAATGTTCTTTGGCCAGTAAGATTTGGCTTGAAACATTGTTCTGACCTCTCTCTGATGTTCGATGAGGTGTTCCTGAATCTCGTTGGCTGTCCACTTCTCTGATGCTTTGCACTTTAGGACACTTGCAAGAGCAGGGTCAGGACAGTGTTTCACTAGCATCATTGTGACTTCATGAGAGGGGTCCTCATTGTTTCGCCCCTGCCTTCTCAGACACTCATCCGCGACATCCACAGCCTTATTCAAACATATCCAGTAGTCCATGGGACTTTCTCCAGCCATAGGAAGAGTGTTATAGAAATCTGCTAGAGGCATTGAGGAGTAGGTTACCTCACTGAAATGTTGTTTCTGTTAGGACTAGGACTGTTTTGGCCTCTAGAGGCCGCTGTTATTTCCTTTTCATGTCGTGTTTATTTTGGCCTCTAGAGGCCGCCACTGTTCCTGTGTTTTGTGTTTGTGTTAATTGCCTAATTATCTTCACCTGTGTCCTTAATTAGTTTGTCTATTTATACCCCTGAGTTCAGTCCTCTTGTCACGGAGTCTTTGTGCTGTTATGTTTATCTCCAGTTTCCTTTGTACTGTGTTTTTTGATCTTCTTAGCTTTTGAATTTTTGCACTTTGCTTTTCTTTTGGATTATACACTTTGGTTTTTTTTTGTCTTTTGTTTTGCCCTGTATATAGTGTATATAGTTTAAATAAACCTTTTGATTCTTTTTCTACTTCTGCCTCACGCCTCTGCATTTGAGTCATCCCCCTGGTGGCCTAGTGGGGGTTTGCTGGATTATCACACCAACGAACCAGGTTCGAATCCCAGCAAAACCCTAACAGAAGTGGGGGTTTGCTGGATTATCACACCAACGAACCAGGTTCGAATCCCAGCAAAACCCTAACAGAAAGACTCCGTCATGACCGACTCAGCAGAGGCTGCTTCAACTGTCTACCCGGCCAACCTTCAGGGAATTATGGCAGCTTTGACACGCTTCGGAGCGACCATGGACGCTCATGGACGTACACTCACCAGCCAACGTGAGGCCCTCGCTCGCCACGAGGAACTGCTTCAGCAAATTGGGAAAACCCTGGCACAGCTGACATCTCTGCCTGCATCTCCAGTTCCTGCTCCTGATCCAGCTCCCACTCCTGCTCCAGTGCCTCCTGCAATGCTGCCTTCTTCACCTCGCGAACCCAGCCTTCCTGCACCACAGAGGTATGACGGCAAGCACAGTGAGTGCCGAGAGTTCCTTACCCAGTGTCAACTCACCTTTGAGCTTCAGCCTACCACCTACACTACGGATCGCCGCAAGATTGCCTTTGTGATCACCTTATTAGCTGGTAAGGCGCGAGCCTGGGCTACTGCTATCTGGCAAAGACAGGGACCTGAGTGCTTTGATTTCCAGCTGTTTTCTGAAGAGATGCTTCGGGTCTTCGATCAGGCAGACATCAGTACCGACGCAGCCCGAAAGCTCATGTCCATCCGGCAAGGAGGAAGCGTCGCAGATTACGCCATCTCGTTCCGAACACTCGCAGCAGTAAGTGGATGGAACGAGACTGCCCTGGTGTCAGCCTTCCACCATGGTCTGTCTGACCCCATCAAGGACGGTCTGGCCTCTATTGGATGCCCAAGTGACCTTGAAACCCTCATCTCACATGCTATTCGTCTGGACAACAGGATGAGAGAACGCCACCAAGCCTTGAGCCCCCCCAGCCTCCCTACCTCTACCTGGAGACCGTCTACCTCCTTCAGTGACTGTCCAGAACCCATGCAAGTGGGTCGTACTCGCCTCTCCGCATCTGAGAGGGAGCGCAGAAGGAGGGACAAGTGCTGCATCTACTGTGGCAAGGCTGGTCATTTCCGAGCATCATGTCCCGAACTCTTGGGAAAAGGACCGCCCCGTCCAGCCGAGGGAGGGTTGTGACGGGGCCTACCCTCTCTCCCGGACTCCCTGGCCAAGGAATCTACATCCCGGTCTCCATCTCCTGGGGTGAGTCTATCCACTCTTGTCAAGCTTTGTTAGACTCAGGGGCAGCTGGGAACTTTATGGATATTCACTTCGCCCAAAGCATCAATATTCCGACTGCACCTCTTGAAGTCCCACTGTCTGTGTCTGCCCTCGATGGCCAAGCGTTAGGTGATGGAAGAGTCACCCAAGTTACTTCTCCAGTTTTCCTCCAGTCTCAAGGTCACAAGGAAGAAATATCCCTGCACCTGATTCCTTCACCTGAGTTCCCAGTTATTCTAGGCCTTCCTTGGCTTACTCGCCACAACCCTCGCATAGACTGGGTAACAAGCCAGGTTGTGGAATGGGGCCCTGCATGCCATGCCTCTTGTCTGCTCTCTAGCTCTCCTGTGTCTCCTGCCGAGCCCCCTGATCTCACCGAGTTATCTCAAGTTCCCACAGAGTACTGGGATCTCAAGGAGGTATTCAGCAAGAGCAGGGCCGCCGTTCTTCCTCCGCACCGGGCCTACGACTGTGCCATCGACTTGCTCCCTGGGACTACCCCTCCTCGTGGCAGACTGTTTTCCCTCTCTCAGCCAGAACGCAAGGCCATGGAGGAATACCTCAAAGACGCCCTGGTCTCTGGGTTCATTCGACCCTCCACCTCACCTGCTGGAGCCGGCTTCTTCTTTGTCGGCAAGAAGGATGGGGGGCTCCGACCATGTATTGATTACAGGGGCCTGAATAAGATCACTGTGCGCAACCGATATCCCCTTCCGCTGATGTCCACAGCTTTCGACCTGCTCCAAGGCGCCACCGTCTTCACCAAGTTGGACCTACGGAACGCATACCACCTCATCCGTATCCGACAGGGAGACGAGTGGAAGACTGCCTTTAACACCCCGTCTGGGCACTACGAATACCAGGTGATGCCCTTCGGACTCACCAACGCACCAGCTGTTTTTCAGGCCCTAATCAACGACGTCTTAAGGGACATGATTAACCTATACGTTTTTGTCTACCTCGACGACATCCTTATCTTTTCCAAGACCGTGCAGGAGCACCGCCACCATGTCCGCCAGGTTCTCCAGAGGCTGCTACAGAACAATCTGTTCGCCAAGGCCCAGAAATGCGAATTTCATGTTCCCGAGGTCTCCTTTCTGGGATTTATTGTACGGACAGGCCAACTCCAAATGGACCCTGCCAAGACCCTGGCCGTCCGGGATTGGCCTACTCCCAAGTCCGTTAAGGAGGTTCAGCGGTTCTTAGGATTCGCTAACTTCTACCGCAAGTTCATCAGGAACTTCAGTTCTGTGGCAGCACCCATGTCAGACCTCACCAAAGGGACAGGTGGATCTTATGGCTGGTCTCCTCAGGCAGAAAAGGCGTTCAAAGACCTCAAGGACCGCTTCTGCACGGCACCCATTCTGGTTCTCCCGGACACCTCCCAACCATTCATCGTGGAGGTGGACGCCTCGGACAGTGGTGTCGGCGCGGTGCTCTCTCAACGTTCGGAAGGAAAGCTGCACCCCTGCGCTTACTTCTCCCACCGCCTGAGTCCTGCTGAGTCCCGGTACGATGTGGGGGATCGAGAACTGCTAGCGGTCAAACTGGCCCTTGAGGAGTGGAGGCACTGGCTGGAGGGAGCACAACATCCATTCCTGGTTTGGACTGACCACAAGAACCTGGAGTACCTCCAGCAAGCCAAGAGACTGAACCCTCGACAGGCTAGGTGGGCCCTGTTTTTCAGTCGGTTTGACTTCACCCTCTCATACCGCCCCGGCTCCAAGAACACCAAACCTGACGCACTGTCCAGACTGTTCTCTGCCACTAACAGGGAGAATGAAGTCGGGCCTATTATCCCTGTGTCCCGGATTGTGGCCCCTGTCCGCTGGGGTATTGAGGAGGCTGTCCGACGAGCCCAACGCCAGGACCCCGGTCCTGGGACGGGGCCACCAGGCCTCTTGTACGTCCCACATCAAGCCCGGGCCAAGGTTCTCCAGTGGGGTCACTCTTCCCCTCTCACCGCCCACCCAGGAGCTCGGAGGACCCTGGACTTCCTGAAAAGACGCTTCTGGTGGCCTAACATGGAGAAGGAAGTAAGGTCATTTGTCCTGTCCTGTGAGGTTTGCACCAGAACCAAGAACCCACGACAGCGTCCCCAGGGTCTCCTGCATCCTCTGACCATTCCCCGGCGTCCCTGGTCCCACGTGGCAGTCGACTTTATCACGGGTCTCCCTGAGTCACAAGGTAACACGGTCATTTTGGTCTTAGTTGACAGATTCTCCAAGGCCTGCCGCTTCATACCACTGTGCAAACTCCCCTCTGCTCTTGAAACTGCGAAACTTTTGTTTAATCATGTCTTCCGAGTCTTTGGTCTTCCACAGGACATCGTCTCAGACCGAGGGCCCCAGTTCTCCTCCCGAGTGTGGCACGGGTTCTGCAAGGTCATCGGAGCCACTGCCAGCCTCTCCTCTGGGTTTCACCCACAGTCCAATGGTCAGACGGAGAGGCTCAACCAGGACCTGGAAACCACCCTGCGAGGCCTGGCTATGGATAACCCGACATCGTGGAGCACCTGGCTGCCATGGGCGGAGTACGCCCACAACACCCTGCAGTCATCGGCCACCAAGCTGTCGCCATTCCAGTGCCAATTCGGGTTCCAGCCACCTCTGTTCCCGGACCAGGAGGAGGACGCGGGGGTGCCCTCGGTCAACCAATATGTGAGACGGTGTCGCAAGACCTGGAGCAAGGTCAGGAAGACCCTCATACAGACCTCCAGAACCAACCAGACTCAGGCCAACCGCCATAGAAGACCTGCACACGCTTTCCGCCCTGGGCAGCGTGTTTGGCTGTCCACTAAGGACCTTCCACTGCGGGTGGAGAACCGCAAGCTTGCTCCTCGCTACATTGGCCCCTTCAAGGTGGTGCGCAGGGTGAACCCTGTCTCCTACCGGCTCCAGTTGCCCCGGACTCTGAGGATCAACCCCACTTTCCATGTTTCCCTGTTACGGCCCGTACTGACGTCTACGTATGCCCCTGCCCCTAGGAACCCCCCACCCCCCCGCATCTTCCAGGGGCAGACTGTGTTCACTGTGAATCGCCTGCTTGACTCCCGCCGGGTCCACGGCGGGTTGCAATATCTGGTGGACTGGGAGGGCTATGGTCCTGAGGAGCGCTGCTGGGTTCCTGCTCGGGATGTCCTTGATAAAGAACTATGTCGGGACTTCCATTCGGCCCATCCGGATCGCCCTGGGAACGTCAGGAGACGCTCCTAGAGGGGGGGGTCCTGTTAGGACTAGGACTGTTTTGGCCTCTAGAGGCCGCTGTTATTTCCTTTTCATGTCGTGTTTATTTTGGCCTCTAGAGGCCGCCACTGTTCCTGTGTTTTGTGTTTGTGTTAATTGCCTAATTATCTTCACCTGTGTCCTTAATTAGTTTGTCTATTTATACCCCTGAGTTCAGTCCTCTTGTCACGGAGTCTTTGTGCTGTTATGTTTATCTCCAGTTTCCTTTGTACTGTGTTTTTTGATCTTCTTAGCTTTTGAATTTTTGCACTTTGCTTTTCTTTTGGATTATACACTTTGGTTTTTTTTTGTCTTTTGTTTTGCCCTGTATATAGTGTATATAGTTTAAATAAACCTTTTGATTCTTTTTCTACTTCTGCCTCACGCCTCTGCATTTGAGTCATCCCCCTGGTGGCCTAGTGGGGGTTTGCTGGATTATCACACCAACGAACCAGGTTCGAATCCCAGCAAAACCCTAACAGTTTCAGGATATCAAAGACGAGCTTGGTGTTTTCGGCTGGCCACAGTGATGGCATGCTGTACAGGATAACTTTAACAATGTCTCTAGCCTTTCCCATTAGTCTTGACATTATCTCCTTGGAATGCTCTTGTGGGGGGGATACCCCTCTTATTCAGGTAAACGCTCATAATTTCCTCCCGCTCATGCACTGTGTGTTTGTCTGTTCCATCTTCCCTGAAGTACGGCGGCTCTTTGACATCTGTCTTCATAACTAACTTTACTCCAGTCATGTTTAAGTCAGACTGTCCATGTCCTAAATTCAGGCTTGGTGTAGGAGTGGTTTGCCTATCTGCGCTACCAATATATCTGTTTAGTTGGCTAGCAATGTTCTCTCCTATTTCATATGCTAATTGTGTAATGAGATTCCCTAGGTCTGAGGAACTCGCATCAGGACTAGACACTGGCTGACGTGGAGAATGCTCATCTGTGCATGTGTGAGTGTATGAGGATACAGGGAGGCACAATGGACTAACACCGCTCCCAATATCTGAATCATCCCCTAACCTCGGCATGTGCAGTGCAGGGGAATGTGCATCAGTGTGTAAGCGTGTGGACGAGAGTACAGGTTTGCCTAGTGCACCAGCACCTTTAATTGGCATGCACTCCACCCCACTCATAAGCCTGCCCCTACCTACCATTAGTCATTTTTGCAAAAGTTGTGATGTATTAGACTATGGTAATAATATATGAATTACTAATAAATGCTAAGAAAAATGCTAAGAAAAAAAATCACAATGTAAAATAATACTAGGTGAGATAGGCAATTAAGAGATACAATTTACACATTTACAGTAGCCAAGTACTTGTCCATGTCCTGAAGAGCTTCCAACTTTTCACAACAACCACCGGCGATCACCCTGACGATGATCTAGAGTGAAGATATCCGGGTCATGGCACCAATGTAGCTGGCGCGCTCTGCACTTCGCCGACTACCTGCGTTGTGTTCTGGTGCTGACTGAAGACAGGAAGCTGATGTTCTTTATGGCACTTTAATCTGTACAAATTCACATGAGAACAAATATTCCGGTTTCTATCTTCACAGAATGAGTCAGCCTAACATAAGAAAAAGGACAATTAAAACATTTGGGCTATATCACACGAAGATAGAATGGCGAGCACTAGCATACAGCAAAACAAACCACGAGGTTAGCTATGTTAACAATCTCTAAAGTGCTTAAAACATCAATGTTCTCGACACAACACAACTAAATTTATGTGCACTCATCATGAAATGCATGTACAAGTTATCATGTGCACCCAAACTAAAGTTACAACAGGTATATTTCAAGTTTACATTGCACTGCTGTGGACACGTACCTCTCTGTCTCGTAGAATGCAGATTGAGAAAGGGGCGCGAAAATGCAGCCTATAGCCGCCACCATCCAACAGAGGGCGCAGTTACACAACAAATAAATCTCCCAATACCTATAAGCTACTATGAACAATACAAGATTTTGGTGAAATAAAACTCACAGAACCACAAAATATAAAATGAAAGGTTACAAAAATATTTGTCATTCTTTAACCGTTACATGTGCATCGGTATTCACTCCCCTTCATATGTCATCTACAGGTTCACCTTTGATTTGTATGCCATCTACAGATTTACCTTTTGACCGTGCACTGACAGTTCCATCATTCCGTCACTAAACGAACAGCTGATCACACTGAGGTGCTCACTGACCGCCGATATTTATTAGTTTGGTCCTGCATTTCCTTTCCTTCACAATATAACATATTTTCTTCTCACTTTCTGTTACTGTAGTCGGTCTTTCATCTTTCATTCGCACACTCACATCCTCCATTTTTCTCTCCTCTTTCAAATTTGAATCCCACAATGCTTTGTGCCAATGGGGAAAGCCCACCACATGATGCATAACATAGTCTCTTGAATTGGGTCATGGTGAAGCAGGAAAAAATAGCAGAGAATTTAGAGCCACATGACCCAAATTTCATTAATTGTTCTATTAAAAATAAATAAATAAATAAATAAATAAAATTGGAAGTCTGTGATTCAAATTCAGTAGCTTTCGGTCCACTAAACAGAAATAATTGAGTGTCAGAGAAAATTCTTTTTATGACCTAAACTGTAAAAAAAAAAAAATCTGAAAAATCTGAAAGGCAGTACAGCTTTAATGCAGAAATGTTACTGAAACTTCGATTCAAATGTACTTCTATGAATCTAAATAAAAGCTAACACAAATTGCAGTTTTTACCTGTCTATTAACTTTGTACTTCATTCATGACAATAAAAATCTCAATCAAACTGTGCGTTTTTTTTTGTTTGTTTGTTTTGTTTTTTAACTGGCAACAAAATTCATGAATCAACAGACTTCACTTTTATGAAGTGTAAATCTCATTCAGTGAGATAACACATACGCAGGACTATGGAACAGCCTTCCAAGTAGTGTTTGGAAAACAGACACAGTTTCAGTGTTTAAGTCTCGGCTGAAAACATATCTGTTTAGTCAGGCCTTGTGTTAATGGTGTTTATGAGGTAAAGGAGTAGATCTGGAGGATCCTCAGAGTGTTTTGGTAAACTGGGATGTATGGATGCTGTCAGTCCCCACTCGCTTGCTCACTCGAGTTTGCTGACAGTGTAGTGGCTGGCTGCTTTATGTCCCGGGGCTCCCTCATGCCAGTGTTACCTTCTGGCTCTCCCCTTTAAGTTATGCTGTCATAGTTAGTTTTGCCGGAGTCCCTGCTTGTACTCGGCACAAAATGTATTGTAGCAAGTGTTCTAGGTGGGTGGAGCACAGAAGCACAGAAGGCCAGAACTGAGTTCTCAAAACTCGTTTATTGTAGCTTTTCAGCTTTTAACTATACATGCACGCACACACACAGGTATCCAGGTCGGGAGTAGCCCCCTTCCTCCGCGCTCCCTCTCATCTTATAGGGCACGGTCACTGGGGAAGACACACAAACACAGGTTAATTCCCGTCAGGTGCAGTGATTCCGCCACTTACCTTCCTTGACTCCGCCCTCCATTCACAGACCGACGCTTGACCACGCCCCCGCTGCCACATACCCCCACCACCCGACTCAGGCTGGGCAGCTGTCCGGCCTGCAGCCGACTCCCTCCCCCCCCCCCCCGACGGGAGAGGAAGTCCGCCACAACCATCTGCGCCCCGGCCCGTGGACCACCTCGAACTTAAACGGCTGGAGTGCCAGATACCAACGGGTGATCCGTGCATTGGCATCCTTCATGCGGTGGAGCCACTGCAGGGGCGCATGGTCCGACAAGAGGGTGAAAGGGCGCCCCAGCAGATAGTAGCGGAGGGTGAGAACCGCCCACTTGATGATGAGGCATTTCTTCTCTATGGTGCTGTACCTGCCCTTGTGCAAAGACAGCTTGCAGCTGATGTACAGCACTGGACGGTCCTCCCCCTCCACCTCCTGGGACAGAACAGCCCCCAGCCCTCCGTCCGATGTGTCCGTCTGTAAAATAAAGGGGAGAGAAAAGTCAGGGGAGTGTAACAGTGGACCCCCACACAGTGCAGCCTTTACCTTAGAGAAAGCCCGCTGGCATTGCTTCGTCCACTGGACCGGCTCTGGTACCCCCTTTTAAGTGAGATCAGTCAGCAGGCTGGTGACATCCGAATAATTAGGTATAAACGTACGATAATAGCCAGCCAGCCCCAGGAACTGCCTCACCCCCTTTTTGGCCTTGGGCCTCGGGCAGGCTGCAAGCGCTGCTGTCTTATTGATTTGGGGACGCACCTGCCCATTGCCCAAGTGTAAGCCCAGATACCGTACTTCCACCCACCCAATCGCACACTTCTTTGGGTTGGCTGTGAAACCCGCTCACCTCAGCGACCCCAGGACGGCCCTCAGGTGTTTTAGGTGCCGCAGCCAGTCATTACTTTAAATAATAATGTCATCCAAGTATGTGGCCGCATAGGTGGTGAGGGAGGGGAGGACCCTATACATAAGCCGCTGGAACGTAGCGGGCACCCCAAACAGCCCAAACGGAAGTGTAACAAACTGGTGCAAGCCAAATGGTGTGGAAAAGGCTGTTTTCTCTCGGGAAAGTGGAGTCAAGGGGATCTGCCAATATCCCTTTGTCAAATCCAGTGTCGAATAAAAATGAGCCGTGCCTAGTCGATCAAGCAACTTGTCGATACGAGGCATTGGGTATGTGTCAAATTTAGACACCACGTTGACTTTTCTATAGTCCACACAGAACCTGACTGACCCGTTGGCCTTGGGAACCAAGACCACCGGACTGCTCCAGTCACTGTGGGACTCCTCGACAATGCCCATTTCGAGCATGGTCTCGATTTCTTCCCGAACCACCTTTTTCTTGTGTTCAGGCAGTCTGTCAGGGCGGCTGCGCACTACCACCCCCGGGGGCATCTCAATGTGGTGTTCTATGAGGTGGGTGTGGCCGGGCAGGGGTGAGAACACATCAGAAAATTCTGTTTGCAACCAGGCAACCTCCGTGAGCTGGGTCGGGGAGAGGTGGGCTCCACAGGGGACCGGAGCAGTGGGTGATGCCAATTTTCCCTTTTGAACCTCCGGACCCAGCTCCGCCTTCTCGGGAACCACTGACACCAGCACCACAGGGACCTCCTCACTCCAACATTTTAACAGATTGAGGTGGTATACCTGTAACGCCCCACCCCTGTCCATTCGCCTCACCTCATAGTCGATGTCCCCAGCTCGCTGTGTGACCTCAAAGGGTCCTTGCCACCTGGCGATTAATTTAGAGATCAACATGGGCAATAACACGAGTACTTTGTCTCCCGGTGTGAATTCCCTAAGGCACATGCCCCTGTTGTACAGGCGGACTTGACGTTCTTGAGCCTGCCGCAAATTTTCCCGGGTTAGGTGTGTGAGTGTGTGGAGTTTTGCGCACAGGTCAATAACGTATTGAATTTCATTTTTGCATGGGGAAGGTCCCTCCTCCCAATTTTCCCGCAGCACATCTAGGATGCCGTGCAGCTTACGCCCATATAATAATTCAAATGGGGAGAACCCCGTGGAGGCTTGAGGGACCGCTCACACTGCGAAAAGCAGGGGTTTGAGCCATTTATCCCAGTTACGTGCGTCCTCGTTTACAAATTTTTTCATTATGTTTTTGAGGGTGCGATTAAACCGTTCGACTAAGCCGTCCATTTGTGGGTGATAAACGCTGGTGCAGATCGGCTTGATTCCCAGTAACCCATACAGTTCGCGCAGTGTGCGTGACATGAACGTAGTGCCTTGATCAGTCAGAATCTCTTTGGGGATTCCAACTCGGGAGATAACGTGGAAGAGCGCTTCTGCAATACTACGTGTGGAGATATTGTAGAGCGGCACCGCTTCCGGATATCGCGTTGCATAGTCCACCAGAACTAAAATAAAGCGATACCCTCGTGTTGACCGATCTAATGGCCTTACGAGATCCATCCCAATTCTTTCGAATGGGGTCTCAATTAATGGTAGAGGGCGCAAAGGCGCTTTTGGGATGGCCGCTGGATTTACTAACTGGCATTCGCGGCATGCCGTACACCACCTAAGGACATCGCCGCAAATCCCTGGCCAATAGAACCGGGCCATTATTCGGGTTAGTGTCTTATCCTGCCCTAAGTGTCCAGCCATGGGATTAAAGTGAGCCACCTGGAATACCAATTCCCGGCGGCTCTTTGGGATCAAAAGTTGGGTTATTTGTTCCTTAGTTTGAGTGTCGTGCGTCACTCGGTATAACCTATCCTTAATAATGGAAAAATAGGGGAAGGACGGGGTGGCATTTGGCTGGAGCGTTTGACCATCGATTACTCTCACTTGGTCAAACGCATGCCAGAGAGACTCGTCTCGCGATTGCTCTAACGGAAAATCCGTGAGGGATTCCCCGAGAGAGGGAGGAGGAGACTGCTGCTCCTCACTCTGATGCGATGATGATGTAGACGGCTCTGTGACAGCTGCTCCCACCAATGCCACTCTGGGACCTCCCCCCGCTAAACTACGGCAGGACTCACTCTTCACTAAGTGCATCATTAAATCCTGAAATCCCGGCCAATCAGTCCCCAAAATTATAGAGTGGGTGAGGCGAGGATTAACTGCCGCCTGAACTCTAAATTTCTCCCCTCGAAACAGAATGTGGACCGACACTAAAGGATAGTTGTGAACATCCCCGTACACACACAAAACCTTCACCAATTGTGCTCTCCCCAATGCCTCGTTTTGCACCAGGCTTTGGTGGATTGAGGTCTGATTACAGCCGGAATCCACCAAAGCCTGATACGTATCCCCTTGGATACTCACCGGTATGCGATACGCTCCAGCCCAATTGAGGGCGGTTCCTGGCGTGTCAGGGATCCGGACCACCGCGCCCACCTCCATCGCTGAGCACTGATGCTGGAGGAGCCCCGGCTCCCCGCAGTGCCAGCACACCGGCCCGGGCTCTCTCTCTGCACTGGTGTTCCGGATATCACTCACCTGAGGGGGGGAGGACACAGACACGGAAGTAGGAAATGGTAGGACACCGCGGGTGCGGCGGGCCGGCTGGGGTAGAGCCGGCCCCCGCCTCGGTGGTGGGGGAATGGGGCGAGGGAGAGGAACAGAAGGGGAGAGAGAGGGGGAGGGGAGAAGGGGAGACATGCTGTCCTGCCATTGGAACGGCCGCCATATGGTCCTCTGCCAGCTCAATGGCCTGATCCAGCGACGCCGGGCGATGGCACTGGACCCACTCCACGATTCCTTCTGGAAGTCGAGCGACGAATTGCTCCAGCGCCACCAGATTGATGATCTCCTCAGCGTCGCGGTTGTCGGCCCTCAGCCACCGGCAGCAGGTGTCCCGGAGTTCAGCACCACTGTAGCAAGTGTTCTAGGTGGGTGGAGCACAGAAGCACGTCAGGCCAGAACTGAGTTCTCAAAACTTGTTTATTGTAGCTTTTCAGCTTTTAACTATACACACACACACACACACACACACACACACACACACACACACACACACACACAGGTATCCAGGTCGGGAGTAGCCCCCTTCCTCCATGCTCCCTCTCCTCTTATAGGACACGGTCACTGGGGAAGACACACAAGCACAGGTTAATTTCTGTCAGGTGCAGTGATTCCGCCACTTACCTTCCCAGACTCTGCCCTCCATTCACAGACCGACGCTTGACCATGCCCCCTGCTGCCACATGTATACTGTTCCTACTCATCAGGTGACATTGGGCATACCTAACAACCTGTGCTTTCTCTCCCCCTGTTTGTCTCTCTGAGTTACATGTCAATCCTGAGATTGAGATGCTGAACCTCTTCTGCTCCTCGGACCTCCCTGATCCATCCTGGTGCCCTGTGTCTGGTTGGAGTCTCATCACATCGCTCCTGTGGAGGATTTAGAGCCACCATGTTAACCTAACCTGCATGTCTTTGGACAGTGGAGGAAACCCATACAGACATGGGGAGAACATGCAAACACAGAAAGGCCCCCATCAGCCACTGGGTTCAAAACTAGAACCTTCTTGCTGTGAGGCAACAGTGCTAACCACTACACCACCATGCTGCCCCTCTTGAACATGTCATCCAGGGATAAAACATTAACTTCCACTGTTATGCTGATGATTTACACATCTAACTGTCTCTGGATCCCAATAATGTGGTGAAGGCATCAATTCTTTATCCTGTATTAATGATGTGAGAAACTGGATGTCCGATAACTTTCTTCAGCTTAACATTGACAAAATAGAGTTAAGTGATTAAGTGTTCAATAATTTTAGTCTTTGGCCCACAACAGAATACTGCTCATGTGAAGCAGGTCTTGGGTTCATTGGCAAATAATATTAAACCAGTATCTTGGAATTGAAGGGAACCTCCTGTTAATAAACTGGTACAACTGGGCTTTTATCAATTGAAAGATATTGAAGGTTAGATTATCTTTGTCCTTTGAAGACAAAGAACAAGTCAAACATACTTTTATTCCATCTCCCCTGGACTACTGTAAAGTTTTATTTACAACACTGAACAGCTCTTCTGTTGCTTGTCTCCAGTTGGTAAAGAATGCTGCAGTCAGACGACTTACAAGATCAAGGGTTGGTGAGAATATTACCCCAGTCTTAGCTTGATTTCACTGGCTACCAGTTAAATTCAGGATTTATTTAAAAATTTTATAGATTACTTTTAAAGCTTTACACGGTTTGGCTCGAGAATATCCATCTGATTTATTAGTACCCTAACAGCAAGACCTGTATGATCATCTGACCGAAGCTTTCCTGCTGCTACAAAGTCCAGACAAAAGTGTGAAGGTGATAAAACTTTGTCTCTGATGCTCCTCAAATTTGGAACAGTTTACCTCCTAACATTAGGTCAGCTGATCCTGTAGACATTTTTAAATCTCATTAAAGGACATTTTTATTGTTCAGCATTTGTTGATGCTCTTGATTCTTAATTTCATTTCTTTATATCTTCACAGTTATATTTATTTACTCTTATAGTTTTTACTTCCTTTCTTTATATCTTAGGGTTTTTTTTAATCTTTCCCTTTATTTGAATGTAATATTGTCATGTAAGGGAGGTATGTGCAGGAAGTGCACATGTAAGTGCAGGCAGAGCTTTACTAACTGCATGCTAGCAATCGGTTCCATATCATCAGTTAAAAGCAGCGTGAGAAAAACAGGCAATGGTCAGGTGAGGCTCAGACAGTATATCAGAGGTTAGACAGGGTGTGGTCAGGAAAACAGAAACAGTGTCGAAGCCAGACACAATACTATAAAGGCGTGGTAACGTCAGACACAGGGTACAGAATATACAGAACACTTATAAATAAAGGTATAATAATAATAATAATAATAATAATAATAATAATAATAATAATAATAATTATTATTATTATTATTATTATTATTATTATTATTTATTTATTTTTTTTAACTTGGAGTACATCCTCCAAAAATTAAAGAAGCATATATAAATCTTATAGAAGTTATAGAAATTAAGAATTTCTTCGAAACTAACTTTAGAAATTACTCCTTGGCTGAAATGGCAATAAATGTAATAAATAGCGAAGTTGTCTATTACAAAAAATTCTTTTTCAGCTCACAGAGGAAATTCAGGAGTCGAAGACTTTAAGCTGAGTGTGACGTGTGAAACTGTGATCAGCTCTTTGCTGTTACACATTAGCATTAGATATCATCACCGTCCTCCTCCTTATGGCCATTCACGTAGATATCAGCACCGTCCTCCTTCTTCTGCTGCTCAGTGTGGACACTCCTGCAATCACACAGAAACCTGTTCATGAGGCACAAACTACATTAGTTGCTGTTGATTGTTAAATGAACAGTTAACTTTGCAATATGTGACAAAATCAAATGCTTTAAATGAGAGACAGTTTATTTAGACTCTATAGATCGTGTTGCATAAAAATATGCAGAGTTTTACCTCCTCTTGTAAATCACAGCTCCTACGATGACTGAGACGATGAAAATCACTCCAACTGACACCGAGACAATGATCCAGATTAACCACTGATCAGGATTTTCACTTGTTAAAAACAACAGTATTTAACATTTATTGAATATTAAACTGAACACAAGTCACTTAATTTCCTTCAGGAATCATTCGAGATGTTCAGGAATGTTGTGAGCAGATGGACCCACCCTCGACGTGAAGGCTGATCGTTTCAGATCCTGAGGCCTCGTTGGTTTTCCAAGTGCAGGTGTAATTCCCAGAATCCCTCACGGTTAGAGCAGGAAAGTGAAGAACGGGTCCTGATTCAGGTAAGAGCTTGTTGTTCTTAGACCACATGAACTGTGAGGAACTGTGTGTACACGTGACATCACACATCAGATTTAACGAGTCTCCTTGTTTAAGGGTCCCGTTTCCACTGAGCCTGATTAGTGACACCTTTAAATCTTTTCCAGAGAGCAGGAAAGACTCCACGTCAGTGAATCAGGATTTCTCTCACTGATAAAAATGTTTTACTGAATAATAAACATCAGCTACATGAGATTTCTTGATAAAAATTAAAGCTGGAGTTAAATTTACTTTCACTGTTCAAAAGAGAAAGATTTCCACAAAATGATTTAATGTATTCCTATAGGTGAGGAAAGTCAATTATACAGATCATGAATCATTTGGATTTTTATTTTAATTAAAATTTACCTGCAACTTGTAGAGTCGCTCCAGGAACACCTGTCCATCTGTCATCAGGATTAGCAGTTATAAATCTGAATCTGTACTCTCCAGAATAACTGAACTGTAGATTGTGGATTAATAAAGTGCAGTTTGATTTGTCGTCTCCAGCGTACTCAAAGTCTGAGCTGGTGTTTGATGAGCTGTCATAAACATACGGAGGGTTTAAAGACCTGTCTGTGTTTGAGTTCATCGAGCACCAAAGCTTTTGTGTCACCTGAATATTGGGATTTGATGTTGGATCATAATAATAACTGCAGGGAATGGAGACACTGAATCCTCTCACAGCACAGATCGGATTATCAGGATATTTCACACCCCAATCACTGTCCTGCGTGAGAACACCTGTGTAGAGAAATGGGTTATAAATGGGTTATAAATGAGACTGATGAAATTATACTGATATACAGTGGGGCAAAAAAGTATTTAGTCAGCCACCAATTGTGCAAGTTCTCCCACTTAAAAAAGATGAGAGAGGCCTGTAATTTTCATCATAGGTACACCTCAACTATGAGAGACAAAATGAGAAAAAAAAAATCCAGAAAATCACATTGTCTGATTTTTAAAGAATTTATTTGCAAATTATGGTGGAAAATAAGTATTTGGTCAATAACAAAAGTTCATCTCAATACTTTGTTATATACCCTTTGTTGGCAATGACAGAGGTCAAACGTTTTCTGTAAGTCTTCACAAGGTTTTCACACACTGTTGCTGGTATTTTGGCCCATTCCTCCATGCAGATCTCCTCTAGAGCAGTGATGTTTTGGGGCTGTCGCTGGGCAACATGGACTTTCAACTCCCTCCAAAGATTTTCTATGGGGTTGAGATCTGGAGACTGGCTAGGCCACTCCAGCACCTTGAAATGCTTCTTACGAAGCCCCTCCTTCATTGCCCGGGCGGTGTGTTTGGGATCATTGTCATGCTGAAAGACCCAGCCATGTTTCATCTTCAATGCCCTTGCTGATGGAAGGAGGTTTTCACTCAAAATCTCACAATACATGGCCCCATTCATTCTTTCCTTTACACGGATCAGTCGTCCTGGTCTCTTTGCAGAAAAACAGCCCCAAAACATGATGTTTCCACCCCCATGCTTCACAGTAGGTATGGTGTTCTTTGGATGCAACTCAGCATTCTTTCTCCTCCAAACATGACAAGTTGAGTTTTTACCAAAATTTATATTTTGGTTTCATCTGACCATATGACATTCTCCCAATCCTCTTCTGGATCATCCAAATGCTCTCTAGCAAACTTCAGATGAACCTGGACATGTACTGGCTTAAGCAGGGGGACACGTCTGGCACTGCAAGATTTGAGTCCCTGGCGGCATAGTGTGTTACTGATGGTAGCCTTTGTTACTTTGGTCCCAGCTCTCTGCAGGTCATTCACTAGGTCCCCCCGTGTGGTTCTGGGATTTTTGCTTACCGTTCTTGTGATCATTTTGACCCCACGGGGTGAGATCTTGCGTGGAGCCCCAGATCGAAGGAGATTATCAGTGGTCTTGTATGTCTTCCATTTTCTAATAATTGCTCCCACAGTTGATTTCTTCATACCAAGCTGCTTACCTATTGCAGATTCAATCTTCCCAGCCTGGTGCAGGTCTACAGTTTTGTTTCTGGTGTCCTTTGACAGCTCTTTGGTCTTGGCCATAGTGGAGTTTGGAGTGTGACTGTTTGAGGTTGTGGACAGGTGTCTTTTATACTGATAATGAGTTCAAACAGGTGCCATTAATACAGGTAACGAGTGGAGGATAGAGGAGCCTCTTAAAGAAGAAGTTACAGGTCTGTGTTAGCCAGAAATCTTGCTTGTTTGTAGGTGACCAAATACTTATTTTACTGAGGAATTTACCAATTAATTCATTAAAAATCCTACAATGTGATTTCCTGGATTCTTTCCCCCCATTCTGTCTCTCATAGTTGAAGTGTACCTATGATGAAAATTACAGGCCTCTCTCATCTTTTAAAGTGGGAGAACTTGCACAATTGGTGGCTGACTAAATACTTTTTTGCCCCACTGTATTTTGTATGTTGTATGTTTTCAAGTTCATGTGTGTTCATCTCATGCAGCCATAAGTACACCTCCTCCAATTCTAACTAGCTCATCTGGTCATAGGCCAGGCTGAATGAGTTTGTGATCACGCGTCGTCTATCTGTCAGGATGTTGCAGGATTGGAGCTGAGGTGAATACAGTCTTCAGTCAGCAGAAGGCTTCCTCAGCTTCAGGGTTCCAGTGAAGACGTTTGAGTCCCTTCTGAAGCAAGGCAGTTAAGGGATCCACAATGATGCTAAAACCTCTGATAAAGCGTCAGTAGAAGTTAACAATACCTAGAAAATGTTGAAGTCCCTTCACAGATGTAGGTACTGGCCAAGACGTGATGGCAGACACCTTGGAGGAATCCATGCTAACTCCTTCTGCACTGATGATGTACCCCAGAAACGAAATCTGACATAAATGGAATTCACATTTCTCAGCTTTAATGTAGAGGTGATTACTGAGTAGACACTTAAGAACTGACCTGGCATGTTCCAGGTGACTTGCTTCATCAGGAGAGTAGATCAGGATGTCGTCGATGTATGCGATTACAAACTTCCCCAGCATGTCCCAGAGCACATCATTTATTAGGCATTGGAAGATGCTTGTTGCTGAAGAAAGGCCATATGGCATGACCCGGTACTCAAAATGGCCGGCGGTGGTGCTGAAAGCAGTCTTCCATTCGTCACCACCCTCTTGGATTCTGATTAGGTTGTACGCACTGTTCAGGTCATGTTTAGAGAAGATTCTTGCAGAACATAGTTGTTAATGCAGAGGGAACCAGCGGAAGAGGATATGGGTACTTTACAGATATTTGGTTTAGTCCTCTGAAGTCTATGCAAGGTCGAAGGCCTCCTCCCTTCTTCTCCACAAAGAAGAATCTTGCAGAGGCAGGTGACTTGGAAGGACAAAGGTAACCCAGTTTGAGTGCTTCCTGGATGTACTCCTCCATGACAGCTTGCTCCTTCTGGGAAAGAGGGTAGATGTGGCTGCGTAGAGGTGACGTACAGAGATTGATGGCGCAATCGTAAAGATGATGTGGTGGTAGGCCACAAGCCTTATCCTTACTAAAAACCTCCTTCAGGTCAGAATAACATTCAGGTACATTTTCCAGTGAATCTGGTTGAGGACTTTCGACAGAAGTATCATTGCTGCATCTGGCCACTCGGCTGGGCTGAGCTGTGGCAGTGTGTGGGCTGGTGAAGCTGGGCACCAATGTATGGCAGATTCAGTCCAGACCTTTGATTAACGAAGAATGTTCCAATCTTAATAGGCCCCACAAGCACTGTACACCTGCTGCAGAGCCATGGTGCTAATATCCAACAATGCACAGCTCAGGTCCAGATCTCTTCCCACACAGCAAAACTCTCAGAGTTAATTTCCCAGTGTTAAGCAAAAGTGTTAAAATATAGAGTTGAAATGACACTGTAAAAAGTTGATTTAACTGTGAAGGAGTCAATTGTATATTTAGGAAATGTTAAATTAATACTGCAGAGATTGGGACAAAATAAACACCAGCATTGTATTAAAATTGATTCTCTCAGAGTTGATTTAACACTATAAAATTTGCTGTGCACCAGGGACGTCACTAGGTTTGAGAGACAGGGGTAGCTTAGCACCCAGAGGAGAAAAGGTATTGTGCGCGCGCAGCGCGCGCCGAACATTTTTCAGAGCACCTACTAAGGCTGTCAATCAATTCATTATTTCAAGAGCATCACACCTTCGGGACACACTTCCCACCATTTCTATTCTATTTTAAAATTGCTTTCATCATTTAATTGCTTGCTGAAGCAACTTCACCAGACTCCCTTTCTTAAAAAATCTTCGTATATCCATCTAGCCAAAGGATAGACAGACAGATGATCTTTTCCCATGCCAAAACTAATGCTAGTAGGCTACAACCCACACAGCTTAGTAAGTTTGTTCACCATGCTAACGTGCCAGATTTACAGTTGAAATAGAAAAGCTACAATATCGTCTTTCCTCACTACCCATTGCTCAATATAGCCTAGGTAAAGTTAAGCAAATGCGAACCACTGACATCAAATTACAATCTCACCGTGTGTGTCTGCAAATGAAAGCATAGAATTCTGACTCTCTGCAAACCCAACTCAATGGAAGCCCGCACCGCGCCTGCTGCAGAATGCCCGCATAGTTTTTTAAGTCCTACTAGCCTACCACTCGACGTGACGCTTGACACAGAGCCAATGAGGAGGAATCATAACGATATTAATAATATTGCATTAAACAATAAATAAGCAAGCAGAAACTGTTGTTCGGATTAACTTGCGTTCTTGATGGCTCATGTTCAGTGCTTTACTGCCTTTGTTTTTTTTGGGGGGAAAAAAAATAAAAATATAAATAATTTAAAAAAGGGCAAAAAATATAGGGTGGCTTTGCCATAAGATAGGGTGGCTGGAGCTACCCTAAAATGGGTCTGGCGACGTCTATGCTGTGCACTTAATGACTCAGCATGGCTACCTGTCAACAGGGGAATAAAATGCTCCTGGAAGAGGGTGCTAATGCCTGGAGCACCAACTGCGCCCCACATACTGTGGACCACCTGGCAGCTGCAGGTGCTCATGGCCAGAGTGACACTGAACTGCTGGAGAGGTGGCCTGAGGTAGTTACAGTGCAGGGTGGGGACAAAGCTGCACACTGGTGCTGGCTCCACCCTTACGCAACATGTTGCCTGTGTGGGTCTGTCTGGGGTGCTGGGTGCAGCATTGTGTGCCCGTCAGTGGTTCCCGTATCTGCATTGGGTGCCTGCCTGCTTCACCGGTGGCTGGGGGATGATGGGGTTTTACGCTCTCTCTCTCTCTCTCTCTCTCTTGCTCTCCTTTTGCATCACGATCATTGTATCAGTATTACAAGGGTTTTTTTTATCTGTTTTTTTGTTTATCTTTCCTGCTTTTTGTCTTTTTTGTCATTGCTTTTTTTATTTATATTATCTCTGATTTTATATCCAGTTATTTCTTGTCCTGTTTGTCATTCCTGTAGCCTGGGGGGGTAGAGGGAAAAAGGAAAGGGGAAAAGGAAAGGGGGAGGAGGGCTAAACGGTGGTTACTTTGAAGAATCTACACTGTAAAAAATGATGGGCTGATTTCACTTAAAATATTTCATACATGTCAACCTTTAGTTACCCATGCCCTTACAAAACCTGTACTTTTCCCTTACATACACCCATGAGCCCTTATACACGAGAAAAAATTCCAATCTATAATCCAAAGCACTGATTGTTTTATTCTACATTATACACTCCTATTGTAATAGGCACATTTAGCACACTGCATCAAGTTAAAGGGATCAAATAAGCATGTACTGAATAAAAAGAAATTTTAGCTCCCAGAGAAAACAACTGAATTAAAAAGGACTATATGTACAATCAAGTAAACAATTATCTACTAAAGAGAATGACTGACTGAACTATAAACTTAATTATTTAAAATACTTTTTATCAGTAATACCAGAATTATTGATGTAAATTTTGCAAATAAAATGTATTAATATTAAATAGTTCATAAAAATTACACAAAGTTCTATCTGACAAATGTTGACATCACCTACAATATTACATTCCACCAAAGAAAATTACTTGAAATATAACAGCAGTACTAAGTCAGTATGTTAATTAAAATAGTAGGTTACATGTAATAAATTCTATATAATCATGTCAAACAGTAAATGAAGATTAGTAAAAGTTCCATTTGAGAAAAAAGTGTCGACACCACAAGCAGTGTTTGATGCAACTAAAGATGACTGAACCACATCAAGTGTAACACACACGTACATACGACGTAGTGGTGAGGTAGTGGCTTGTTAATGTCAGGGAAATACGTCGTAGTTACGTAGTAGGCACGTCCTAATACAACGTCGTGCCAATACGTAACGACAACGTAGTGGTAATACCTAACAACAATGTAGTGGTAATACCTAACGACAATGTAGTGGTAATACGTAATAACAATGTAGTGGTAATATGTAACAACAACGTAGCGGTAATACGTAACGACAACGTAGTGGTAATACCTAACGACAATGTAGTGGTAATACGTAATGACAATGTAGTGGTAATAGGTAACAACAACGTAGTGGTAATATGTAACGGACACGTTATCTGGCGACCATCCAGTGACGTATGTCCTACTACGTAGTCTACAAAGCTTTGGGACTATTAGATCTAATATAGCTATTTATTCAGTGCCTAAAAGCAGAGTTCCTGATGAGTTTATGAGCAAAATATTTACAAGGGCACAAAATCAACCTGAATAGAATATTACAGCACCATGAATAAACCAGTGAATTGTGTCATGTTTTTCACCTCAGTAAATCACTGCATTGTCTTGTGACAGTGAGACCAATAATGAGATACACATCGCAGTTACAATACATATTTATTCCTTTCTTTGACACTGCATGCCATGCACCAGAAACAACAGCATGTTTATTATGGTGTGACTCTGCTGGGTGCCTGGTGGACAGCAGTGAACCAGCACTTTCACTTTGCAGCACTACTGTAGAGTTACCATCCAATATCACACTTCATACGTCAAGCAGTCATCTAATTTCATCCATCAAGTCCACACACTTTGGAGCTCAGCACAAGCAGTGCCATTAGGACTAATCCCCATGCACCTGTTCCTGATTAGAGCGCAATCACAGCACATATGTAGAAGAACTCTCAGTAACACACAGACTTTGTGAAGTGTACACATTGTACCCTGTGTCGAACATTACCAAGCCTTGTATTTTGTATCACTTTTCTGGTTTTGACCCTGTTTGTTTTTTTGGACTGCGAGTATTGTATTTCTCTGATATCCTGTCTGTGCCTCACTCCACCACTGCCTGTTTTTTGACTCTGCCTATGTCTTCGTTTTGGATTTGTTTGCGAGCGCATATTCATATGTACATCATACGGTCACAAAAGCCATCAAAAATCAGGTCAATGCATTTCTTTTCAGTCTGGGGCTCCACTATAAATATAGACTGCTCATTTCTCAAAGTTACAGTGGACTTAAATTGATTGACTGTGATAAATTGATTAATACTTCCCTCTAGTGGCTGAAGACTGAAGCTCTACTGAAGCTGTATATTGACTATCTGGAGATTTTCTGTAATTTTGCTGACTGATATTAATAATTGTTTGAC
This sequence comes from Neoarius graeffei, assembly GCF_027579695.1. Taxonomy (NCBI): domain Eukaryota; kingdom Metazoa; phylum Chordata; class Actinopteri; order Siluriformes; family Ariidae; genus Neoarius; species Neoarius graeffei. The sequence continues at coordinate 66,292,200 of NC_083587.1, forward strand.
CTGCAGTCCAATGCTGCAAGTCCCCTGATGAAGTAGAAAAGAAGTAGAAGTAGAAATAGAACTAAAAAATGTTTGTTATTAAATCATCATTTAGGAAGCAGAAAGTCGAGTCTTTGAATTTTCCCAGGTTCAACCAGATTATTTTAGATGTTTACTCTCTTTTTTTATTGACGTGATATATAAAACCCTATATGCAGTATTCAGTGATCGAAAGACTCCAAAACACACTGATTTGAGTAAAACTACTGCTGCTGTAATTCGCTTTCGCAAAATTATTCATTGAAAACGTTGAAGGATGAATCTTCAAGTCAAGCATTCTTGTTCTTGCAGAGTCAAAGCATCGAAGCAGGTCTGGGGTAGAGGTGACAGCATTTCTAGGGGTTTCTACACACATGCTCATTAACCAGGCAGTCACGCTGACCAGTTGGTGTCTCTGGGGTCCTCCTTTGGGAGGAGAACTCAGGAGAGCATCTCAGATGGCCTCACTTGGTTAAAAACTTCCAAATTTTGATATCAATTTCAAAGAACTCTGGAATGGTTCAGGTTTGGGATTAAACCGAAGACATATTTGAATTATTTTCACTTATGCAATAAAAATATCAAACATTAATCATTAACTTTAAGCATTTACAAATGAGTTCCATAATTATTAGATTAAAGATATGTGAGTTGTGTTTATGTTGATAACACACTGATTGTTGTCTTGGCTTTTAGATGATCACAGATGAACAATAATACACTGGTCCAGGTAATAATTCAATTCTGAGAAATATTTTCTCCTAAGAGAGGAGAAAATAACCCCTGGGGGTGAGGGGTTATGTGTGTGTGTGTGTGTGTGTGTGTGTGTGTGTGTGTGTGTGTGTGTGTGTGTGTGTGTGTATGTGTGTGTGTGTGTGTGTGTGTGTGTGTGTGTGTGTGTGTGTGTGTGTGGACTATGCAAAATAAGCGCTAAGAGGCTGGTTAAATATTGCTCAATTTCTGCCATAATAGGTAGTTTGTCCATCTGGAGACGGAGATGTCATATTTATCCATAGACATTGTTAGACTCATTTTTTTTTATGATCACACTTTCCAATCTACAGAGTATTTCCAATAATGTTTGGTTCTGCAATCCTTCCCTGTGTGATGATCCAAATAAAAGTATTAAACTGTGTGTAAGCCCCATTGATTCTTCTTGACTGTTATCCTTTACATTAAAGTGTATTTTCAGATAATGATTTGAGCCAGAGAAGATCGTCAGGTTTTACATAAACTTGTGCAGTCCATGAAGGCTCAAGTTCACAATGATGTAATTTGTAATTGTGTGTGTGCATGCATGCCTGTAAAAGAGGACTTTGCTCATCTTCCTGTTCTAATGGTATGAATACACTTCTGGTAGGTACATTAGGGAAGCACTTTTAATCCAGGAAGTATGTTCAGTTCTCACAAATAACTGTATGAGCGAGTCAGTGAGCTCAGTATAAACACAGACCCAACAGTGAGTGTGTGAAGTTGTTCCTGAAGAAGAGATGAAGATGCTGCTCTTGGCTCTGATTCTGCTCACGCTGTCTGGTAGGAAACATCATCTCACTCTTTGACAGAATTATTGTTCAGAGTTGTAATTGTTTGCTGATTGATGTTGCAGTGTGTACGCTCAGTTATTGGATTATACACTTCCACAAACACATCATACTGGATCATTTTAGTCAACATTAGATTCTGATCTGATCTGATTATTAACATCATTGTAATTGCTCAGGTCCTGAGAGAGAGAGAGAGAGAACACAAAAATATATAACACTTTAAGAGTTTTATGGAGAATTTTGAAAGTATTAATGAAGAAATATGACTCCACCTTCCTGAAACTGGTCTGTAATGTATTCTATTAAAAAAACCCCAAAAAACAAACATTGATGTGAAATTTTTACAACACATAATAAATGAGCTCCTTGTGAATAGCTGTACAGTATCCTCACACACAGCATTCAGGATTATTAACACGGTTAGATAACTCCAGGACTGCGGCCTTAACAAGAGCTTTATACATGTTTCTGGGGGTTCATTTGTTTTTATTGTAGGTTTTTTTTTCTCCAATAAAATTTGCATACAGATACACAGATACCGTACATCCAGTACACCTGTACAGTTTATTTATTTAATATCTGTTACTTATTTACAGTGGTGCTTGAAAGTTTGTGAACCCTTTAGAATTTTCTATATTTCTGCATAAATATGACCTAAAACATCATCAGATTTTCACACAAGTCCTAAAAGTAGATAAAGAGAACCCAGTTAAACAAATGAGACAAAAATATTATAATTGATCATTTATTTATTGAGGAAAATGATCCAATATTACATATTTGTGAGTGGTAAAAGTATGTGAACCTCTAGGATTAGCAGTTAAAATTAGAAGGTGAAATTAGACTTAGGTGTTTTTAATCAATGGGATGACAATCAGGTGTGAGTAGGCACCCTGTTTTATTGAAAGAACAGGGATTTATCAAAGTTTGATCTTCAGAGCACATGTTTGTGGAAGTGTATCATGGCACAAACAAAGGAGATTTCTGAGGACCTCAGAAAAAGCGTTGTTGATGCTCATCAGGCTGGAAAAGGTTACAAAACCATATCTAAAGTGTTTGGACTCCACCAATCCACAGTCAGGCAGACTGTATACAAATGGAGGAACTTCGAGACCATTGTTACCCTCCCCAGGACTGGTCGACCAACAAAGATCACTTCAAGAGCAAGGCGTGTAATAGTCGGTGAGGTCACAAAGGACCCCAGGGTAAATTTTAAGCAACTGAAGGCCTCTCTCACATTGGCTAATGTGAATGTTCATGAGTCCACCATCAGGAGAACACTGAACAACAATGGTGTGCATGGCAGGGTTGCAAGGAGAAATCAACTGCTCTCCAAAAGAACATTGCTGTTTGTCTGCAGTTTGCTAAAGATCACATGGAAAAGCCAGAAGGCTATTGGAAAAATGTTTTGTGGACGGATGAGACCAAAATAGAACTTTTTGATTTAAATGAGAAGCATTATATTTGGAGAAAGGAAAACACTGCATTCCAGCATAAGAACCTTATCCCATCTGTGAAACATGGTGGTGGTAGTATCATGGTTTGGACCTGTTTTGCTGCATCTGGGCCAGGACAGCTTGCCATCATTGATGGAACCATGAATTCTGAATTATACCAGCGAATTCTAAAGGAAAATGTCAGGACATCTGTCCATGAACTGAATCTCAAGAGAAGGTAGGTCATGCAGCAAGACAACGACCCTAAGCACACAAGTTGTTCTACCAAAGAATGGTTAAAGAAGAATAAAGTTAATGTTTTGGAATGGCCAAGTCAAAGTCCTGACCTTAATCCAATGGAAATGTTGTGGAAGGACCTGAAGCGAGCAGTTCATGTGAGGAAACCCACCAAAATCCCAGAGTTGAAGCTGTTCTGTATGGAGGAACGGGCTAAAATTCCTCCAAGCCAGTGTGCAGGACTGATCAACAGTTACCGCAAACGTTTAGTTGCAGTTATTGCTGCACAAGGGGGTCACACCAGATACTGAAAGCAAAGGTTCACATACTTTTGCCACTTACAGATATGTAATATTGGATCATTTTCTTCAATAAATAAATGACCAAGTATAATATTTGTGTCTCATTTGTTTAACTGGGTTTTCTTTATCTACTTTTAGGACTTGTGTGAAAATCTGATGATGATTTAGGTCATATTTATGCAGAAATATAGAAAATTCTAAAGGGTTCACAAACGTTCAAGCACCACTGTATATATACACATCCATAAATTGATAAATGTATAGCGGTATAAATAGATACAGATATACAGCAGGGGCGGAGCCAGCTGGTTGGATGGGGTGGGTCTTTTTCCATCCTGTGACCTGTTTTAGTGTGTGTGCACGCGACCACAGATAGTCTGATGGAACCGAACTCACACATGCGCTTCAGAAGTAGATTACCAGAGAGCTTCATCATTATAGCAGCACAATCTCGCTAAAGTATCCTGGGTTTTGTTCTATACATGGCCTGTACAGCTCTTTACACTTGATATGAACTCGGACTAGAGACAGAGTGCAACCTGTTAACAGAAGAAACCACATCTCTCGTTCTCTTCAGCGCAAAATGCACATCTTTACTGAGTCTTTGTTCCATTCTTTAAAAATAAACAAGTGTTGCCAGGCAAAACAAACCTTGCCCGGCAGCACTTATGGCACTTTTATATCTCTCAATGGTAATATTTCTCAATCATCAGCTGTCAGGTTATAGCACTTTGAAAACCCATAACCTTCAGTTTGACCTTTCAAGGTCACTCAATATCATAGATCATGGTGCCAGATGAAGCCCATATGGCACTTCCTATAAGTCGATAATGGTAAATATCTGTCTACCATCAACAGTTTTCAAGTTACAGCCCTCTGAAAATCCGTGACCTTGAGTTTGACCTTTCAAGGTCACACAAGGTCAAAGATCATGGTGCCAAATGAAAGGCCATATGGGAGTTACTATATGCTCATAATAGTAAACATCTGTTTATCGGCATCCGTTTGAGTTATAATGTAAAATGTCATTTTGACTAAAACGTCACCTTTCTGGTGACCTTGACCTTCACCTTGACCTGATTACCCCCAAAATTTAATCAGGTAATCTACAGACCATTGCCCACCCACCCTGAAAATTTTGAAGTCAATCAGTGCAACCATCTAGACGCTAGATTGTTAACAGACAGACACAAAAAAACAGACGAACAAACCGCACTGATTACAATACCTCGCCCTGCTTACTCCATTGCACATGAGGTAATGAAAAGGCTTGAGGTAGATAAGTGCATTGATAGCCAGCAAGTTAACTCATAAACTGTAGTGAGGATCAGCAGCCTTCTCATGATTAATACCACAAACTAGCTGCTCTGTGTAGCCTGTGTTAGCGAGCAGTATCAAGCTAACAGACATCTACAGGAAGAAACTGGTCACTTTAGAAATAAAATATATGGCTCTGGATTTTATATATCGGTAGTCCATCATGTCTGATGATGACCTCCATGTGCAATACTATCATCTCAGTCAGGATTGTTGTTGACTCACATGTTGCTGTAGAACCCTAGGTAAGATTTACATGGTCGTTCACAGTGCCAGCTAGGGCTGGGCAAAACGATTATTTTTTAATCAATTAATCTAGCGATTATTTTATCGATGCATCGATTAATCTAATGATTAATTATTCGATTCAATTTTGATTCAATTCATGATTATTTCCCCATTACTTCACTTATATAGCCATTTATACATGTTGATTTACATGTCTGAATGAAAAAACACAAATTCCTTAACATTGCAATGTGTGGTGATTTGATTTATTTGACTTATTCCACTCTCAGTTCATCTAAATGACCACTAGAGGGCGCCACCTGCCCGGGGAATACGCTGGGAAGTACTACTCGTCTAGGCGCGAAGTTGCTACTTCCTTGTTCAATAACAACACAGCTTGGGAATGGAAGCAGTTGTCCTGACTCCTTCTTTCTTTCCTTATTTCCCCACTCATCAGGTACGCAACTTGTTGCAAACTTTTACTAACTCTGTATAAGGTTTCAAACAGTGTGAAATTGTGTTTTTGGTATTTTGAAAAGTTGCCAATGTGTTCGTTTTGGATGAGTAAAAGTTGGCTATGGAAAGGAACGAGGCTAGCATGTAAAGGCACGGTTCTTTGCTAATCATTGAAAGCCTTTGTAAACCATCAGAAAAGTAAAACACTTGATACCATGTACCTAACGATCTTTGAAAAGATTATTTTCATGTGTAATACAGTAGCTAAGTGTTCAAGCATGTCTGTGCTTTATGTCTGCCTGAGTTTGTTACTGCAAGTGTTTTCAATTGTCTGTATATAGCATGCAGTGCTGCCTGTGCCGTTCTACTGAGTTGTTATGCAGCAATCGGATGGTGAAGGGAAAAATGGACTTGTTATAACTTGAGGGACCAGGAAAAAGGACTTAAATGGACATTTGACCTCATCTGTAATTGAAATTCTGTTAATTTCTTGTATTGAATTCTATGTATTGTGTTAATCACCACCTACATGTCGCCTACATTAAGCTGATGGACTGTGAAAAAAAGGAATGTAATGTAAATGTGATATTGAGCTGTAGCAAGAGAAAAAAAAGGAATGTATTGTAAATATGAAGTTGATTGCGAAGTTGCTACTTCCTTGTTCAATAACAACACAGCTTGGGAATGGAAGCAGTTGTCCTGACTCCTTCTTTCTTTCCTTATTTCCCCACTCATCAGAGTGCAACATTTTGGAGGCCCCAGCGAGGATGAATGTGTGAAAGGTTCTACTCCCAGAGGCAGTACCCATCCTACATTCAGACTCACCACTACACCTGGAAGGCCAGCGGAGCACAGCAGCACGAGAGTCGGGCAAGTGGACAGTGAGTAATCTGAGGTGATCGCACGAACCAGGAGAGCCACGGGTTCCATCTTGCTACGTATACGTCCTGCTTCACTGCATCACTGGTCATCCCTCATTAAGAAACATGGATGTGTTGGAGGACTTAAAACTTGAAGTAACTGGGTTGCTTTACACTCTCAGTCGTGAACAACTGCTATATGTATGTGAATTTCTGGAAATAGCTCAAGATGATTTGTCTGATAAAGGTCGTTCTTTTTTGATTACTCACATTATACAATACATGGGTAAAGATGAGATAGTGGATCTTGAAGATCACGGTATGTCACTGTTTCTTAGTCTAAAAGACAAAATTGCTTCACTCAAACTGCCCTCTAGTGATCAAGCCACTCCAGCTTCAGACACACAAGCCCCTACCCCAGCCCAGCCACAATCAGTTGAGCAGTTATCCGAACAGCAAAAACTCCAAAAACAGATTGAGGCCCTGCAGATGGCTTTGCAGATATCATTACAATCTCAGCAACAAGGTGGTGGAGGTCAAGTATTAGCCAATAATCAGAACATGCCTGAGGCCCCTACTCAAACCTATTCACAGTCCCCTGTTCTGAGCCCCTGGCATAGGGAATTCAGGATTGCGGGACAAATTGGAGAGCCAGGACAGAAAGATAGGCTTACATTTTCCAGTCTTGCTCACCAGATTGAAACCGGGTTAAACAAGAAAGTCCCTGAATACGAAATTGTCCATGCTGTTGTAAAGGCCATAACACCAGGCATGCAATTGCGTAGCTACTTGGAGGGCAAAGCCGGTCTAACTCTTCCAGTGCTAAGGAGAATACTCCGTTCTCACTATCAAGAGAAAGGCGCAACAGAACTCTACAAGCAGCTGACAACTGAGGCCCAAAATGGCAAAGAGACGCCACAAAGCTTTGTGTTCCGTGTGCTGGATCTCAGACAGAAGATTCTTTTCGCCTCTCAAGAGGCAGAGTCTGGTCTGAGGTATGATCCCATTCTCGTGCAGAACATGTTTCTGCACTCCGTATTGACAGGGCTGCAAAACGACAACATAAGAAATGATATGAAGCCTTACCTGCAACAAGCAGATGTGAAGGATGAAGTCCTACTGGAGAAATTAAACATTGCCTGTATGACGGAAACAGAAAGACAGAACAAAAGAAAAGAGACACCACCACAACGATCCGCAGGCGTTCACTTAGCCCAGAGTACTGAGGCTCAAGCTATACCAGAGAAGAAAAAAGAGACACCAGAAATTAAAAATAAGCCTAATCTTCTGGATGAGCTAAAAGAGATCAAAGCAGATATCGCTGTTCTGAAGAACTTAAGTACTGAAGTGTGTCAGATTCGGGACTCCATTCAGCACCCACAACTGGCCTCAGCACAAAATCTGTCCGCACCTGGCTTTGATACACGTCCATTCGACCACATGCCCACAGGCTTCTGGTGTGAGGGTGGCAGAGGACGAGGTGGAACAACGCAATTTCAGCAAGGCTATGCACCCCAACGGTACCCTCTCCCCTCAGCTAGGGGCCGCACAAGGAGGTGCTTTGGTTGCCAACGTAGTGGTACTGATGACATTTGCACACATTGTTTTGCATGTGGAAGTAGTGAGCACTACCTTGCAGGCTGTAGGGCAAGGGAAATGACCCCAAGAGCTCCTCAATTAAATGAGAGAGGGTTGCCCCCACGGGACCGGGTGTAACCTGCAGTGCACTAGTGTCCCATCAGACATGTATGAAATGTGGTGTAAGTGGGGAGGTGGGCAAGTTAAAAAGATGTGCCACATGCCAGAATGCTTTCTATTGCTCTAAAACCTGTCAGATAAGCCACTGGGATGCCCATAAGAAAAATTGTGTGCAGACAAAACTTAAGCAGGGGAAGAGAGTGGAGAAAGAAAAGAAATGTCAGAGTGTCGCCGCCTTAGTGGGAAAACAATGTCTTGTTGACTGCTACTTCAATGGCATAAAAACTAAAGCATTATGGGACACCGGCTCCCAAGTTTGTCTCATTAATGAGAGTTGGAAAAATGAAATTCTCCCAGACGTCAAGCTCAGACCCGTCACTGACCTCATTGATTCCCCTGACACCCTTACAATAGTAGCCGCAAATGGGGATCATATACCCTTTCTTGGTTGGGTTGAAATCTTGTTTGGACTGTCGGGAAAAACTAATGGGCCATGTACTCTTACCCTCCCTGTCCTGGTGATGAAAGGGGGTAGCCTCACCCACCCCATTATTGGCTATAATGCAATCGAACACATTGTAAAGAACAGTGAAAATGAAATGTTTGCTTCTACTAGCAGAGACTCCCTGCGAGGGGAAGTGAGATCTGCTCTCCCTGGGCTTGAAACATCACAAATTGAGGCCTTGATCAACCTGGTAAGAATGGAAAAACACCAAGAGTACACTGTTAGGACTACCCGAGAAAAAACTGTCATCCCTAGGCTGACGTCCACTCATGTCACATGCAGGGTATCAGCAAGCGCCCTGGAAGAAGACACTACTTTAGTATTTGAACCAGATATTGATCCCCAGTGGCCAGAAGGGCTAGAATTGAATGAAACAGTGGTGCAGTTGAAAGCGGGTGCCCCTCCCTACATCACGGTAAGCATACAGAACCCCTCAACTCATGACATAGTCTTGCCTGGCAAAACCACCATTGGCACTGTGCAAGAGGTGCAGTCCGTGTACCCAGTTTCTCTGTTAAATCCACAATGCTGCCAAATCCATTCACCACCGAGTCATGATCAGTCCAGGGGTGAGGGAGATATGAATGGCGAATGGGACCCCGCTGTAGATTTGAGCCACTTAGGGGAAATTGAGAGAGAGCGTGTTCATAACATGTTAAGAGAAGAATGTGCTTCATTCTCCCGTTCAGATGACGACATAGGGTGTATTGACAGTCTAAAAATGGCAATTTCTCTGAAAGATACAGTCCCTGTTGCACGTTCTTACCTCTCAGTACCTAAGCCCCTGTATAAGGAATTGAAAGACTACCTGCATGACCTGATTGCTCAGGGGTGGATCGAGAAATCAACATCCTCCTATTCCTCACCCGTTGTTTGTGTACGAAAAAAGGATGGCAGCCTACGTCTCTGCGTAGACTATAGAGAGCTAAACAAGAAGACCCATCCAGATCGCCAGCCCATTCCGAGGGTCCAAGATATTCTTGACAGTCTAGGTGGGAATTCATGGTTTTCATTACTGGACCAGGGTAAGGCCTATCACCAAGGCTTCATGTCAAAAGAGAGTAGACCCTTGACTGCATTTGTGACACCATGGGGCTTATATGAATGGGTAAGAATTCCATTCGGGTTAATGAATGCACCTGCAGCGTTTCAGAGGTGTATGGAGGAGTGTCTAGTGGGCTTACGCGATAAGATCTGTGTCCCTTATTTAGATGACACATTAGTATTTAGCAAATCATTCGAAGATCACTTGGACCATGTCCGGAAGGTGCTGCAGCAGTTGAGATCCTTTGGCATCAAGCTCAAGCCAAGCAAATGTGAAGTCTTTAAGGCCGAGGTCCGCTACCTGGGGAGAATTGTGTCCGCTGAAGGGAGCAGAATGGACCCAGCTGACACAGCCGCTGTAACAGCTCTGAAAGATAAGAGACCAGCTACTGTTGGACAGTTGCGGGCCATTCTGGGACTTCTCAGTTATTACCGCCAGTATATAAAGAACTTTTCAAGGATAGCTGGGCCACTTTACAACTTGTTGAAGGGTGCTGGTCCACAAGACGAAAAAAAACAAAAACACCTGACACGAAAGAACAAAAAACATACAGGAGCCCCTTCAAACCAACCCATTTTATGGGAAGACAAGCATCAGAAGGTCCTGGAGCAGCTGATCAATTGTCTGGCCAAGCCCCCCATACTCGGATTCCCAGATTTTTCAAAACCCTTTATCCTACACACTGATGCATCGGGGCAAGGGCTGGGCGCAGTACTGTACCAGGAGCAGGGGGGCAAACTCCGCGTCATAGCTTACGGGTCTCGCACACTGACTGCCGCTGAAAGAAATTACCATCTTCATTCAGGAAAATTGGAGTTCCTCGCTTTAAAGTGGTCAGTCACTGAAAAATTTCGTGATTATTTGTACTACGCCCCTTCATTCGTTGTATACAGTGACAATAACCCCCTCACATATGTAATGTCTAGCGCCAAACTCAATGCAACTGGTTGTAGGTGGGTGGCTGAACTGGCTGACTATAACTTTACTATCAGATACAGACCAGGTAAAGAGAATGTTGATGCAGACAGTCTCTCTAGGATGCCGACTGACATTGAGGAAATAATGGAACGATGCTCTGAAGAACTGTCCCTTGACTGTGTGGCCGCTCTAATACAGGCTGTGGAAGTGCAAGAACAGGCCCCGCTGTGCACAGCAGTTGCCGCTTTACAGCAGCCACCCGACAGTGTCCCCTATGACCCCATCCCCCTTGCAGAAATCAGACAGAGTCAGCTAGACGATCCACACATCGGGCCAGTGATGAGATTTAAAATAATAACAAGTATAAAGCCGTCCATGCACTCTACCACATCCTATAGTACAAAGAGTAAATCTCTCCTCCGTGAATGGGAGAAGCTGCAGATTGATAAAAATGGGGTTCTGAGGAGAAACACAGCCACTAAGACTCAACTGGTCTTACCTGACAAGTATAAGGCTGGGGTTATGGAGGAGTTGCATAACAAAATGGGCCATCAAGGTGTGGATCGTACGTTATCACTGATCAGGGACCGCTTCTTCTGGCCACAAATGCGAGATGAAGTTGAGCACTATGTCACCAGAGTTTGTGCCTGCTTGAAGCAAAAGAAGCCGAGCAGAGAGACACGGGCTCCTCTTACAAACATTGTCACCACCCACCCCTTTGAGCTTGTCTCTATTGATTTTCTGCATTTGGATAAATGTAAAGGGGGGTATGAATACATTTTAGTGGTTATTGACCATTTCACCCGCTTTGTTCAAGTATATGCCACTAAGTCAAAGTCGGCTAAAACAGTAGCAGACTGCTTGTTCAATGACTACGCTCTAAAGTTCGGGTTTCCTGAGAGAATACATCATGATCAGGGTGGTGAATTTGATAACCGACTTATAGCTCAGCTCAAGAAAAACTGTGGTGTCATGAGCTCTCGCACGAGTCCCTACCATCCACAGGGGAATGGTCAGGTCGAAAGATTTAACAAAACGCTATTGCAGATGTTAAAGACACTAACAGAGACTGAGAAGAGAAACTGGAAGGATTCTTTGAATAAGCTAACATTTGCCTACAACTGCACCAGGTGTGAGGTGACAGGTTTTTCCCCTTTTTACCTTCTCTATGGGCGTAGCCCACGGCTGCCTGTCGATACCCTTTTCGACCTAAGTGAAAACAAGGGCACGGCTAGTCATCAGGAATACATGCAAAGATGGAAGGAACAGATGAAAGAGGCATATGAGATTGCAAGAGAGGGTGTGAGGAAGTCGGGGGAGCGAAGCAAGAAGAACTATGACAAAAAGCTGAGAAGCACAATATTGACTCCTGGTGACCGTGTGTTGGTCAGGAACCTGACACCAAGAGGAGGGACAGGCAAGCTACGGAATCACTGGGAAGACACCATCCACATTGTGGTTAGGCGTGTAAAGGAGGACCTCCCCATATATGAGGTGCAGCCAGAGCAAGGAAAGGGAAGGTCAAGGGTTGTGCATCGTAATTTGCTGCTGTCATGTGACCATTTACCTATAGATGTTCCAGTGGGCATCAAAGATAAAGCAGCACAAAGGAGACAGAGGCAAGACGACCAAAACACTGAAGCAGTGCATTCAGATGAATCAGATGATGAGGATGACTTCACTGTTCATTATTCACCTGTCAGGCAACCTCAGGTAGACGTACACACGGCGGATGCTGACATTGCGGAAGATGAAGCGGAAGAAGATACTGCACCTGTCTCTGAGGACGAGAATGAAACTGAGCAATCGGAGGACGTGATAACAGAGGAACCGTGTTCGAATGACGAATTACCTGATGAGGAGTCTTCGGCGTCGGATAAGAGTGATAATGAGGATGAAGAGGTGCGTCAGAGACCACAGAGAGAGAGACGACCCCCTAAGCTGTTCACCTACGATCGACTTGGAATCCCCACTTGTCACATGATTAGCTGTGCCCATAACTGTAGGCAAAAAGAAGTCTCTTCCCACGATAGGTTACGCACCACTTGGCCAAGATTTATACAGCCCCTTCAATCATACTTTGTTTATACATGTTAGATGAGTTTTGATGCTAAATAACGCATACATCCCAAGTTCATGGAATAGCTTTTATTATTTGTGATCTGAGATGTCGGGACGACATCTATTTTAGAGGGGGAGTATGTGGTGATTTGATTTATTTGACTTATTCCACTCTCAGTTCATCTAAATGACCACTAGAGGGCGCCACCTGCCCGGGGAATACGCTGGGAAGTACTACTCGTCTAGGCGCGAAGTTGCTACTTCCTTGTTCAATAACAACACAGCTGGGGAATGGAAGCAGTTGTCCTGACTCCTTCTTTCTTTCCTTATTTCCCCACTCATCAGGTACGCAACTTGTTGCAAACTTTTACTAACTCTGTATAAGGTTTCAAACAGTGTGAAATTGTGTTTTTGGTATTTTGAAAAGTTGCCAATGTGTTCGTTTTGGATGAGTAAAAGTTGGCTATGGAAAGGAACGAGGCTAGCATGTAAAGGCACGGTTCTTTGCTAATCATTGAAAGCCTTTGTAAACCATCAGAAAAGTAAAACACTTGATACCATGTACCTAACGATCTTTGAAAAGATTATTTTCATGTGTAATACAGTAGCTAAGTGTTCAAGCATGTCTGTGCTTTATGTCTGCCTGAGTTTGTTACTGCAAGTGTTTTCAATTGTCTGTATATAGCATGCAGTGCTGCCTGTGCCGTTCTACTGAGTTGTTATGCAGCAATCGGATGGTGAAGGGAAAAATGGACTTGTTATAACTTGAGGGACCAGGAAAAAGGACTTAAATGGACATTTGACCTCATCTGTAATTGAAATTCTGTTAATTTCTTGTATTGAATTCTATGTATTGTGTTAATCACCACCTACATGTCGCCTACATTAAGCTGATGGACTGTGAAAAAAAGGAATGTAATGTAAATGTGATATTGAGCTGTAGCAAGAGAAAAAAAAGGAATGTATTGTAAATATGAAGTTGATTGCGAAGTTGCTACTTCCTTGTTCAATAACAACACAGCTTGGGAATGGAAGCAGTTGTCCTGACTCCTTCTTTCTTTCCTTATTTCCCCACTCATCAGAGTGCAACAAATGCATGTTTAATGCTCTTAAACTCATCATCTCTAGCCGCTTTATCCTGTTCTACAGGGTCGCAGGCAAGCTGGAGCCTATCCCAGCTGACTACGGGCGAAAGGCGGGGTACACCCTGGACAAGTCGCCAGGTCATCACAGGGCTGACACATAGACACAGACAACCATTCACACTCACATTCACACCTACGGTCAATTTAGAGCCACCAGTTAACCTAACCTGCATGTCTTTGGACTGTGGGGGAAACCGGAGCACCCGGAGGAAACCCACGCGGACACGGGGAGAACATGCAAACTCCACAAAGAAAGGCCCTCAATGGCCACGGGGCTCGAACCCGGACCTTCTTGCTGTGAGGCAACAGTGATACTTTCTTAGAGCAATTGAAAGAATACAGTAACTAATGTAAACTTGAGGGCTTTAAGCTAATACAGTAAGTGTTTTTCCAACAACAACAACAAAAAAATAAAAACAAAAATAGCGGCAGTGGGAGCCAGCAGCTCGTCATGGTGTCCTTTCTGAACCAACAGAATTTAACATTTATGTTGAAAACATAGGTCTAGTGTTAGGTTTATATAAGTATTAATTCTTGGCCAAGAATTCAGCAAAATTATTCTGTGTCAAAATTATATTAGTTGAAACGACCTTAGGTCCAGCTGGACATTGTTTAGGAACATTTTGTTTATGAAATGTGTATTTTGAACAGAGAAAAGTGTCTGAAGGTCTGTTTTGGTGTCAGATCGACTCACACACACCCTGAAATGGTAGAATTAAAGTTTATGTTTATGTTAATCCATTCAGTTGAAACTTAGGTCATAGCTTCATAAAAGCTATGAAATATACTGAAATATATTGAAATATACTATGGTAGTGATTTGGATCCCGTAATTAATGAATGCATTCCGTGATTAATGTTAGTTTTATAGTTTTAGATTAGTTTCATAATGACATTATAATTATAGTTAAGATCTTATGATTCTAAGGGTTTTTAGTTTAAAAGCATTAACCTAATTTAGTTATGAGTTTAATCCTGTTAGTTGTTTAATTGTTCTCTCTCTTTCAGACATATTCTCATTGTTCTTGTGGTTAAGTTGTTCTTATTTTTAATGTTTATTTTCTTATAACATAAATTTGTTTTAGCATTGTTTTAGACATATTGTTATTTGTTATTTTGCTTATGTTGATGAAATCAAGATGTAATTTACTGACTTAACACACATTTATGTGTTAAGGAGTTATGTTAAATTATTAGATCCTTTCTGTGCAAACGTGTCTTTGACCTTCTCTGAGTAGACTCCGTAGACTAGACATTCTGTGTTTAGACATTCCATGCTGATATCTATCTGTACCTTACTGTCATCAGAAATGTTTTTATATTATGATTGATTCAAGATCATTACACACTTCCACATAGACACACACCCATTACACACACACACACATGAAGACAAAACATAAACACAGAAACACTATAAGACGTTTCCAAAGATGTTTTCATTTTGACGAAGTGACTGTGCGAATAAACTGACATGTGAATCTCTGATTCTGATTGTCTGTTTCTCTCGACCTGATCATTCTCGTCCTCGGCCGAGGGGGCTCATGAAGGAATCGGGGTCTCTTTCTGGGTGAACCCAACAATTTGGTGTCAGAAGTGGGATACTGCCAACCAGGTGAGTAAATTATTTGAATTTTATAATTGGTTATTGATTGGTCACCGCCTGGTTGGTAGTAATTTCAAAAAAAAAAAAAAAATAGAGACCCAGTAAATTCAGGTAAACCTCGTGTGGAGGCACGGGACGTAAGGAACCTCGTAGACTGAAGATTAGATTAGACACCTTTATTTATTTTAGACTCTTGTTTACGGGACGAGACGGGGCTGGTAGAGCCACGGGATTGGGCTGGTAAACCTCGTAATTTGTTTACGGGACGGTGAGCCTCGTGAAGACACTTCAAGGAGGAGAACTGTCACGAGAAGAGCGCGCTTTTAATCTTTGATTCCTTCGTGCAGCCACCATGGGGGGAAAAATTGTATTATAAAAATTGTATTATATTAATTGTATTATATTAATTGTATTATATTAATTGTATTATTGTATTAAGGTACCCGGACCCCGAGAAAAAAACCCACGGGATTGGATGTGGTTTAGCATTCTACACAGATTCTAGACAATTTGGCCGGCTCAGTTTTGATTTATCCTCATCCAGGTATTTGCAATCTCTGGGAGCTGTGTAATGTATCTTTAATTGTTTTAGCATTTATATAAGGCATTACTGGATATGCACAAAATAATGAAACAACAAATCAGTACTCTGGACATGAACAGTTAGAACTGTGTTCCTGGTGTGCATAAATGTCAAACCTTTGGTCAGTCAAACCTGTATAACCAACTTCCAAAGTCCTTATTCCCTTTATAAAGTCCTTATAAGATGCAAATTAAAATGATTTACCTAAAATTTGAATGATAATTAACAATGATATATCCCAGGTACTTTTTAATAATAAACTTTAAGAATGAATACAAAGCTTCAATGTTTGACAAAAAACTACAAAGTAAATGTTATGTGCTCTTTTATCATTGTGGGAATTGATTATAGCTCTAAATAAATATTGAAGTGTTTTTTTTTTGTTAAAAAGAATCCGTATAACTTTATTTGTACGCCTGTATACTATGTTTATTGAATCAAATCCGTATAAAATACGGACATTCTGTGTATTGTGCATTATGATCTCAACGAAAGCTTTACTGAATCGATTTTTTAGAACAAACTCGCATGCGTGTGAATCAATTTACTTGATTCACTTTTGATTCTTAAGAAACAACGGAAACCTTATTTGTATTCCTGTTTTCAAATTGTAAACAATAATCACACTTTCATGCTGCATGAAATTAAAGTATGAACTTTCCTCAACCCATTACGTGTGCATGAACTCAACAAATGCAGTCCATGCGTCTGTATCGATTCGCTCGATCGAGTCATTTATGTTTCCCGAAGAAGATCCGAATCGTTTGTGAATCTCATCACTGTTAGAAACCCAAGAGAAGAGATCCTCTTCCCTTAACATCATCAGAGGAAAAATCTGCTTCTTAATCAATTAGTTTCAGCGTTTGGTGAGTAGATCATCTGTATTTTATTTTATATTCATTGTGTGTTGATAGTCCGAAACTTGTAACTGGAAGGTTATCAGGAAAGTCGCGAGTGGTCTGCGAGGTGATCTCTGAACAGGTCCGCGAGCACTCTATAAGACTATTAATGCGTTTTAATAATTAATAGTGCAGCTATTAATGCAGTTTCATGTCTAGATCTTATAAATGATGAATACTAAGTTTTCAAAATTATGAGAACTCCAGTTCCCATGATGCTTGTGAACTGGGCATGCGCACTGGATGAAAGAAAAAGCAGCTCTTTTGGGCAATTATGCATTCAGACCTTAAATAATGAAATAACTGTACAAGCAAATACAACACAAAAACCATTTTTAAAACATTCACTTAAATTAAACAGACATGGTAAAAACAGAAGAAATATATTTAAGGCCAAATCAAATATCACTTTCAGATTTGAAGATATTTATCAGGAATCATTTTTAAAATATTGAGTATTATACCACTTCCTGTTTAAAGGTATAATAAAAGGCATCAAATATATTTACCCTACGTGTGAAGGGAAATGCCGAAAAGTTTAATGTTTAACCTAATGTTTAATGATGATCTAAAACATTTTAAAACTGATCGTGTGGTGGTCTAGTGGTTAGGATTCGGCGCTCTCACCGCTGCTGGTGTAGTGGGATTTTTATTAATCATATGTAATTCTAACCTTTAAATATCCTATATACTCCTGTTTCTGACGCGTTTTAGCGAACTTGTCTTGTCTGGGAAGCATGCAACTAGTTCAACAGCGAGCTAACCCGCTTTTTACTTCATTTTTGACATTTTTTAAATAATTGTCGTCCTATTATAATCCGTCTCTAGTCTCTCTGTCTCTTTCTCAGTCAGCATTGAGATAAGACTCCCAGACTGTTACAGATAGCTATAATATAAACAACTCATGCAAGAACAGCAGGCAAGGACAGCCACAGAAATCTGCAATGGGCAGAGAAAATCATTATTTTTGCCACTTTCTCACAATAATAAATTTAATAAGTAATCTCTTTATATTATTAGGTAAATTCCATATACATAAAGTCAAAATGTCCAATACAACCAATTCTCATTAATACTGTTAATTGAATTAAAAATGTATTTTCAGTCTCTGTCACATATCGAATCCAAACAAAGAGTGCTTATCAGCTATTCAATTTTATTCAAATTACATTCAGTGAAATTGTTTGTCATTTCAATTTGCCCCGTTTTTTTTTTTTATTTATCTCCTTATCTTTCTTTAAACTACTTGCTACTTATGAGGCTAAGCTTAACTATGTTCCTCCTAATTTCGAACTATTGATATGAAATGCTCTGATTAACTGTTTGCTCCATACTTTTGCCTTTAAAAACCACAGAGGATATGGAATGGATAGGTTAATGTATTTAGTTAACCATAATTTCTTTCAGCAAGAAACAGTTAACAAACGTTTACTTGAATAACTTTTTGTTTATAAATCAGAGACTTGGGTTTATACATTAAGTATTCATTGTCCTTGAACCTTTCCGCATTTTGTTGCACTTAAATTGACATGAAACTACACAAAATATGATTTAATAAGCAATACCTCTCTCTCTGGATGTCATCCTACAGTCTCTTCTCGAGCAAGGCGTGGCGAGACACTTTACACAAGATTAATGAATTGATTGCTTCTTCTGTAATATCACAGGTTCCTGCCATTAATGATCTCTGTTCTGTCTTTTTTTTTCCACGCACATGAGGAGATAGCGTTTGGACTCAAGGTTTCATTTGACTCTCCTGCTGTTTTTTTTTTTTTTTTTTCCAGCTGTAATTCATAACGTGCTCTGTGACCTTCTCCCTCCCTCAGGACTCTGTGGTCTGTGTGTTCTGGTGTCTGCTGAGTCACCAGAAATCTGCCAAGACACTGACGCTTGCGCCTGCTCCAACATCTGGTGCATAAGGGCTTTAAGGTTTCCAGAACTAAGCTGCAATATTGCATGGACACTTAAGTTTTGAACTTTCTCAAGGCTGTCATTCTAGACACAAAACCTCCTCCACTGCAACATCCTTTGACCTGGACTGACGCTATGGTGGTCGCTTATCACTCCCTCAGAAGCACCCTTTGTTCCGCCCCTGGGTTACCTGCTCACTTCAAGCCCTTCCACCTCTGTGCCTGTGGAGAACCCAACATCTAGCTTACAGAAAATAGTGCATCTTAATTATTTATTCAGATGAAAATAACAACTTATAGTAATACACTCTGCTACTCACCTTTTTTCTTAAACTCAAAATTCCAAAATACAATTCAAGTAAGAGTCTACAAGTGCAAAATAATGCTCCCGGATGGCGCTTCTTCAAGTGCTGATGCATAGCTGTCATGCTTGAATGATAGGCCATTTCTGTCTTGCAGAGACAACAAATTACTGAATCACTTCCTCCTTTCAAATTGAAGTATTCCCATACCTTTGATGAACGAGTGCGTGCCTTGCACTTTTGAAACTCTGAAGAGCCACTCGCATCACTACTACTCTCCGGTGCCGCCATCTTTGTTTTGGGTCCAACGCATCGGCAGGCAAATTTTGCGTCGATGTAATTTTTGCATCGACGTCATCGATGACGTTGACGCATTGCCCCAGCTCTAGTGCCAGCAGTCAAACCATCCAGGCATGCCAGGTGTCGCTGCTGTTGCCTTTCTTCTTGTGCGGGCCTCAATAATGTTTTTGTGTCTGTTTTCAAATGTGACATACACATGTGTAACCTATGTGTGCCAGGCAGTTCAGTTTAGTGCATGTTCCTCTAGCTGCCTAAGAAGGATGCCAGCATGTGCAACATTGATCTTGACACCGTGTTTGAATCATTCGAGGGATCTTCCTGTGTTTCTTTTGCTGTTGCAGAGTTCACTGTAAAGGAGCTACTTGGAGATTCTAGACTTATCTATTTGAATAGCATGCCCTGTCCATCAGAGCTGTGCTTTTAAGATGGTGGCTTCAGTGCTTGCAGTTTCTGCTCTGTCCAGGATCTCAAGGTTTGTAATCTTATCCTGCCATTGTATGCCGAGGACTGCATGTAAGCTGAAGCACTCCAGCAGTTTGTGTCTTCTGTACAAAGTCTAGGTCTCACAACCATAGAGCAAGCTAGAGATAACAACAGCCTTGTACACTTTCAGTTTGGTTGCCAGATGGATGCTGTGCTGACTCAGTATTTGGGATCACAGTCTGCCAAGTGTCAAGTCAAGTTTATTTGTATAGCGCTTTTAACAATAAACATTGTCGCAAAGCAGCTTTACAGAATTTGAACGACTTAAAACATGAGCTAATTTTATCCCTAATCTATCCCCAATGAGCAAGCCTGTGGCAACGGTGGCAAGGAAAAACTCCCTCAGACGGCATGAGGAAGAAACCTCGAGAGGAACCAGACTCAAAAGGGAACCCATCGTCATTTGGGCAACAACAGAAAGCATGACTATAACATTAACAGTTTTAACATGAAGTCAGTTTCGTTGATGTTATAAATTCTTCATTGATGGAAACTTGAGTGCAAAACTGTTCATGACAACTGCCGTGGTAAAGTTAGCAAGTCAACTGTAGTCCTCAGCCATAAAAGCATTACTGTAAGAGTCCAGAGCGTCCTCCAGGTGTGACTTTCAACTGTCCACATGGGGCCGTCCTCCACAGGAGCGATGCAATGAGACTTTGACCAGACACAGGGCACCAGGATGGATCAGGCAGGTCTGAGGAGCAGAAGAGGTTCAGCATCTCGATCCCAGGACCAACATGTAACTCAGAGGGACAGATTTTGGGGGGAGAGAGAGAGCGAGAGAGAGAGAGAGAGAGAGAGAGAGAGAGAGAACACGGTAACACTTTACATTACGGATCGCTAATAAGGTGGTAATTCTATGGTAATTGTGATGTAATTTCATGGTAATATTGCCTTTGTAACCGCTTATTACAGGTAATTTCCATGCAATTTCCAGTGTAATTACTCTGCAGTTTCTAGGTAATAGCGATGCAAACAGCTTTCATTAAGGTGGTAATTTCTATGGTAATTTTGATGTAATTTCATGGTAATATTCTTTGTAATTGCTTATATCGAGTAATTTCCATGCAATTTCCAGTGCAATTACTCTGCAGTTTCTAGGTAATAGCAATGTAAACAGCTTTCATTTCAAGTATAATAAAATGGTAATTATTTGAAATTAATCTGTAGTTATTGAAATGATGAGTCCAGGATTTACTTGTTGTTTTTGTTTACTTACCTGAAAAACAAGGAGGTAATTTCCAGGAAAATACACAGCATCAGGGCCATAATATGCATTATCACTTGTTTCCACTCAATTACTTAGTTATTACCAAGAAAGAGACAAATCAAGTCATTGTAGTCGTAAGATGGTAAAAAAATACATTATTTGCCTGTAACTACACTGGAACAAGTTTAGTAATTTCATGGAAACTACATGGTATCAGAGCTGTAAAATGCACTATTGCCTCTTCCTACTTAATTACCTAGCTGTGTTGATAAACCCATCAATTATCCTTATGACATTTTTAGTGTTGTTTTTGTTTAATTACCTGAAAAAACAAGGAGGTAATTTCCAGGAAAATACACAGCATCAGGGCCGTAAAATGCATTATCACTTATTTCCACTCAATTACTTAGTTATTACACCTCTGATCTGAAATAGTTACCGTGCACTGACATCCAAAACACAAACACATTTTGAGCACAACCTTTATTATTTTGTTTTTTAAAAAACAAACAAAAAAACATTGTTTTCACAGAGGGCTGGCGCTAGGCATAGGCAGACAAGGCAGTTGCCTAGGGTGCCAAATGTCTTGGGGGCGCCAGTAACGCTCATAAGTCCCACAGAATTAGAACGTTAAGCAAAATAAAACATTAACCTTTACATTGACAATGATTATTCATGGGCACTCAGTATACACGTATGTGTATGTATAGGTACTAGATCAGCTGTGCTGAAGGGGGTGCTTGCCTAGGGCACCAAACTGACAAGAACCGGCCCTGTGTTTAACATTTGCAACAACTGCAATTAAACGGCATAATTAAATTCTGAAATAATATAATACAAATAATAAATGAAAATCTAGTCTCGTCTCGTCTCGTCTTCTTCCGCTTATCCAGGACCGGGTCGCGGAGGCAGCAGTCTAAGCATGGAAGCCCAGACTTCCCTTTCCCCAGACACCTCGGCCAGCTCCTCGGGAAGAACATCGAGGCGTTCCCAGGCCAGCCGAGAGACATAGTCCCTCCAGCGTGTCCTGGGTCTTCCCCTGGGCCTCTTCCCGGGGGGACATGCCTGGAACACCTCCCCAGGGAGGCGTCCAGGAGGCATCCGAAAAAGATTCCCGAGCCACCTCAGCTGATTCCTCTCGATGTGGAGGAGCAGCGGCTCTACTCTCAGTTCCTCCTGAGTGACTGTGCTTCTCACCCTATCTCTAAGGGAGCGCCCAGCCACCCTGCGAAGGAAACTCATTTCGGCTGCTTGTATCCGCGATCTTGTTCTTTCGGTCATTACCCAAAGCTCATGACCATACGGTAGGTGAGAGTCAGAACGTAGATCGACCGGTAAATTGAGAGCTTCACCTTTTGGCTCAGCTCCTTCTTCACCACAATGGACCGGTAAAGCGACCGCATCATTGCGGAGGCTGCACCGATCCACCTGTCGATCTCACGCTCCATCCTTCCCTCACTCGTGAACAAGATCCCGAGATACTTAAACTCCTCCACTTGAGGCAGGACTTCTCCACCAACCTGGAGAGGGCAAGCCACCCTTTTCCGGTCGAGAACCATGGCCTCGGACTTGGAGGTGCTGATTCTCATCCCAGCCGCTTCACACTCGACTGCAAACCACCCTAGTGCATGCTGAAGGTCCTGGTTTGAAGAAGCCAACAGGACAACATCATCCACAAAAAGCAGAGATGAAATCCTGTGGTTCCCAAACAGGATTCCTTCCGGCCCCTGGCTGCGCCTAGAAATTCTGTCCATAAAAATTATGAACAGAACCGGTGACAAAGGGCAGCCCTGCCGGAGTCCAACATGCACTGGGAACAGGTCTGACTTACTGCCGGCAATGCGAATCAGACTCCTGCTCCGTTCGTACAGGGACCAGACAGCCCTTAGCAAAGAGCCCCGAACCCCATACTCCCGAAGCACACCCCACAGAATACCATGGGGGACACGGTCGAATGCCTTCTCCAGATCCACAAAGCACATGTGGACTGGTTGGGCAAACTCCCATGAACCCTCGAGCACCCTATGAAGGGTATAGAGCTGGTCCAGTGTTCCGCGACCAGGACGAAAACCGCATTGTTCCTCCTGGATCCGAGGTTCAACTATTGGTCGAATTCTCCTCTCCAGTACCCTGGAATAAACCTTCCCTGGGAGGCTGAGAAGTGTGATTCCCCTATAATTGGAGCACACTCTCCGGTCCCCTTTCTTAAAAAGAGGGACCACCACCCCAGTCTGCCACTCCAGAGGCACTGTCCCCGACCGCCACGCGATGTTGCAGAGGCGTGTCAACCAAGACAGCCCCACAACATCCAGAGACTTGAGATACTCAGGGTGGATCTCATTCACCCCCAGTGCCTTGCCACCGAGGAGCTTGCAAACTAGGGGTGGGCGATATGTATCGTCTGCGATGTCATCGTGAATGTTGTTTTGACGATGTGTAATTTTGCATTATCGAGTTTTTTTAATTAAGCCGCCAAAAATCAATACAGAGCGGAGCAGACCCGGCGCCAGACACGGACTGACGGACGGGCCTTGAATTGCTTTGGGGGGGGCACACATTTTATACGCCAAGCCAGGGCAACACAACTGTTTCTAGCAACCCAGGAGAGCAGCACAGACGTGACGAGTTAAATATTCTAAGAAACCTATAAAGCAACCAAAACAACTTTCCAAAATGTATCAAACATTGCTCAGCATATTAAAAGTTTTTTTTTTTTTTTTTTTGCTCCGCTGGCCTCACAACGCACAAAGCTGATTTCGGGTATCTACCGGAAGATGTCGTGATATGATCCCGTCCAGCAATAAAATGTGATTGGCTGAGACAGCTGCTCATTTACCCAGATACCATCTGAAGAAAAAATGCGATTGGTCGGTTGGTTCATTCCATTACATTAACCCATTGGTTCCCAAGAAATATTAGTCCACGTTTATAGCAATGATCCAGAAATTATTACTAGTGTTTCTGTACTCACGGATAATAATGAATGAACCGATCAGCCGATTTCGAATAGTTTCAATACATTTTAAATTGAGCACATTTTTCTTTATTATTGTTATACTGAAAAACTTTGACTTGTAGTTTACGTTTTTTTTTGAGGGGAAAAAAAAACGAAGAAGAAGAAGCTGTGACGGGCTCCTATCAGGCCAAGTCCGGTCACTCGCCGGCCACTTTCAGACATCTTTTTCGGATTAGTGAGACCAGACCCTCTGAACATGAATGGGGAGATATCAATACTGGACTCTGTGAAAACTAACGGTCGCGAAGAGCATATGATTGAAATCGCCATGAAAAGTTGATTATACTTGAGTGTTAGGTTGGTTCTCATGACTCAGAAAAAGCTTTAAAATCCACTTTTCTCGTAGATTATTTTGACATTGCGCAGGCGCAGTACTTCTATAACGGCAGGAGAGGGACAGCGGAGCACGAAGCTGCAAGATGATTGGAAAGCTGTTGGTTCAGATCGATATATGATTGGTTGTTGGCAGCGGAACAGGCGGGATATTTACAGACCCGTACTGCCGTCAGAGACGGTTGATTAGAATGTTTGCTGCCGTTACGAACTGTCAATTGAATTATTCATTTTTATTCATTTAAAGTTTCTCGTCTCGTCTTCTTCCGCTTATCCAGGACCAGGTCGCGGAGGCAGCAGTCTAAGCATGGAAGCCCAAACTTCCCTTTCCCCAGACACCTCGGCCAGCTCCTCGGGAAGAACACCGAGGCGTTCCCAGGCCAGCCGAGAGACATAGTCCCTCCAGCGTGTCCTGGGTCTTCCCCGGGGCCTCCTCCCGGGGGGACATGCCTGGAACACCTCCCCAGGGAGGCGTCCAGGAGGCATCCGAAAAAGATGCCCGAGCCACCTCAGCTGGTTCCTCTCGATGTGGAGGAGCAGCGGCTCTACTCCGAGCTCCTCCCGAGTGACTGTGCTTCTCACCCTATCTCTAAGGGAGCGCCCAGCCACATGAGTTGCGAAGGAAACTCATTTCAGCCGCTTGTATCCGCGATCTTGTTCTTTCTGTCATTACCCAAAGCTCATGACCATAGGTCATGACACGCCTCTGCAGGCATGTCATGACCTATGGAGGTAGAGAATGGAGGTAGAGAACATGGTCCACTCAGACTCAATGTCCCCCGCCTCCCTCGGAAGCTGGGAAAAGCTCTCCCGGAGGTGGGAGTTAAAGACCTCCCCAACAGAGTGCTCGGCCAGACATTCCCAGCAGACCCTCACCATGCATCCACAATGGAGGTAGAGAACATGGTCCACTCAGACTCAATGTCCCCCGCCTCCCTCGGAAGCTGGGAAAAGCTCTCCCGGAGGTGGGAGTTAAAGACCTCCCCAACAGAGTGCTCGGCCAGACGTTCCCAGCAGACCCTCACCATACGTTTGGGCCTGCCAGGTCTGTCCAGCTTCCTCCTCCGCCAGCGGATCCAACTCACCACCAGGTGGTGATCAGTTGACAACTCAGCCCCTCTCTTCACCCGAGTGTCCAAGACATAGGGTCGGAGATCAGATGACACGACTACAAAGTCGATCATCGACCTCCGACCTAAGGTGTCCTGGTGCCACGTGCACTTATGGACACCCCTATGCTCGAACATGGTGTTCGTTATGGACAAACTGTGACTAGCACAGAAGTTATGGTCATTTATATGACCATAACTTTAAATTATATTATTTAAATGACCATATGGTCATTTAAAGTTGTTTAAGAAAATAAATATGGCTTTTCCTTAAATACTTGTGTCACTGCAATGATTCTTTTAGTCATTGTAATTATTGTAATCTTTAAGCAAGCGTTTTTTTTTTTAAATATCGTCAAAATATCGTTATCATTAAAATCCTAAAAAATATCGAGATATTATTTTTTGCCCATATCGCCCGCCCCTATTGCAAACCACCTCAGTGACTTCGGCTTGGGTAATGGACGAGTCCACCTCTGAGTCATCAGCCTCAGTCTCCTCAGTGGAAGACATGACAGTGGGATTGAGGAGATCCTCAAAGTATTCCTTCCACCGCCCGACAATGTCCCCAGTCGAGGTCAACAGCTCCCCACCCGCACTGTAAACAGTGTTGGCAGAGTACTGCTTCCCCCTCCTGAGGCGCCGGACGGTTTGCCAGAATTTCTTTGAGGCCGACCGATGTTCCTTCTCCATGGCCTCCCCGAACTCCTCCCAGTTCCGAGTTTTTGCCTCCGCAACTGCCCGAGCTTCAGCACGCCTGGCCTGCCGATACCCGTCAGCTACCTCAGGAGTCCCGGAGGTCAACATGGCCCAATAGGACTCCTTCTTCAGCTTGATGGCATCCCTTACTTCCGGTGTCCACCACCGGGTTCGGGAATTGCCGCCACGACAGGCACCGGAGACCTTGCGGCCACAGCTCCGAACAGCTGCGTTCACAATGGAGGTAGAGAACATGGTCCACTCAGACTCAATGTCCCCCGCCTCCCTCGGAAGCTGGGAAAAGCTCTCCCGGAGGTGGGAGTTAAAGACCTCCCCAACAGAGTGCTCGGCCACACATTCCCAGCAGACCCTCACCATACGTTTGGGCCTGCCAGGTCTGTCCAGCTTCCTCCTCCGCCAGCGGATACAACTCACCACCAGGTGGTGATCAGTTGACAGCTCAGCCCCTCTCTTCACCCGAGTGTCCAAGACATAGGGTCGGAGATCAGATGACACGACTACAAAGTCGATCATCGACCTCCGACCTAAGGTGTCCTGGTGCCACGTGCACTTATGGACACCCCTATGCTCGAACATGGTGTTCGTTATGGACAAACCGTGACTAGCACAGAAGTCCAATAACAAAACACCACTCGGGTTCAGATCGGGAGGCCGTTCCTCCCAACCACGCCCCTCCAGGTGTCACTGTCGTCGCCCATGTGAGCATTGAAGTCCCCCAGTAGCACAATGGAGTCCCCAGTCTGAGCACCCCTCAGTACCTCTCCCAGGGACTCCAAGAAGGCCGGATACTCTATACTGCTATTTGGCCCATAGGCACAAACAACAGCAAGAGCCCTCTCCCCAATCCGAAGGCGCAGAGAGGCGACCCTCTCGTTCACTGTGGTAAACTCCAACACATGGCGGCTGAGATGACCTGCAACATGAGGATTGATCTGACCAGACAGTGGTCAGTCCAGCACTCAGCTCCTCGCATGGCTCTGATTACCATACAGTCTTTGATGTTGCAGCTGTGCAAATTACATTGTCAAGTAGGTGCCATTGCTTGGACCTTGGGTGCATCCAAGTTCTTTTATACTTGTCTCCTTGTCTGAAGAGGGTGCTGGAAATGGTTAGTTAATTTTCATGACAGAGGCTTAGAAGCAATAGACCATTGGTGTTCATTTTCCCTGTATTATGCAGGCCGAGCATGCCTTTCTAGTTTCTGTAGTCAGTGCCGACTCTAGCATTAAAGTTGCCCAAGAAGATGAGTTTGTCACAAGGTGATCAAGAGCCTTGTAGAAAGCGTCCTTTGCTTTATTTCTGCTGGTCAGGGTGGGGGCATAGGTACTGATAACTGTAACATGATGTGCGGAGTTAAGGGGGAATCACAGTTTTATCAGACGTTCGTTGATGGAGACAGGGAGGTATGGTAACTGGTTGAGAAGTGTCATCTTAACGGCCAGTCCCACTCCATGAATTCTATTCACATTTTGTGCCTTGCCTTTCCAGAACAAGGTGTAGCCACCCTTGCAGGTCCTTCCCCTGCATGTCTGGTTTCACTCAGTGTGGCAATGTCTATTCTGTATTGGGCCCATTCTCTTGCTATAAGGGCTTTTTTCCTCTCTGGTCTTGTAGATGTTTGCTTGTCCATTATTTTATGGACATTCCATGCACCAAGTTTTCTTTTTTGTAGGTTTCCTTGTTATTTGTTGATTTCAGCTACTGTATGGGTAATACTGCCAGCCATGCCTAGCTAGCCAGTCAGGGTAGGGACAAGCAATGTTTGAGACACCTTTTCTTGTCTCTTCCCCTACCCTAAATAGGCTGCTCAGTCACCTGGGAGAGCATCAAACTCCTCTGTCATCCTGGAGTGAGAGATAAAAGAGTGGCTATTGTCACCAGGCTGCCTGCATGCAGGGCTGAGACTGCAAATCCCAGTGGCCAACTCCATCTGTTGCTTCATCCCTTCCCCATCACCACAGGGCTTTGAAGATAGGAGAGCATGAGAGATTGCACATAGAACCCTGTGCGGGAAGTGATTATAGTGGGAAAGTCAATGCACAGAGGCAGTCCCACACTCTCGGCCAAGGAAGTCAGGTTCCAGTGGTATGAAAGAGCCATCACAACCAGAGACTTCTTTGGCTGCAGTAGATGACCACAACACCTGGAGTGTCTTGCCGTGCCCTAAGCAGTCCACAATGCTATGCTGTTGCCACCTTCTTGATGGTTGGAACTTCATGAGCCTCGTCCACTCAATCTGCCAATTCCAACCTTCACATGCAGGGATAGACATGTCCCACCTTCTGGCTCACCAGCAGGTTTGCGACCCAATCAGCCCACAGTTGAGAGTTGCGTGCCAGGTGGGATCCAAAGAAGGATGAGCTACACTTGAAAGGGTATGGCAAGTCCCTGCTGCAAAGGTACTCCCCTCCCTGTCACCCCATATGCCCTGGATTTTGTATACAGTCTAATTAAGTGAAAGTCCTTTATCTTGTTGAAGATGCACTCAGCAATATGGCGTATAGAACCAGTCAGAAGTTCATACACACCTTCTAATTAAATGTTTTTTTCTTTATTTTTATGAATTAGTCAATTCATATTTTAAAATCTCATCTCATCTCATTATCTCTAGCCGCTTTATCCCGTTCTACAGGGTCGCAGGCAAACTGGAGCCTATCCCAGCTGACTATGGGCGAAAGGCAGGGTACACCCTGGATAAGTCACCAGGTCATCACAGGGCTGACACATAGACACAGACAACCATTTGCACTCACATTCACACCTACGGTCAATTTAGAGTCACCAGTTAACCTAACCTGCATGTCTTTGGACTGTGGGGGAAACCGGAGCACCCGGAGGAAACCCACGCGGACACGGGGAGAACATGCAAACTCCACACAGAAAGGCCCTCAATGGCCACGGGGCTCGAACCCAGGACCTTCTTGCTGTGAGGCGACAGTGATAACCACTACACCACCGTGCCGTCCATATTATAAAGTAATGATGGATGTTGTTTCTCTTTATTTACTTGAGCGGTTCTTGACATAATATGGATTACTGCAGTTGTGGAATCAGGCTATTTACTGTTTTCTTATTATTTACTATTTGATCTCTAATGCATTAAGAAGGAAAGAAACTCGTCCGCTAATTAACTTTTGACTTTAACATGGTGTGGGGGATTCAGAAGACCCACCTGACCCCCTCTGACTACGGCCTTGTACAGATATAAAGGTGTATTGTGTTCAGTGCAGTAATGAGAAATATCTGATGAACACACAACATATAAAACAATCCATCAACAAAACTTTATCAATGTCTTTGAATCTGCATTTATTTCTCTACACAGGTGTTCTCACTCAGGACAAAAGTCGTTGGTCTGTGAAATATCCTGATAATCCAATCTGTGCTGTGAGAGGATTCAGTGTCTCCATTCCCTGCAGTTATTCTTATGATCCAACATCAAATCCCAATATTCAGGTGACACAAAAGCTTTGGTGCTCACTGAACTCAAACACAGCCGAGTGTTTAAACCCTCCGTATGTTTATAACAGCTCATCAAACACCAGCTCAGACTTTGAGTACGCTGGAGACGACAAATCAAACTGCACTTTATTAATCCACAATCTACAGTTCAGTTATTCTGGAGAGTACAGATTCAGATTTATAACTGCTAATCCTGATGACAGATACACAGGTGTTCCTGGAGCGACTCTACAAGTTGCAGGTAAATTTAAATGATTAAAATAAAAATCCAAATGATTCATGATCTGTATAATTGACTTTCCTCACCTATAGGAATACATTAAATCATTTTGTGGAAATCTTTCTCTTTTGAACAGTGAAAGTAAATTTAACTCCAGCTTTAATTTTTATCAAGAAATCTCATGTAGCTGATGTTTATTATTCAGTAAAACATTTTTATCAGTGAGAGAAATCCTGATTCACTGACGTGGAGTCTTTCCTGCTCTCTGGAAAAGATTTAAAGGTGTCACTAATCAGGCTCAGTGGAAACGGGACCCTTAAACAAGGAGACTCGTTAAATCTGACGTGTGATGTGAACTGCACACACAGTTCCTCACAGTTCATGTGGTCTAAGAACAACAAGCTCTTACCTGAATCAGGACCCGTTCTTCACTTTCCTGCTCTAACCGTGAGGGATTCTGGGAATTACACCTGCACTTGGAAAACCAACGAGGCCTCAAGATCTGAAACGATCAGCCTTCACGTCGAGGGTGGGTCCATCTGCTCACAACATTCCTGAACATCTCGAATGATTCCTGAAGGAAATGAAGTGACTTGTGTTCAGTTTAATATTCAATAAATGTTAAATACTGTTGTTTTTAACAGGTGAAAATCCTGATCAGTGGTTAATCTGGATCATTGTCTCGGTGTCAGTTGGAGTGATTTTCATCGTCTCAGTCATCGTAGGAGCTGTGATTTACAGGTAAAAATCTACATATTTTTAGGCAACACAATCTATACAGTCTAAAGAAAGAAAGCAAAGAAAGAACTGTATCTCATTTAAAGCATATGATTTTTCACAAAATGCAATTTTAACTGTCCATTTAACAATCAACAGCAACTAATGTGTCATTTGTGCCTAATGACCAGGTTTCTGAGCGATTGCAGGAGTGTCCACACTGAGCAGCAGAAGAAGGAGGACGCTGCTGATATCTACGTTAACGTCCAAGAGAATGAGGATGGTGCTAATATCTACGCGAATGTCCAGAAGGAGGAGGACGGTGATGGTATCTATGCTAATGTGTAACAGCAAAGAGCTGATCACAGTTTCACACTTCACACTCAGCTTAAAGTCTTCGACTTGTGAATTTCCTCTGTGAGCTGAAAAAGAACGTTACACAGCACATACACTTCCTGTGTGTAGCACTTGAGCTTAATTTTATGACAGACAACTTCACTATTTATTACATTTATTGTCATTTCAGCCATAGAGTAATTTCTGAAATTGGTTTAGAAGCAATTCTTGATTTCTATAACTTTGTATAAGATTTATGGAGTGGTGCTTGAAAGTTTGTGAACCCTTTAGAATTTTCTATATTTCTGCATAAATATGACCTAAAAACATCAGATTTTCACACAAGTCCTAAAAGTAGATAAAGAGAACCCAGTTAAACACATGATACAAAAATATTATACTTGGTCATTTATTTATTGAGGAAAATGATCCAATATTACATATCTGTGAGTGGCAAAAGTATGTGAACCTCTAGGATTGGCAGTTAATTTGAAGGTGAAATTAGAGTCAGGTGTTTTCAATCAATGGGATGACAATCAGGTGTGAGTGGGCACCCTGTTTCATTTAAAGAACAGGGATCTATCAAAGTCTGATCTTCACAACACGTTTGTGGAAGTGTATCATGGCACGAACAAAGGAGATTTCTGAGGACCTCAGAAAAAGCGTTGTTGATGCTCATCAGGCTGGAAAAGGTTACAAAACCATCTCTAAAGAGTTTGGACTCCACCAATCCACAGTCAGACAGATTGTGTACAAATGGAGGAAATTCAAGACCGTTGCTACCCTCCCTAGGAGTAGTCAACCAACAAAGATCAGTTCCAAGAGCAAGGTATGTAATAGTCGGCGAGGTCACAAAGGACCCCAGGGTAACTTCTAAGCAACTAAAGGCCTATCTCACATTGGCTAATGTTAATGTTCATGAGTCCACCATCAGGAGAACACTAAACAACAAATGGTGTGCATGGCAGGGTTGCAAGGAGAAAGCCACTGCTCTCCAAAAGGAACATTGCTGCTCATCTGCAGTTTGCTAAAGATCATGTGGACAAGCCAGAAAGCTATTGGAAAAATGTTTTGTGGATGGATGAGACCAAAATAGAACTTTTTAGTTTAAATGAGAAGCGTTATGTTTGGAGAAAGGAAAACACTGCATTCCAGCATAAGAACCTTATCCCATCTGTGAAACATGGTGGTGGTGGTATCATGGTTTGGGCCTGTTTTGCTGCATCTGGGCCAGGACAGTTTGCCATCATTGATGGAACAATGAATTCTGAATCATACCAGCAAATTCTAAAGGAAAATGTCAGGACATCTGTCCATGAACTGAATCTCAAGAGAAGGTGGGTCATGCAGCAAGACAACGACCCTAAGCACACAAGTCATTCTACCAAAGAATGGTTAAAGAAGAATAAAGTTAATGTTTTGGAATGGCCAAGTCAAAGTCCTGACCTTAATCCAATGGAAATGTTGTGGAAGGACCTGAAGCGAGCAGTTCATGTGAGGAAACCCACCAACATCCCAGAGTGGAAGCTGTTCTGTATGGAGGAACGGGCTAAAATTCCTCCAAGCCTGTTTGCAGGACTGATCAAATGTTACCGCAAACGTTTAGTTGCAGTTATTGCTGCACAAGGGGGTCACACCAGATACTGAAAGCAAAGGTTCACATACTTTTGCCACTCACAGATATGTACTATTGGATCATTTTCCTCAATAAATAAATGACCAAGTATAATATTTTTGTCTCATTTGTTTAACTGGGTTCTCTTTATCTACTTTTAGGACTTGTGTGAAAATCTGATGATGTTTTAGGTCATATTTATGCAGAAATATAGAAAATTCTAAAGGGTTCACAAACTTTCAAGCACCACTGTACATGCTTCTTTAATTTCTTTTGAGAATGTACTCCAACTAAAAATAAAATTATAATAGTTTTATTTATAAATATTCTGTATATTTGTCATGGTTCCGGGCTCACCCTCCGTCTGCCCCAACACTCAGGACTCCATTTCCCATAATCCCCCTCACACACCAGTCACTACCACGTGCACTCCGTCAGCCAACCCGGAACCACATCCTAGGAGTGCTTCCCCCAAGTTCTAATCACCATTACCTGTACCTTTTTGTTTGCATTTGTATTTATAGCCGTTTGTCTGTCTTGTTCGTTGCACAGTATTGCCTCTACTTTTCGTGAGCCTACTGAGCGTTATTGTACTGATTGTTTACCTGTGTATGACCCTGTTCGCCTTCCGTTTTTTCCCTTTTCGCCTAGCCCTTGTGTTTATATTGCCCGTGTCTACTGATTCCCGGTTCTTGGACTATTACCTGTTTCTTGACCACGATCTGTCTAGCCCTCGTTACTGTGTTGGATCTCTCGGTATTGACCTGGTCTGGTTTTTGTACATTGTCTTTGATTTCATTGTTCTCATTAAAACTCTGAGTTCATTTACAATCCGTGAGCGTCTGGTCTGTCACAGCCGTGTTACAATATTCTGTACCGGGCATCTGACATTACCAAGCCTTTATAGTATTGTATTGAATATCAGGCTTCGACTCTGTTTCTGTTTTCCTGACCACGCCCTGTCTAAACTCTGATATACTGTCCGAGCCTCGCCTGACCATTGCCTGTTTTTCCTCACACTGCTTTTGACTGATGATATAGAACTGATTGCTAGTGTGTAGTTAATAAAGCTCTTCCTGCACTTACATCTGTTTACCTCCCTTACATGACAAATATTACATTCAAATAAAGGAAAAGATAAAAACTAAGATATAAAGAAAGTAAAAACTGTAAGAGTAAATAAATACAATTCTGTCAGTGCCACTTTCATCAAGGAACATTATTTACATTGCAATATTTGTAACAAGTTGTATTTGGTAGGTGGCTCTGTTCTGGGACATCCCTGCCCTACCATGCGCATACGTGGAAAGCTTTGGGGCAGGGAGTGCACACCTCCCTGCAATACCATGTGCCTACATGGAAAGGCTAAAGCAGGGAGAGCCACAGCAAAAAAAATCCCAAAACCACCATGCCAGGCAGACCTCCCTGGCCGTTCATGCTTTCATTGAAGAGCCAGCCTGGGGAGCTTGCTGACTATAAAATAGGAAGCAAATTAAACCAAGATGAAATACCATGAGACGAGTTGAAGCTTCACAGATTGCTCGTTGGAGTAAAATAGCTAGTAGGTTATACAGAGAGCCTGAGCAGCTATGCAATAACATTTGTTTAATCTAGCACAGTTTGAATGAATGGGGCAGGTCAGGCTGGACGGCGCTGCCTCCAGGTACAGTTGGCAAAATTCTGAAAGTCAAAGCAGGAAAAGAATCACCATGGTTGTTCAAACCTGAAATATGGCTGTTCAAACGATGCAGTTATTCAACACAGTGGACCATGTGAAGCGCGTCATGACTATTAATAATGGAACTGAGGAGCACCCTTGTTATTGATGTTCATAGCTGCTGCCTCATTGTCACAAAAAAAGGATTTGCTTCTTGACCAGCGTTTATCCCCCAGAAGATGAACTACATGATTGAGTCGGTTCCATTAGAGCAGTGGAAGAAGTGTCAGCTGACAAGGATGACAATTTAGTTAGTTTTTTCTTTTTTATCAGACATCTAATTTTTAGGTTTGTTTACCTGACATGTTTTGATGTACGACTATCGTCTTCCTCAGAGTGTCACCGGATGTTATTGGTGACGCATCTTTTATCAGCTGATGTTTCCGAAGACGACAGTCGTACGTCAAAACATGTCAGGTAAACAAACCTAAAAACTAGATGTCTGATAAAAAACTAACTATATTTAATATATGACATAATGAACGTAATTGAAGGATGACAATTCTTTTGGCCATGCATCAGCAAACTGCAACAATGCAAGCAGTTCCTCGAGAGAAGCTCAGACTGGAGCCACAATGCTATTTATTAACACGATTTCCATGAGCCTGGGCGCAGGTTATTTGTTAATCCTGGGAGCAGAAGACTCCTACTTGCCAAATGAGAGCTCTGGCGAATGGAAATGGTGCTCTCTTGCAAAATGGCTTGCAGAGGAAGCAGCAAAGGTAGGCAGGTTAAAGCAGCTTAAATAAGGTGCTCTATGAGAGATTTACCAATAGAATACACAGAAGGGAATCAGCTGAGCTGACAGCTGATTTGGGTTGGCTTGAGACTAGCTGCAGTCAGCTGATGTAGCTTGGATTGTGGGCTGAGCTTGGCTTCGTGGCCTACCGGAACTACGCTACGCTCGAATTGTGAAGATATAAAGAAACTAAGAGCATCTACAAACACTGATCAACAAAAATGCATTTTCAAACGAGACTTAAAAATGTCTACAGGATCAGCTGACCTAATGCTTGGACATAAACTATTCCAAAGTTGAGGAGCATCAGATAGAAAACTTTATCAACTTTGGTCTTTAGTCTGGACTTTGGAGCAGCAGGAAAGTTTCGGTCAGATGATCGTACAGGTCTTGCTGTTTGATAGGGTGCTAATAATTCAGATGGATATTCTGGAGCCCAACCCTATAAAGTTTTGAACGCGATCAATATTTTTTTTAATAAATCCTGAATTTAACTGGTATCCAGTGACATCAAGCCAAGACTGGGGTAACATTCTCACCAACCCTTGATCTTTTAAGCCGTCTGACTGCAGCGTTCTGTACCAGCTGGAGACGAGCAACAGAAGAGCTGTTCAGTGTTGTAAATAAAACTTTACAGTCATTCAGGGGAGATGGAATAAAAGCATGTTTGACTTGTTCTGTGTCCTCAAAGGATGAAGATGATCTAACCTTCAATATCTTTCAATTGATAAAAGCCCAGTTGTACCAGTTTATTAACAGGAGGTTCCCTTCAATTCCAAGATACTGGTTCAATATTATTTGCCAATGAACCCAAGACCTGCTTCACATGAGCAGTATTCTGTTGTGGGCCAAAGACTAAAATTACTGAACACTTAATTATTTAACTCTATTTTGTCAATATTAAGCTGACGAAAGTTATCGGACATCCAGTTTCTCACATCATTAATACAGGATAAAGAATTGATGTGTTCACCACATTATTGGGATCCAGAGACAGTTAGAGGTGTAAATCATCAGCATAACAGTGGAAGTTAATGTTTTACACCCCATGACATTTCCAAAAAGGAACATATATAGGGAAAATAAAACTGGACCTAAACTTGTGCCTTGATGTACCCCACCTGTCAACGCAGAGGAGGAAGAAACCTCCTTATCAACAACAAAAGCAAAAGTTCTGTTAGATAAGTATGAGTTAAACCAGGCCAGTGCTGTTCCTGCTATTCCCACCCACTGTTTGAATCTCCTGATCATTATGGCATGACCAATCATCTCAAATGCAGCACTTAAGTCAAGGAGAATTAACACAGACATATTCCCACCATCTTCATTCATTAAAATGTCATTTGTAATCCTGAGGAGAGCCATTTCTGTACTGTGTTTATTTCTGAAACTAGACTGAAATTTCTCAAAAATATTCTTGTACTCAACTCCCTCCAGTATTACATTACAGGCATTTAGCAGACACTCTTATCCAGAGTGACTTACAACATACCCAGAGCAACCTGGGGAGCAGTTGGGGGTTCGTTGCCTTGCTCAAGGGCACTACAGCCATTTCTGCTGGTCCAGGTAATCGAACCAGTGACTTTTTGATCCCAAAATGGCTTTCCCCATGGCTGAACTTTCTGAACAATTTCAATCCTGTTGGGGTTTTATTTTAGGGTCTCCAACTTGTTTCACTTTCAAGTTCTAGAACAATAAATTTCTCTTCCTTAAGTTCTAAAGCACATAAATTTTTATTTTTCAGAAGGATGAAGGTTAAAACACATTAATGAATTCACATTCACAGTAGCCTGATGAATCAGATGTTTATTCCAACAGCTCAGTAAATGAAGAGAAAATGAAAACTGTACACTGTTCAGAGGTTCAGGTTTCCACCAATGGATGGCGATATTGTTCATTGCAGCAGACCTCAAGACATTTCCTGTCTCTGAAGATGTAGGTGGCTGCATTTACAAAAAAAAAAAAAAACCTTACCCTAAATAAAGTGCTATAAAAGGTTTTTTAACTGTCTTTTGTAGTATCAGGTGTGCTTAATAACATACCAAAAGTCTACCACAGTCTGAGGAAAAGTATAAACTTCAAGATGGCACCCAACATGGCCACCAAATCCTTAAAATGCCCTTTACTCCTTCATTATTCATCCTAAACAAGTAATTGTGGTGCCAAACCCCAATGTTTTGTGGATCTAGGAATCCAATTAGCATATTTAAATTATAATGACGTGATTGTTTTCACACATTCATGAACCTACTTGGTGCATTAGGCCCACTGATGGAAGGCACAGGACTCAGGAACATTATGGAAGTTGTCTATGGTGAAAATGCCATCCAGCATATGATGACTGGAAAATCAGTGCAAAGGGCTTTCCATGGACATCTGCTGGTGGACAGATGTCTCAATCATCTGGTTGTGCTGGATCTGCTGGAGGAAAACCCGCAGTTCAAGTCATTGGTGGACCAGGCAGGAGCAACGTACTCATCCTTGGTGGTGAAAGAAATGACTTTGGAGAGTTCTGTAGCTTTGGATATGTTGATCCAAATCAAAAATGATTGACACAAAGAAGGCAGAACTTAGCACAAGGTCAAAAACCAGTAATCTGTGAGTAAACTATCAGAAAATGCTGAAGACTGCCCGAAAGATGATTACAGTAAAGTGGCCATATTGGTCCACCATCTTGGATTTCACAATATGTAATCACTTCATTATAATGTATATATGCTAATTGGATTCCTAGATCCCTGAAACATGGGATTTGGCACCGAAATTACTTGTTTAGGATGAATAATGAAGGAGTAAAGTGCATTTTAAGGATTTGGTGGCCATCTTGGACATCATCTTGAAAATTACACCTTTCCAGTGGTCAGACTGTGGTAGACTTTTGGTATGTTATTAAGCACACCTGATACTGCAAAAAAAAAGTTGAGATACCTTTTGTAGCATTTTTTTTTGGGGGGGGGGTTAAACCATATTTTCAGCCGCCTAACATGAACACACACTCTGCTATTACAGTCAAACTTGAATACATTTATGTCCAAAAAATTAAACTAGAGGATCTGTTGTGAGACCGAACAAACAAACACTGGTAACACCGTGGTCGAGTTGTAAAATCAAACCAGGGGGGATGGTGAAATTTTTAGTCGCGTGTCGACCCATCGGTCGGTCCATCGGTGGGAAACTGGTTTGCTTTTAGGAGGGTTTGCACACAACGTAGGTCTGTGGACCTTGTTCATTTACCAGACATACAGTATTTTGTGCTGATAAAGTGTGCCGTACACTCTGTGTACCCTTTTTATTGTTGTAAAAAACACAATACACTGGTATTTTACTGTAAAACATGCACAGTGTGGATGTCATGTGTCATATTTAGTCAGTCTCCTGGCTGACATACCTACCACATTCTCCATATTAGGGTGAAATGCAGATGACAAATTTGAAGTGTAACTTCATAGTCATGGTAGGCTCCTTTTAAATCATTTGGTAAATAATTTATTAAAACCTCAGCAGGCAATGTAAATGAACAACTGAATCTTTTCATATCAAGTCAATAGAATTTTTATTCAAAGCTGAACATTGGGAACATTGAGTTAAATACAGAGGTAGGTAGGGAACCAATAAGCTAAAACAAGCAACAGTAAATTGTAAATTAGATTAAACTTCCTAAAAGATGTTTGAGGCATTATGCATTTTTTTTTTGTTTTTTCCTTTTTGTTATTATTGTGTTTATTCTTTAGCCTAGTAAACTAGACCCACCCGCCTAGCGGCCAAAAATATTTTTGCCTAGCGAGTGGGTCTAGCCTCGCACCATATAAACAAAAACACCCCGGGCATCAAATCGTGCCCGCCAATCACAACGCAAGGTTTTTGTTTGGATTCTTTGGGCGGGCTTTTGCAGGAGTGACGACAAAGCTGCGCGACGCTGGAGAAAGCACAGCAGGAAAGATGGCTACGGCTAGTGAACAGCGCGCGTTTGACTCCGCTTTGGAATCAGTTTTAGAAGAATTAGACTTGGAGTTTTCGTTGAAACATGAGCAGGAAGAGGCTCTCCGCTCATTCCTTTTCAAGAAGGACGTTTTCGCTGTTTTGCCGACCGGCTATGGCAAAAGTCTGATCTACCAGCTGGCTCCGCTCATAGCCAAAAGGATGGGGCTAGTTTGTGCAGTACGAAGAATTAATAAACAGCTTTGAAACATTACTTTTTGATTGTTTCTTATTTTCCCGTTATTTTAAATTTAAGGGAAATTATTTCACCAAACACCACTAAATAAAAACTCTCAAAAACAGTTTAAGCAAACCCTTGAAAAACACTTGAAAAAAATAAGAGTGTATGTTCAGTATGTGGTACAGACTCCAAACTTGTGGTCATTATCTCCAAACTTCTTAATATCTAGAACCTGTTTATTAATTAATACGCATTTTGAAAAATTATTTATTTCAAGGTCTCCCCCACTGCACTCTCTGACTACGTCACAGTCACTGTTGCGCTGATTGGTCAGAGCGTTGGCCTATACGCACAGAGACAGTTTGAAAGACAGCGGTTTGTTCCACCCCCACCCATCAGAAATGTCTACGGATCGAGGCCAGACTAAATATTCACGTTTAGTCTGGCTCGCCAGGCTATTTATTCTTATGAGTAATGCAAATTATACATGTCCATACCGGTTATTATTTTAATGGAAAGAAAAGAAAAGTACTTATAATGTTATTTCTGATTTATTTATTATCTGAACGAGGATTTGAGCTTTGAAAAATGACCAGATTCTTTCTGTAACATTGATTCCCGCTGTTATCTAGGTCATGTGACACCTAACGTTGACGGTTACCAAGGAGCTGCCTTGGATACTTTGATACTTTGCTTCAATACATAGCAGCACTTTGATACATACTGGATACAAGCTAGCAAAATGAGTTAAAAGCAGGCATCTTTGGGAAGTTTCTTTGGAAAGGGGAAAAGGCCCATTGAGGAGACAGAAGAAGAGCCTATGACGAAGAAAAAGAAAGCTGCATTTTAGCAGACACTTTGTCGAGTCCTACACCAATCCTGCTCTGCCTTACATGTTGTGACCGGCTCTCTAACGAGGCAATGAAGCCTTCAAAACTGCTAGTGTCATTTATTTTAGCCTTCCTGTCTTGAATAACACTTTTTGTTGCCTGAAGAATAACAAACGAACATCCAGGCTGATTAAATTAATGGCCTTATACAAGAAATCAAAGCTAACATGAACCTGAGTAAGCTATCGATAGCTGGCTAGACTCCAAACTAACATTCATTATGATAGCTGTGTTGTTATCCGCCGCCCACAAATTAGGCTCCATATCGGTAACTTTACAGCATGATAGTGGGCTCACAGAATCTGTGTCTGATATTCGTAACTCTTGACTTACCTCCTGAAATGTTTTTTCTTGCGATCTTAAATCCGAACTTGCTTAGGTCTTGCTGTCCACTCCGCTTGGCCATGATGCTGCAATCCGCTGCTGTCACTGACGCCGAATGAAATAAAAAATAACGGAACCCCAACTGAATGTCACCTCCTCAAATGCTTCGCTTGCGCGTGCCCTCTCTCGTGGTAGCTTATTGTATGCTCAGTTTCAGCAAAGCTACGTGGAATGGCATTTCTAATTCCAAAGTTAAATAGAAGTAATGTCCACATTTATTGATAAAATTGCTCAAGGGAAGGGAGGGGGGATGCCCGTTTTAGAGGGGGGATGATTTTGAACATTTTTTATTCCAGGGGGGATGGCATCCCCCCCATCCCCCCTCAACTCGAGTACAGCCTATCCCTAAACTTGAGCAACTTGTCTCCTCAGTCCCCAGACGTTTACAGACTGTTGTAAAGAGAAAAGGGGATGTCTCACAGTGGTAAACATGGCCTTGTCCCAACTTTTTTGAGATGTGTTGTTGTCATGAAATTTAAAATCACCTAATTTTTCTCTTTAAATGATACATTTT
The DNA here is from genome assembly GCF_027579695.1 of Neoarius graeffei. Taxonomy (NCBI): domain Eukaryota; kingdom Metazoa; phylum Chordata; class Actinopteri; order Siluriformes; family Ariidae; genus Neoarius; species Neoarius graeffei. Next base: position 66,333,194 of record NC_083587.1, read on the forward strand.
CTCAGTTTAAACATTTGATAGGTCATCTATGTTCTATTCTGAATAAAATATGGAATTTTGAAACTTCCACATCATTGCATTCCGTTTTTATTTACAATTTGTACTTTGTCCCAACACTTTTGGAATTGGGGTTGTAATGTATATTCCAAACTTTTTGCATTCCCTCAATAAAAAAAATCTACCCTTCCTATTCACACTGTACCAGTACCATAACAATTCCAGTCCCTCAGCAGTGATATGAATCTGTCAATGCACTATATTTTCACAGACACTGTACACATTGGACAATTAAAACAACACGTATCATCTACTGTGTTCTAAAAGTGCCTCAATAACACAGAAGGATTGCATTGACAGTAATTTTATTGAACATCACAAAATACAAATTCAGGGCACAAGGCCTAAGAAAAGCCAAGGCCTCCACAGGCCATGTTGAAAGACACAATTAACAATAACGATAATATCATGTTAAAAAAAGTACACCTCAGTTCTATGACCATGCTGAGGAATTACACAGAACATGTGGAACAAATAGTCAAAAATGGGCCATGCCAATACTGGCCAGAAAGAGTAAAAGACAAAAACAATAATCATAGGAAGAGAACCTCAAGAAAAGTCAACTCCTCAAGCGCAAATAATTCTAAACAATTACACCTCAGGTCTATAACCAGGCTGGCAAAGACAAAACAAACAGTGGGAGAACATCAATTAACAACTTACGACCTCTTTTTGATAGGAAGGAGTTGCCCACTTTTCTTTTGGTTCTCCACCTCCTGTATCAGAGTAGGGTCATTTTGAATGGCATCTCTGCCCTTTTGTATGAAGGACATGAGTTTATCTCCGTGAGAATAGCCTGCTAATAGCTCCTCAAACTTGGTGGGGGAGACTACCGACAGTTCTACAATCGCCGCTCCTGAACAAATTGTGTTTCGATCAACTCCTACTGATCTGTACGATTCTTGCAGGGTTTTTCCTCTTCCGAAGGCCTGTAGCACTTTTTTATAGCGTTTGATGATGTCCTCTGGTGTTGTGGCTACAATTACATTAAAAAAAAAACACAATGAATGAGTTATGTAACTAACCAAACAGCAAACACAGCTATGCTTAACTTGTGTCTGCATACTTTAGAAAGCTACTCTTGTGTCCCATCTACTATTGTATTTGCTAAATCCATCATTCTGCTATTTGAATCATCATTCAAAATCACATTGAACCCAAACAAGAAAGATGTACAAAAACTGAAAAATACCTCTCCTCATGAAATGCTTGTCTTTTTTTAGGTTTCTTCTCCTTCCCCTTCTTTTTATCCTTCTGGTGCTTCCTGTGCTCCTTCTTCTTCTTCTTCTCCCCATCACATGATGATGAGGAGGAGGATGCAGAGGAAGATGTCTCGGACGAGGTCGATGAAGTGTCTGACATCTCAGAGTCAGACAGAGTAAGATTCTCAGTTGCAGCACTGTTTTTTTTCTTGTCTATTGCAGAGGAAAAGGCATAACATTAAAACACATACAGTTGCGACATCATTTTATGTTTGTTGCGATGATTATGTAGTCAATAAGTACAAAACCTGCTTGATTGCCTGGCAAGTAAGGGTTTTACAACATGGATTTGTTATTGTATGATTCTGCATGTGTGCCTGTGTTGTGAAGTTAAAAATTCTGGTCTGATACATCTCACAAACACTTTAATGGCCACACAGGTTAGGTGATATGGCTAATTTAACTGCAATACTTACACTGTGACAACTGCTTCAAAACAGAGTCCCTTTCTTCCGTCAGCTCGGCTATTTTTCTTCTTTGAATATCATCTCTTTTTTTTTTTTTTGCTTTGTCGAGCTGTTTCTTTGCAGTTGTCAGTTTACAGTTATTGGACATGACCTCGGTGTCCTCAATGGTAGTTACGGCCCTGCCTGCAGGTAGTTCCTGGTGATGGCAGTGAGGGAGGTGAAATAACATGTATACACACTACCGTTCAAAAGTTTGGGGTCACCCAGACAATTTTGTGTTTTCCATGAAAAGTCACACTTTTATTTACCACCATAAGTTGTAAAATGAATAGAAAATATAGTCGAGACATTTTTCTGGCCATTTTGAGCATTTAATCGACCCCACAAATGTGATGCTCCAGAAACTCAATCTGCTCAAAGGAAGGTCAGTTTTATAGCTTCTCTAAAGAGGTCAACTGTTTTCAGCTGTGCTAACATGATTGTACAAGGGTTTTCTAATCATCCATTAGCCTTCTGAGGCAATGAGCAAACACATTGTACCATTAGAACACTGGAGTGAGAGTTGCTGGAAATGGGCCTCTATACACCTATGGAGATATTGCACCAAAAACCAGACATTTGCAGCTAGAATAGTCATTTACCACATTAGCAATGTATAGAGTGGATTTCTGATTAGTTTAAAGTGATCTTCATTGAAAAGAACAGTGCTTTTCTTTCAAATATAAGGACATTTCAAAGTGACCCCAAACTTTTGAATGGTAGTGTGTGTGTATATATATATATATATATATATATATATATATATATATATATATATATATATACACAAAATGGAATCATTTGCTGACAGCTCAGTCCCCCCCAGTTCAAAAATCCTATCTGCGCCCCTGACACAGACAGAGAACACAACAGCAGGTTCTTTAAAAATTAAACACACGACTCCTGCTGTACATCAGAAAACACTGAGCCTCACGGAGCTGGACTACATTTCACACAGTTTGCTGATGGAACCATTTCTATCATCATGGGAGGATTATGTCAGTTTCTTTTTCCCAGAGGTAATACGAAGATAAAAACATTTAATGAGGAGTCATCTTTATGTCATCTTTATGTCATGTTTATGTCGTGTTTTGCTTCATTTGGAAGCATCATTGTTTTTGATGGCAGTAAAATCATAAAAAGCTAAAAGAATATTTTCAAATAGAATTGTATGTTGAAGGAGCGTCAGAAGAAATAGAAACATCACTGCTTCTGAACTTTAGCTTTTGAAAAAGTGTAAAGAGACACATGAGACTTAAGACTGGCATGGATTTGGGGGGGGGGGGCACCCAGTGATCCCCTACAGTCCCAAAAATAATTTTAGTATTGCAGATATCGAGATATGCCCACTGTTTTTTTTAATTTAATTCATAAGGTTTTAAAAAATAAACAAAATATATCGTTTTGGGATTGAGCTGAAGAGTTTATGGTATAAATTTATATTGACAGTGGTGTTTGAAAGTTTGTGAATCCTTTAGAATTTTCTATATTTCTGCATAAATATGACCTAAAACATCATCAGATTTTCACACAAGTCCTAAAAGTAGATAAAGAGAATCCAGTTAAACAAATGAGACAAAAATTATACTTGATCATTTATTTATTGAGGAAAATGATCCAATATTACATATCTGTGAGTGGCAAAAGTATGTGAACCTCTGCTTTCAGTATCTGGTGTGACCCCCTTGTGCAGCAATAACTGCAACTAAACGTTTGCGGTAACTGTTGATCAGTCCTGCACACCGGCTTGGAGGAATTTTAGCCCGTTCCTCCGTACAGAACAGCTTCAACTCTGGGATGTTGGTGGGTTTCCTCACATGAACTGCTCGCTTCAGGTCCTTCCACAACATTTCCATTTGATTAAGGTCAGGACTTTGACTTGGCCATTCCAAAACATTAACTTTATTCTTCTTTAACCATTCTTTGGTAGAACGACTTGTGTGCTTAGGGTCGTTGTCTTGCTGCATGACCCAACTTCTCTTGAGATTCTGTTCATAGACAGATGCCCTGACATTTTCCTTTAGAATTCACTGGTATAATTCAGAATTCACTGGTCCATCAATGATGGCAAGCCATCCTGGCCCAGATGCAGCAAAACAGGCCCGAACCATGATACTACGACCACCACCACCATGTTTCACAGATGGGATAAGGTTCTTATGCTGGAATGTAGCATTTTCTTTTCTCCAACCATAATGCTTCTCATTTAAACCAAAAAGTTACATTTTGGTCTCATCCATCCACAAAACATGTTTCCAATAGCATTCTGGCTTGTCCACATGATCTTTAGCAAACTGCAGATGAGCAGCAATGTTCTTTTTGGAGAGCAGTGGCTTTCTCCTTGCAACCCTGCCATGCACACTATTGTTGTTCAGTGTTCTCCTGATGGCGGACTCATGAACATTAACATTAGCCAATGTGAGTGAGGCCTTCAGTTGCTTAGAAGTTACCCTGGGGTCATTTGTGACCTCGCCGACTATTACACGCCTTGCTCTTGGAGTGATCTTTGTTGGTTGACCACTCCTAGGGAGGGTAATAATGGTCTTGAATTTCCTCCATTTGTACACAATCTGTCTGACTGTGGATTGGTGGAGTCCAAACTCTTTAGAGATGGTTTTGTAACCTTTTCCAGTCCGATGAGCATCAACAACGCTTTTTCTGAGGTCCTCAGAAATCTCCTTTGTTCGTGCCATGATACACTTCCACAAACATGTGTTGTGAAGATCAGACTTTGATAGATCCCTGTTCTTTAAATAAAACAGGGTGCCCACTCACACCTGATTGTCATCCCATTGATTGAAAACACCTGACTCTAATTTCACCTTCAAATTAACTGCCAATCCTAGAGGTTCACATACTTTTGCCACTCACATATATGTAATATTGGATCAATTTCCTCAATAAATAAATGACCAAGTATACTATTTTTGTCTCATTTGTTTAACTGGGTTCTCTTTGTCTAACTTTAGGACTTGTGTGAAAATCTGATGATGTTTTCGGTCATATTTATGCAGAAATACAGAAAATTCTAAAGGGTTCACAAACTTTCAAGCACCACTGTAATAGTAGGTCCTACCTTAGGGTTTTTCCCTCGTGACACGAATGCAGTGGTCAGCAAATCAATTGGCCGAACTTGCTTTTGCCTGGTAAATTCAGATATCAATATAGACAATATCTCTTCTCTCCACTAGGTGGCAACACTGAACAAGTTAAAGGTGGCAAATTAAGGTAGCCTAGTAAACTAGACCCACCCGCCTAGCGGCCAAAAATATTTTTGCCTACGAGTGGGCAATATTCACATTCACATCTGGCTTGCCAGGCTAAAACTAAGGAAGATTCATTGTGAAGCCTTCAAAGCAAAACATTTGGCATCACAATCAATTAATATTACATTACTCATTTATTTTCTCATATTTTTCCAGTATTCTATAATAAGTAGACACAAATTCTTAATTATAAACATATTCTAATTTCTTCATTCTAAAGAATGCAATTAAAGTGGCAGGATATAAATCCAAAACAAGTGTTTATTTAAGTTTTGAAAAAGATGAAGAAAAGCATAACCATCAAACAAACATGTGCAGCTTAATTGTGTTTTTTTTATATGGAATTGCACCATTTTAACAACAAATAATCTCATCTCATCTCATTATCTCTAGCCGCTTTATCCTTCTACAGGGTCGCAGGCAAGCTGGAGCCTATCCCAGCTGACTATGGGCAAAAGGCGGGGTACACCCTGGACAAGTCGCCAGGTCATCACACATAGACACAGACAACCATTCACACTCACATTCACACCTACGCTCAATTTAGAGTCACCAGTTAACCTAACCTGCATGTCTTTGGACTGTGGGGGAAACCGGAGCACCCGGAGGAAACCCACGCGGACACGGGGAGAACATGCAAACTCCGCACAGAAAGGCCCTCGCCGGCCCCGGGGCTTGAACCCAGGACCTTCTTGCTGTGAGGCGACAGCGCTAACCACTACACCACCGTGCCACCCACAACATATAATAAATAATTCTAAATAAATTCTGCAGTTTTTTTTCCCAAGAATTCCTCCAGAAAGCCATGCCTTAAAAGGAAATTTAAAGTACTACAAGCATGTCAGTGAACACAAAAGGCTTTAGTTATTTAGTTATATACACACAAGGTTACACAAGGTTTTGTAGTCAGTGCAACTTGGCTTAACAAGTTGGAAAAAAGGTAAGGTGCTGCTGGCTCCCATGAACACATACTGTACAATATATAAAAACTGAAAATATGCTTAATTTACACCAAGTCAGAGAGAACTTGAGGCTACTGAAATTCCAAGCATGGCAATGTTAAACTGCCATTGGTAACACACACACACACACACACACACACACAAACAACTTTTGCCTAGTAAATTCAAATATCAGATATCACTGTACCGTCTGCTGTGCTACTTCCAGGGTGGAAGAGAACGCAAGGGTAGCAAAAAAGAGCATTGACTACATCACAGCCAGCTAGCCAAGTTTTCCAGTGGTACCAGTTCTTGTTAAAACCTCGAGTAGGTCTTCTCCCCCTTCGTAGACACTTGCTTGATGTTTAAATTCGGTCTAGGAGGTCCTAGCTGTTTGATTGCCGTTTTCTCCTCATTGGTACGACGACTAAAGGGAACTTCTTTCAGAGACGCAATCGTATTGTTGCACTCAACACTCGCCATCTTCTTCATAGAATGTTCACACATTTCCCGCGCAACAGGCGTATGACGAAAACACGCTGCTTGTGCTAGCACATAAAACCTAATAGAAAATGCATTGGGAGCATGATTTTTCGAAAAAAAAACGTATGTAACATTACTGTCAATGGGAGATTTGGGAGCAAATCTGAACCTGACAGAAATCGCACCAAAAGGGCGTGGCTACACCAGGCATGACCTTAGCCTGACTGGACGATGACATTACTGTTGCCGTGGTAGTAGGAGTAGATAAAAAAAAAATCTCCCTGTTTGGGAGTGCGTCGCCCAAATCGCCCCTATTAACGAACCGCCAGTGCTCCTGAGGTCTGATCTCAACATGCCCAGATGCAGCCTCAGGATTAGGAAACCCTCCCTCAACCCCCTCCCAGTTGTAGCAGAAGGAGGTGAGCAGTATTTTGTTGATAATATATTTACAGAGCAATCTGTGAATAAAGGGCTTTGGGGTTAAGGCTCATGCAGACTGATTTTTAGTATTTATGCTGCATTAGCCATGTGAGCAGCTAGCTATAGCAAGCAAGTACTATTTTAGCTGATAACATTCATATAGACATTCCAATAATGAAATGCACAAAAACTGGCTAAGATTGTGAGATCGCTTGATTTAAAATGTAAAGCGAATAATGCCATTGGCACGTTTATGATCAGCCTTTTAAGATATTTGTTTCCATTTATGATCAACTAATGTTACTAACCAAGCATGCAGCTCATTCCATCCAAACGTTAGTAACACATACACACAGTTCTCACTAACACTGTATTAGTACGATTATATGACGGATCCTGAATTATGCACAACAAAGCCCATAAGGCATAAATACTGACACCTAGTGGTGTAAAGTAAAATCAGGGGATAAACAAGATCTGTGTCTTCTGTGATCAGTTCAGTCGAGGTGTTCAGATCCAGTGGGTCGGTACTGGTGTTTGACAAACTCAGACTTTTGAATTCATGTGTGTGTGTGTGTGTGTGTGTGTGTGTGTGTGTTAGAAAATTACACGAATAACACTTCCTCTGGATAAACTAAGTTTTTTTTTTCTTTTTTGGGGTGGTTTGGAATATTATATTCTTTCATAGGGCCCAAAATTTCCAGCAGCGCCCCTGCCTGCAACTCTGACAATATCATTTTCAGTGACAAATAAAATGTTTTGAAAGTTCTGAGTTTTAAAACATATTCTTGAGATGGTAATTTTATTTAAGAGGTTTCATTTACAACATGTCTCTGACAGCTCAAAATGCATCTCTGGGTATTTAAAAATTGCAGATCTTCCGTGGGCCTTTGGCGGCCCCCAGACCCCCAGCCTTACTGGGTTGATGCCGCCCCCCTTCACAATTTCCTGGATCCGCCCCTGTAAGATAAGTCAGTTTAAACGTAGACTGACTTTCAGATTTTTCAAGTGTAGGCCATGAAAATAATTTTTCCCGACACCCAATTATTTTTGTTTAGTGACCAAAAGCTACTGAATTTGAATCACAGACTTCCAATTTTATTAGCTTTTTAAAAATAGAACAATTAATGAATTTGGGGCCATGTGGCTGTAAATTCTCCGCTATTTTTTCCTGCTTCACCATGACCCAATTCAATATACTACATCATACATTACGTGGTGGGCTTTCCCCGTTCGCACAAGGCATTGTGGGATACAAATTTGAAACAGGAGAGAAAAATGGAGGACATGAGTGTGCGAATGAAACGTGAAAGAGCGACTACAGTAACAGAAAGTGAGAAGAAAAGACGTTATGTTATATACGAAGGAAAGGAAACGCAGGACCAAACTAATAAATATCGGCGCTCAGCGAGCACCTCGGTGTGATCAGCTGTTCGTTTAGCGACAGAATGATGGAACTGTCAGTGCACCACCATGCCGCCCATATTTTAAAGTAATGATGGATATTGTTTCTCTTTATTTACTTGAGCGGTTCTTGACATAATATGGATTACTGCAGTTGTGGAATTGGGCTATTTACTGTATTTTTATTATTTACTGTTTGATCTCTAATGCATTGAAGGCAAGAAACTTGTCCACTAATTAACTTATGACTTTCACATGGTGTGGGGGATTCGGAAAACCCACCTGACCCCCTCTGACTACGGCCTTGTACAGATATAAAGGTGTATTGTGTTCAGTGCAGTAATGAGAAATATCTGATGAACACACAACATATAAAACAATCCATCAGCAAAACTTCATCAATGTCTTTTAATCTGCATTTATTTCTCTACACAGGTGTTCTCACTCAGGACAAAAGTCGTTGGTCTGTGAAATATCCTGATAATCCGATCTGTGCTGTGAGAGGATTCAGTGTCTCCATTCCCTGCAGTTATTATTATGATCCAACATCAAATCCTAATATTCAGTTGAGGAAAAAGTTTTGGTGCTCAATGAACTCAAACACAGATTTCTGTTTAAACCCTCCGTATGTTTATAACAGCTCATCAAACACCAACTCAGACTTTGAGTCCGCTGGAGACGACAAATCAAACTGCACTTTATTAATCCACAATCTACAGTTCAGTTATTCTGGAGAGTACAGATTCAGATTTATAACTGCTAATCCTGATGACAGACGGACAGGTGATCCTGGAGCGACTCTACAAGTTGCAGGTAAATTTTAATGATTAAAATAAAAATCCAAATGATTCATGATCTGTATAATTGACTTTCCTCACCTATAGGAATACATTAAATCATTTTGTGGAAATCTTTCTCTTTTGAACAGTGAAAGTAAATTTAACTCCAGCTTTAATTTTTATCAAGAAATCTCATGTAGCTGATGTTTATTATTCAGTAAAACATTTTTATCAGTGAGAGAAATCCTGATTCACTGACGTGGAGTCTTTCCTGCTCTCTGGAAAAGATTTAAAGGTGTCACTAATCAGGCTCAGTGGAAACGGGACCCTTAAACAAGGAGACTCGTTAAATCTGACGTGTGATGTGAACTGCACACACAGTTCCTCACAGTTCATGTGGTCTAAGAACAACAAGCTCTTACCTGAATCAGGACCCGTTCTTCACTTTCCTGCTCTAACCGTGAGGGATTCTGGGAATTACACCTGCACTTGGAAAACCAACGAGGCCTCAAGATCTGAAACGATCAGCCTTCACGTCGAGGGTGGGTCCATCTGCTCACAACATTCCTGAACATCTCGAATGATTCCTGAAGGAAATGAAGTGACTTGTGTTCAGTTTAATATTCAATAAATGTTAAATACTGTTGTTTTTAAAGGTCCCATTGCATGGTGGTTTGTTGATGCTTTAAACGGGCTCGTGGAGGCTTCCGGATGTTATATCCGCAGCCTTTCTTGAAATGAACCCTCGGAACGTAGATATAGCCTCCTGGAAGAAAGCCCCATTTCAGCCCTTTTCCCAGTGCGTCGTTTTGCTAATGAGAACCATGGAGGCGGGAAAGGGTAGAGGGTGGGGGCATGCCATGGGGGGAAGAGGAGGGGCTGCCGTCTGCCTCCCAAACCGGCCGAGAGCGCTCCTCGTTGGGCACGGCCAGGCGGGCGAATGCCCTGGTCTGTCTGCCCTGTCTAAAAAAATGGTACAACTCGAGCCCATGGTAAAACTGGGACTGTGTCATTTTTTCCCCGCCTGAGGCCCATGGTAAAACTGAGCAGTGGGACTTTGTCATTTTTTTCCGCCTAAGGCCCATGGTAAAACTGCACTTCCAGAAGGGGCTGCCGTCTGCCTCCCAAGCCGGCCGAGAGCGCTCCTCGTCAGGCACGGCCAGGCGGGCGAATGCCCTGGTCTGTCCGCCCTGTCTAAAAAAATGGTACAACTCGAGCCCATGGTAAAACTGGGACTTTGTTGTTTTTTTTTCAGCCTGAGGCCCATGGTAAAACTGAGCAGTTTTACCATGGAGGAGTGGGGACTTTGCCATTTCCTCCCCCCAACTCGCCCCTGGGAGAACCGCTGCCTCCACGGGTGGCCGGTGCCGCTGGAGGGCCGCCCGCGCGACCTCGGCTCCCGACAAAAGATTGGATCTAGGGCTGACTTTCAATGGATCGCAGCGATGGAGCTGCTCTGCCACTCACGACACCCCGGCCCAGAATCAGGGAAAAATACCGCGCGCTGACGTCATTAAGGTGCGACGCGAGGAAATAAAATAAATTCAACAAATGTTTGGGTTTTTACTGAACAAACAAACAAATAAAATGAACGAGTGACTTAAAAAAAAGAATGTGGGTGTCTTTGTAAAAACTGTTTTGATTGGCTATTATAACAGAGGTAGCGCAGAGTACCTGGCTAACTGCAGGAAGCGGTTAGCTGCACAGCTAATGTAGCCATTGCAAACGCACCGATTTTAAAACACAGCAAAACGACTTAACAGTTATACACTTACTTGTTCGGTGTTTGTGGCTGATGCGGCAGGGATGCTTGGTACGGACCCAGGCTTCAGTGACAGTTGATGTGCAAAACCTGCCCTGTACTGTCCCAAGTTGTGGAAACATTCATCAGGAAAATGCTTCCGACAAACATACACCGTCTTAGGTAGACTCGACGGCGTATTATTGGAGTAAATAAAATTAAGCCACTGCGTCTTCAGGGGCTCTCCCGTCGGCAGTAAAAACAGACTCTTTTCTGTGTTGTCACATCCATGTACAGCGCAATTTCCATGTTTCGCTCGCTTAGGTGATGCCATGTTGTTGTGTCCTCTATGGTCTCCTCACTACAACTGGGCGGGGCAATCCATACAGTGGGTGGGAATCCAGAGGGGCGGCGTGGGGATCATCTCCCTTGCTGACGTAGGCAAGGGAAGAGCTTATCAATGCGCCGTTTTGACGTGCCATTCTCAAATGTTGGGCATAGTTTGGTTTACACATTATGAAATTTCTAGCCACTGGGGTGACTTAAGAAGGTCAGAGGAACTCATTTTAACTTTAAAAAACCTCAGAAAGTGAAAATTTCATGCCATGGGACCTTTAACAGGTGAAAATCCTGATCAGTGGTTAATCTGGATCATTATCTCGGTGTCAGTTGGAGTGATTTTCATCGTCTCAGTCATCGTAGGAGCTGTGATTTACATCAGGAGGTAAAACTCTACATATTTCCATCCAGTACAATCTGTAAAATCTTTGTCACATTCTTATCAGTGTGTAATTTGTGTCTCTGAAATGTGTGTGTGTGTGTGTGTGTGATTGCAGATGTGAGGAGCTGAAGGAGGACGATTCAGACATCTACACCACAGTACAGTACAATACATTCACCATCAACTGATCACACTTTCACACCTCACTTACTTCATCCCAGACTTCGGTGTGTGTGTGTGTGTGTGTGTGTGTGTGTGTGTGTGTGTGTGTGTTATAGTCAAATACAGATTGACAGGGTGGTGTGATGAAGCAGAGTTACTGTAACCACCTGAAGTTGATTATTTTCCAATAACAGCATGTCCCGCGTGTGTTTTATTCCTCTTACACCACAGTGATGTGTTCATTATTTTGTATGAAAGAAGAAGTCGGTCTTAAAGATGCCAGAAAATCTAAAATTACAGCTTTAAAGTGCTGATCCTGGAGACTGCTTCCATCAATGTTACATCAGCACTTCCTCACAGAAACCTTCACCATATTAACAATTATTTTAATCTGTTTGTATCTTGAAGTTAATGTCATAGTTTTTCCTGCTTTTTTGCTTTTTGTTTTATCAAATTAGTGAATGAATTTGCTCTTCTGCGTGAATCATGTTTTTTTTAAACCATGGTGATATATAACAATGTGCAGGATACTATGCAATATGGAACTTTTTTTTTAGTGTGACTTCTGGAGTTATAAAATCTTTTCTACAAAATAACAGTGGTGGTAAATAAAAATAAGAACAGTAGAGGTACTCTTGGTCATATTTACCTGAGGTTTTAGGAACCGTAAGCTCATGTGTCACATTAATGATGTGGGCTTTCTATGTTTATTGTTAAAGGGCTCCTGACAGCAAAAAATATGTTAAATTGTTAATTTCCGCCACATTGAGTTGAATAAAATGACATATTTACTTCACACATCGCGCGACAGAATAGTAACAAACATCATTTTGAATGGCCCGCCACGCAGATAAATCGATATCATAGCGAGCCAACCCACGGCCGAGGAAGAAGGCGGATATGACGTCACATGCAGAACCACTGACATTTTCTCAACTTCTCGTTGTTCACCAGTGCTTCGCTAGTGAATATTTTTGCGTCTGAGTCGTTTATTTTGGTGAATATGCCTGCTCGTTGTGTGGCTGGATTTTGCTCAAACACCAGGGAAGCCGGGTATAGTCTGTACACCTTTCCCAAGGATCCCATCAGACGCGAAGAGCGGGCAAAACAAGTGCGCCGGACACGGGACATGTGGACTCCCAGTGACAGGTGGGCCTCTGTTTGACAGACATGTGACACTTGTTTGATTAGTTGTTGATTTATGATTTTTTGGTGTAGATCTCCGTCTTGTAATGAGATATTTACTACTAAATAATAGCAATAGGTGAATTTGTTGATGATTCAAAGTTCTGCCACAGTTCCGCTGCAATACCGTGTTGGCTGGACCTTATAGGCCTAACATGCAATTGAATTTCATTAGTTCATAGAAGTTTTTATTCTTATCAAATAAAAATGTGAGAAAACGGACCAAATCTAAAAGACCATGAACTTTCAAGAGAGCATATTTTTTTTAAAAAGGAAATCAGTGCAGTAATATTATCTGCATGCCCCCCCCCCCCCCCCCCCCCAGAGGACTAGCTCTATTATTATTATATTACCATTCAGTGTTTTGGAGCCTCCTGATGTCAGCTGGGATCACGACGTCCTCTGCATTGGGCCCGTCATCGTCTGTGTCCGAGTCGGAAATCTTGCCTTCTGCAGGCAAATCGTCCAGATATGGCTCAAAACGATAAGGCAAAATGCCACCCACTGCTTCGTCTTCATGTAATCCGACATGTCCAGTGTCAACCTCAAAAAGGGCCTCAGTTTCTGAAAACTGGTAAGGCAAGGCAAGGCAAGTTTATTTATATAGCACATTTCATACACAATGGCAGGTCAATGTGCTTTACAGAAGCAAAAACAAAAACAGTAAACAATAGAGAAATAAAATTACATAAAATAATTTTATTTTTATTCTAAAACAATTAATTAAAAGAATTAAAAGAATTAAAAGAAAATAATAAGAATTAAACAATAGTAGAAATAAAATAATAAAATGCCAAAAAGAAAAAAGGAGAAAAAGAAAAAGAAACCAGCGGAATAAAATAGAATAAAATTAAAGTAAATTTAAAACATGCAGAGAAAGTAAAGATTATAAAAAATGTAAAAATATTAATTATTTAACAGAAAGCATCTGAAAACAGCTTGGTCTTTAACCTAGATTTGAAGCTGCCAACAGCAGGAGCATTTTTAATGTCCTCTGGCAGTTGGTTCCATAGCTGTACTGCATAGTAGCTAAAAGCTGCTTCACCACACTTTGTTTTAACAACTGGTTTTAATAGTAAATTTTTCTGTTTTGATCTGGTAGATCTGATTGGGTTAGGCCGCTGCAACATATCAGAGAGGTAATTGGGCCCTGTACCATTTAGAGATTTGTATACCAGCAGCAATACTTTAAAGTCAATTCTGTAGCTTACTGGAAGCCAGTGAAGGGACCTTAGAATTGGAGTAATGTGCTCTGTTCTTTTTGTTCATGTGAGAACCCTCGCCGCTGCATTTTGAACCAGCTGAAGTCGTTTGATGGTCTTTTTTGGCAGGCCTGTGAAAAGGCCATTGCAGTAATCAACCCTACTAGAGATGAAGGCATGTGGTCAGAAAATCGATCTGTTTCATTGGCCATAGCTGCCTTGAAGGCCGAGCAGTTGTTCTGCATGTGACGTCACGGCAAATATGGCGGCCACTGACAGAGGCTTAGCGCTTGGCCAGATTGACGCAACTTTGCACAAAGACAAATCTACTGATTTCGTTCTGTTGGTGGTTAGTTCTCTCATGAAAGTGATCAGTGGTGTTTGTAGTTTTATTACAGAAACCTATTTTAGAGCATAATTTTCCTGTCAGGAGCCCTTTAATGTTTTCTCAGGCTTGACTGAATAAACTGATTATTTATTAAACTGACTCCTCGAGTCTTTAGTCTGGTTGTGGCAGCGGGGGCGTGGTCAAGCATCGGTCTGTGACAGGAGGGTGGAGCCGGGGAAGGTGAGTGGCAGATTCGCTACACCTGACTGTAATTAACCTGTGTTTTGTGTGTGTTTTCCCAGTTAACCGCTCCCTATTTTAGGAGGCTGAGAGAGAGCAGAGGGAGCGCGACCCGGGATTGGAGGCTGAGTGTGTGTCTGTGTGCTGCGATTATTAGACTGAAAAGTTTACTAATAAATACGCTGTCACTACCTCCAAACGTTGTCCTGCCGTCCTCTGTGCTCCACCCACTCATTGTCCGCGCTACACTGGTCTTTAAGAAAATTCATATAATCTGCCCCTTGGCCAAATTATTTGTAACTTCCATTGCTACGCTGATGACATCCAATTATATCTCACTCCATCCTCCCCCCAGTTCCCTCAATGACTGTCTATCAGACCTAAAGTTGTGGATGCCGAATAATTTTCTAAAACTTAACACAGATAAAACAGAAATCATGCTTATTGGCTCCAAATCGTCATTGTCCAAATCCTCCAGTTTCAGTTTTAACATCGACGGTGCACTTGTTAAATCTTCACCTGTTGTGAGAAACCTTGGAATATTGCTTGACCCCTCACTCAACTTTGATCCCCACATTAAATTCCTC
Source organism: Neoarius graeffei (assembly GCF_027579695.1). NCBI lineage: Eukaryota > Metazoa > Chordata > Actinopteri > Siluriformes > Ariidae > Neoarius > Neoarius graeffei. The sequence continues at coordinate 66,348,418 of NC_083587.1, forward strand.
ACCAAGACTGCTTTCTTCCATCTCAGCAACGTTGCCCACCTTCGCCCCTTTCTGTCCACTAGTGATGTTCAAACGTTGGTCCACTCCTTCATTATGTCCCGCCTAGATTATTGCAACTCCCTTCTTATTGGCTTCCTTACTAAATCCCTTCAAAGATTACAATACATTCAGAACTCTGCAGCGAGACTCCTCACCCAGACCAAACCATCTGCTCATATCACCCCCCCCCCCCAGCTTCACTGGCTACATGTTCTGTCCAGAATTAAATATAAAATCATCCTACTCATCTTCCAAGCTCTCCATAACCTTACTCCTTCTTCCATCTGTGATCTCCTGACCCTTTATACTCCATCCCTCTCTCTCAGATCCTCTAGCTATAACCTCCTTGCTGTTTCTCTCAGTAGATTCTCGACCCTGGGTCCTTCAGCGAGACAGCCCCCAAGCTCTGGAATACCCTTCCTTAACCCCTCCTTGACGGCTCTTCTCTTCCTTTCTTCAAATCTCTTCTCAAAACCTTTCTGTTTCATTAACATTTCTCCACCAGTGCATAAACTCGCCACTCTTTAGCAGCTTTTTTTCCATGGTGTTTTCTTTGACCTATGTAAAGCGACCTTGAGTTTCAGAAAGGCACTATATAAAGGTAACCTTTTTCTTCTTCTTCTTCTTCTTCTTATTATTATTATTATAGATATTTACTCAGTGCCTAAAAGCCGAACTCCTGAGCAAAATATTTGCGAGGACACAAAATCAACCTGGATAGAATAATATGAGCGTAAAGCCACAGACTACAACACTCACAGTGCCATTAGGACTAATCACCCTGCACCTGTTCCTGATTAGAGTGCAATCACAGCACATATATAGAAGGACTCTCAGTAACACACAGACTTTGTGAAGTGTACACTCTGTATCCTGTGTCTAATGTTACCAAGCCTTTCATTCTGTGTCGCTTTTCTGGTTTTGACCCTGTTTGTATTTTTGGACTTTGAGTATTGTATCCCTCTGATATCCTGTCTGTGCCTCACTCCACCACTGCCTGGTTTTCAACTCTGCCTTTGTCTCCATTTTGGATCTGTTCACGAGGGTGTCATGGTCCTACCTGTGGTTTCCTCTCATCAGTTTACATTCCACTCCTCTCCACTCAGTATTACGTGACACGCCTGCATGCTCCTTTCCCATCAGGCTCACCTGCTGTCAATTAACTCTCATTTGACTTTCAGTGGCTGTCATTGGCTGTTGCCTATCACCTGCTCCCTTCCCTGTGTGTATTTAAACTGCAGTCCTCCCAAGCTTCAGTGTCAGATCGTCTTTCAAGGCATCGACTCCGTCAACTCTTCAGCCCTGGTAACCTGACCCTGCATTTCTGTCTCCATTCTCGCTTCCTGACCTGTGACTCTGTGTTTCAGCCTGTTCCCAAACTCCTGTCTGTCGTGCTGTCCTGTCTGCCTGCTGAGAGCCTGCTCGCTGGGAGACCGCCTGAACACCAAGGGCTGTCAGCTTGCAGCCAAACTACTCTGACTATGCCTGATCCTATCTGATCTCAGAAGCTAAGCAGGGTTGGGCCTGGTTAGTACTTGGATGGGAGACCTCAAACGTCACCACCATGCTCCCACCAGCCATCCCTGCCTCTCAGTCTTCCTGCCACTGAACTTCACACACATCCTCCCTTTCCCCTGCTATCAATAAATTCAACATTTAACTTGTGCTCTTGGGTCCTTGTCTGTTTGTCCTGACAGAACGATCTGATCATCATGGACCCAGCGCCCTTCCTGACCAGCATGGGGATCGAGCCTCAAATGACTGGCCTGCAGCGACTGGAACGCACAGAGGGAGACATAAACCGGATGTCCGGCGACATTGCGTCTCTGCTCCAGCTTGGCCACCTCCAACAGCAGCAGCAGCTAACCCAAGTCCTGCAAGTACTCACCAACCTCACCACTCCATCCGCTCCAGCTCTGTCTGCACCACCAAGCTCCTCTGCCGTGGCTTCTCCTCGAAATCCAGTTGCTCCAGTCCTGGCGGCACAGCCTCTAGCTCCCGGTGACCCGGAACCGAAGATCGGTAATCCGGAACGTTTCAATGGTGACCCAAACCAGGTCTGGCCATTCCTGACCAGCTGCCGTATCCAGTTTTCTCTGCAGCCCAGGACCTTCTCAATGGAGGGAGCCAAGGTGGGGTATGTCATCACTCACCTGACCGGCCGGGCTCGGCTGTGGGGGACAGCAGAATTCGACCGGCAGACCCTGGCCTGTGCCTCCTTTGGTGCCTTCGCCAAGGAGATGTTAAAGGTGTTCGACCTGGGCTTGTCAAGAACAGAGGAGTCACGAGCACTGATGAGTATCCGTCAGGGCAACCGGACGGTGGCGGACTACTCCATTGACTTTCGTACCCTGGCGAGGCGCAGTTTGTGGAACATGGCGGCACTAGTGGACGCCTTCCTCCACAGTTTGGCGGACTACGTCAAAGACGAGCTCGTCTCCCATGAGCGACACTCGATGAGGCCATTGCCCTTGCCGTACGCATTGATCACCGTATCCAGATCCGCAGACGAGAGAAGGGGCGTCCGAGTCAACCTGCCACCCACACTCAGGGTGAGTCTTCCGCTGCCCAGTTCCCGCCTGTCACGCCCCAAAGCCAACATAATCAGCCTGAGCCCATGGAGATCGACCGTGCCTCCCTCACCCCCGAAGAGCGACAGCACCGCCTAACCTCAAACCTGTGCCTCTACTGTGGTGGGGAAGGTCACCGTGTCACCACCTGCCCGGCAAAAGCCAGAGCTCACCAGGTGTAGGGGAGATCCGGGTGAGCTCGACATATATCCAGTCTCCCTCCATCCGAAAACCCCTGCTTCAGTTTCCCGACACCACTTGTGCCCTGGCCGCCCTGGTGGACTCTGGAGCCAAAGCAAACATCATGGATACAGAGTTCGCACAGCAGCTGGGTGTGGGCTGTCACCATCTCACTCCACCCGTTCCTGTACGAGTGCTGGGTGGACATCGTCTCGGCATCACAGCCCCCGTGACTATACTGCTGTCAGGAAACCACCAGGAGTCCATCCAGTTCCACCTCCTACACTCACCCGGCCAACCACTCATCCTAGGCTACCCGTGGCTCTGTCAACACAACCCCCAACTTGACTGGGAGACTGGCACAATATGAGAGTGGGGAAGGGGCTGCCATCAGACCTGCTTAAAGGGAGCCGTCCTGCCAACCAACCAGGAAACCACCAGCTCCGCCCCCGACATATCCAAGGTTCCTGTCTGCTATCACAACCTGAGAGAGGTGTTCAACAAGTCCAAGGCCATGTCTTTGCCCCCACACCGACCATATGACTGCGCCATCAACCTCCTGCCAGGCACCGCACCCCCGAAGGGCCGTCTCTACTCCCTATCAGCCCCGGAAAGAAAGGCCATGGAGGACTACATAAACGACTCTCTGGCTGCTGGCATAATCCGTCCGTCGTCCTCTCCTGCCAGAGCTGGATTCTTCTTCGTGTGAAAGAAGGATGGTTCTCTTTGCCCATGCATAGTTTACCGGGGCTTGAACGACATTACGGTTAAGAACCGCTACCCTCTGCCACTACTCTCCTCCGCCTTTGAACTGCTGCAAGGGGCCACAGTGTTCACCAAGCTAGATCTTCAGAACGCTTACCATCTGGTGTGAGTGAGAGAAGGCAACGAGTGGAAGACTCCATTCAACACTCCGACAGGACATTATGAATATCTTGTCATGCCATTCGGTCTCACCAATGCCCCAGCAGTGTTCCAGGCGCTGGTAAACGACATCCTCAGAGACATGCTCAATAAGTTTGTTTTCGTTTACTTGGATGATATTTTGATCTTCTCAAAAACCCTGTCTGAACACACCCACCATGTTCAGTTGGTACTGCGCCGCCTGCTTGAAAACTCGCTGTTTGTGAAAGCAGAGAAGTGTGAGTTCCACGCTCAGTCTTTCTCGTTCCTGGGATATGTGGTGACCGAGGGCAGCATTCAAATGGACCCTGCAAAGGTGTCAGCAGTGACATCGTGGCCGGTTCCAGAGAGCCATAAGAAACTGCAGCAGTTCCTGGGGTTTGCCAACTTTTATAGAAGATTCATCCGGGGCTACAGCACCGTGGCAGCCCCACTCACCGCACTGACCAACATCAAACAGCCTTTCCAATGGACTGCAGCAGCTGACAAAGCCTTCGAAAACCTCAAGGCCCGTTTCACTTCAGCTCCCATCCTCCAGATGCCTGACGCCGAGCAGCAGTTTGTGGTGGAGGTAGATGCTGCGGATGTGGGAGTCGGGGCTGTGCTTTCCCAGCGAGCAGCAGAGGATGGCAAGATGCACCCCTGTGCCTTCTACTCCCGAAGACTGACCCCAGCAGAAAGCAACTATGATATCAGCAACCGTGAGCTACTGGCTGTCAAGCTCGCCCTCGAGGAGTGGTGCCACTGGTTGGAGGGGTCTAAGGTTCTGTTTGTGGTCTGGACTGACCACAAAAACCTGGAGTATATCCAGACAGCCAGGAGGCTAAACTCCCGCCAGCGCCGGTGGTCATTATTCTTCACCCGATTCAACTTTGTCCTTTCCTACCGTCCTGGCTCCCGCAACATCAAGCCCGATGCACTCTCTCGGATGATTCAGAAGGATGAGGTATCCAGGGAGGAATCAACACCCATCCTCCCAAGCCCCTGTGTCATTGCTGCCCTAACCTGGGACATCAAGGAGCAGGTTCGAGAAGCCATCAGGGACCAGCCAAGCCCCAGCACTTGCCCCTCCAACCGTCTCTATGTCCCAGCCGGTCTGAGGTCTCAGGTCATTCAATGGGGACATGACTCCCGCCTGGCCTGTCACCCCGGGGTCACACGCACCCTCCATCTGCTGTCTCAGCGATTCTGGTGGCCGTTGATGAGGAAGGACATCCAGGATTTTTTGTGAGAGCCTGCCCCACTTGCAACTAGCACAAATCCCCCAGTCAGCCCCCAGCCAGGTTACTCCAGCCCCTGCCAGTACCCATGCGTCCCTGGTCCCATGTCTCCCTGCATTTTGTTACTGGTCTTCCTCCGTCGGAAGGTAATACAGTCATCCTCACCATTGTGGACCGCTTCAGTAAGATGACCCACTTCGTGCCTCTCCCAAAACTGCCAACTGCGAAGGAGACTGCCCGGGTCATCTTAGAACACGTCTTTCAAGTCCACGGCCTGCCCAGGGATATCGTGTCTGACCGGGGACCGCAGTTCTCCGCCAGTTTCTGGAAAGAATTCTGCCACCTCCTCGGGGCCACTGCCAGTCTGTCATCTGGGTTTCACCCACAGTCTAATGTCCAAACAGAGCGCATGAACCAAGAACTGGAGAAGGCACTTACAGTAGGTGTGTGGCTTCACGCAACCCCCACGCCTGGGCTCAACATCTGCTCTGGGTGGAATATGCCCACAACTCCCTCACCAGTTCTGCCACCAGACTCTCCCCCTTCCAGTGTGTATATGGTTATCAACCACCTCTGTTTGCCAGCCAGGAGGGAGATGCCACCTGCCCGTCTGCTCTCGCCTACGTCCACCGCTGCCGCCGCACATGGGCTCAGGCCCGCACCGCACTCCTGAAGTCCAGTACCAGCTATGCTGTTGGGGCTAACCGGCGGAGGACCCCTGCACCTGTTTACCATGTCGGCCAGAAGGTATGGTTGTCTGCTCGAGACCTACCACTGCGGGTGGAGTCACACAAATTGGCGCCTCGCTACATCGGACCCTTTCCCATACAGAAGGTCATCAGTCCAACGGCAGTTCGGCTGCTGCTGCCCAAGACCATGAAGATACATCCCACCTTCCACGTCTCCACACTCAAACTGGTGCACGAGAGCCCCCTGGTCCTGGTAACACCGCCGCCCCCTTCCACACGCTTCATTGATGGTGGACCTGTCTACACGGTCCGGCGACTGCTCCGCTCTCGATGGAGGGGTAGGGGCATCCAATACTTGGTAGACTGAAAGGGTTATGGTCCTGAGGAGAGGGCACTGGTCCCCGCTGGAAGGATTTTGGATCCGGCCCTCATCGCTGACTTCCATTGCCTACACCCTGACCAGCCCTCCATCCGATGGGGTCGACGTAGGGGTTCTCACTGGGCGGATCCACTTCCGGACCCTGCCCCTGCTCCAGTGTCCGAGTCTGACACTGAACTGAATCCTGGGCGGGGGCCCTTGGATGACGAGTCTTCCGACAGTGAAGATGGTGCAGGGCCTATGGACACTGACTGGTCAGAGGAATTCTGACTCTCCACCGGTATTCCCCCTCCTCCCGCCCGTCTTGGTGGATCTGTGTCTAGGGACTTCTGGAGCCGTGCCTTGGGGGGGGGGGGGGTTCTGTCATGGTCGTACCTGTGGTTTCCTCTCATCAGTTTACATTCCACTCCTCTCCACTCAGTATTACCTGCCACGCCCGCATGCTCCTTCCCCATCAGGCTCACCTGCTGTCAATTAACTCTCATTTGACTTTCAGTGGCTGTCATTGGCTGTTGCCTATCACCTGCTCCCTTCCCTGTGTGTATTTAAACTGCAGTCCTCCCAAGCTTCAGTGTCAGATCGTCTTTCAAGGCATCGACTCCGTCAACTCTTCAGCCCTGGTAACCTGACCCTGCATTTCTGTCTCCATTCTCGCTACCTGACCTGTGACTCTGTGTTTCAGCCTGTTCCCAAACTCCTGTCTGTCGTGCTGTCCTGTCTGCCTGCTGAGAGCCTGCTCGCTGGGAGACCGCCTGAACACCAAGGGCTGTCAGCTTGCAGCCAAACTACTCTGACTACGCCTGATCCTGTCTGATCTCAGAAGCTAAGCCGGGCCTGGTTAATACTTGGATGGGAGACCTCAGACGCTCCCAGCAGCCATCCCTGCCTCTCAGTCTTCCTGCCACTGAACTTCTCACACACATCCTCCCTTTCCCCTGCTATCAATAAATTCAACATTTAACTTGCGCTCTTGGGTCCTTGTCTGTTTGTCCTGACAGAGGGTGTTTTCACTAAAACTCTTCCTGCACTTACATCCATCTATCGCCCTTACACGATGCAAACTGTCAACTGTCCAACAAGTGAGTGGACTAATAAAACTGTTTTAACTCGTTTATATGAAACTGTCGTGAATATTTTCTGTAAAATGTGTTCGTAAATAATCCTACATTATTTTTTAAAAAGCAAATTAAAAATAAGTGCTGATAAAAGCTCTTCTCTTTTATGGAAATAAAGATACAAATTGTCAAGTGTTGAGATACGCTGCCTTGTACTTTCACAGCTGTCCCTGTGGTGGGACACGATCATATGTACATCGTACAGTCACAAAAGTCATCAAAAATCAGGTTGATGCATTTCTTTTCAGTCTGGGGCTCTGCTATAAATGTTTCTGTGTGATGATAGACTGCTCATTTCTAAAAGTTAGAGTGGATTTCAATTGATCCTGTGCTCTAAATTGATTAATACTGCCTTCTAGTGGCTGGAGACTGAAGCTCTACTGAAGCTGTATATTGACTATCTGGAGACTTTCTGTAATTTTTCTGACTGATAGTAATAATTGTTTGACCTGCAGTTCGATCCTGCAAGTCCCCTGATGAAGTGGAAAAGAATTAGAAGTAGAAAATGTTTCTGGATCCTAATGTCAGTCAGATTCGTTAGCTGGAGCCCCGTGGTGTAACTCACAGGCAAAGAGAACAAAGATATTAAACCATCTTACTCATCTCAAAGCACATATTTGTCTGTTACCAGAGACACAGCTTTTACAATCCGACAACACAAAATTAATAAAATCCTCAGTGTACACTCAAGTCTACTCTGCTTTCTGTGATTTAAAAAAAAAAAAAAACAAGGCATCTCTATATTAATAAATAAAAACATACCATTAATTTATAATTCAACTATTACTGACCCAGAAGGACGATATGTTCTAATCCATGGTTCAGTCAATAATAATGAGATAACAATAGCCAGTGTGTTTGGTCCGTGTTTCCCCCACAGTGGCAGGGGCTGATATCCCACTGTCGCAAGATCCTGTTTTAACCTTGTAGAGGTGTGGGGGCTGGTTCCAACTGAACACAAATGCTCGGGTCTCATATCAGGGGACCTGTAACCTTCGGGGAGCAGTGTTCAGAAGGTACAAATTGACAGGGTCGCACAACTCACGACAGGCCTAGCAAGCCAGCGGGGAAGAAGAACCACGTGCTCAAGAAACGCAAGACGACACTCCGGACGGACATACACAACGGACATACACGCTGCCCCTTGGGCAACGGGCGCGTGAGTTGATGAACCGGAACTACAACGAACACTCTTGAAGAACGGATAAATGAAGACAGAACAAGATGGCGACAGATTGTGAGGAGTGACGTCTAGCTGACAGATGAACCAATCATCTACCTGGCGTATGGTGAGAAGTGAGAAGTGTGTTTGGTCCAAACAACGACGATTCAACATTTTTCATAACTTCTTTTCATCACTACTTGATTTCTCATCCACCACATTGATAACAGGGGGAGACTTTAATACACTCTTACACCCAGTAACTGATAGATCCAACACTACAGAAAATAAAAGATCCTGGAACTCCATTAAATAATCCAACAATAGATGGATGAGTTTGGTCTTAGTGATAGCTGGAGACTCCAAAACCCATCAGCAAAGAAGGACACATTCTTCTCATCTGTACACAAATCTCTCTCTAGGATTTATTTCTTCTTTACAGGTAACTCCATTATGCCTAATATTTCTAACACACAAATTCATCCAATTATCATTTCAGACCACGCCCCCAATTAGTTTTGATTTACATCACGGACACTTTAGAAAAACAACCTCTAGATGGCACTTCAACATCTCATCTCATCTCATTATCTGTAGCCGCTTTATCCTGTTCTACAGGGTCGCAGGCAAGCTGGAGCCTATCCCAGCTGACTACAGGCGAAAGGCGGGGTACACCCTGGACAAGTCGCCAGGTCATCACAGGGCTGACACATAGACACAGACAACCATTCACACTCACATTCACACCTACGGTCAATATATGGCCCTTTTCCACTACCCTTTTTCAGCTCACTTCAGCTCGCTTCAGCTCACTTCAGCCCGACACGGCTCGCGTTTCGACTACCAAAAACCAGCACGACTCAGCTCGTTTCAGCCCTGCTTAGCCCCTAAAACTCGCACCGTTTTGGAGTGGGGCTGAAGCGAGCCAAGCCGTGCCGAGTGAGGCTGGGGGCGTAAGCAGACACTCCCCTGTGCACTGATTGGTGAGGAGGAGTGTCCTCACATGCCCACACACGCCCTGCGAGCGCGCTGGGATCTGTAAACACCGTAAACCCAGAAGAAGAATAATTACGAATTACGAGAATTATGAAGCCTTATGCGCCTCGCCTCATCTATACGCTCTTGCCAGTATCTGTCCGCGTTGTCGGTGACAACAAGCCACAGCACCAAGACCAGCAACAGTAACGACTCCATGTCCTCCATGTTTATTGTTTACTATTCGGGTCGTGAGACTACCGCTTAAAAGATCACTGATGTCACTGTTTGCGCTGCTTAACGACATCACGTGACGTCCACCCACTTTCGCTAACTCCACCCAATGTGTCCACCCACTTCCAGCCAGCACGGTTCAGCGCAGTTGTAGTCGAAATGCAACTCCAACAGCCCCACTCAGCCCGACTCAGCACGGCACGGCTCAGCCCGACTCAGCCACGTTTGTAGTGGAAAAGCGGCATTAGAGTCACCAGTTAACCTAACGTGCATGTCTTTGGACTGTGGGGGAAACCGGAGCATTTTTAACAGGAGAGAGTGGTACTTAATCAAGAGAGAGTGGTACTTCAAATTTTTAACAGGTACTTCCAGAGAGAGTGGGCATCTGTTCTAGAAATGAATGATTCTCCAGACACATCACCCACAGTCCTCTGGGAAACAGCTAAGGCAGTACTGAGAGGCAAAATCAGTTCATTTTCCACATAAAAAGAACAAAGAACAAACAATTGAACATGAACTGTAAAAAATTTTTTTTTTAACAAATTTATATTCTTCTAATCCTTCCCACCAAATTGACTGAACTCAGAAAAGCAAAAGACATACTCTTAAAGACATCTCATCTCATTATCTCTAGCCGCTTTATCCACGCGGACAACATGCAAACTCCGCACAGAAAGGCCCTCGCTGGCCACGGGGCTCGAACCCAGGACCTTCTTGCTATGAGGTGACAGTGCTAACCACTACACCACCATGCCACCCCAATATTATTATTATTATTATTGGCGGCACGGTGGTGTAGTGGTTAGCGCTGTCGCCTCATAGCAAGAAGGTCCGGGTTCGAGCCCTGTGGCCGGCGAGGGCCTTTCTGTGCGGAGTTTGCATGCTCCCTTGTCCACGTGGGTTTCCTCCGGGTGCTCCAGTTTCCCCCACAGTCCAAAGACATGCAGTAGGTTAGCTAGGTATTAATTTCCTGTAGCTGTGAATGTGTGTGTGAGTGCACAGAAAAGAACAGCCGCTCTACTGCTGCAATTCTGGCCAAGTCAAGCGACTGGTCTGGGGTCAAGTGGGTGGGGGAGGGAGTGGGGGCAGAATCAAACCTGTTGAAAAACAGGTTCAGTTTGTTTGCCCATTCCAGGTCCCCAGATTCAGGGCCCCTCCCACTGTCTTTGCTGTGACCAGAGATGGTTTTCCGGCCCCTCCACACCTCTCGTGTGTTATGCTGTTGCAGGCACTCCTCCAGCTTCCTCCTATAGCACTCCTTGCTCTTTCTCATCTCCCTCGTGAGCTCCTTCTGCACTCTCCTCAGTTCAGAATCAGAAGCACTTTATTGCCAGGTATGTTACACACACGAGGAATTTGACTCCGGGTCGACTTAGCTTTCGTAGTACAGAAAGAAAAAAGTATAGGGAAAAAAAACACACACAGAGAAAGTCTCACTGCAGTGAACTCCAGGGGGAGAATCGTGTTTCTACAGCGACGGCCTTGAAGGCAGCACTGGCTAGGAGAGCCAAGATAAGATTGGAATTTGTTTAGACTTAAGATGGGTAGACGTGTCCTTTTTCGCTTAACCCGCTTGTCCATTCTGGCCACCAAAATTATCCATTTCTCTTTGCAAAGCCATCAACTTCTCCATGATGTTATCAATGTTGCGACTCAAGTTCTACAGCCACAGTCTGAGTGCCAACGGCTCTGCCCACCGCCTCAAATTCTTGTCGGGCAGCTTTGTGGGGCTTTGAACAGCTGCCCCCGTTAACTGATTTCCTCGATACACCAGGGCAATGCCAAGTCCAATCAGCAAAAATCCTGTGATCATGGTTCCGAATAGGTAAATATCCTCAATGTCCTCCACGGAAAGAATTGCCAAGCACACCACACGCCACTTCTCCCAGACATCCAAGGTGTATCCGGCTGCAAACGTTCCGGCAGGACAGGCAGGTTCCCCCAAACTCCAGACTTCTCATCGAGAAGATTGTGTCAATTGCGTGAAGTGACCAGTTGATCAAATCCATAATTTAGATTCGGAGAACAGTGCAGGAAGGGTCTCTCAGACAAGACGAATTCGCAGAAGCAAAGCAGGAGAGAGGCTTGTCAGGAAGGGAGAGGAGACGAGAGATGAGATGAAAAAACACCCACACATTTCGCTCCTATCAGGACCGGAATGTGTAGGCATTAAAAAAAAACCTCAGCGCAGCATTCCATGAAGCATGGAGAAGAATTAACACAACAATTACACAGAAACATAAAAAAACCATAGAAAGTACGAGAGAGCAAAGTCCCGTGGCAGCCATCTGCGGCGCCATCTTGGATGGAAATTTTTGAAAGTTCCTCTTTGTCCCAAGATCTGAAGGCCCTCTTCGCTCTCCTGTCCGCTCTCACGAGTTGAAAACCATCCAGAGTGAAAAGTGAAACTGGAGTGAGTTCATTCAGCCATGTCTCTGTGAGGCACATGATGCTGCTCTCCCGATACTCCCTCTGCAGCCTGGTCAGCGCTCTGAGCTCTTCCATCTTATTATGGAGTGATCTTACGTTCCCCAAAATAACAGACAGTATGGATGGTTTATACCGTCTTTTCCTCTCACGGCGCTTAACTCCAGCTCTGCATTTCCTTGTTCTCCTCCTTATTTCCACGGGGACCTTGTGTCTCTCCTCGGGGAGTATCCTCATGCTGTGCAATGCCATCAGCTGATTGTGGGTGTAAACAATCGAGCCGTGACTGAATGGCTCTCCTGATATTGTTTAAAAAGTCTCAAAACTAGTAAAAAACACAAAAGTAGTCTCACCAAAAGCACATCCATACTAGTATGCAAACGAGTAAGATTAAATACTAAGAAAGGTACGACTAAAGATGATCAAAAGAAACAAAAAATAGTCAGAAAAGTAAGAGCTGCTGAAACTGGCTGCCACTCACGCGGCGCCGGAAGTGAAGTCTCCAGCCACGCCTAAAGCGGCCAGCCACTCCTCCGTCAACCACCATATATAAAATAATAATACCAAACAATCTTTCTGAAAATAATGTTTATTCTGTTCTTCTTATTCTAACTTTATTATTCTGAAATGGTAGAAAGTAATAAGTGGAAGAAACCCTTCTTTGAGCAGGTGTTCAAACAGAATGTGGACAAACACTGTGTGTGTGTGAGAAGAGAAAAAATTGCATGAGGCTTCTGTCTTGCTTCCTGTCATGGCTTAACACTCTTGTTGTGTTGGGGGTCTTCTTTTTTCTTCCAGGAACAGCTTTTAGTTCTCACATAGTACAACCGAGTCAGTGAGCTCAGTATAAACACAGACCCAACAGTGAGTGTGTGAAGTTGTTCCTGAAGAAGAGATGAAGATGCTGCTCTCGGCTCTGATTCTGCTCACGCTGTCTGGTAGGAAACATCATCTCACTCTTCGACAGAATTATTGTTCAGAGTTGTAATTGTTTGCTGATTGATGTTGCAGTGTGTACGCTCAGTTATTGGATTATACACTTCCACAAACACATTATACTGGATCATATTAGTCAACATTAGATTCTGATCTGATTATTAACATCATTGTAATTGCTCAGGTCCTGAGCTCTCAGTGCGCTGTTAGGATCAAGATCATGGTTTACATTTCGTTACTCTTTTGCCCAAATAGAACCCACCTTTCCATTCACATAATGAACAGAGTCAGTGTGAGTGCAACACAAAAACACATTACACACAGACAGAGAACACAACAGCAGGTTCTTTAAAAAGTAAACACACGACTCCTGCTGTACATCAGAAAACACTGAGCCTCACGGAGCTGGACTACATTTCACACAGTTTACCCTGTGCTGATGGAACCATTTCTATCATCATGGGAGGATTATGTCAGTTTCTTTTTCTCAGAGGTAATACTAAGATAAAGACATTTAATGAGGAGTCATCTTTATGTCATCTTTATGTCATCTTTATGTCATGTCAAAAAGTACAAAGAGACCCATGAGACTTAAGATAAGTCAATTTTATTTGTATCGCAGTTTTAACAATAGACATTGTCGCAAAGCAGCTTTACAGAAACATATAGATTTTAAATCTATGAATTTATAAATTTATCCCTAATGATCAAACCTGAGGTGACAGTAGCAAAAAAAACAAAAACAAAAAACAACTCCTTCAGACAACATGAGGAGGAAACCTTGAGAGGAACCAGATTCAAAAGGGAGCCCATCCTCATGTGGGTGATTTATAAATAACTCACTTCTACAACTGTGTCCTGTACGGTCACAAAGTCCAACCAGGAAATTTATTATAGTTTAACATGAAGTCTATTTTGCTGAAGTTATTGATGGAGACTTGAGTGCAAAACTAACCACAACTGCAGTCCTAAAGTTATCCTGGTGACTGTAGTCCTCAGGCATCATAACAAAACTAAATGTCCAGAGCCGTCTTCTCAGTGTGCCTTGAGACTGTCCATAACGGGCCGTCCTCCACAGGAGTGAAGGATGAAAACCTCAGCCAGAAGTAGGGCATCAGGATGGATCAGGCAGGTCCAATAAAGGGTTGGGTGGAACATTTTGGAAAAGTATTCATGGATAAATAAGAATAAATGAGCTCCTTGTAAACAGCTGTACAGTATCATCATACACAGCATTCAGGATGATTTAACAAGATGATCTCACTCCAGGGCCGTGGCCTTAGACAGAGCTTTAGACACGTTTTTCCTGTATTCTTTCTTTATTGAAGAAGAATTGCAGGCAAATTATTGAGTGAAATCCAACCTAATAAGCAGCTCTTCACTTTTTGTTAAATAGTTAATAAATATGCATCATCATTTTGTATGTGTGTATTAACAGGATGTATAAATATACACAAAAATCTATATAGGATGTTTAGGGCAGCACGGTAGTGTAGTGTTTAGAACTGTTGCCTCACAGCAAGAAGGTTCTGGGTTCGAGCCCAGTGGCTGACGAGAGCCTTTCTGTGTGGAGTTTGCATGTTCTCCCCGTGTCTGTGTGGGTTTCCTCCGGGTGCTCCGGTTTCTCCCACAGTCCACCTGATACTGCAAAAATAAATAAATAGCCCTTGAGAAACCTTTTGTAGCAATTTATTATTATTATTATTATTATTATATTATTATTATTTTTTGGGCGCAGGGGGGTGGGTGGTGGGTGTCAAACCATGTTTTCAGCTGCCTGACATGAACATACACTCTGCTATTACAGTCAAACTCGATACATTAATGTTCAAAAAATAAAACTCGAGGATCTGTTGTAAGACCGAAGAAAGAAAAACTTTATCTACATTTATTCAAACCATAGCAGGTAAATACATGAACATAGCAGGGGGAATGATCATTATCATCACTGCTACTGTGTTAATTAATAAAGTTAGAAAATCTAAAGATCAATAGCAGCTTAAAAATAGGAAGAAAACTAATGACCTGCAGCATGCGCAAAAACTTTACACAGCATATATGTTACCTTGGACAGAAAAAGGCTCATCTAAATATTTATGATGCTAAAAATAGCTTACTGCAAGGGGAAAAAAACAACCAATACATTTCCTTCTTTCGCAAACACTTTTATCCAAAGCGAGTTACAGTTGAGCCGAGTAGATGAAGTTTAAAGAACTTGTTCAAGTGGCAGCTTGGCAGTGCCGGGATTTTATATCATTAAAAACTCCATGTGTTAAATGGTAACCATCAACATCAGAATGTGACAGTTTTGGTTCTAAAGCCGAATTCAGACGGGATTAGTTTTCAGGACTTCAGTAATGTTGTCGGAGGACGTCTGTAGTGATTGTGAACAAAATCACACAGGGTAAGGGCTCTCTGTATGAATCACACAGATGGGCGTGTCCTCATGATGTATTGAGGTATTTCACCTGACGTCACAGGGTCACGTGACGCCCCGGTGTCCGCCATTTTGAACATCAAGCTACATACTAACGCTGCAGACAGAAAGGGAGAACCAGCTTGAAAAAAAAAACGTGTTACAGACACCTAGAATAGATTAATTTGTCAGTAAGCACTCTATAAATAACCATGGTGTTTGCTTGTTGTGCTGTGGGCTGCCACAACAGACAGGGACAGCGTGCAGGACGCTCCTTTTACCGGTTTCTAGTGATGGGAATTTCGGCTCTTTTTCGGGAGCCGGCTCTTTTGGCTCTTCTTACTATAAGGAGCCGGCTCTTTCGGCTCCCAAACGGCTCCTGAGATTTTATTTTTGATTTAATTGCTGCAATTAACTAGTTAATTAATTACATTATTATTTATATTTTATCAATAGGATGTTTTCCATTTTATTTTTTAGTTTTTGTAGCCATTGTAAAGCTTTGTAAAGTATAGCAGTGTAACAATGTTCTAGCTACAGAAATAAAACTTACTTACCAATTAATAAATTATTTTCTCACAAACATAATGCAAAACTGTTATATTACCAATATAAAATACACAGCTGATTTTCCCCTCCTCAGGTGCCTCACAGACTCCTCTCCCCTGCGCTCCACAGCTTTAAGCATTACACCAATTTTCATATTTTCGCAGCTGTGAATGACATCAACCCCCCCAACCAAAAAAAGTAGGCGTACACCATGCTACTTTTTTTCCTTTGAATGGTAATAGACAACACAAAGACGCAATCGGACAGCAACTTTTTTTGTGAAAGTCTCTCTCTCTCTCTCTGAGGCACCTAAGGACAAAAAACTAATTCGGCTCCCCAACTCGGCTCCCACCGAAGAGCCGGCTCCCGTCGTTCACTTCAAAGAGCCGGCTCTTTGAACCGGATCGTTCGCGACCGACACATCACTACCGGTTTCCTACTGACCCAGACAAGAGGGCCAAATGGATTGCAGCTGTGAAGAGACAGGATTGGGAGCCAACAGAGTACTCCAGACTTTGCAGTGATCATTTCATTTCAGGTTAGTTTATCAGTTAACGCAATTTTGATAAAATATATAGCAAAAAGTAAGTGGGTCAGTGTTTGTTAACCCATCTGAGCAGTGAAACAAGGCGGTGTTAATTTGTCTAGGGTTGCATGTAGCAGACATCAGACATAAAACACAATAACAGAGGCTAGAAAGAAACGGGACACAGAAATAAATAAACAGGGCTCCATACCAAGGCTGGGTACAGTGTTTGTGATAAAAGCCAGATCCAATTTAACACGAATCACAGCTTACTTTCTTGTTAAAATGTGCAAAGGTCTCCACCATCTCATAGCGCCTTGCACTGAAGGACTTAAGCGTGCCGTCCAAAATGGCTGCGTCATGTGACTTGGTCACGCGGGTGAAACACCTCAATACATGGTTGTTGCACTGAAAGTAGCCGGTTACACACATCTTATACATTTACTTTTCTGTAAAAGGATCGCCTTGTCCTTTATACAGTAAGTGCTTGTTGTAAGTGGGCGTGGTCACACAAGTTGCACTTGAGCATTAGTCGGTCACAGGACTTTAACACACACACACACACACACACACACACCCACAGGGCCGCTGACAGCTTTGGCTGGGCCTGGGACAAAATGCTCTGAATGGGCCCCCCCTAACAACCCCCCCAGGCCAACCCCCACACACACCCCCCTCTCTTATCCCAGTCTCTACTCACTCCAACCCTTAAATGACAGGTATTCAAAAAGGTATTCCTAAACTCGTGGATAGTCTACTATAATCACGCGATTGGGGTGCTCTTGAAGGAGCAGCGATGGACGGGGGATTTCGGGGAGGGCTGAGGGCGAACATAGTATACTGTGCGTGCGTACTGTCCAGTGTGAAAAGCAGAGAAGAACACACCGCTCGAGAAACGCCGGGATATGATTGTGGGCTAATGTGAATATTCTTAGCCTCAATCAGATACAGTATATGAAACACAATGTTATTAAGCCGTTGTGGTTATGAAATGATTCAATGCCCTGTGCGTTTGATATGGTGTTCAGTGTGACTTGCTCTCCCCTCGTTTGTAACATGAATTGCGTGCCGCGCGTGCCTTGGTTGGGGTTACTTTACGGGGCTGGAAAAAGTTGGCTGTGTCTTACCTGGCTCAGCTGCCCCACTGCCTTTGCTAGTACCTGCTGCATCATCCCAATCTTTTTTAAAATATTTATGCAGTGAGCTCCTGAGTCTCTTGGTTTCTTCCTCTCTTTTTCTCTTTTCTTTTCTTTTCTGTGCTCCTGACTTGTGCATGTTGGCAAATGGCACGCACGCTGATTGTCGAAGCGCTATGATCGAACGATGTCTTTTTTTTCCCCTTAATCAAAGAGTCAGACCAAACCATTTTTGCATTAGGGGTGGTAGGGGGTTCTTGACACCTTTTTCAAAGACAATAAAGGCAAAAGATCTAGAAATAATTTATTGAATGCAAATATAGCACATTTCTCCCCCAGATCAACACATTTTGAAATGAAATAAAATAATTTAATCGCAACTTCATGAGAGCCCAGTTCTGGGCCCCCCCCATTCCTGGGCCCGGGACAACATACCCGTTTGTCCCCCCCTGTCGGCGGGCCTGCACACACACACACACACACACACACACACACACACACAGATGAAACTAAACCTGCCTGAAAGCATCCAAAGAAGAAAATGGAGCCTGTTTACTCAAAAACAAATTAAAATAAAAAGAAATCACAAGAATGTGTAGAAAACAAATTAATTTCAATTTTCTTCCAAACTGCATGTTTACAGTAAATACACTGACACTTCTTATGATATTAGCACGTCTTAAATCATAATGAGTTTCATGCTTGGGGGGAAAAATCCCAGGTCTTATGATGATAAGTAAATAAAACTCATCTGCGCTGTGGGTGAATGAGGTGTGGAAACATCAGGCCTTTTTCACAGCGCTGTAGATCACAGAATCGTCCTCCTGCTGCTCAGTGTGGACTCGCCTGAAATTACACACAGTCCTGTTTATCAGCTACAGATTCGGCATGTTAGACTGCTTTTACTCGACACTGTGTGGTTTCTCACTGACACACTTACATTTAAAGATATGAGTGATTCCACGCTTATGGGTACTGAAATGGGGACATGAACTTATTTTTAAAAATTCACCTAAAACCATTTCTTTTTTTAGCATCAGGTCACAAAACATGTAATCTTTAATGAATGATATGTTAAAAGATAACTTTAATTTTCTGAGATGTAATAAAAACATATTTATATGCCAAAGTCAAGCCTATGAGTTCCAAAATGATGTCTGTTACATTACTTCTGTTACGATTGTCCATCTCGCGTCTGTTACAAATTAATTACAATCTAGCTATATACCATGTTAATCTTATTGAAAGAATGTGTATGTTTATTCTACTACACATGTTTATTAATTATATTTGCTAAAACATCACCTTCCTATGTTTCAAAAAGTAATTCTACATTGTTAAAATTGAGAATATATATGTCCACAACACTTCTGTTACGTTCTGACTTTGGCATATAAATATGTTTTTATTACATCTCAGAAAATTAAAGTTATCTTTTAACATATTCATATTCATCATAAAAAAGAAATGGTTTTAGGTGAATTTTTAAAAATAAGTTCATGTCCCCATTTCAGTACCCATAAGCGTGGAATCACTCATATAAGAGATGCTGGTACGATTTATAGCTGCGATAACATAAGTGTGAACAGGAACTGACTTGTTTCACAGATGATCAAGAGCATTAATAGTACAACCCCAATTCCAAAAAAGTTGGGACACTGTGTAAAACATAAATAAAAACAGAATGTGGAGATTTGCAAATCACAGAAACCCTATATTTCACTGAAAACAGTACAAAGAAAACATTTCAAATGGTGAAACTGAATATCTGCTCATTTTGAATTTGATGCCAGCAACATGTTTCAGAAAAGTTGGGACAGGGGAAACAAAAGACTGAAAAGTTGTGTAATTATGAAAAAAAACCTAATTAGGTTAATTGGCAACATGATTTCATACCCGATCTTCTTACCAACATAATTGGTAAGATGATTGGGTATAAAAAGAGCATCCCAGAGAAGCAGAGTCTCTCAGAAGTAAAGATGGGGAGGGGTTCACCACTCTGTGAAAGATTCTGTGGCCAAACAGTGCAACAATTTAAGAATAATGTTCGTCAATGTAAAACTGCAAAGAGTTTGGGGATCACATCATCTATGGTCCATAATATCATTAAAAGATTCAGAGAATCTGGAGAAATCTCTGTATGCAAGAGACAAGGCTGAAAACTGACATTGGATGCCTGTGATCTTCCATAACACTTCCAAAACACTTTCCATACATACGGCCAGTATTGAGGTTTCGGGCCACAGGATGAAAATCATTCAGTTCTTTCGGCCTGGTCCACTTTAGAGCATTTTCAACTCTTAACTGATTTTTAAAGCATGGGACACCACAGACATAACGACAGATTTAACCGATTTTTAAGATTTTATGATGAAGCTGTGCACACTGTTGTTCCTCCTCCATCAAACATGGGGGGGGGGGGGACACAGACATGAGAGCACATGAAACCATCATTTATAAAATAATAATAAAAATAAATCTTTATGAATATAAATATTATTATACTGAAATATTAGAAAATAGTAAGTGGAAGAAACCCTTCTATGAGCAGGTATTCAAACTGAATGTTCTGTAAGAATTGGAGACAAGTGTGTGTGTGTGTGTGTGTGTGTGTGTGTGTGTGTGTGTGTGTGTGTGTGTGTGTGTGTGAAGGGAAAATATTGCATGAGGCCTCTGTCTTTCTTCCTCTAATGGTTTAACACTCTTGTGGTCTTGTAGCCAGATTGTGCAGCATCTTTTTTTTTTCTCTTCAGTAACAGCTTTGAGTTCTCATGACCGAGTCCGTGAGCTCAGTATAAACACAGACCCAACAGTGAGTGTGTGAAGTTGTTCCTGAAGAAGAGATGAAGATGCTGCTCTCGGCTCTGATTCTGCTCACGCTGTCTGGTAGGAAACATCATCTCACTCTTCGACAGAATTATTGTTCAGAGTTGTAATTGTTTGCTGATTGATGTTGCAGTGTGTACGCTCAGTTATTGGATTATACACTTCCACAAACACATTATACTGGATCATATTAGTCAACATTAGATTCTGATCTGATCTGATTATTAACATCATTGTAATTGCTCAGGTCCTGAGCTCTCAGTGCGCTGTTAGGATCAAGATCATGGTTTACATTTCGTTACTCTTTTGCCCAAATAGAACCCACCTTTCCATTCACATAATGAACAGAGTCAGTGTGAGTGCAACACAAAAACACATTACACACAGACAGAGAACACAACAGCAGGTTCTTTAAAAAGTAAACACACGACTCCTGCTGTACATCAGAAAACACTGAGCCTCACGGAGCTGGACTACATTTCACACAGTTTACCCTGTGCTGATGGAACCATTTCTATCATCATGGGAGGATTATGTCAGTTTCTTTTTCCCAGAGGTAATACTAAGATAAAGACATTTAATGAGGAGTCATCTTTATGTCATCTTTATGTCGTGTTTTGCTTCATTTGGAAGCATCATTGTTTTTGATGGCAGTAAAATCATAAAAAGCTAAAAGAATATTTTCAAATAGAATTGTGTGTGTTGAAGGAGCGTCAGAAGAAATAGAAACATCACTGCTTCTGAACTTTAGCTTTTGAAAAAGTGTAAAGAGACACATGAGACTTAAGACTGGCATGGATTAAAAGGGGGGGGGGGCACCCAGTGATCCCCTACAGTCCCAAAAAATAATTTTAGTATTGCAGATATCGAGATATGCCCACTGGTTTTTTATTTAATTCATAAGGTTTTAAAAAATAAACAAAATAAATCATTATTTGGGATTGAGCTGAAGAGTTTATGGTATAAATTCATATTGACATTGGTGTTTGAAAGTTTGTGAATCCTTTAGAATTTTCTATATTTCTGCATAAATATGACCTAAAACATCATCAGATTTTCACACAAGTCCTAAAAGTAGATAAAGAGAACCCAGTTAAACAAATGAGACAAAAAATATTATACTTGGTCATTTATTTATTGAGGAAAATGATCCAGTATTACATATATGTGAGTGGCAAAAGTATGTGAACTTTTGCTTTCAGTATCTGGTGTGACCCCCTTGTGCAGCAATAACTGCAACTAAACGTTTGCGGTAACTGTTGATCAGTCCTGCACACCGGCTTGGAGGAATTTTAGCCCGTTCCTCCGTACAGAACAGCTTCAACTCTGGGATGTTGGTGGGTTTCCTCACATGAACTGCTCGCTTCAGGTCCTTCCACAACATTTCCATTGGATTAAGGTCAGGACTTTGACTTGGCCATTCCAAAACATTAACTTTATTCTTCTTTAACCATTCTTTGGTAGAACGACTTGTGTGCTTAGGGTCGTTGTCTTGCTGCATGACCCACCTTCTCTTGAGATTCAGTTCATGGACAGATGTCCTGACATTTTCCTTTAGAATTCGCTGGTATAATTCAGAATTCATTGTTCCATCAATGATGGCAAGCCGTCCTGGGCAGATGCAGCAAAACAGGCCCAAACCATGATACTACCACCACCATGTTTCACAGATGGGATAAGGTTCTTATGCTGGAATGTAGCATTTTCTTTTCTCCAACCATAATGCTTTTCATTTAACCCAAAAAGTTCTATTTTGGTCTCATCCATCCACAAAACATGTTTCCAATAGCATTCTGGCTTGTCCATGTGATCTTTAGCAAACTGCAGATGAGCAGCAATGTTCTTTTTGGAGAGCAGTGGCTTTCTCCTTGCAACCCTGCCATGCACACCATTGTTGTTCAGTGTTCTCCTGATGGTGGACTCATGAACATTAGCCAACATGAGAGAGGCCTTCAGTTGCTTAGAAGTTACCCTGGGGTCCTTTGTGACCTCACCGACTATTACACGCCTTGCTCTGTGGATTGGTGGAGTCCAAATTCTTTAGAAGTGATTTTGTTACCTTTTCCAGCCTGATGAGCATCAACAACGCTTTTTCTGAGGTCCTCAGAAATCTCCTCTGTTCGTGCCATGATACACTTCCACATACATGTGTTGTGAAGATCATACTTTGATAGATCCCTGTTCTTTAAATAAAACAGGGTGCCCACTCACACCTGATTGTCATCCCATTGATTTAAAACACCTGACTCTAATTTCACCTTCAAATTAACTGCTAATCCTAGAGGTTCACATACTTTTGCCACTCACAGATATGTAATATTGGATCATTTTCCTCAATAAATAAATGACCAAGTATAATATTTTTGTCTCATTTGTTTAACTGGGTTCTCTTTATCTACTTTTAGGACTTGTGTGAAAATCTGATGATGTTTTCGGTCATATTTATGCAGAAATACAGAAAATTCTAAAGGGTTCACAAACTTTCAAGCACCACTGTAATAGTAGGTCCTAGCTTAGGGTTTTTTGCTCATGACACGAATGCAGTGGTCAGCAAGCTGGGCGAGTCCTGTTGGATTTTAACAGGGCGCGGGAACTTCATGCATCGACATAATAACATACTGTATTCCCGGACTGCACTGTAGACTCCATGTAAAGGGTGTGTGCCATCCGACTGTGTTTATCATTAACACGCATGTTCACAAGCCAAAATACTGCATCAGGCTTACTGTGTACACACACACACACACACACACACACACACACACACACACGTGTCGGCTGTCCGACTCCTGCTTGTATTCATTAATAGGGTCTCCCTGTACTCACTAAACCCTGCATACAGGTGTGCTTGAAAGTTTGTGAACCCTTTAGAATTTTCTATATTTCTTATAAATATGACCGAAAACATCAACAGATTTTCACACAAGTCCTAAAAGTAGATAAAGAGAACACAGTAAAACACATGAGAGAAAAATATTATACTTGGTCATTTATTTATTGAGGAAAATGATCCAATATTACATATGTGAGTGGCAAAAGTATGTGAACCTTTGCTTTCATACAGTGTGTGTACATGGGACACGGGCCATTTTTGGGCGGAGTCTCACTTTGATTTTTACGACAGCGGCTGGATAGATCTGTGAGAGATGTTGATTTTTGCAACGACTCTGAAGAAAATCTGTTTGAAATCCCCTGAGTCTTGGGAACTAAGACTTATTATAGAACTTGTTCACATGTAACCCACACAATCAGTGTATCGTTCTCTCAGTCTGTTAGACTCAGGAGCTCAGACTGCAGTTACTGACTGTGGATTATAGACAAGCAGCTCCTGCAGTCTGTGTTTATAGTTCTCTCGGTATGAAGCTCTGTCTTAAGTGGCCCCTGACAGTCCCTCAGTGTCCCTGGGTATATTCACTGCCTTATCTGTACATTGAATGTCCTGAGCAGGAGCTCAGACTGCAGTTACTAAAACAGTAATAATTTATTGACAGAAGGTGTTTTGTGGTCAGTGTTCTACACTGTAGTGTGTCATGTGGTAAAAGCGTTATATGACAATGGAACTTTCATAAATATGACCATATATCAGTTGTAATTATGTTCTATACATATACCTGCAACCAGTGGCACCGTGTGTGTGTGTGGGGGGTGGGGGGTTTAGGACAATTCTAAGGGCCCAGCATTGACCAGGGGCCCTCAGAGGAAATTATTAATATTATTACCATGTGTAGGTTAATTTAACAAAAATGTTTTTAAAAATTTTGTCACTTAAAATGAACAAATACAACAACCTTCTGGTTTGGATTTCCATTTTCCACAAAATTATTACAATAGACGGACTTTATTTTTCACTCCTCTCCCTATTCATTACATGCTACAGTCTTGTGTAGGCGGAGCCAGAGCGTGACACCGCATTAGGTTTGTTGCTTTCCAATCCAGCGCTCATGTTAGCTGTACATGATAGAAGCAGAGTTGATGGTGAATTGACACCATCATGAAGAAGTCGAGTTACCAGAAACGTAAAGAGAGGCAGCACAAAGCTGAGAGAGAGAAAAACGGGCCAACAGTTAGTCACTCAGATCTTCCGAAGAAAGCTGGCCTATACATTTATTCACTGACCTTCCTTTAGTGGCTATTAACCCATCGTGCTAATGTTAATGCTATAGGACAGGGGTTTTCAAAGTGTGGGAGAGTCCGCCCCCCCTCGGAGAGCAAATAAACAACAGCGCCCCCCCTTACAATTTTTGTTGTTGCTATACTTAATGTTCCATTCGTATTTTTGAAAAAATGGTTGTTGTACACATTATTTTTTTATTTTTCACATTTTAAACATCTGTGCTTTTTAAAACATCTTGTTTTACACATTTTAAACATCTCATAGCATTGTTAGCTAGCACCTCTTGGCAGACAACACACTGTGGCAGTGGAGCATCTTCAGATCCAGTCCATGAAAATCCAAACTTTAAATAATCGTGGTCATACTTCCTTCTTTTTCCAGTCCCCCAGGATTCCGCGGGCCTTTTTTGTGATTGTTGTGGGCTAAAATGTCTGATGTTGCGGGGGGTTTTCTAAAAAAATTGCGATGAAAGTTGCGATGTTTTTTAGGTTTTTGTTGCGATTACATTGCGGGAGGAAGTGAAAGTTGCGAGAAATTGTTGCGATTTTCTCTTTTTGTGATTAAAATTGAGTGATATGTTAAATATTAAGTTATTACTGAAAAACTATTGATTAAAAAAACAAAGAGAAATGGTCCTATAAACAACTTTACCAATATAAAAGATTACCAGGACTACAAAAATGCAGAAAAATAGGCTTTACTTATCCAAATGCACCTGTTGGTTCAAAAGTTAAAGTGCATAGAACCTCACAGCACAACATGAAGTTACCTTAAAATATAATATAAATGCCTCAGCTTTCATGTAAGAAAAAAAAAACTATTAATATTAGTACCGTGTGCAGGCAGTCTCTCCTGAAGACTAAATTAAACAATAATTATAAACTAATAAAATAAATGGCTCAGGCTTCATAGAAGAAAAAAACAATTTGAACAGAATCTCACAGTATGATGCTGAAGCTGCCGAAACAATGGAAAATAAAATACCATTTTGGCAAAAATGCTGGCATCCATTAACTTCTTGTATTAAGTAAAAAATAAATAAAGTGCACACAGTCCGTCACTGTAAACATAACACACTTTCAGTGTTGCCAGATACTGCTGACGTTTTCCAGTCCAAAATATGTTCAAAACCCGCCAAAATGCACTTGAAATCGTCCAATCTGGCAACACGACGCGCATGCTGCTTCTCTTGAACACACGCAAGTAAGGCGGAAGGTAGTTTGTCGACGTCACCTCAAGACGACGCCAACGATTGGTCAAATTTGCGGGAAAGTTGCGGTGATTGGATATAATTGTAACACCGCCCTGAATTCGCGGGGATTGGTTGAATTTGCGCTGAAGTTGCAAATCGCAACATCCTGGAGGCTCTGGTTTTTTGCTTGGCCCAGACTTTGTCTCCTCACTCACTGTAGCTTTAGGTACTAAAAACGATCCATTTTGTCTCTCACGTTGCGCCCCCCTGAAGAACTCTGGTGCCCCCCCCCCCGCCCCCCCCCGGGGGGGGGCACACTTTGAAAAGCCCTGCTATAGGAGATTATTACTGTGGCTTAACCACTGCTTGGATGATCAAGCTAACAACTTAATTTACAGTGCAGTGTCGTTTTATTTAAATATTTCATAGGTTACCGTTATTGCCACTGAAAATGAGACGAGTAATGAATGTAATTTTGTTCTGCAAAGAGCTCAGTGAATTTATAAGTCCACTAGACAGCTAGTGCACCAGCTAGGTGAAGATGCATGCTAATAACTAGCTTGTTCACTCCTGAGGTCTGATCTCAACATGCCCAGATGCAGCCTCAGGATTAGGAAACCCTCCCTCAACCCCCTCCCAGTTGTAGCAGAAGGAGGTGAGCAGTATTTTGCTGATAATATATTTACAGAGCAATCTGTGAATAAAGGGCTTTGGGGTTAAGGCTCATGCAGACTGATTTTTAGTATTTATGCTGCATTAACCATGTGAGCAGCTAGCTATAGCAAGCAAGTACTATTTTAGCTGATAACATTCATATAGACATTCCAATAATGAAATGCACAACAACTGGCTAAGATTGTGAGATCGCTTGATTTAAAATATAAAGCGAAAAATGCCATTGGCACGTTTATGATCAACCTTTTAAGATATTTGTTTCCGTTTATGATCAACTAATGTTTCTGTCAGGATAAACAGACAAGGACCCAAGAGCGCAAGTTAAATGTTGAGTTTTATTGATAGCAGGGGAAAGGGAGTTGGGAGGATGTGCATGTGTGAAGTTCAGTGGCCGGAGGACTGAGAGGCAGGGATGGCTGGTGATGTCTGCGGTTTCCCATCCAAGTACTAACTAGGCTCGACCCTACTTAGCTTCTGAGATCAGGCGTTGTCAGAGTAGCGTGGCTATAAGCTGATAGCACTTGGGTTTCAGGTAGGGTTGCCACCTGTGTCTGACAAAAATCCTGGACATTTCGACCATCCAATCGACCTTTTTGCTTGTAAGCAATGGCGCCCTTCGCACATCTAACCCAAGACAAAAATTGCCCTTCTACGCTGAAATTGTATTGCTCTAATTAGTAAAAATGACACTTTTGCTAGTTATTTGTTTAGTTAATTGCTTTACATAATATAGCAGGTCTTCATTATTTTGGTTTATTTCCAACAGTTTTTGGTTGTGGACACCTGGGGGCAGTAGTGGGCACAGGTAAAAGGGGAATACATAATTAAGTTCTGTTTGTTTGCTTATGTGGAATAAAAATAATCTAATTTTGCATTGTATCTAAATACCTGAATGTAATAATGTAAGGTGTAGTGTCAAACAGCTTACCTGATTGCTTAGAGTGTGGTGTGTGCTTTGCTTGTGCTTGCCTGTGCCTCTGCTGCTCTTGGCTAAACAAATACATAGGAGGACATGTAACTGATATAACTGGGCACATACAGTACATACAGGAGTATGTACTACACTACACTATTTCATTTAATTCACCAAAACCTTACCTAATCTTCCATTTATATTTGGTGTTTTTCTTTGCTGCTGCTATGAGTCCTGGCTGATTTTCAATGAATGTCTTGAACTCAGTACAGGACAACTGAAAGTTTAGCCTGACTTGAAGCTCAGCCTTCACCATTGCAACAGAGAGTCTGTTTCTTTTATCAGTCCAAGCATCCTCCATTGCCCCTTTTCCACCAAAGCAGTTCCAGGGCTGGTTCGGGGCCAGGGCTTAGTTTGGAACCGGGTTTTCTGTTTCCACTGAAAAAGAACTGGCTCTGGGGCCAGAAAAACCGGTTCCAGGCTAGCACCAGCTCTCTGCTGGGCCAGAGGAAAGAACCGCTTACGTCAGCGGGGGGGCGGAGTTGTTAAGACCAACAACAATAACAAGACCGCGAAAGATCGCCATTTTTAAGCGCCAAGAAGCAGCAGCTGTACAAACGCGAATTCATCCATTATTATTATTATTATTATTATTATTGTTGTTGTTGTTGCTGCTTCTTCCGTGTTGTTTTTGCTTTGATATTCGCGCCAAGGTTTATGTAAACGTAGCGCCGTAACTAACGTATACAGCGACGTAAGTGACGTATACAGCAACGTAATTACGTATTCAGCGACGTAATGACGTGGCTCCGCTTAGCACGGCGAGCTATGGAAAAGCAAACTGGTTCTCAGCTGGCTCACAAGTTGAAATACACATTTTGCCCATCATGTACAAAAAAACAGGATATTCAGTGTCCCGGATTTTTATTTTTATTTTTTTCCGGGACAGACCATGAAAATCCGGGACAATCAGGAAAAACCGGGACAGGTGGCAACACTAGTTTCAGGCAGTCTCCCAGCAAGCAGTCCCTCAGCAGACAGACAGGACAGCACAACAGGCAGGAGTAGGGAACAGGCTGGAACACAGAGTCACAGATCAGGTAGCAAGATTAGGGACAGAAATGCAGGGTCAGGTTACCAGGACTGAAGAGTTGACGGAGTCGATGCCTTGAAGATGATCTGACACTGAAGCTTGGGAGGACTGCAGATTAAATACCCACAGAGGAGGAGCAGGTGATAGGCAACAGCCAATGACAGCTACTGAAAGTTAATAAGAGGAGGAGTATGCGGGCGTGGCAGGTAATACTGAGTGGAGAGGAGTGGAAATGTTACCTGAAGAGAGGAAAACCACAGGTAGGACCATGACAGTTACTAACCAAGCATGCAGCTCATTCCATCCAAACGTTAGTAACACATACACAGTTCTCACTAACACTGTATTAGTACGATTATATGACGGATCCTGAATTACGCACAACAAAGCCCATAAGGCAGTGGTTCCCAAAGTGGGGGGCGCAGAGCCATTGCGGGGCGCGGATGGAATGAATGTCTTCTGATTAATTCTGATTTGCGTTTATGTGGGAGCCCCACGCCCCCTGCCAAAAACTTCTCCATGTCACTGCTAGCATAACATGGAGAAGTTTTTGGCAGGGGGCGTGGGGCTCCCACATAAACGCAAATCAGAAGATGAAGCATCGTTAAATGTGCTTCCAAAGCAAGTTCATTCCAAGGCAAAGACGAGAAAATATGACGACGCATATCTTGTCTTTGGCTTCACCTGTACAACGGTGGGTAATGAGGAGAGACTGCAGTGTGTTGTCTGTCTTAAAGTGCTAGCTTGTGACAGCTTGAAGCCGAACAAGCTAAGACGCCACTTGGAGACAAAACATCCAGAGCACAAAGACAAGCCAGTTGAGTTTTTCAAACAAAAACTCGTAAACTGCCGTGCTCAACAGTCCCTATTTACTAAAGCTGCATCCGTGCCGGCAAATGCTCAACTTGCCTCATATAAAGTTGCCTACCGAGTGGCACAGTGTAAAAAGCCGCACACAATAGCGGAGGAATTAGTACTTCCCTGTGCTATGGACATGGTATCAACTATGCTTGATGACACTGCAGCCAGCAAACTAAGGACTATTCCTCTGTCCAATAACACCATCGGCAGGCGCATTTATGACATGTCAAAGGACATAGAGGAGCAGCTTAATGACAAAGTGCGTGACAGCCGCTTTTCTCTTCAGATGGATGAAGCCACTGACAGTAACAAAGACTGTTTATTAATTACTTACGTCAGATTCATAGATGGAGATGGCATGAGGGAGGAATTGCTTTTCTGCAAAAAAGTTACTGGCAGAGCCACAGCAGAAGAACTGTTTAAAATCATTGACTCTTACTTGAAAGAGGCCAACCTGAAATGGGAGGACTGTGTGGGGATCTGCACTGACGGGGCGCAGGCTATGACTGGGAAACGGGCAGGGCTGCAAGCGCTCATCAAGCGCGTCTCCCCCAATGTGCAGTGGACGCACTGCATGATACACCGCGAAGCACTGGCATCTAAACAGCTGAGTCCCGAGCTGAATGATGTAATGACCGACGTTATTGCCACCGTCAACTACATCAAAACACAACCTGTTAAAGCCCGGATTTTTTTGGCGCTGTGCGAGGAAATGGGCTCCGACCACACAGCTGTTCTGTTTCACAGCGAGTCCCGATGGCTGTCACGTGGGCAGGTGCTGTCCAGGGTCTTTGAACTGCGAGATGAAATCCGCATCTTTTTGAAGGAGGAGGGCAATGATCTTGCCCACAAATTTTACTGTAACAAGTTCCTCATGAAACTTGCATACCTCAGTGACATGTTTCTGAAACTCAATGAAGTGAATTTGCAGTTGCAGGGCACAAATACACACCTCCCACATCTGGCAGATAAAATCACATCATTCACCAGAAAACTTGAGATGTGGCTGCAGCGAGTGAAGGTTGGAAATGTGGACTCATTTGAGAACCTGAAATCATTAATTGAAGACAACAAACTGCAGAACACAGAGATCCCATGCATGAAAGCACACATCTCTGCCCTTCAGAACCATTTCCAGAAATATTTCCTGATGCAGGATCCCAAAGAATATGACTGGATCCATGACCCCTTCAGTGCAACACCACCTACCGACTCCAGCACATCAGAGGAGGAACAGTTCATTGATGTCACCTCTGATTCAACAATGAGGCTGCAGTTTCAGTCAAAGACACTGGATGCATTTTGGATTGGAGAGGAGAAAGATTACCCACTGCTAGGTAAGAGAGCCCTGGCCATACTTCTTCCTTTTGCCACATCCTACCTATGTGAGAGGTTTTTCTGCTGTGGCCTCAATCAAGACAAAATACAGATCAAAGCTGGACATTGAAAATGAACTCACAGTGGCAATCTCAAAACTGCAACCCAGATTTGAGAAGATCTGCAGCATGAAGCAGGCCCACACCAGTCACTGAAAAGATGTGAGGATTAAAGGTGTCATTTTTGCACAACAAATCTTTAGGTTTTTGTTTTTTTCTTCTCAGGGAGTTGGTCATGTTTTAAAACCCATTTTTGCAGAGAGGCAATGTTTGAAAACTGCATTGATAATGTTGAATATTAAAAAAAGAAACCTGTTACACAGTTAAGGTGCTTGAAAACAGTTATCCTTAAAATAATTATATTGCAACCTGTAGTTTATGGCAGTTTACTTTTATTCGTTCAAAAAAGGTTGAGGTTTGTATTAATAAACTGCAATGGAGTCTGAAAACAAAATATGTGTATGTGTGTCCTGTTTATCTTTTTTTTTTCTCCTCTCTTTTTGTCGGGGGGGGGGGGGGGGGGGGGGCAAAAATTTTCTTATCTACCACAGAGGGGCCCAGCAGGAAAGTTTGGGGACCACTGCCATAAGGCATAAATACTGACACCTAGTGGTGTAAAGTAAAATCAGGGGATAAACAAGGTCTGTGTCTTCTGTGATCAGTTCAGTCGAGGTGTTCAGATCCAGTGGGTCGGTACTGGTGTTTGACAAACTCAGACTTTTGAATTCGTGTGTGTGTGTGTGTGTGTGTGTGTGTGTGTGTGTGTGTGTTAGAAAATTACACTAAAAATACTTCCTCTGGATAAACTAAGTTTTTTTTTTTTCTTTTTTTTGGGGGGGGGGGGGGTTGGAATATTATATTCTTTCATAGGGCCCAAAATTTCCAGCAGCGCCCCTGCCTGCAACTCTGACAATATCATTTTCAGTGACAAATAAAATGTTTTGAAAGTTCTGAGTTTTAAAACATATTTTTGAGATGATAATTTTATTTAAGAGGTTTCATTTTCAACATGTCTCTGACAGCTCAAAATGCATCTCTGGGTATTTAAAAATTGCAGAGCTTCCGTGGGCCTCTGGCGGCCCCCAGACCCCCAGCCTTACTGGGTTGATGCCGCCCCCCCTTCACAATTTCCTGGATCCGCCCCTGTAAGATAAGTCAGTTTAAAGGTAGACTGACTTTCAGGTTTTTCAAGTGTAGGCCATAAAAAGAATTTTTCCCAACACCCAATTATTTTTGTTTAGTGACCAAAAGCTACTGAATTTGAATCACAGAATTCCAATTTTATTAGCTTTTTAAAAATAGAACAATTAATGAATTTGGGTCCATGTGGCTGTAAATTCTCCGCTATTTTTTCCTGCTTCACCATGACCCAATTCAATATACTACATCATACATCACATGGTGGGCTTTCCCCGTTCGCACAAGGCATTGAGGGATACAAATTTGAAACAGGAGAGAAAAATGGAGGACGTGAGTGTGCGAATGAAACGTGAAAGAGCGACTACAGTAACAGAAAGTGAGAAGAAAAGACGTTATGTTATATACGAAGGAAAGGAAATGCAGGACCAAACTAATAAATATCGGCGCTCAGCGAGCACCTCGGTGTGATCAGCTGTTCGTTTAGCGACAGAATGATGGAACTGTCAGTGCACCACCATGCCGCCCATATTTTAAAGTAATGATGGATATTGTTTCTCTTTATTTACTTGAGCGGTTCTTGACATAATATGGATTACTGCAGTTGTGGAATCGGGCTATTTACTGTATTTTTTATTATTTACTGTTTGATCTCTAATGCATTAAGAAGGAAAGAAACTTGTCCACTAATTAACTTTTGACTTTCACATGGTGTGGGGGATTCGGAAAACCCACCTGACCCCCTCTGACTACGGCCTTGTACAGATATAAAGGTGTATTGTGTTCAGTGCAGTAATGAGAAATATCTGATGAACACACAACATATAAAACAATCCATCAGCAAAACTTTATCAATGTCTTTTAATCTGCATTTATTTCTCTACACAGGTGTTCTCACTCAGGACAAAAGACGTTGGTCTGTGAAATATCCTGATAATCCGATCTGTGCTGTGAGAGGATTCAGTGTCTCCATTCCCTGCAGTTATTCTTATGATCCAAAAGCAAATCCCAATATTCAGTTGAGGAAAAAGTTTTGGTGCTCACTGAACTCAAACACAGGCACGTGTGTAAACCCTCCGTATGTTTATGACAGCTCATCAAACACCAACTCAGACTTTGAGTACGCTGGAGACGACAAATCAAACTGCACTTTATTAATCCACAATCTACAGTTCAGTTATTCTGGAGAGTACAGATTCAGATTTATAACTGCTAATCCTGAGGACAGATGGACAGGTGTTCCTGGAGCGACTCTACAAGTTGCAGGTAAATTTTAATGATTAAAATAAAAATCCAAATGATTCATGATCTGTATAATTGACTTTCCTCACCTATAGGAATACATTAAATCATTTTGTGGAAATCTTTCTCTTTTGAGCAGTGAAAGTAAATTTAACTCCAGCTTTAATTTTTATCAAGAAATCTCATGTAGCTGATGTTTATTATTCAGTAAAACATTTTTATCAGTGAGAGAAATCCTGATTCACTGAGGTGGAGTCTTTCCTGCTCTCTGGAAAAGATTTAAAGGTGTCACTAATCAGGCTCAGTGGAAACGGGACCCTTAAACAAGGAGACTCGTTAAATCTGATGTGTGATGTGAACTGCAGACACAGTTCCTCACAGTTCATGTGGTCTAAGAACAACGAGCTCTTACCTGAATCAGGACCCGTTCTTCACTTTCCTGCTCTAACCGTGAGGGATTCTGGGAAGTACACCTGCACTTGGAAAACCAACGAGGCCTCAGAATCTGAAACGATCAGCCTTCACGTCGAGGGTGGGTCCATCTGCTCACAACATTCCTGAACATCTCGAATGATTCCTGAAGGAAATGAAGTGACTTGTGTTCAGTTTAATATTCAATAAATGTTAAATACTGCTGTGTTTAACAGGTGAAAATCCTGATCAGTGGTTAATCTGGATCATTGTCTCGGTGTCAGTTGGAGTGATTTTCATCGTCTCAGTCATCGTAGGAGCTGTGATTTACATCAGGAGGTAAAACTCTACATATTTCCACCTAGTACAATCTGTAAAATCTTTAAAAGTGTCACATTCTTATCAGTGTGTAATTTGTGTCTCTGAAATGTGTGTGTGTGTGTGTGTGTGTGTGTGTGATTGCAGATGTGAGGAGCTGAAGGAGGACGATTCAGACATCTACACCACAGTACAGTACAATACATTCACCATCAACTGATCACACTTTCACACCTCACTTACTTCATCCCAGACTTCGGTGTGTGTGTGTGTGTGTGTGTGTGTGTGTGTGTGTGTGTGTGTGTGTGTGTGTGTGTGTGTTATAGTCAAATACAGATTGACAGGGTGGTGTGATGAAGCAGAGTTACTGTAACCACCTGAAGTTGATTATTTTCCAATAACAGCATGTCCTGCGTGTGTTTTATTCCTCTTACACCACAGTGATGTGTTCATTATTTTGTATGAAAGAAGAAGTCGGTCTTAAAGATGCCAGAAAATCTAAAATTACAGCTTTAAAGTGCTGATCCTGGAGACTGCTTCCATCAATGTTACATCAGCACTTCCTCACAGAAACCTTCACCATATTAACAATTATTTTAATCTGTTTGTATCTTGAAGTTAATGTCATAGTTTTTCCTGCTTTTTTGCTTTTTGTTTTATCAAATTAGTGAATGAATTTGCTCTTCTGCGTGAATCATGTTTTTTTTAAACCATGGTGATATATAACAATGTGCAGGATACTATGCAATATGGAACTTTTTTTTTTAGTGTGACTTCTGGAGTTATAAAATCTTTTCTACAAAATAACAGTGGTGGTAAATAAAAATAAGAACAGTAAAGGTACTCTTGGTCATATTTACCTGAAGTTTTAGGAACCTTAAGCTCATGTGTCACATTAATGATGTGGGCTTTCTATGTTTATTGTTAACGTTTGCTCAGGCTTGGCTGAATAAACTGATTATTTATTAAACTGATTCCTTGAGTCTTTAGTCTGATCTTGGAAATTCATATTATATAGATATTTAGTCGGTGCCTAAAAGCCGAACTCCTGAGCAAAATATTTGCGAGGGCACAAAATCAAACTGAATAGAATAATATGAGCGTAAAGCCACAGACTACAACATGTGTGCATGCCATTAGGACTAATCACCCTGCACCTGTTCCTGATTAGAGCACAATCACAGCACATATGTAGAAGGACTCTCAGTAACACACAGACTTTGTGAAGTGTACACTCTATACCCTGTGTCTAATGTTACCAAGCCTTTCATTCTGTGTCGCTTTTCTGGTTTTGACCCTGTTTGTGTTTTTGGACTGTGAGTATTGTATCCCTCTGATATCCTGTCTGTGCCTCACTCCACCACTGCCTGGTTTTCAACTCTGCCTTTGTCTCAGTTTTGGATCTGTTCACGAGGGTGTTTTCACTAAAACTCTTCCTGCACTTACATCCATCTATCGCCCTTACACGACACAAACTGTCAACTGTCCAACAAGCGAGTGGACTAATAAAACTGTTTTAACTCGATTTATATGAAACTGTTGTGAATATTTTCTGTAAAATGTGTTCGTAAATAATCCAACATTATTAAAAAAAAAAAAAAACAAATTAAAAATAAGTGCTGGATAAAAGCTCTTCTCTTTTATGGAAATAAAGATACAAATTGTCGTGTTGAGATACGCTGCCTTGCACTTTCACAGCTGTCCCTGTGGTGGGACACGATCATATGTACATCGTACAGTCACAAAAGCCATCAAAAATCAGGTCGATGCATTCCTTTTCAGTCTGGGGCTCTGCTATAAATGTTTCGGTGTGATGATAGACTGCTCATTTCTGAAAGTTAGAGTGGATTTCAATTGCTCCTTCGCTCTAAATTGATTAATACTGCCCTCTAGTGGCTGGAGACTGAAGCTCTACTGAAGCTGTATATTGACTATCTGCAGACTTTCTGTCATTTTTCTGACTGATATTAATAATTGTTTGACCTGCAGTCGGATCCTGCAAGTCCCCTGATGAAGTGGAAAAGAATTAGAAGTAGAAAATGTTTCTGGATCCTAATGTCAGTCAGATTCGTTAGCTGGAGCCCCGTGGTGTAACTCACAGGCAAAGAGAACAAAGATATTAAACCATCTTACTCATCTCAAAGCACATATTTGTCTGTTACCAGAGACACAGCTTTTACAATCCGATGACACAAAATTAATATAAACCTCAGTGTACACTCAAGTCTACTCTGCTTTCTGTGATTTAAAAAAAAAAAAACAAAACCCCAAGGCATCTCATCTCATTATCTCTAGCCGCTTTATCCTGTTCTACAGGGTCGCAGGCGAGCTGGATCCTATCCCAGCTGACTACGGGCGAAAGGCGGGGTACACCCTGGACAAGTCGCCAGGTCATCACAGGGCTGACACATAGACACAGACAACCATTCACACTCACATTCACACCTACGCTCAATTTAGAGTCACCAGTTAACCTAACCTGCATGTCTTTGGACTGTGGGGGAAACCGGAGCACCCGGAGGAAACCCACGCGGACACGGGGAGAACATGCAAACTCTGCACAGAAAGGCCCTCGCCGGCCACGGGGCTCGAACCCAGGACCTTCTTGCTGTGAGGCGACAGCGCTAACCACTACACCACTGTGCTGCCCCAAGGCATCTCTATATTAATAAATACAAACATACCATTCATTTATAATTCAAGTATTATTGACCCAGAAGGGCGATATGTTCTAATCCATGGTTCAGTCAATAATAATGAGATAACAATAGCCAGTGTGTTTGGTCCAAACAACGACGATCCAACATTTTCCATAACTTCTTTTCATCACTACTTGATTTCTCATCCACCACATTGATAACAGGGGGAGACTTTAATACACTCTTACACCCAGTAACTGATCGATTCAACACTACAGAAAATAAAAGATCCTGGAACTCCACTAAATAATCCAACAATAGATGGATGATTTTGGTCTTAGTGATAGCTGGAGACTCCAAAACCCATCAGCAAAGGAGGACACATTCTTCTCATCTGTACACAAATCTCTCTCTAGGATTGTTTTCTTCTTTACAAGTAACTCCATTATGCCTAATATTTCTAACACACAAATTCATCCAATTATCATTTCAGACCACGCCCCCAATTAGTTCTGATTTCCATCACGAACACTTTAGAAAAACAACCTCTAGATGGCGCTTCAATATATCTTTATAAAAGGACCCAATTTTTAACAGGTACTTCCAGAGAGAGTGGGCATCTGTTCTAGAAATGAATGATTCTCCAGACACATCACCCACAGTCCTCTGGGAAACAGCTAAGGCAGTACTGAGAGGCAAAATCAGTTCATTTTCCACAGATAAAAAGAACAAAGAACAAACAATTGAACATGAACTGGGAAAAAAAAATAACAAATGTATATTCTTCTAATCCTTCTGACCAAATTGAGTGAACTCAGAAAAGCAAAAGACATACTCTTGAAGACATAATTAACAAAAATAATTCTAATCCAAAAATCAAGACATCATAATTTCGAATTTAGTAACAAGTCCTCACCCCAACTCCCCTCCTTAACCATACACAAACATATCATGCAACAAACATGTCCTTGTAAACTCAAACACAAAAATATCCTTCGGTCGGTGCACACAGATATATATATATATATATATATATATATATGGTGACTGGCCTGGAAACCTCTTCATCAGTGTCTCACAGTGTAAGAATATAATCCTGAATACTCCTAAACCTACTCTTGTAAATGCGCGGCCCAAGGGTGACTGTCGTGTAGTGTAGCAGTTTAGGGTTAACTTTAGGCCAGAGATAATACGCGCTGCTCTGTACATTTTGTACTTTTCACATGTTCTGTTCCTGTTTCATATTCTGATTTTGTCTATGTTTTTTGTGTGAAACATCTTGTTGAACTGTGCATAACTCCTGTGTGACCTTGATACTGAGTGTGCAAAGCACATTCCATAACTTTCCACTGCTGATACTCCCTATGCAGAAGTGTATATAAACGCCCTGACGCAGCTTTGTGTCAGGACACGCCGAGAATAAACCAGATTGATTTAACTCATGTGGTTCGCTCTCTTCTTGTCCTCGGAGATCTCCTGGTAACGCATCTGAACAGCACGCAGCGCAATCTTAACAATTTGGTGACCCCGACGTGATACTCTCAATCAGGTAAGACATGTTTGATTGACTACCTGGTTGGAAGTAGTTCCGTAGTGCCCTAAGGAGGGCTTTGTTTTCCCTGGTTCGAGTCCAGGAAGAGCGCGCTATAGAAATTTGTGTAGTGCCCTAAGGAGGGCTTTGTTTTCCCTGGTTCGAGTCCAGGAAGAGCGTGCTATAGAAATTTAGATAAATATCTGCTGTTTGTTTCTGTTCAGATCCGTTTGCTTTACTGTACGATGGGGGGCTCGTATCCTAAACCTGAGGTCACAGACACCCCGGCGGAATGGATGAATAAGTGTGGTTTAGGCTATTACGTTACGCCGTGGCTGGACAATTTGGCTGGGTGGACGGAGGCAAATCCTCAGATTCCATCGTATCCCCGTGATGGGACGTTTAATCCAGGCTTCCTTGCTTCAGCGCACCGTATGATTTATGAAAGCTTAGGCGATCCGGATTGGGACCGCCCTTATATGCGCGCAGGGTATGATTTACGAAGAAATGGTTTGACATGAAGAAGGTATGGGATAAATCAAAGGGTGTTTACACCCCGAGACCTGTTTTAAAGGCTATTCCAAAACCAAAACTTTCTCAGTCAACCTCCCATGTAAAGCGAGGGAGGAATAGTTACGTCCCACTCATTCCTCATCTCATATACATGTCCAGTAAATTTGTTAGCACATGATTTAATGTGCAAATTAGAAGTAAATCTCACATCCACTCCAGATGGACTAACTATTGAAGTAAGTGAAATGTGCGGTGTGCAGTATGGGTTTGGAAGCCCTCTGTATGTGTATGTCTGGCAGCTCTGTTCAGATCAGCTCGCACACTTGAACACCTCATCAGTTGACACAGATTATATGATGAGGAGCGTTTGCTCGAAATAGTCGATGTGTTGCAACCTAGAAATGACGTCGCTATGAATATAAAGGAAGAAATAGCTCCGGCTCAGGAAGGTGGCCGTCCGCGTCAGCGCACCGTGTCGACATTTTTTTGGAGGGACACACCGAATGCTTTGCAGCTCCTGCGTGAGCAGTTAACTAGGTATTTACTGGCTATGAAACAAGCGAACCGTGATCTGTCGCAGGTTACTAACTGTAAACAGGAAAAGTCAGAAGTGACGTCGGCCTTTTGGAAACGTTTTGGTGAAGTTTGGCAGCACCTGGGTGGGTTAGAATTGGACATGACTCAACCCAATCCAATGTTCCTGTCCACCTTTTTATCTAACTGCCGCCCTGAGGTTCAGAACGTTTTGAAACATCACTTGAGCGATAGGACTCATTTGGTCCTTCGCCAAGCGGGTGAACGGTTGAGGACAATGGAAAGTGATGGGTTGTTAGATTGTAAGACTAATAAAGCATGTTTATCTGTGGCCCCACAGGGCCCCGGGTCGTATCGTCATAATAATGACAAAACACGCACCGGGCCTCGCACATGGCCGGGTGGGAACCGGAAGAAAACAGGCAGGTGCCACTATTGTGGAAAGGAGGGCCACTGGATGAGGGAATGCTATGCGCGGCGGAGGGATGAGCAGAGTAGGACGGGAGAATTAGGGGATGTGTTGCAAGGCCAGAATCCCGGACCTAAGGGCTATCGGCAGAATAACGGACAGGACCAGCGCTATCACGCCCCGCTATAGGGCTGCCCCCAGGGTACGGAATCCACAGCCGTTGCCATGTTAAATCTCTCTTTTAGCTCTCCTCGTAATGCGGAGCTCCCTCTTGTGCCTCTGTGTTTGGCAGGAAGGGAGTATCCGTTTATACTTGATACTGGGGCCACTATGTCCTCAGTAGGGAGGGATTATGAGGGTCCTTTATCTACACGGTTTGTTAGCTCTGTGGGGATAGAAGGGGTTCCTTTTGACTCTAGTTGTACACCACCCTTACCTGTCATCTGCACTCTGGACCCTTCATTGCGTTTTTCACACTCTTTCATTTTTATGCCAGAGTGCCCTTTTAATCTTTTAGGTCGCGACCTCATGAGTCTTCTCGGACTCTCGATCTCCTTTAGCGGCTCACACATGATTGTTGATACTCCGGACGGTGCTCCGCCTGATGTTTTTGCTCTATCCAGTTCTGTGCTGCCACATAACATTCTGAACGCTGCTTGTACGTCCCAAGCTTTTTCCCCTGTTCTCTCTGCTCTTCCTAACACCCTGTGGGCGGATCATAAGGACGATGTGGGCTCTGTGAGCTGCTCTCCGTATGAAGCTGTTATTAAACACTCTACACCTGTTTATGTTAAACAATACCCTCTGTCTCCTAGTAAGCTCGATGGTATTGACAATATTCTACAATCTCTTTTGCAGCAAGGTGTCGTGGTTCCTTGTGTCAGCCCGTATAACACCCCAGTGAACCCGGTCCCAAAACCGGATGGCACATGGCGCCTCACTCAAG
Organism: Neoarius graeffei; assembly: GCF_027579695.1. Taxonomy (NCBI): domain Eukaryota; kingdom Metazoa; phylum Chordata; class Actinopteri; order Siluriformes; family Ariidae; genus Neoarius; species Neoarius graeffei. Next base: position 66,388,604 of record NC_083587.1, read on the forward strand.
ATCTACGTAAAATAAATGAACTCATCGTTCCCGTGGCTCCAGTGGTCCCTGACGTTCCTTCTCTTATGTCTTCTATTCCGTGTGACCATGCTTATTTCTCTGTGATTGATTTGTGCTCTGCCTTTTTCAGTGTTCCTGTGGGCCATGAGACTCAGCCCCTGTTTGCTTTCACACACAGGGGAAGACAATACACGTGGACGCGGTTGCCACAGGGTTTCATTGACTCACCGGCGGTCTTCACTGCCGTATTGCGGGACGCGCTGGCTGATCTCTGTCTTCCCCGGGGCTCCACGGTGCTCCAGTACGCGGATGATCTTCTGGTAACGGCGGAGGATCAAGACGCTTGTGCTGCCGCCACATTGTCTCTCCTCACACTCCTGGCGCAGAAGGGTTTCAAGGTCTCCCGCACGAAGTTGCAGTTTTGCCTCACAACTGTTCGCTACTTGGGACATGACCTCTCCCAGGGTTCCAGGAGGCTTAGCCCGGAACGCGTTCAAGTCATTATGGACACTCAGGTACCTGCAACCAAGCACGCTCTCATGGCATTTCTGGGCCTCATCAATTACTGTCGTCAATGGATCCCTGACTGTTCAATCTATGACAAGTGTTTGCGTTCAGCTATAAGTCACTCAGATCCTTTGACTCAGCCCCTGGTCTGGACTGAGGACATGCTAACGGCCTTCAAGGCTCTGAAGCAAGCTTTGTGCTCCGCCCCTGCTCTCGGGCTGCCGAACTATCGTTTGCCGTTTCACCTGTATGTGTGCAATCAGAGGGGGACCGCCTCTGGGGTGCTGGCTCAGGAGCACGGGGGGGGGCATGCGACCTTGCGCGTTTCTGTCTAAAACTCTTGACGCTGTGGCACAAGGGCTTCCTGGCTGTCTTAGGGCTGTTGCTGCGTGTGCTCTCATGGTCACGGACGCTGAAAAACTTGTTTTGTCGCATCCGCTCATTTTACACACTTCACATGACGTCGTGTACATTCTGCGGAATCTTAGCACTCAGCATTTGTCTGCTCAGCGTCGCTCTGGCTATGAGTTTATTCTTTTGGCCACAGAGCATCTCACTGTTAAGCCCTCCTCGTCGTTTGATTCTGTCGCCCACGCTCTTCAGCGTCTTCTTAACTCACAGGATGAC